>NC_044306.2:122320594-122928630 GCF_007474595.2 Lynx canadensis
AACTTGAAAGGCAAAGTTAAGAGCCTGAGTGGGGAAGTATCTGATGATATTGGCCAGCCAAGTTACCACACCAGAAGGACAGGACTCCCTGCTCCTTGGAGATACGAACCACACAGTCTCTAATGCCCGTGTAGTGCTTATCTGCGGTGATTTGCTTGCTGGCATGTTGCACCTGCAGCAGCAGCTTGATCCGCTCGACGGGTGCTACCGAGGGGTCTTGGAGGTGGCCGCAGACACTCCACCCACCAGGAAGTCCTCGACAAAGGACACAGCAGCACTGGTCATGTTGAAAGGAAAGAGGAGGCAGGAGATGGCAGAGTAGTTCATAAAGAGTTCAGTTGTCCCCTAATTCTACACAAATCACTACAGAGGTTTCTGGGGGAACTCGACAATTTGATTTTTAAATTTATGCAGAAAAGCAAATGGCTTTTTTAGATAAGATAAGAAAAGCCAAGGCAATGCTAAAGAAGAACAAGATGGGGACACTTGTCCTTGCACATGTCAGGACCAATGGAACAGACCAGAGGCCAGAAACAAACTCATGCGTATATGGAAGCTCAATTATAAAGGAGCATGTATCACATCATCTGTGGGAAATTAAACACTTTGCAAAAGGCAAAACCAGAATAACTTTAGAAGGCAATATAGAATATTTTACAATATGGAAGAAAAGAAGGATTCCTTATGCAAGACCCCAAATCACCAAGCAGTTGGGGAGGAAGGCCACATTTACCACACTAAAATTGGGGCTTTCCAGGAGTTCATCAAGAGACTCTAGGAAGAACATGACCAGACAATCCAGTGTAGAAATGGAACAGGGGAAGGTCGATAAAATAGAGCAGCAAAGCAGAAATGACTCAAACTGATCACAAGCCACAAATTGAGAAAGAATATTTGCAATATAAACAATCAATAAAAGATTGTTATCCAGAATTGCTGAAGAACTCTTCTAAGGAAAAGAACCAGAACAAAAGATACACCAGTTATTTCATAAAAGAGGAAATGCTAATGGTGAAAAAATATGTAACAGATGTCCAGTCTCATTCATAATTAAGTCAAAAAAAAAATTGAAATCAAAATCAGATGCCATTTTATGCCTCTTTGCTTTTGCAAATTTTAAAATATCTGACAATGTCAAGTGTCTTCATAATGAAGATGTTTAGCAACAGAAACACTCACACACTGCCAGTGGGAGCACAGTCCGCTTGGAAAACAGTTTGACACTATGTAATAAAGCTGCACGTAACATGTTCTATACCTCACAGTGTCTCTCCTGGGTATATGTGCTACAGGAACTTTTACAGATAAGGAGACATATATAATAGTCATAGAAACATTGTTCATAGAAGCAAAATCTGAAAAGAAAAAACCCAAATATCTAATTCTACTGAAATGGATACATAAAATACATATATATTTTCATACTTTGGAATTCTGTCTATAGTAGTTAAAAGCGAACGGATCAGCAGGATGGAATCTCAAAAACCAAAGCTAACAACCCCAACGAAAAGACAAAAGCGAGTCGTAGAAAAAACTAAGCTGCATGGTTCGTGGTAATAAAGTGCGGCCCAAACTCAACAATACTGAGTGTTAGGATTCACTCATAGGCAGCAGCGCTGGTGTATTTCATTGCCAGTCTGGCTAAGCTAGAAACTACAAATCCCAGAGTTCCCTTCCCTATGTGGTTGGAGGTCAAACCTGACCAAAAGAGGAACTTAAATAAGATACGGGAGGCAGAAGGGGAGCAGCAGCCCGTTTTCTTGGAAGGCACGTGCAGTCAAAAGCGGCCATGGTGCTGGGTTCCTACTTACACTCCTCTCCTCTCGGCAGCTGTCAGCCCTTCTATCCACTGCCGGCCCTTCGGCCAGCTGCAGGCTGATGGCAGCGGACTGGAAGAGGGACCACCTCGCAGAGGCCGTCCCTTCCCACCGTCTCCTGCAGCTGCCTCTTTGCAGCCCCGCTCGGTGGCCCGGATTCTTAGCTTCTCCTTGAGACGCTGGCTGGCCCATCCGCACGCAGCTTCAGAAGGCTGGTTAGTGGTTTTTCCTCCATCTTTCCCACAGTCCCTTCCAGATCTTCACTAACGGTAGAAGGTGTTAATTCCTAGAAGAAACCCCTTATCCCACATCGCTGTAAAGATGAGCAAGGGAATATCTTGCACAAGTTTCCTCAAGTGGGGAGGAGAAAGGGCAGCATTAAGGAAGGCCACAAGGCGCCCGGGTGGCTCAGTTGGTTAAGCAGCCGACTTCGGCTCAGGTCGTGATCTCACAGTCGGTGAGTTCGAGCCCCGCGTCGGGCTCTGAGCTGTCAGCACAGATTCTGTGCCTCCCTCTCTCTGACCCTCCCCCGTTCATGCTCTGTCTCTCTCTGTCTCAAAAATAAATATTAAAAAAAAAAAAAAAAGGGGGGGGCACAAGGGACATCTGAGTCACCAGAATGTTTTTTTCTTAAGTTGGGTGGTGGGTACAAAGTATCCATTTTATTAATATTATTTACATTGTACGAGATATGATGTTACAATTCAGAGTTAAAAATGAAGACAAAAGTGGGTGGGGGAAATAAATAAAAGGGATTAATTAAGAGTACACGTACCTCGATGAGCTCTGAGTAATGTACAGAATTGTTGAATCATTATGTCATGCACAGGAGGAGAATATAACACTTTATCTTCATTGTACTTCAATAAAAAATATATTTTTTAAAAAAGTTAAAAAGGGACACCTGGGTGAATCAGTTGGTTAAGTGTCCAACTCTTGACTTCAGCTCAGGTCTTGATCTCACAATTTGTGATATCTGTTGGGCTCTGTCCCGACAGTGCAGAGCCTGCTTGGGATTCTCTCTCTCTCCCTCTCTCTTTCTGCCCCTCCCTGACTCATTCTCTCTCTCTCTCTCTCTCTCAAAATAAATAAGCATGAAATTTTTTTCTAATTTTTTTAAGTTAAAAAAATAGAAACATGTAGTGAGGTTTTCCAAACCAGAGAGTCCAAATCTTTAGAGAAAATCAATATGAATTTAAACGTGAGAGGGGCGCCTGGGTGGCTCAGTCGGTTAAGCTGCCGACTTCGGAGCGGGTCATGATCTCACAGTCTGTGAGTTCGAGCCCTGCGTCGGGCTCTGTGCTGACAGCTCAGAGCCTGGAGCCTGCTTCAGATTCTGTGTCTCCCTCTCTCTGACCCTCCCCTGTTCATGCTCTGTCTCTCCCTGTCTCAAAAATAAATAAACGTTAAAAAAAAAAATTTAAATGTGAGGAAGAGAAAGAGCCTCGATGGTAAAAGGAAAAAGCAATGTGAATTCCATGGGACTTGTTCCCTGTACAGAGAGAGGAAGAAGCTGTCAGATCGAGACCAGATACCCCAGACCCTGAAGGTGAGATGACGGACTGCTCCCAAGGATGGTGGGTGGGCAGAGGGCTGATGGCGTCAGGACAGGCAGGGGGATGGCAGGGACTCTCCCCAGCAGACAGCCAGGTACTAAAAGCAGCAAGGTACCTTGATTTTAGCTGGAATGGGAGGCGTTGTCAGGAAAAGGCAGTGTGTCCCACGTGGGTGGCCACAGCCAGAAGCAGTGTTTACAATGGAAGTGCTGTCCTGGAGAGAAACTGAAAGACACAAGGTGGGATTTTTCCAAACGGCCCCTTACTGGAGAACCAGAGAGCTGGAGTGAGGGGTGGCCCTCAAATAAGGAAATCTGGGGGAAATTATGATAATAACGCCAGCAGCTACCATTTTAGGAATGCTTACTCATCTCCCTGACGTCTGAGCATTGGTCCCTTCTCTTTTCTAACTAAACTCACTTCTCTGACCATCTCTTTCAGTCTCGTGGTTTTCTTTTTTTTTTTTTTTAACCTTATTTATTTTTGAGACAGAGAGAGATGGAACATGAACGGGGGAGGGTCAGAGAGAGGGAGACACAGAATCCGAAACAGGCTCCAGGCTCTGAACTGTCAGCACAGAGCCCGACGTGGGGCTCGAACTCACAGACCGTGAGATCACGACCTGAGCCGAAGTCCGACGCCCAACCGACTGAGCCACCCAGGCGCCCCAGTCTAGTGGTTTTCAATACCAGCTACTGCTGATTTCCATTTCAGCCTGGATCTCTCTCCTGAACTCCAGGTTTTCATATCCAAAGGCGTCCTCGGGGCACCTTAGCTCAGTCGGTTGAGCAACCAACTTCGGCTCAGGTCCCGATCTTCCGGTCTGTGAGTTCAAGCCCCACATCCAACTGTGTGCTGTTAGAGAAGAGCCCACTTGGGATCCTCTGTCCTCCTCTCTCTGCACCTCTCCCACTTACCTTCTCTTTCTCTCTCTCAAAAATAAATAGACATTTAAAAATTAAAATAAAATAAAATAAAGGCCTCCTCAACATCTCACCACGGACGTTTAATTGGCATCTCAAAGGCAACTGTCCAAAACTGAGGTCTTGACCTTGCCCGCATCAACTACCCTGCCTCCATCAACCTACCCTAGCCCCACACTTGCACCTCCCTCCATTATTCCCATCTCAGTAAATGAACACTACATCCTGACTGCTGCTTAGGCAAAGAACATGGCATCTGTCTTGACGCTTCTCTCTTTCACCCTATATGTGATCCCTTGGCAAATTCTGTTATTCTAGGGGCACCTGGTGGCCTAGTCAGTTAAGCATCTGACTCTTGATTTTGACTCAGGTCATTATCTCACGGTTCTTGAGTTCAAGCCCCACATCAGGATTCTCTCTCCCTCTCTCTCTCTCTGCCCCTCCCCAGATTGTGCAGGATACGCTCACTCATGTGCCCTCTCTCTCTCTCTCTCTCTTCCTCTCTCTCTCTCAAAATAAATAAACATTATTTTTTTAATTCTGTTGCTCCAGCTACACTGGTCTCCTTAATTTTTCACTAACCCATCAGCTCTGCCTCAGGGCCTTTGCACTGATTATTCCTTCAACCGGATACACTTGGTCATGAGAAAATTGCCTGGCTGGCTGGTTCCTCTGCCTCGTTTGGTCTTTACTCAAGTACCTTCTTAATGAGGCCTCCTTAATTCCCCTAATTAAAATCACAAACCAGCCCCCCAACAGTTTCTCTTTTTTCTTTGCCTTTGACAGGAACATCACCCCTCTAAGACTTGGGGTTTTTAATTGGTAAAATAAGAATGCTAGTGGCCTCTACTCACAAGATTGCTTAAAACATGAGATAATGCATATAAGGTGCTTAGAACAAGACTCGGGGTGTAAATGAAAGCTCCATATATTAGCCATTATCATTGTTATTCCTCAGACTTATCTCCTACTGGGCTAGACTCTAGGTCTTAATGGTCTTGGGTAGACAGCATGAACAAAATTTGCTCTCATGGAATGTGTGTGCCATCAGTCTCCTGGTTGGATAGGCCAAATCTACTTCTAGACAAAGAACCCCTGGGACAGTAGTTGCCCTTTGCACCCTTCAGCCTCCACACCCCGCCCCCCACCCCGCCACTTCTCCACAGAGAAGCAGAATTTGATGGTCACAAGCCAGAAGAACATGAGCACATTCTGTGGTACATGCCATGCCTGATCCCGCTTAGACCTGTCATCTCACCAGTGAGGGCACTGGGACTTAGAAGTCTATCAAGTCAGATGAGGGGAGATCCAGGGAAGGAAATCCAAAGCCGGGTTCCAATGGAAAGTATCTGTAAGTATTTCAAATAGAGAGAGGCAACCCAGGGAGTCAGTCTTTGAGACAATAAATTGCTACTGCCTAAGCATCCATTGAAAGGCCAGATCAGGAAGGAAGGATGGAAAGAAATTTGAGGAAAGCTCTCTAGAAAATATTGAATGGAAGCTCACTCAGAATTAAAATTGCATAGTAGTATATATTACTGCATGATGGGACATCTTACTGTTGCAAAATGCAAAACGCTACTAAATATTGTACAACTAACATTGTAGCGTATCTATGTTGGTTGAGAACTGATAAAATCTGAAAACATAATCTGGAATGAGGGCAGAAAATAAGGTTGTGCAAATGGATTTGTAAACTAGAAAATGAAATGGCCACAGGATGGCAGTACAAGGTAAGAGATAAGGATAAGCCTGCATTTTCTTAACCCTTGAGAGTGTTTTAAGATCTACAAAAACATCAAGTGCCTGAATATAACCTGTATAGCATTCTTAAAATTAGATTTAAAAAATCTTAAACACCAGAACTCTTTGACTAAAATCGGTTTCGAGGAAAATGATGCCCAGTTTTGGTTATGACATCTTACAGATTCTGTGCCTCCTGTATCTCTCCCTTCAAGTTCGAGCCAATATGATTACAAGTAAATTATAAGGTAACCATGTTACATTTTAAAGGGAATTCAAAAGCCTAAGGCAAAGTTTCCATCTCAGTTTCCTTTGAGTTCTCTACTTTTGATGCTCGACCTCTGACTTCATCCCATTTCCAATTAAAATCATTATCTAAATCCTTTCAGGCAGTTAAGGGGCCTTGACTGTCTTTAGTTCAAAATTGTCTTCATGCCAAAGAGGCACATTCTGGGGTGGCAGATTCTATTGCCCTTCAGGGGCAGGGAATCGAAGATGAGCCTGGAAAAGTAGCAGGAAGCCTGGCAAACCTTATTAAAAATTTAGATGTCATTCTGATGGCATTAAGAAGTCACTAAAGGGGCGCCTGGGTGGCTCGGTCGGCTGAGTGTCTGACTTCGGCTCAGGTCATGATCTCGCAGTTCGTAAGTTCAAACCCCGCATCGGGCTCTGTGCTGACGGCTCAGAGCCTGGAGCCTGCTTCAGATTCTGTGTCTCCCTCTCTCTCTGCTCCTCCCCTACTCAGGCTCTGTCTCCCTCTCTCCCTCTTTCAAAAATAAACATTTTTTTTTTAATTTTAATTAAAAAATAAAACAGGGGCGCCTGGGTGGCTCAGTCGGTTAAGCGTCTGACTTCGCTCAGGTCATGATCTCATGGTTTGTGGGTTCGAGCCCCGCGTCGGGCTCTGTGCTGACAGCTCAGAGCCTGGAGCCCATTTCAGATTCTGTGTCTCCCTCTCTCTCTGCCCCTCCCCTGTTCATGCTCTGTCTCTCTCTGTCTCAAAAATAAATAAATATTAAAAAAAAATTTTTTTAATAAATAAAATAAAATATCACTAAAACTTTTACTAAAACAGGGGTGACTTTAATCACCTTGCACTCTAAAAAGATTAGCTATGCTGTGCAATGAATTGCCCACTCTGCAGCCAATCTTACCACTTTTGGATTAAAAAACCTCAAGTGCCTTCCAACAGCCCTTAGAATAAAAAACCAAATTTTCACTTTTTTTTACAGGGCCCTTCTAGAGCTGAGCCTGAAGGCTAACTTACCTAACCTACCTGGCCCCTAAATGCTAGTCTTTTCCTTTTTCCTGGGCATCATTCAGCCTCTCCCGGTGTTCCACTTGGGGCATTCTTGAGCCAACACCCCTCGGCTTGCCCTCTGCTTGGTGAATTCCTCCTCAACCTTCTGGCCTCAGATTAAAGACCCTCTGGGCTCCTCCGGAAGCTTTTCTCTGCACTCCCAGACTTTCCTTTCCTCTGTAATGAGATCCCAGAAGCCCAACACACTCAGTATTTGAATGATTACCCGTTTAACGTCTCTGTCCCCACTAGGCTATAAACTGGGCAGAGGCAGAGGCTGTGGGGCCTCACAGCAGGGTCTAAAGAGTGAGCCGCCAGTGACAGCACGGAATAGACAAGCTCAGTGAGTGGATATAAACAAATGGAGGAAAAGACGCCTCCTGGAAGCACGATTCCAGTTAAAAACTATTCTAACAACGGAGAGGAGATGAAAGGGGTGGAGATGGAGAGGAATGGGCCGGCTGCAAGAGCTACTTGAGATGTACGATCGACAGGACACGAATTATATTTTATATGCTCGGCTAATTGCACTTTACCTGGCGGCTGGGTGTCTTCTCTGGCATAGGTTTCTTCTTGCAGCCCAGCACTACCATGAAGTCCCATTTAGCTAATGCAGTGGGAGAATCGTGACCCTAAAGAATTTATGAAGCTTGAGCAGACTGATGTATCTCCTTTTTCGTTCTGGTAAGCTCCACCCTGCCCACCCCAAGGCAAGGCAGAAGAGAAATCAAATGCTAATTCCTCTACTTCAGAAGATAATAGCAACTGAGACTTTGGATGAGGGCTGGGTGCCTTTTAACTTGAAAGAACATTTCCTTTCTCAATACCTCCCTTTAAATGTAATGTCTGTCCTTGAGAGATATCCTTGAGTTTAACCTAATTGGTCCATAATTGGAGGAGCCGGGATATCAGCAGCTCTCAAGACAGGACTTTCAAAAGATCCACCCCTGAGGACTCCCACGTGTCCTTCAACACAAACAGTTCTGACGGGAGTCCAGTCTTTACCTGTGACTCCAGGAGAAACACTGAGGGAATCTTCTTTATAACCCCCAGAAAAATTTCTCTGACATGCTTCCAAACTTTCTAGCCTCTTCAAATTTCTCTACATGTTCTTTCTTAACATGGTCTCCTAAAACGCCCTTTCTACTCCCTCAAACCCATCAACTTTTTTCTTTCTCTACTCCTTATTCTGTGCACTTTGCTTCTCCCACCAAGAATCTCGGCCCTTTTCTTTTCACCGCAGAGTTCCTGTTGAAGACCCCTCTTATGGCTGAGGAGTTTACACAGTGCACGGAAGCACCCAGCTCAAGGATTAAGTAGATGCTAATAGCAAACTTGGGCTCTTCTTACACCCACGTGGCTGCTGGTATCCCCCACGCCAGCGGGGCTTCCCCCATCTTGGTGTCCTTTGCCAGGTATCTGCTCAGAAGCAGACCCTCCTCTGGAGTGTAGGGAAGGGTAGGGAGCAGGAGCAAATAGTTTTCCCTTTTGGGGGTGGACAGAAGAGCTGGGCATACTCACAGGTGAATCACTTTGTACATAAAATTAAGTGTAGGGACACCTGGGTGACTTTGTCCTTAAGCATCCGACTCTTGATTTCCAGTTCAGGTCATGATTTCACGGTTCGTGAGTTTGAGCCCGAAATCGGGGTCTGTGCTAAGTGTGGAGCCTGCTTGAGATTCTCTCTTTCTCTCTCTCAAAAATAAATAAATAAACATTAAAAAAAAAACCTGCTTGAGATTCTCTCTCTCTTTCTTTCTCTTTCAAAAAATAAACATTAAAAAAAAAACCTGCTTGAGATTCTCTCTCTCTTTCTTTCTCTCTTCCAAAAATAAATAAATAAACATTAAAAAAAAACCAACTAAGTATAGATTCCTTAAGCTCATACACTTTATATCATAAGGCCACATCAAACTTACAAATTCTATCTTAAACACTAAAAAGCGCTAAATTCAAATTTACACATCAATTTAATACGAAAATTAAAATCATTTTACTCAATCTACGTTGCCACATCTCATCTATTAGTACATGATGGCTTTGAGTTTGTGATATATATATATACATTGTCCTGTGCTAGGTGATGGCTCAGTTTTGTCATTTGTCACCACTCTTCTCTACTCAAACTACTGTTCTGCGAAATGATCGGTTCTCCAGTGCCCAAATGACGCTACTTGGCCTTGACATGAGTGCTTCATTTACATAGAAGTCTGCTTCTGTTTTTTCTCAGCCTGTGATGATTGAAACGGTACTGTTGGGGGCCAGCATAATTATGAACACAAACAGAAGCAAAGAAATGGAGACAGCCCTCATTTAGAAGGTGATCCAGGGGATCTCAAGTGTATGCAAATACTAATTTCTTAGATTAGCGTCAAAATGGGGGGGGGAGCATATTTTTCAATTTGTTATAGATTCTTAAGATTTCTCGGAGGTCTTGAGACCCCATTGGAGAAACACAGCTCTAAGGGTATTGCTTGATGACTGTCTGTCCCAATATTCATATAACCACTCTCTTTCAGCCTTCTACATTATCACTTCTCCATAAGGGAAGCAACCAGCTCTTATCCACTTATGAGATCCAGCTTTTAGAAAGGAAGTCTATCTTAAATGTTCCCCAAAAGTTCTAAAATTCCAAGTGGCCTCTCCCTCCTGTTTCTGCACTCAAAGCATTTATTAAACTTAACAATTGACAATCCATCACTAAAACCTTTTCTGTGTATTGCATTATCTACTGTTATTATTTAATGAGTGAATGTCTGGTCTCTACTAGATTTGATCTCCACTACAACTCCCAAAGAGCAGTAACCAGAATCTTTTTTTTTTATTTTTAAGTTTATTTTTTTGTCCTTAAGCATCCGACTCTTGATTTCTGGTTCAGGTCATGATTCCACGGTTCGTGAGTTTGAGCCCCAAATCTGTGCTAAGTGTGGAGCCTGCTTGAGATTCTCTCTTTCTCTTTCTCAAAAATAAATAAATAAACATTAAAAAAAAAACCTGCTTGAGATTCTCTCTCTCTCTTTCTCTCTTTCAAAAATAAACATTAAAAAAAAACAGAATCTTTTTTTTATTTTTAAGTTTATTTTTTTTTATTTTGAAAGAGAGAGAGCCAGAGGAGGAGAAGGAGGAGGAGAGAGACAGAGAGAGAGAGAGAGAAAACACCAAGCAAGCTCCACGCTGTCAACACAGAGCCCACCGTGGGGTTTAAACCCACAAACCATGAGATCGGGTGCCCACAATAACCAGAATCTTGTTTTAAAATTTATTTGGATCCTCACACTATGTGGAGACACAATAGTCATGCTGACTGATAAGAAAGGTTATCATTTTTATAATTTTGTGCTCTTTTGAAGACACCCACACAGGTCCTCCTGTGATGTTTCTCTATAATTCCTCTTGACTCTGCCAATAATAATCAGTCATTTACAGTGCGTCAGTTTGGATCCTCTGAGAAACAGATGCCAAAACAAGATGAGAGATGCAAGAGATTCATTGGAGGAAATGTCTGAAGGGAAACAAGCAAGAGAAGGCAGGGAGAGCCTTCAGCCCATGCTAGAGGTCTGCCGTCTGCAGAAAGAGAAGAAAGAAGGGATCGGGCAGGAAGAGCCTCAGAGAGAAACACAATTCTTAGGAAGTCTTAACCACCCACTGCCGGGGTAGCTCAGCCAGTAAAGTGTCAGACTCTTGATTTAGGCTCTGGTCATGATCTCACAGTTCATGGGATCAAGCTCCACACGGAGCTCTCTCTCTTTTCTCTCTCTCTCTCCCTTTACCTCTCTCTCTCTCTCTCTCTCTCTCTCTCAAAATAAATAAACACTAAAAAGAGAAAAAGAAAATCTCATGTAGCCAACGAGGCATCCCCCACACCAAATGTGAGCTGGCTCTGGCATCCCCACAGCGATCAGTGATTGGCTGGGAGCAGCTGGGGGAAGTGTGACCTCACTTCTTTGCAGGGATGAATCTGAGGGGACAACGGCTGAGCTGTCAGTTCACTGTGTCTCCCACTGCAGATTCTCTTAAAGAGATACTGGTGGGGGGAACCTGGATGGCTCAGTCAGCTGAGCAGATGCTGACTCTTGATCTCAGTTCAGGTCTCGATCTCAGGGTAGTGAGTTCAAGGCCCATACTGGGTGTGAAGCCTAGTTTTAAAAAAGTACCCCCATGGCTGCTATGTATAGCTTATTGTGAGTGGTATATTTTGAAGTGTGGATGCCTCTGAGGATGTTCGCATACAAACTCTTGCTCAGATATCTGCATTTTAAACTTGATGGCAAATTATGAGATAAACCTTGCATTGCACATGTGAGAGATTTGGACAGAGAAGGAATTAGGGGCCTCTGATAAACGCATAAGACTCTAAAGACTTCCAAGGAAGAAAGAAAACAGTCTCCCACCTTTCCCTTCCCAGTCCTGAAGCATCTCCTCATAAAGCTCTTCATTAAGTCAAAGTATGTCACATGACAGGTAACAGCCACTCCTACAGACAGCCACTCCTACAGAGAATGAAGTTTGGGAATAGAGTATCCAACTTTTTCCCATACCAACCAATAAAACAGAATAAGTTCCATGTCTCAACTCAGTCTTGCTGCACTGTTCAGGTACAACCACAATGTGTTCCCAATGGAGGGGGCAGTCAACAACTTGAGAAAACTCAAACTTTCCGTTCGAGCCAGCCTCAAGTAAAAGTAGGATGTCTCTGGCACATTTATGTATGTGTGTGGTATGTATGTATGTAAGTATGTGTGGAGTCAGGCTACATTATAAATAATAAGAGTTTTTGAATAAATGCTTGAGAAAAATACATTAGAAATACGCGGGGTTTTTTGTTTTCTGTGGTGTGTATGTTTTCTGATCATAGCCCAAGGGGAGAAGGCGAGCCGTGTCTAAATCAGTTAGGCTGCTGTAAAAACATACCGTAGGCCGGATGGCTTAAACAATAAATACTGATTTCTCACAGTGCTAGAGTCTGGAAGTCTGAAATCGGGATGCCATCACGGTAGAGCTCTTGGTGAGGACGTTCTCCCTGGTTTCTAGACAACAGGCACCTTCTTGCTGTATCCTCACACAGCAGAGAAAGCGAGCTAGCTCTCTGGTCTCTTCTAAGGACAGTAATCCCATCATGAGGGCCTCACGTACACCTAATCACCTTCCAAACATCCCATCTCCAAACACCATCACATTGGAGGTTAGAGTTTCAACACATAAACTTGAGGGGTGTGGGAGACAACATTCGGTCCATAGCAGGCGGGAACAACAGAAGAGAAGGGGCATGGAAATGTCTTAGTGTTCTTAAGGGTATCTTAGAGAAGAAGGCACACCTGAGGGGACGCCTTGTCTTCAGCCTCCGAATTGTCACAATTACTGAAGCTCACTCTGTTTTTGGTTTTGTTTGTTTGTTTTGTTTTTTCTTTAACCTACAGGAGCCAAGGGTGTAAAGTAAATGAGCAAGGGAGACCTGAAGAAGCATTGCTGAATACATGTGGAGGGATGGACACTGTGACAAATTCGAGAGGACTTGGCCCATTTAAATAGGACAGTGGCGGTGTAGCTTCTGTCTCATGAGAATGTAGTTTTGCCATATCCCGTAGTGCTTACAGGTGATCGAGTAGCGTAGGTTCTCATGTGATGTCTTCTTATGATTGAATGTTGGCTTAAAAAGATCTAGAAAACACTCTTTAGTCCAAACAAACAGGGCTACAAACCAGTCTTATTTCACAGGCCACTAAATGTCAGCCTTTCCTCTGCTGTGATGACTTTCCCAAAGATATTTATAGTACAATGGCTTGGAAACATTTAAAGGGAAAAACTCTGGCAAGTTAAATTTTCAGACTAAAGAAAGGGGAAGATATTGGACATTGTGCCTCCTCGGTGCCCCCCAAATGTCAAAGGTACACTAGGCCCCGTTTCGACTACGTCCAAGACTAATTCTGATTAGAAAACACGGTCTAAATGAACACTTTGATTTTCTGCAAGAAGCACGTCCATCTTCCGTAATAATTTTATTTCGCAACACATACAAAAGCGCACAGTTGTTCTTTTGGTAAGTACTCCAATTTTATTTAAGAAGTAAACCTCTTGGCTTAGAGGAGCTTTTCCCCAGCTGGTGTATTATAAGAATGACAAGCCTTCCGGGCTCACCTTGGACCTCACATTTGGCTGGTCATGGACTGCATGTGTTGTCAGTCACCACCCCTAATTTGAAAGCGACCAGTATAAAGGAAAAAAGTAATTATCTGTTCGGGGCCTGATTCTATTGCTTAACTGCTTGAATGGCTCCAGAAAATTCCACTGGGAACCACAGGCACAGAGTGCGAGAGCATCTCATCTTTTCTGTTGAAAAGTTAAAATAGGGCATCTTATCACCATGGTTACAGAGTTCTGGGGGTAGTCCTGGTCCCTTACTAACCAAAAAGATCAGTTAAGTGACCAACAGGGAATCTGAACGGCGGCTGCACTGACATGCCGGTAACGGCAAAGGAGCCCACAGGCAACATGAGGCATCTCGGAACTGACATGTGCCTTCACATATCAGGGAAAAAAGTCTTAAATGTGTTTTCCACTGTGTCTAATTGTAAATAGCGGTGGGAATTTGTGTGTACTTTAGCAACGAATTCGAAGTTACAAGACTCATTATAAATAGATAGAAGGATAATTTGCATTAATACTCATTACATGAATTTAAGATTAACAAAATTAAATTGAATCTGAGAGAAGCAAAATGTACAGTCTTCCCGAAAAAGTAGAAACGAAAACAAATGTGCCTATTCCGTTAACACCGAATATCGGGTGTTAGTGTTGGGTATCTTCTACGCAATAGACCTAGTGTTGGATGTGGTAGCTCATACAGCCATGAGAGGCAATATCCTCACTGCAAATTGCTCCTAAGCTAATCAGAGATTTGTGATGGAAAAATTATTAGCCAGCATAACAAGTGCTAGGTAAATGTTATCTATAAATTGTTAGAGGGCCCAAGAGGCAAGAATAATTGTTTGGGGGAATGCAGGGAAGCTTCCAAGTGGAAAGGGCATTGGGTCAGGTTGTAGATGATGGGCAGGAGAGAGCCTGTGCAAAGGTCCAGCTATGAAAGGGCGCCACCTATAGGCAGTGACAGTAAGAACCCCGTTGCAACTAGAGTTCTGGAAGTCCATGACGAGGGCAGGGGAAGTCATTTGAAGCCAGAATCGGCAAAGCCTTTCATACTAGATTTAATACTGTAGGCGACAAGGAGCCAGTTGGACTTTAGTCGGAAAGCAAGATGATCAGACTTGATCTCAAAAGTCTCCCCAGCCGCCATAGGGAGAACCAGAATAGTTAGAAACCTATAGGAAATATAAAATGAGCATACTGCCCTGATATGATGTGCCAGCTTTTGTGTTGTTCAAAGCATTCTTCTTTTATTACGTATGTATTCGTAAGAAAAATTTCTGAAAATATACAGATCAATTTTATAGTAGACTGTATCCATATCCCCAAGGATTTTGTGTATCACATCTCATGTGATACCTTTGTATAGTCTCTAATAAGAGAATGGGCTTAATTAATCACGTTTTCAGAATTCAGAGACCAAAAGATTTGTTCATTTGACTCTCATGCGTTTTGCATTTCAGAACCTTGAAAATATGTCCCTGCACAGAGCTCAAAGAAGTTCGGGATTATTTTAAAAACTGACAAAAGAAAAAAAAAATATCCACAGCATTCACTTGGAAAGAAATTAATTCTAGCATCTGTAATGTATTCTTAGGAAAAGAATTGCAGAAAAAGAAAAGTTATGCTATAGAATAAAAAGAGGATAAATTCAACAACAAAAGGGACCCCTGTATTGTACCTCATTCCCTGGGTAACAGGAAATATTTCTTACCTTCCTCCTCTACCACCCTGACGAGTCATGAAATCCAGACATGAAACCTAGACATTTAATCACAGCTACATTCACCACTAATCATCAATAGACGCAATCCCGGTAGCTTGTGTCAACCATGGGAGCCCCAGGCAAAAAGAATCCTCAAGAGTAACAGGAATAAGACTTCACTCAGAGCCCTGTAATAATTTCCTGCTGAGTCCACAAGAGAAGGTAACTGAATTTAATTTGTGAAAAAAGACGACTGTGACCATATATCCAAGAAACGTGCTAATCATCCACATTATCTATTGTGTCTGTTGTAATAATACAATACCCCATTCTCCGCATTTTACAGGTGAGAGAACAGCCCTAGAGAAACTAATGTTCCTTAAGTCACATAGCTGGTAAGTAGCCCAAATAGGATTGGACCCATGACTTCTTGATTCTAAAGCTGGTGCTCTCATTTGAGGAGAGCTACAAGGAGGAATTCAAGTTCCAGCAGAGTAAGATGAGTGAATTCCATAGTTTTTAGGAGACAGAGTCCCCCTGTCTGGCCTGAAGGGTCCAGGAAGACTTCCTGGTGAGGGTGGCATTTGACCTGAGTCTTATGTCCTGGATAAGTCAAAAGATGATGGAAACCCATTCCAGGTTTGAATTTAATAGCAAACATGAAAAGATATAAATCTATGAGTGACATTAAGACATAAATTTGTACCTAATTATCCGCTCAGTAAACATATTATGCACCCATTATACATCAGATACAAATAGTGGAGATCGGGTGGTGAACAAGAAGGTTCTGTGAGGACAACTACGTTCCTTTAAAAATTGTTTTAAGCATCCCTGCCTTTCAGGGTCACTAGGTTAACTAATATAACTACAGCAAGGAGTTGGTAGAGAAGAAAAATAAGACAAGGCTGTCAATGCAATATAGAGTGAAAGTTGTGGGATAACAAATTTGTAATTATGATGGCTCTTTTCATGTCACACCTCAATATAAAATAATTTTGATGTGGCTTACAAAGATACTATGGTAAACAGAATGAAATGTAAAACTCTGAGGAAATTGGAATGAAGAAAGAAATATATAAAAAATAAGATGAAGTCGGAGTAAAGTCAGTCAAAAAGTTGAATACCTACTGGAAAGGGCTATAAATTTGGCTTCATATTTTCTATACTTTCTAAACTCCCCCTCCCCAAATCATCAGTTATGATTCCATAAGACAAAACAACTATTCAATTAAAAAATGAAACTTAAGGGCACCTGGATGGCTCAGTAGGTTAAGCATCCGACTCTTGATATCAGCTCAGGTCACCATCTTGGCTCAGTTCATGATCTCGCTTTTGTGAGATCAAACCCCATGTTAGGCTCCATGCTCTGTGTGAAGCCTGTTTGGGATTTTCTCTCCTTCTCTCTGCTCCTCCCCAGCTCCCACACACACCCTCTCCCTCTCACTCTCTCTTTCAAAATAAATAAGCATTAAAAAAAAAAATTTAATTTAATTTAATTTCTGATAGCAGGAATAAGACTAGCTAACCTTTATTGCTTATCATTTGCAATTAGAATATGGGGCTTAATTAATTTATATGTATTTTCTCACTTGGTGATCATAGAAACTTCATGCAATAGGTACTATCGTAGTCTGCATTTTATAGAGAAGAAACTATGCCTTAGGGAAATTAAATAAATTTCCCCAAAGCACCTAACCAATACGTGGGACGGGCAGTCTCGGGTCGAGCAAACTCTTTATTACCCCAGACCCAGGAACTGAACTGCTAGCTCATATCTGAAATAAGTTTTCCGCGTAAGTCATCAAGAAAATAGAGCAAGCAGTGAAGCACAGTGGATCTCATTTTTCAGTGAGCATATAAACCACCTGGGGATTTTAAGCTACAGATTTTGATTCCACAGATCTGGGGTGGGTCTTGGGGTTTCTAACCAGCTCTCCAGAGATACTCATGTCGTTGGTCCAGACCACACTGTGACTCGCAAAGCTGTAGCAAATAATATTTCTACAGGTTCCGGGGGGTTATATATTACAGCATCTCTCAAAGGAAATGGATGGCCTATCACCAAAGCATTTCAAGAAAAGCATCGTTTTTAAAAAGCAAAATTAGGGGCGCCTTGGTGAATCAGTTGGTTAAGTGTCTGACTCTTGATGTCAGCTCAGGTCATGATCTCGTAATTCTTGGGGTCAAGCCACATGTCGGGCTCTGTGCTAACAGCATGGAGCCTACTTGGAATTCTCTCTCTCCCTCTCTCTCTCTGCCCCTCCCCTGCTTGTTCTCTCTCTCTCTCAAAATACATAAACTTTAAAAAAAAAAAAAAAAAAAGCAAAATTATGCAAGGAATGTACTACTGGAACGGTTTGGCCTAACCAAGAAATTTAAAGTATCTGGAGAAAAAAAAATGGGTATTCTATTAATAATATACCTTATGGTCATACTAGTCTGTATTTAATTGCAACAAAACTGTAATGAATCCCTGCAACTAGAGACAGGTACTGATGACTAGATCTCAAGGAGGTGGGTGTTCAGTGCTACTTACACATATGGCTCTGGTTTACGTCGAGAAAGTAAAAAGGGCCAAAGCGGAGGGAGGCTCAAAAGGGAAATGGCCTCAGATTTTCGGGCCTAGAAAACTGATTTTGGTAAAATAACTGCTACATGGCAACATCCAACATCAAGAACCTCTCTTTTTCAATTAACAAAGGATGGGAGAGAGTTTCTGAGACGACTGTTTCACAGCCTATCATTTTATAACAAAATTGCATCCGTTCAATTGCTATTTTGCTTTTAACTTCAAACCTGTTGCCAAGGAAACATCAATATCTAAGCACGCTCGAGGGCAAATCTTTCTTCCTGTTTTTGAAGTGAATCAGTAGCAAGGTAACAGCAAGTTATAGAGTTTCACTAATCCAGGAGTTAGTTGGATTTAATCCCAATCACTGTAGCCTTGATAAATCAGGTGGGCCTTCTCCTGCCTCCGTTTCTTTACCCATAAAGTGACTATGATTATACTGTTGTACTCTCTCACAACTTACTTCTGCGGCATAGTCCCTTTATCTAATGGACGCTTTGCCATCTTAACGATGCGTGGTCAAGAATCTCCAGATTCAAAGGCTTCTGTGTGTTTACACTGGGAAGGAAGGGGACTACGAACCCGCATTTTCTCTTCAGGAACGCAAAGTCAATACTCAACTTGCCAAAAGGAACTAAAGCAATGTGAGAGCAGAAGGAAATGTTTATTGTTTTTCTTCCAAGTTTTACTTAAATTCCAGTTAGTTAACATACAGTTTCAGGTATAAGATTTAGTGATTCATGACTTCCTTACAAAACCCAGTGCTCATAACAAGTGTCCTCCTTAATGTCCATTCATTACCCATCTAGCTCAACACCCTCCAGCAACCTTCAGTTTGTTCTCTGTAGTTTAGAGTCTGGTTTTTGGTGTGCCTCCCTCTTTCCCCCCACCCCCCATGTTCACCTGTTACATAGAATGAAGTTTTTAAAAATCCCATCCCTGCAACCATTATGTGGTTCAGGTTTCTCAGTTTCATGGTGCTTCAGAACTAAAAGCCAAGGAAAGCCTCAAGCTGAGGTGTGTCTAACAAGGTTCTTCTGGGTCACTGGTTCCTAGGTGGAAATTCTCACGAATGGACAGATTCAGGTAGCATGCCTCGGAAGCTTATGCAATTTGAAGGCTGTTTCTAGAAACAAATGCAAATTGTGAATCCCAAAACAAGTACAAGTGTATCAAGGAATAAGAAAAAAAATCACAACAAATAACAAATTGAAAACTGACAAACACTGTCAACATCCAGAAAAATAACATAATTTTATTAACTTCCTGACACACCTTCCATTAGCCTTCTTTTTTTTTTTTACTGTTCTTTGCACTTCATGCCCTTTGAGCAACTTTTTGTATGACAATTATTTTATAATTTCCATAGAGAGAATGGACTTCAGTATCTCCGGAAGCAAGTTTGTTCAAAATATATCAATAGTTTAGAGAAGCTTCTTTCGACGTCACGGCTCCTTACTCATAACTTCATATAAATTTTTAAGATTCTGGTCAGTACTGGGAAGGCTTTTATCAAGTGTTTCAACATGTGAGTTCTAGGGCTTGGGGGAATTTTCTACCAGTTACATCGAGTTGAATACCCAGCCACATGCCTCTGACGCTGGGTACAATGCACACATTCAGCAGCTTGACCACACCTCTGACCTCGCACCTAAGCAAATCACTGTGGGAGCTGCTTTTTCTAGAAGTCATTCCAACACCAAGACAGCTAGCGAGCAGTAACTCACTTGTGTAGAAGTGTGAGTCAAATGTATCCCATAAACCCAAACAAAACAGATTCCCAGACTCAACTTTCCCATCACTGAAACCCAAAAATGCCTCCAGTGCCCCCATGCCAGTTGATGGGAGGGCATGCGATAGAAAGCAAAGTCAAAGTGATCGTAGCCAACTGCAGTTAAAATATCTTATTGTGACTACAAAATATCTTCCTTTGACTCCCTGCTAGTGAGGCCCTGAAGCGTAAACAGCATTTGCTTCATTGTAAGTCCACTTCTGACAGAAAATGGCTCTTCTCTCATTTTCTCATGCCAGGCAACTTTAATATATTCACCATCAGTTTGTCACTTTGTGCAAAGAGTTGTGCCAGGTGCCTTTTTGTTTTTAAGTTTCTTTATTTATTTTGAGAGGGAGAGTGAGAGCACGAGCAGGGTATGGGGTACAGAGAGAGGGAGGGAGAGAAAGAATCCCAAGCAGGCTCCACACTGTCAGTGCGGAGCCTGATGCAGGGCTCAATCCCATGACCATGAGATCATGACCTGAACTGAAATCAAGAGTCAGACACTTAACCGACTGAGCCACCCAGGTGCCCCTGTGCTATGTGATGTTTTAAACATTAGTTCATGATGAGGCGCCTGGGTGGCTCAGTCAGTCAAGCATCTGACTTTGGCTCAGGTCATGATCTCGAATGATCTCACGGTCTGTTGAGTTCGAGCCCCAAGTCGAGCTCTGTGCTGACACTTCAGAGCCTGGAGCCTGCTTCGGATTCTGTGTCTCCCTCTCTCTCTGCCCCTGCCCCGCTCATGCTCTGTCTCTCTCTCTCTCTCTGTCAACAATAAATAAACATTAAAAAAAAAAAATTAGGTCTCTTGCTGCAGCAACGGGAGTGGGAGCACCAGTCGCTGGGCTCCAGGCGGAACTCCAGGGATCCCTTTAAGAAAAGGGCAGACAAGCCAGACATGGGGGAAATCGCCAGCTTGGATAAGACCAAGCTGAAGAAAACGGAGACGCAGGAGAAGAACACCCTGCCGACCAAAGGGACCATTGAGCAGAAGCGGAGCGAAATTTCCTAAGAACCTAAAGGATTCCCCACCCCCGTCATCTTTGAGACACCCTCGTCGTGGAGGAAGAAGAGCCACCTGCAAGATGGACACGAGCGACCAGCTGCACCGTGAACCCGGGCCCTCCGTGCCGATGCCACCGGCCTGCGGGTCTCTGAGCCCACCCTCCCCGCCCCAATCGGACTGCCAAATTCTCCAGTTTGCCCTGGGATATCATAGCAAATTATTTGTATGATTCATGAAATTAAAACACACCTCGTGGCAAAAAAAAAATTAAACATTAGCTCCTGTCACCCTCACAACAAACTGGGGGCCAGTTATTATTGCATAGCTGAGGAAACTTGGGCTCTGAAAGGTGAAGCCATTTTGTTCAAGGTTGCAAAACTAGCACAATCTTTGCCAAAGCTGGTACACGTGCAAGTGTGCGATCTTGTTTTCCTGAGAGAAAAGCATGAGCTTAAGGCAGAAGAACAAGAGGGTTTACTATGCTTTCTTTAGCACCAGCAAAACAAACAAAAAAACATGGAGAGATCTCAAAGTCTCATCAAGAAGTTCAAGTGCTGCGTCAATACCTTCTAGTAGTAAGTTGGACCCTAGGCTGCGAATCCAAACAGTTCACTCAGGGGCACCAGGGTGGCTCAGTCGGTTCAGCGTCTGACCCTTGATTTCAACTCTGGTCAAGATCTCAGGGTTTGTGAGTGCCAGCGCCCCCCATCCCAGGAGACCCCACGTTGAGCTCCAGGTTGACAGTGGGGAGCCTGCTTGGGATTCTCTGTCTCTCCGCCTCTCTCTCTCTCAAAAATTAATAAGTAAACATTAAAATTTTTTTCAAAAAAATAGCTCGTTCAGACATTAGTGCTGCCTTTGGGTAACTTGTGTAAACCATTCACCAACAGTCGAACTCCGTTTTTATCATATGCCAAATAACACTTTCCAGTAAATTTTAAAATACCTTATTTTCATTTTTGAATCAAGATCCAATGAACCTTACTAAATAACATATAAATGGCCTGATTTGATATTTCTTACTAGAGCCGTCTGTATAGATTGTACCCTAGAAGAATCTGGGTAAGTAAAGCATGATTATAATAAAATTATTCTGCTTAAACTACCGGTTATAATTCTCTTCGGTTTCCTGGCTAAGCTTATATCCATTATCCCAGGAAATCCTAGAGTGACGTCTTCCCACCAAAACCCTAACTCTACTCAGACCACTGAAAGCCACTTACTCATTATTTAGGTTTGCAGTATTAGCCTATCCCAAATCCCTCTGAGAATGTGGCCACACTAGAAAGTTCAACTCCAGGAAACCATAGAACGACTCTTTTGTGGGGGATCTTAAATGCAATACGTGCTGCGTTTATGACCCAGCCTCCCTCCATCACAAACACTTTCAAACGGATGTGCTCCCCATGATTACTCATCAGAGAAATGCAAATTGAAACTACAATAAGATACCACTCTGCAGTGACCAGAAGAGCTTACATTTAAAGACTGACGTATCCAAATGTTGGCAAGGATGTGGAAAAAACTGGAACTCTCAAAAACTGATGGTGGGAATGTAAAATGGCACAACCACATGGCAGAAATATTGGGTAGAACAAACTAAAGCTGAACCTACGTATACCATATATAGCCCAGCAACTCTATGCCTGGGAATGTATCCAAAAGAAATGAGTGCATATCCCCGCCAAAAGACATGTACATGAGCACCTGGGTGGCTCAGTGGTTAAGCATCTGACTCTTGATTTCAGCTCGGGTCATGATCTCACGGTTCAAGAGTTCGAGCCCCACGTCGGGCTCTGCGCTGACAGCATGGAATTGAAATGCCCAGAGTCTAAGAGACCCCCAAAAACGAACCACCAGAGTCCAGAGTCAAAGCTAAGCAGCAAGGGTCATTTATTGCAGGTTCGAACCTGGACCTCTGCGCACTCGTTGCCGGTGACGCTAAAAGGCCCCGAGAGAGGTTTTTACACCCCTTTTATAGACAGGTACAAACAAGTCATGGGGAAATCAGGAATTTTCCACAGTTACAGAGCTGCGATTGGTTGGTGTTTAAAGTTGGACACTTAGCAATATTCGATTGGTTCCTGCCTTTAGGTCAGACCACAACCGGGGGTACGGGTATCACAATGATTGATCAGGAATACACGGATGTGCCAAGCAACAATGATTGATCAGGAATACACGGGCGCGCCAAGCAATTGTACAGAAGCGGAACAAGCTGGTTAGGCTTGGTTAGGTTTCAGTTTCCCGTAACTTAAGCTTTTAAGTTTCAGTTTTCTCAGGCCTCTCAGAATAAAGTGAAATAAAGTGGTAATTTAAGTTATTGAAAAAGCCTAACTGCAATTAGAAACACCATATAAGGACCCACTATAAAACCCCTTCAATTTTGACTTTCTTACTCCTTGAGGGCTAAATAAGGCATGACCTGTCCATCCATTGAACCGGTTGAAGCCAAACCCTTCATGCAAAAGGGTTGGGATTCATGCTGAGATTCCATCTCTCTCCCTTTTTCTGTGCCCCTCCTGTGTGCACTCTCTCTCTCTCTCAAAAGAAATAAGTAAACTTAAAAAATAAAAAGACATGTACAAGAATGTTCACAGGTATTCTTTTGTAATCGCCAAAGACTGCAAACAACCTAAATGCACACCAAAAGTAGAAAGGGTATATTGTGGTGTAACCACACTCTGGAATACTATGCAGAAAAAACAATGAACTAACTTCAACTGTAGGCAACAAGGATAAATCTCACAAACAAGCATGAGTGAAAGAATACAAATACAACAGACTGAATAGGATAACTTTTATTTTTTTTAATTTAATGTTTTTATTTATTTTTGAGAGAGAGAGAGAGAGAAAGAGAGACAGAGCACCAGCAGGGGAGGGGCAGAAAGAGAGGGAGACACAGAATCCAAAACAGGCTCCAGGCTCTGAGCTGTCAGCACAGAGTCTGACACAGGGCTCGAACCCACAAACCGTGAGATCATGACCTGAGCCGAAGTCAGGCACTTAATCTACTGAGCCACCCAGGCACCCCATGTATAGGATAGTTTTTATAACCAAATTCACACACACATATGACAACATTCACAAGCAGGCAAAACTAATCCATAGTGATAGATAACAGGAGAGTGGTTACTTGGGGGTATCGACTAGGAAGGAATATTGGAAATCAAAATCCTCTGAGTGGTGGCTATGTGATATATGTGCAAAATTCATTGAGTTACAGGCTTAAGATCTGTGTACCATAAATCTATACCCGGATGTAAAATATTTTTTTTAGGGGCGCCTGGGTGGCTCAGTCAGTTGAGCGTCTGACTTCGGCTGAGGTCATGATCTCGCAGTTTGTGAGTTCGAGCCCCGCATCGGGCTCTGTGCTGACAGCTCGGAGCCTGGAGCCTGCTTCCACCTGAGGACCTGGGTGGGGAAAAACACACATTGTAAATCAATGCTGGGAGTGTCTGACCATAGCAAACTCCCTCCAGCAAAAGTTTCCACTTAAGAGCATAACAGACACACCTACTCCCCCTCAGGTTTCCCTTAGGAAACTGACACAAGACCTGACTAAAAATAAGTAGCAGACCATAGAACGTATGACCCACGAGGAATGATATGGCCACAGGCCACCCCTCATATGCTGGAAATGAGCCAATCAAAAAGGGATGAGTAGGCATTTAGAGTCACCTAGCCAGGAAGGGCAGAACCTGAGAAGGAACAAGGGAGAAGGAAGAGGGAAGGTAGAGACCATATAAAACAAAGTCCCTTGCCAATTGTCGCAGGCATTCATTTTCGAATGCCCCATCTGTATAAAGAGAGCGTTCATACTATTCTTACTTTCTAATCTTATCTTATACTCTAATAAGCTCTTGCCTGCTGCTCATATTATTTTGTGTCCACCTCTTCATTCTTTGAAGCTCAAGAGAATGAATCCTGGGTACTGAAGTAAAAAAAAAAAAAAAAAAAAAAAAATCTGCAACATTAGCATCCTAAAATCAATGTTAGTTCGTTGGAGATATTTGCAGACGTCACCTAAAGGATTTTTTTTGTTTGTTTTTAATAAAGACATTGAACATCATTTAGTGGTTATTCTAGGGTAGCTTCACAATGGCAGGCTTTGGTTATCACGGTAAACAAGACTTTGAAACACTACTTTAAAATGCACTATAGAAAAATGGTATCATTGTGAAGATAAAAAAAAAAATGCGGGGGCGCCTGGGTGGCTCGTCAGTTGGGCGTCCGACTTCGGCTCAGGTCATGATCTCGCGGTCCGTGGGTTCGAGCCCCGCGTTGGGCTCTGTGCTGACAGCTCAGAGCCTGGAGCGTGTTTCAGATTCTGTGTCTCCCTCTCTCTCAGACTTTCCCCCATTCATACTCTGTCTCTCTCTGTCTCAAAAATGAATAAACGTTAAAAAAAATTTTTTTTTTTTAAAATGCGTATTGACATGATGATCAAAATGATTGCCCTAGTATCACGCAAATGGCTATTCAAGGCTCAGGATACATTTTCCCAAGCTTTATCTCAAACAGCATCGACTGAAATGAAGACTATGTCCTCTGAGAAAATGTAAGAAACTTTAAAGTCGTTCTGGGGATGATGAACATCTTACCAAAGTTTCAAGTGAATAATTGAGCTTACGGATTTTGGTTTTTCTATGTTGTAAAGTTTTTAATCGCTCCATAAAATATGAACGCAGAATAAAATTCAAAACAAAACAATCTTGGACCATTTCATCTATATCCTTAAGTTTGAGCACTTGTGGGCAAAAACTGTTACTGAAAACCAACCTCCATGCTTTGGAGTCAAAATACAACGTAAAGAGTTTGAGATAAAAAGGAGCAATAGCTTTCTTGCTTTGCCAGGCAAAGGAGGCTGCATCAGACTGTCCTTCAAAACCTGCAAGCCCTCCTTGAAGGAAAGGACTGCGGAGGGGGGAGCTTAGAGGGAAATACAGGCCCTAACCGTGTTTTTAACCAGAATCATACATGCTACCAGTCTCCTTCATCTTGTCTTTAGGGGGGTACCAGGTTGCTGACACAAAAGGCTAAGAAGGGGGTGGGGGGGGAGAAGAGGATTGGGGAAGAGAGGGAAAAGTCTACTTTAAAAAAACGAGCTTTGCTGAAGCATTAGGGCAGCCATTTTGATTTTTGTTCAACTTTATGGTTTGAAGCAGTTTCATAAGAAGACTGCCTGAGATTCAGTCATCTTGCGTATATATATGGACGGTATAAAGGCACTCAAACTTAAAAGTGAAAAAAGTATTTGAAAGACAGAGCTAAATCATTTTAGTGAATTCTAGTTTGACACTCTTTTCATCCTCACATGTTTCTGATTTTGTATTCCCAGGAGAGAGTTGCGTTATAATCTAAATGCAATAAAGGTAACTTTATTTACGGTTAAAAGTGCTATTTTGGAAGTTTAGGAATATGTGGCTCATGCTCAAAACAAAAAAAGAAAGAAAAAAGAAAAAGACACAGAAAATGTGGCTGAGTATTGATAAGCTAATGTAAGTTCTCACTATATACTAGTAATAAACCAAGTACCTGCTCTTAAGGAATCTTTGAAATTGTTAGGAAAAAGATTGGGGAGTGTAATGTTGTAGAATTAGTTAAGAAGTTCGAAATCCTATCCTGCCACTCACTCCATGACCCTGCACCTATTACTTAATCTCTACACCTTTATTTCCACATCTGTAAAATGGGAATGATAATAGTATGATAGGCAAAAAATAAATAAATAAATAAATTAGAGAGGGAAAGGATTAGGACCTGAGGTCCTGGAGTGGGGAAAGACATATTTTAGAACAATGCTGGGATTGGTGACTACAGCAAACACCTTCAGGTGTAAGGCTTCTCTTAAGAATGTAACAGGGCACCTGGGTCGCTCAGTCAAGCATCTGACTCTTGATTTCAGCTCAGGTCATGATCTCACGGTTTGTGAGTTTGAGCCCCATGCCGGGCTCTGTGCTGAGAGTGCATAGCCTGCTTGGGATTCTCTCTCCCGCCTCTCTCTCTACCCCTCGGCCACTCACGCTGTCTCTGTCTCCCACAAAATAAATAAATAAACTTAAAAAAAAAAAAAGGAATATAGCAGACTTATTCCCCCTCAGGTATCCCTCAGGAATGTAACAAAAGACCTGACTAAAAATAAGTAGTAGACCATAAAATGTATAACCCACAAGGTAGGATATGGCCACAGATCACCCCTCATACAATGGAAATGAGCCAATCGGGAATGGACAACCCAGCACCTAGAGCTACCAAGCCAAGGGGGGTAGGACCTGAGAAGGAACGAGAGGGAAGGGAAAGGAAGGGGGGCTACCAGAACCTGATAAAAGAAGGACCCTTGCCTCTCCAGCATTCACCTTCAAATTCCCCCTCTCTGTAAAGAGAGGTTTCCTACTATTCTTACTTTCTAATCTTACACTCTATTAAACTTTTGCCTGCTGCTCATTCTGTGTCCACCTCTACATTCTTCAAAGCAGCAAGACAACCATTCCCAGGTATTGAGGTAAAAAATCCTGCAACAATACTACCCACCTTCATAAGGCTTTTATAACTAGTGAATGCCAAAATACTTAAAAGCAGTTAGGATGAAACCTTACAACATGGCAGGTGCTCAATAAATGTGAGCTCTTATACTTTATCCTTTTGTCTTTTGTTGGCAATATTCACAGCCTTTTTATTCCCCCCCCCATAAAGGACTTTTTATAAAAAGTAGTACAAAAAGCAAATACAATAAAACACCATAGAAACCTAATGCCACAGCAAATTGAAAGGTAGAGCCATGAAAACAAGTTTATTTTAAGCAGAACACCACATGTCAGAGATTAGGTGAATGACGAGTTCAGCTCCTTCAGTGATCTGTGGGTGCCAACTAACACATCCATGAAGCCAGATCCCTGGTGACAGGTTTCTTCCTTCTTTCCCTCCCACCACTTCATATACTGCTCGCTGACTTGAAACTAAGCTGAGGTGAGCAGCGATGAAATCCAAATAAAATACTCCTCCATCCAGAAGAGGTCACACTTGGATCCCAGGAGAATACAAGCAACGCCTGGCTGAAAGGATTTAGGCTAATTGATAACACAGCAGCACAGGAAACTATAACTAAAAGCCACTTGCACTGATAGCTGCACCAAGCGTTGCGAGGCCACAGTGAGTGAGGGAGAGTGAAGCATCCCCATCCAGGCAGGGCCAGCAGCACACGGGCTAAAAGACCCTCATTTCTTTAGTCGGCGAGAGCTTGCTTCTGGTCCAGATAACATTCTCCAGAAGTTCCTGGGCTTCTTGGACCCCCTGTCTTGCAGCAACGTTAAGGAGCATCTCTACATCCCTAAAAGAAGCAGTTATTTAGTACAAAGAAAAAGTAAAGCTTTTAACTTTAAGAAAAAGTAAACCAAAAGCACCTGCACATCCAGTGTTTAGGCTAAGGGCTAGGTTAACACCTGTTGGGACTCGTTCTAAGGCACCGAAGGAAACACGTGCCATTTCAACTGGGTTTTATCTTGAGCGTCTTCATAATCAAATCAAAGCCACCCACAGCAATCGTGTCACAACATTAGAGTCCGGCTGGATTTTTTTGCCCTGTTTAGAAGAGTTTTTCTAGCCAAGACTCTTAGGTAATGTCTGAGACCCCTCTCTTGCCAGCAAATTCTGTATTTTGGTTTGGAAATGGTAACTGGAGAGAGGCCCCGTTTAACATGCCTGCCCATCAGCTGTGAAACTACCAACCGTCAGTCATAACAAGAACATACTGACTATACCATTTTGACTTGGCTGCTTCAAAAGGGTCATTTCAAACTTTCATTACCAATAATACATGCAACCGATATCCCTGAGTATTTTATCAATTCCCAAGGCTCACCCTACCCATCAGTGCCTCACTGAGATGCCCTCTTTCTGGACCTTGCCCACCCATCAGTCGGAGGTCGATTAAGGGATGGAATTTGGAGGAGGGGGTTGGTTGTACACATTTCTTGGTAATGGAATATATGTCAGTTACGTTAGTAAAAAAAAAAAAAAAAGCTGAAAGTTTAATGGTTTATTTTTGGTACCCTATCAAAATAGGGTCTTTTGGGGGTCTTTGCCTCAAAATAGCTGTATAATAACCATCCCAGTCTGTGAACTATTCACAAACATTAAGAACTTCTCCAGAGAGAATAGCAGTACTTCTCTTGATGACTGTGAGTAACCAAAAGAGGATTGGTACAATAGACACCAGAAGAATTGGTGCCCAGATAGAGCTATCTACCTTATATTCTTGCATGTTCCATTCTGTTTAAAAGAAAATGCTACAAGGACGTAAACACGGTACATCCAGGGTATGGGAGATTGTAAGGACCATGAGATAATCTGGCCTTTCATCTCAAGCTCATAGAATGCCTTAACAGTATAATCAATGAATCTGTGCAAAGATTTGAATCTTGGATTCCCTGGCTTTGTGACTTTTATCATAACTCATAGCAATGTAAGCACATAAAAAGGCAAGAGTAGGAAGTGAACTATATATAAAAAGCTTTTGTCTGTCAGTTGCAGGTAATATATGGGGGCAGGTTTAGGATGAATGACATCTCAGCTAGAAGGGAAAAGACAGTTCATTTCATTACCCTACTTCCATGGACCCAGTCATGTTTTTCAGTTTTCCTACTGCAAGGTTAAAGGAAGCACGGGGATGGCCTTGCTTGGAGGCTTGTCTAAAAAAAGAAAGGAAGAGAAAAGGGGACTGGTGATATGGGCTGGAAAGGTAATGGGGAGTGAATATGCAATAAAAAAATGAAAAATGAAAAACAGTCCCTTGAAAAAGCATCTGCTTGGGCAGTACCAATACAAATATGTAACCATTACTGGAAACCATCACTTCCATCTTATAGATCTAGACTAAATGTTAGTAAGTCTCTTTCATCAAAAATGTCTCTTATTTGAAATATGTACAGTACTTAAAAAAAAAAAGTAAGAATATTTAAATCACTTATTTGCTCCAAACCCATTCATCAGCTTTCTCAAAGATCAAAATAATTATACTCTTATCTCCAAAATATACAGGAAATCAAAATACAGGAAAAAACCATCTGGGAATGTTAGGAATTCAGTAAAATGTAAGCTGATCCTTAAGCACTATTTCCAATTGCTATAATATAAATGCAATATGCCAGTACTTTCCAATAGAACTTTCTCCAAAGATAGAAATGTTCTATATCTACTCTGTCCAATACAGTAGCTACTAGTCATGTGTGACTATTAAATACTTGAAATGTATAGTGCAACTGAAGAACTGAATTTTTAATTTTAATTCATTTAAATTAAAATGGCCACATATGGCTGATAGTCACCATATTGGACAGTACAGATTATATAATTATTACCTTCTTACCTTGCAGGGTTTTTTTTTTTTTTTCAAATTATTAGGATGGGGGCAGGGGGAAGGTGTCAGAAATACAATACAAGGAAATGTACAAAAGTTGGCTATTTTTAATGCATAAAAATTTTGGAAAATGAGTAGGAAAATAAATCCAAAGGAAAAATGGGCAGACAACATGAACAGGCAATTTGCAGAAAAAGAAATAAAAATTACAACAGACATTTTTAAGAAACGTTCAACTTCACAATTGATAAAATAAAAAAATTTTTAAATGAGACCTCTTATGGTGCTATTCAAGTTGGCAAAGATTAGCAAATGATCAAAAACAATATTGATAAGTCTATAAGTATATACTAGAGTGGACTTGGGCAATCTTTCAGAATAGTTTTATAATACATATAAAAGCTTTAGGAATGATAATTCTGATAATTCTATTTTTAGTGATTTTTTTAAATTTTTGTTTTTTTGGTAAGGAAATCAGGTGTGCAAAAAGGTACATATGAATGGCTCTTTCCAATGACAGTTTGTGATAGTAAGAAACTAGGAAAAGGGCTAAACATAAAATAGTGAAATCTTCAAGTAAATTAAGGAATATTATAAATATATTAATTGAAAAAAGTCTAGAAGAATACCCATCAAAATGTTTAAAGTAGTTTTACTATGCTATATGATACAGGTGATTTTTTTTCCAATGTTTTTCACATCAGGCATAAATTTATTTTTATAAGTTATAAACTATAAATGCTGTTTTAAAAGTATTTGAGTGGAAATCTTCCTTTTGTAATGCTTTTCCCACCCCGTTCCTGACAGGAGAAGCCATCACTGAAAGATGGAAAGGTTTTTCGAACTGGCCTTTAATTGCATGGTCCCAAGCAAGAAAGGACCTCGCTTCCAAAATGTTGTTTAGGGCAACTTTAATGTACTTACTGGTCACCCTCAGAAACTTGTTAAAGTGAAGTTTCTGCTTTAGTAGGGCTGGGTTAGGGCTTCAGATGCTGTATTTATAACAAGTGCCCACCGGGTGATGCCAAAGCTGCGGGTGTGTGGCCTACACTCCCAGTACCAGGGGCTTCAGCCTCCTATAGTCAGTCACCAACCACATTTAGCTACTCTAGAGCCATGTCATTCCCCTCCTGATTCTCAATGTTATTTGGCAGGTGAACTTTATCAGAACATCCAGTTTAAACTTTGTGGTGAAATGGGTTACTGAAATAAGTTCCCATGCTGGTTCGTGTTTACTTTATAACCACTGTGGATTTCTAGAGTAGTGGTTTGATCTGGTCATACATTTACAGTCACTTGGGGCTTTTTCTGCTCACTTAAGTCAATCTGGAGCTAAGCCTCACTATGTTTCAAAGCTCCCCGGGGGATGGATTCTAATAAGTAGCCAACTTGGTCAACCACTATTCTAGAGAGAAGAAAGGCAACCTCTGAGATGCATGAGCTCATCGGTTCATGGGTAATGGCAAAGTCATAAATGTGTTCACTTTTCTCTAAGATAACCGAACATTTTTCAGGATCATGAGAGACTGCACTTCAGCATTATCTAATAGAAATATAATGCAAGCTGTGCATAACTTTGAATTTCCTGGTGACCATATTAAAAGTTCTCAAAGAAATAGGTAGAGTTAATTTAAACATTTTATTTAACCCTGTCACACATTATCATTCAACATATAATCAATATAAAGAATTATTAATGAGATGATTTATATTCCTTTCTTCACATTAAATCTTGGGGATCCATTGTGTATTTTATATCTCCATTCAAACTAGCCACATTTTGTGCTCAATAATCTTTGTGGCTAGTGGATGCCATATTGGACAATACAGCTTAAAGAGTACCATAACAAAATTCTACTTTCAGATAAATTGAGACTGTATGAATTCAAAGCCAGTTCTCTATATTAAGTGACTCTTGCTTTGTACCTAACTTGTCCTTATTTTCTACCACAGTCTCCATATAAAATAGAGTTTCTAACATCTCAGAGCCAATTTATTTCCATTTTTTAACCTCTAGAGTGTGAGGTGGGGTGTTCAAGTGTATGTTTCCAAAGTTATTCTTGTTTTCTCAAACTGAAAATATAATAACATGGGATATTTTTCTTTGAGGATTCATCAGGCCAAGACTACGCAATCAAAATCAAGAAAGCTGCCTGTGAAAAATTTAGAACACTGAATATAAAACAGTTGAATAAAATTTACACCAAAAAAATGGACTAAACAATAAGTAATATGTATTTCTACTTTTAAATTTCAAATTAATGTGTCTTTTACAGTCAAGAGTTCAAAATTTTAATAAGCAAGACAGTGCTAACATAGAACACTGTTAATAAAATTACTGGTGTTCTGAATCTTGACTTAGAAAGTTACATGTGCTCCAAGTTAGCTTTTTTAAAGTTAACCTAAATAGAACTACCCTATAACCCAGCAATTGCACTACCAGGCATTTATCCACAGGATACAGGCGTGCTGTTTCGAAGGGGAACATGCATCCCAGTGTTTACAGCAGCACTATCAACAATAGCTAAAGTATGGAAAGAGCCTAAATGCCCATCTATGGATGAATGGATAAAGAAGATGTGGTATACATATACAATGGAGTATTACTCAGCAATCAAAAAGAATGAAATCTTGCCATTTGCAACTACATGGATGGAACTGGAGGGTATTACACTAAGCAAAATTAGTCCGTCAGAGAAAGACAAATTTCATATGACTTCACTCATATAAGGACTTTCAGATACAAAACAGATGAACATAAGGGAGGGGGAGCAAAAATAATGTAAAAACAGGGAGAGGGACAAAACAGAAGAGACTCATAAATATGGAGAACAAACTGAGGGTTGCTGGAGGGGTTGTGGGGGGGTGATGGGCTAAATGGGTAAGGGGCATTAAGGAATCTACTCGTGAAATCATTGTTGCACTATATGCTAACTAATTTAGATGTAAATTAAAAAGAAATATAATTAATTAATTAAAAAAATAATAATAAAATAAAAAAACAATAAAGTTAATCTAGCGTTTGCTTACATTGTGAAGACTATTTTTAAGTGCATCAGCCCCATCATCATGCTTCACTGCAAAGTGGAAAAAGTAGAGAAGGTACCAAGACTTTGACATTAAGAGAGTTTATATCTCCATCTTATTTATGTTCTAGGGAAAAAAGCACCAAAAATCATAAAGTTTTATATTTCAGCACTTCCTGAATAACTTGCAGTTTTGCTGTTGGTAGATACCATCTTTCTTACCTAAACCAATGCATTGCCATTTCTTCATCCTTCACCACACCAGCTCCTGGGTATAGAACCAAAAAGCAGAAAAAAAAAGGGGGGGGGGGAGTCTGTTAACTGCTTGGTGCTAAAATCCTCTATAAACCTACAGATACAGAAATCCAATGAGCAAGTTGCCTCCCGCCCAGTCCCCAGGAAAATGAGCACCAGAGGAACAAAGAAGCTACCTTTCAGGTATCTCTGGCCAACAATAAGCTGGGCACTGGAATACCCGAAGCGTGCATAAACATGTGCTACATGGAAATGGAAGCTCTGGGAATACAGCCACATATAAAACAGAGAGATCATGGTTCCCATTATGACCAGGATCTGCAAAAAGAAAAAAAAGGAAGAATAATGTGAGGATCTACTTCAGATATGGTTCAGATGTGGAAGCAATGAGTATATTCCATAAGAAAGGTATTTCAGGATGAGAGGCATATGATTTAAAGATAAGGTATGCCCTTAATAGGTCTCTGCTGGGAAAAAATATTTACTATCACTAGTGTTTTAACATGTTTTTAGTCATTCTGACAGCACATTCCTTGGGTGATGCAAGATAACTAGATTGGGTAATTAACTGGGATTGGATGCTGACCAATAGGATTTTGGCAATTTATAAAAGGGGAAAATGGAGGCAGAAACAAAAGAGGAAGAGAGAAAAAAAAGAATTAATGTGTTTGTTCTTTGGGCAGAAACATGGTAGGGAGCTAAGATGGGGAGGGAGTTTCCTGACCTGCTCTACCACAGTCTGGGGAAGTCATAGCCTTGCTTTGTTCTTCTCATACCATCAGCTGCTTCTACAGAAATAGGAGACCTTCAGACCACACTTTCAGCTTCCTCCCTGAAAAGATCCAGGTAAGTCAGTAGCATCCAGAAGGCAAAGGAAGATGAGAATTACAGTTTGTTAGGGCTGCCATTACCAAAGTACGATAGAGTGGGTGGCTTACACAACAGAAATTTCTCTCCTCACAATCTGAAGCAAGATGATCCAGATCAAGGTGTCAGCAGGGTTGCTTTCTTTAGATGACTGTCTTCTTCCTGTGTCTTCACATCATCTTTCCTCTGTACATTTCTGTGGTCAAATTTCCTACTCTTATAAGGACATTGGTCATGTTGGATCAGGGTCCACCCTAATGACCTTATTTTAACTAAATTACCTCTGTGAAGATCCTGTATCAAATACAGTCATATTCTGAGGTACTGGGGGTTAGGACTTTAACATATGAATTTGGGGTTGAGGGACACGATTCAGCCCATACCAGTAGCCTAAGTTGACAGTATAAGGATCCTTCCTAAAAGAACCAGTGAACTGGCAGGAACTTTGGAATCACCCTTCTCTAGCTTGAACGTGCCACTCACTTCTCTTCAAGAAGTCCTTCTAAGTGAGGTCCTTTCCCATTATGAGAAGCTGGTACCTCAGCAACGGATTCATGCCCAGAGCAAGTTTACATTGTCCAATAACCAAATCAGCACGGCCATGGCTATTTCCAGAGACAGAGCAAATGCCATCTGAGATGTCAATTCATGCAGGTTCGGTGGCTGACAGGAAACTGGGGAAGGAAGTGCAGCAAGACCACAAACTGCTCCCTAGACAGTCCAGGGGCCTCGGATCCATTCCCTGGTTGTACTCAGCTGGCTTGTAAGGAGGAGTTCATACTCTGAAGAAAATGCAATGGGATTGACATCGTCCCTTTTGGGTGCGACCCTACTTCTGGGAGAAGATAGGAACGCAGCTTCTAACCTAAAAACCCAACTCTCAGTGGCTAGAATGAAAGGTAAAAATGAATTACTGATTCCTATACCAAGAACTGAACTTGAACACAGACTATTTTAACTCAAGTCTTTTGCCAAACAAATCAATCAGGAATTGAAAACTCGGAGAATAACAGAGGAGTTTCGCAGACTTTAATTCAGAATTATTATAAGTGCAAAACATGGATCACTAAACATTTTTAATGGTCATACTGAAGATACGAGAGAGAAGAATATGATAACCTTACCATAATAAAATATGGGCAAAATTATAAGTTATAATTATAACTATTTAAATTTATATGATAAATATATGTTGCTTATAAGTTATGTGTTACTCTAAATAATTTCCATAATATAACTTCAAACTTGATGATATATCTCCCTTCTCATTAGGGAATTGTTGGTTATTCACAACAATGAATGGCAAAGTCTATGTCAACCTGTGTGTGTATGTGTGTGTGTGTGTGTGTGTGTGTGTGTGTGACATTAGTGGTGTTCTTTGTTGTTGGAGATGCGTTTTGTCTTTTCTGGGTGTTGTGAAGGAGGTATTTTATTTTAATTTTTTATCCTCTTATCAGGACATCCAAACTCATCTCTATTGATTCTTCTTCATGAACAGGTGGCCTTTCACATATTTCTATATGTTATAATGTTTCACAAATGATGAATGTTTTAAAACTCTTGAAATCCTTTTTGAAATTATTTTATTTATTCAGTATTTGTCTTGAAGGTGTCTGACACTATTCTAACCACTGTGGGTAAACTAATAAACAAAACTAGCAAAATTCACTGCCCTGTGGTAGCTTACATTATAACTGGGCAAAAAAATGAGGAAACAGATAAATAAATAAAACAAATAAGTAAAACATATGATATATTGAATGGTAATAAATGCCATAAAGAATAGGAGAGTAGAGAATAATTTGAGCTAAAGTTTACAAATTTTAAAAGGATGGGAGCACTGGCTCTTGATCTCAGGTTTGTGAGTTTGAGTCCATGCTGTGTGTAGAGATTACTTAAAAAAATGTTAACTTAAAAAATTGAAAATAAATAAAAGGACGGAGCACCTGGGTGTCTCAGTTGGTTGACCATCCGACTCTTTTTTTTTTTAATTTCTACTTTTTTTTTAAGTTTATCTGTTTATTTCGAGACAGACAGAGATAGCACAAGTGAGGAAGGGGCAGAGAGAGAGAGAGAGAGAAGAAGACAGAGAATCCCAAGTAGGCTCCACATTGTCAGCGCAGAGCCTGATGCAAGACTAGAACCCACGAAACTATGAGATCAGGACCCGAGCCAAAACCAAGAGTCAGATGGCTAACAGACCGAGACACCCAGGTGGCCCAACATCTGACTCTTGATTTCCACTCAGGTCATGATCCCAGGGTCTTGAGATCAGGCGCTGAGTGGAGCTCCATGCTGAGCATGAAGCCTGCTTAAGATTCTCTCTCTTTTTCTCTCTCTCCCTCTACCTCCTCCCCTGCTTGTGCTCATTCTCTCTCTTTCTAAAATATTTTTTATATATATAAAATATATATATAATATATATATATATATATATTATATACACACACACACACACACACACACCTGTATGTATATATACATATATGTATATATGTAAAAGGATGAATAGAAAGGATGGGCAAAGAAAAGTAAAGAAGGGCTTATCTCAGAAAGACATGTGGTTGTGGCTTTGTCTAATGGAGTAAAACCCAAAGAACTTCAGAGCACCTGGCTCAGGGTGGCTCAGTAGGTTAAGCATCTGACAGCACTTAAATACATATCAGCCCACAGCTTACAATCTCACAGCTTCATGGGTTCGAGTCCCCACTGGGCTCTGCACTGGCACTGTGGAGCCTGCTTGGGATTCTCTCTCTCCTTCTCTCTCTGCCTCTCCCCCACTTGTACTGTCTCTGTCTCTCTCAAACTTAAAAACAACAACAACAACAACAACAACAACAATGAGTTTCACAGGAAACTCAGAAAGATTTGAGAGAATTGTACCAGCAGAACACTTCCAGCCTTAACTCAAAGGGACAGATAGTACAAAATGAGAAGAGGTTATTGGATCCCCAAATTTCTACTTCCAGCAAGTGGATTAAGAAAAGTACTCAGCTGCAAACACATGCTACCTTTTATGAAGAAAGGAAGGGATAGAACAGAGAGTGGAGCCAACAGCTCAGAGGGTGGAACCAAAAGCCAAGAAGAATTATTCCCAGAACTCGAAGCCCAATCAAAGAACTTTGAACCTTTGCCTGACTGGATTTCAGAACTGCTGTGGATTGAACACTCCTTTGTGACTCCCATTTTCCCCTAATTGAACTGATATGTCTAGGGCAGTTTTCCTAAGCCTGTCTCACCATTGTATGTTGGGTGTATGGAGTAAAATAAGTTGTCTTAGTCTCTCAGGTCACAGATAGAAAAAAAAAACTATATTCAAAGAGTTTAGATGCTGAGATTCTACGTGTTCAGGTAATACTATATTTGGATGAGAATTTGGGGCACCTTGGGAGAGGGCGAGGAATACATTTTGCACAGAAGTGGAAGATGAATCCTTGGGGCCAATGAACAGAATGTGATAGACAAACTCTAAAATGGCTTCCAATGTCCACTGCCTACTGGTGTTGACATCTCATATAAGCCCTTCCCCTTGAGTACTGGCTGAATCTAGAGACTCATTTCTAGCCAATAGAATACAAGAGTAATAGGATGTCACCAGCTATGTCATTTGTAGGGCCTACTACAAAATGAACTCATAGAACCCTTGGTTCAAGAATTATTAGGAATATTCAGAAACCAGAGAATTAAGCCAAGTGTGGGCTTTTTTTTTTTTTTAAAGCACAGAGCTCTATGCAAATGCATAAGTCACACAACTATGAAGCCATCCCCAAATATCACCTCTGTGACTAGATTATCAAAAGACTGTGATGGGGCACTTGGGTGGCTCAACTAGTTGAGCATCTGACTTCAGCTAAGGTCATGATCTAATGGTTTGTGAGTTCGAGCCCCGCATCGGGCTCTCTGCTGTCAGCTCAGAGCCTGCTTCAGATCCTCTGTCCCGCTCTTTCTCTGCCTCTCCACTGCTCATGCTCTCTCTCTCTCTCCCTCAAAAAAAAAAAAAAACAAAAACAAACTGTGACATTTGTCCTTCCCTCTCTCTCTCTACCAGGACCTCAAAATATGACCTTCTTATATGGAAACAGGGTATTTGCAGATATAATGAGTTAGGATGACATTATACTGGGTTAAGGGGGGCCCTAAATCTAATGACTGCTGGGCTTATAAAGAGGCCACGTGAACACTCAGAAACATATAGGGAAGAATCTCATGTGACAATGGAAGCAGAGATTGGAGTGATGCATCTGCAAACCAGGGAACCCCAGATTACCAGACCCACCAGAAGCGAGGAGAAAGGTGTGGAACAGATTCTCCCTCAGAGCTTCCAGAAAGAACCAAACCTGCCAACAACTGGATTTTGGACTTCTGGCCCCCCAAACTGTGAGAGAATAAACTTCTGTTGTTTTTCACCCAGTTATAGTACTTCACAAAGTTACAGTACTGTGCTATGAGAGCCCTGGAAAACAAGTATACCCTTCAAAGCAAACGCTACACAGGCTTACTGTCTATTATAAAAGATTTGAATTTCCAAACATCGGAGTCCCTGTGCCATAATTCAACCCACTGCATGTGCAGGTATCACTTGCCTCTCTTGGCATCACCCTGTAGGCATCAGGCTCAGAGAACTGTCACAAATGCTGAAGTTCTGGCTACTTCTATTGCTGTAATAAACCATCCTTTGTCTCTGAGCCAGCGGTCTCACACGTCCCACCAACATCCCTGAAACCATGGCAGGTGATTCGTTAGCTTCTGTGCAGGTAAAAATTTCAGACTCTTCATCGTTCGTGACAGGGCTGACAGGACTTGGTGAATCAGATATGAAGAGTTAGATAAAGAGAAGAAGCAAAGATAACCTCAAGGCTCATGACCTGAGCAATAGGGTGAATAGTAGTTTTCTTTCCTGAGACGGGGCAGACTGTGGCAGAAAAAGGGGTTTCATTCTTTGCATTCTGTGCCTTGATCATACCCCGAACTTACTGAAAATTCCATACAGTTAAATCAGCACCAGCCGCTCACCTAATTGTTCTAACACTCCGCTTAAATTTTTCTAGTTTTGTCTTCCAAACATCATGAGATATTTTGCTAAAATTCACAAACAACATATCTACATCATCGCTATTAATATCTATATCATAGCTGGGGCGCCTGGGTGGCTAGGTTGCTTAAGCATCCTACTTCAGCTCAGGTCATGATCTCGCAGTTTGTGAGTTCGAGCCCCGTGTTGGGCTCTGTGCCAACAGCTCGGAGCCTGGAGCCTACTTCAGATTCTATGTCTCCCCCTCTCTCTACTCCTCCCCTGCCTACGCTCTGTGTCTCTCTGTCTCTCGATAATAAACATGAAAAAAATGTTTTTTTAAATATCTATATCACAGCTATTGATTCCATTTAAAAAGACAATGAGGTTTGTTTGTAATTTTGTTTGGAAGCATTGCTGGCTCATAAGGATCACCACACTCCTTTTCCTGAGCATTTACGCCCATGTCTGTTACCACTCTTTCTGGCTCTCTGATCATGAAATATCAGATCAATACAATAGAAATTCACTTAGAGTTTCTGTGGGCAAGTGGCTAAGGCTTTCTTACCTTCAGCAACAGTGTTAGTTGTCAATGAGTCAAGGTAGTTTGAGATCCAGTAAGGATAGATCATATTATATTCAAAAACTGGCAAGAACTGTGTGAATTCTCAAATATTCTGTTGAGGACCGCCTGGATGCCTCAGCCAGTTAAGCATCTGACTCTCGATTTCAGCTCAGGTCATGCTCCTATGGTTCATAAATTCGAGCCCTGCGTCAGGCTCTGTATTATGAGTGCAGAGAGCCTGCTTGGGATTCTCTTGCTCTCTCTCTGCCCCTCTCCTGCTCTCTCTCTCTCTCTCTCTCTCTCTCTCAAAATAAATAAACTTTTAAAAATATATATCTTGTTGGGATTTTCCAACTTCTCATCTTTTCTTTTCTTCCCATCTTTTTTCCCGTCCTTCCATTTTTGCCCACCATGGAGATGTCAGTGAACCCAGGTCCAAGTAAGACCGGTGTGGTAAGGAGGTGATATGCAGAGGAAGCTACTGAGTGGCTGGAAAATTTATTACAATGAGAAAACGAGTTAATTGTTAAGCATATAGGGAGATATATTGTCGTTAATAAAACCACATTTCTATCTGAGAAGGAATTTGCAACATATACAGAATCTTCAAGAAAGAACCCCAAGGCATAGGAGGAAAATAGGATGATTTCACCATGAAATCAAATTTAAAACACACACACGGATAGTTATAATTGGATATGTGTGTATACATCCATGCATGCATATATATATGCACACACATATATACAATACATATATATACACATATATACACACACATATATACAATACACATAGATTTCTAACTTTCTTCACTGAAAAGTTCTAGATGCAATAACAGTTCAGTAACAATGATGATACTGAGAACCCAGACTTTTATTTCTAAATATTACCCTCTGCCAAAAGAAACCAAGGCTCCTTTAAGAAATGGCTCTTCCAGGGCTAGAGTATGGAATGAACAAAATGTGCCTGGAGCATCTTATCTCTGAAAGTAATGTTCAATGAATGATGGGGACATGTCAAGAGGATTCAGAAGCCAGCGTGAAGGAGCTCCCACAGGCTAAATCTGTGACAATTTCTGCATCGCAATAACTAATGAGATTATCAGATTATAAACCATTAAATAAAACTGGAATCCATGAGTCTATCCTGAAACAAACAAAAAGAGGGAGAAGGGAAAGTTCTTCCTTACAGTGGAATGGAAATTACTAAATGTAAAATGAATGATGCAAATAAGGAATCACCATTTGACAGCCTTCAGTATGACGGTTGATTCAGATGGGAGTTATCAATGAATACTAAGGCTGATGTAGAAAACTTGATGAGAGTAGAAGCCCTGCCTCCAAATGTTGATTGATAACTAAAGGAGAATTGAGGAACTTACAGTGACAAGCTGGTAGGCACAAATGGGGGGGGGGGGAACATTGTCGGACAGTTGGCAAAATGTGAATGAAGTCACATTTCCATGGTAGGTTTCTATCAGTGTTAATTTTCTTTTGCTTTTACTTTTTTCTTTTCTTTTCTTTTTTTTTTTTTTTTGAGAGAGAGAGAGAGAGCACAAACAGGGGAAAGGCAGAGAGAGAGGGAGAATCCCAAGCAGTCCCCTTCTGTCAGAGTGGAGCCTAATGCAGGACTTAAACTCACAAACCAAGAGATCATGACCTGGGCCAAAACCAAGAGTTGGACACTTAACCGACTGAGCCACCCAGGTGCCCCAATGTTGATTTTCTTATTGATCATAGTGTCTGTTGTTACATATTCCAATTTGGGGGTATAACTGGAGCATGTAGGGGATGATAGGCATCATGCTGAGTGGGGAGAGAAAGGAAAGAGAACAAATGAAGTGAAATGCTAATTGGCCACCCACACAGATGATGAAGATGTAAAAGTTGTTGGTCTGTTCTGGTAACATTAATGTACATTTGAAACTAGTTCAAAAAAATGTTTTTAACATAAAAAGCAATATCATATGTATACATATATATACGTATATGGGATTATTAACCATATATATACGTATATATATATGGTTAATAATCCCATCAGCGACCTTTTGTTTTTTTTTTTTAATGTTTTTTTTTCTTTTTTTTTGAGAGAGAGATAGAGTGCGAGCCGGGGTAGGCAGAGAGAGAGGGAGACACAGAATCCGAAGCAGGCTCCAGACTCCGAGCTGTCAGCACAGAGCCCAATGTGGGGCTCAAACTCATGAACTATGAGATCATGACCTGAGCTGATGTTGGATTCTTAATGAACTGAGCCTCCCAGGCGCCCCTCATCAGTCACCTTTTTCTGTTTCTAGGTATATAATTCATTTGGACCAAAAAAATACATAGGTTAACCTAAGAGAATAATTAGGCCATTTCCCACCATCTGCATACCCAAATGGCAATACTGATAAAGAAATAAAAACCCAATGGTCAATGTTTTGTCACTGTCATCTCCAAAATAAATGTATTACCATTTTTATTGTCTTTTCTAATCTTAAAAAGCCTCCATTTTCTTCTCATAAGCACATAAATGTTACTTACTTATATTCCCCCTTTATTGTTTGAGCCTTGAGTTTTTACACATCCTTCTTTTATTGGGTTCATTGACAAATGCCCTATGTAAATATTAATCTTTTGAGAGAATGCTTTATCTTCTTTCTCTTTGGATCATTTTTTCAATTAAAAAAAAAAAAAATGAGCCAGGCCCTATGCTAGATATTACAGAATGAACAAAAACAGATCAAAACAAAACAAGAATGAAAACATATATAACTTTTGGTATGGGAGAGAAATAGTTTATTGTTATTATTTTTAATATTTATTCATTTATTTTTTGAGAGAAAGAGAGAGAACAAGCAGGGAAGGGGCCAAGAGAGAGTGAGAGAGAAATCCCAAGCAGGCTCAGAGCTCTCAGCTCAGAGCCCGATGCAGGTCTAGAACTCACAAATTGTGAGATCGTGACCTAAGCCAAAACCAATCGTCGGACGCTTAACCAACTGAGCCACCCAGACGCCCTGGGAGATCGATAGTTCAAACAAATAAAATATGCAAGGAAAAGTACAACTGAGGTTAGTACTAGAATGAAGAGGGAGTTTCATTTCTTCATTTTTCTGTATCCAAGAGCTACGAGTTCATTTTGGTAAGATGATGCTGGGGAGGGAGATAGAGGACAAATTATGAAAAGCTTTGCTCAAAGGCCACGTAAAGGATTTTTGTCTTCATTTTAAGAGCAATAAGAAAACTCTGGAATGTTAATAGGTATGTGGTACAGGGAGATGATGAGTTGGGGAGGAACATAACCACTTCTGAGTTTCAACAATAACACTCTGACTGCAGTATGGAGCTACAGCTGCCAAAGCGAAGCACACAGGATGTTTCACTGGGGAGCGAGGAAAATATTTCAACTTGTTTTCATATATTGTATTAAAAACTTAAACTTTCCTGGGGCGCCTGGGTGGCGCAGTCGGTTAAGCGTCCGACTTCAGCCAGGTCACGATCTCGCGGTCCGTGAGTTCGAGCCCCGCGTCAGGCTCTGGGCTGATGGCTCAGATGGAGCCTGTTTCCGATTCTGTGTCTCCCTCTCTCTCTGCCCCTCCCCCGTTCATGCTCTGTCTCTCTCTGTCCCAAAAATAAATAAAACGTTGAAAAAAAAAAAAAAAAAAACACTTAAACTTTCCTGAGAGCCCAGGGATTCACTCAGTGTATATGTCTGGTGATCATATGTCACTTAGGGAACTTGAGGTAATGTGAGGAAGCATGACTATTCCCTGGGGTCTGTTCATGACTTGCACATACTGGCTGTGTTTCAGTTTGTGTATCAGGTCAAGTGTATTTATGGACAAAATGCTAGTTTAACTGAAATAAGCTTCATAAAGTGGACGCGATCTTAAAAAGATTCCTGTAAAAAAACCAAAAACCATGGAATGAAGTAAATACTAATGTCGTAAGTGTCTGTGACGAAGAAATTTCGTGGGTGTCTGACTTGCATGACTCCAGTCAATGGGCTAAGAGGACGAGGTTCCGATGGGTCGAGGAGGGAGGGTGCAGGGGTTCATGATTTTTGTTTGGATTGTATCTGGCTCAAAGACATGCTGTAAAGCAGACTGTTGGATACGGGTGTTGAGAATTTTACAGATGTCTAGACTAAACATTGGAGCCACCTGAATAAAGGTGGTAATTTCAGCTATACAGACTTAATGACATAGTCACTTTAAGTAGCAAAATTTTAGTTTTTGAAAGCTTCATATCTTTTGTGATCTCTCTTCCTCTATCATCAACAATTAGAATTATATATATATTCTAATGTTTTTAAAGTTATGCTTTCTAAAGTTAAGGGCAAATATTTCGTATCTGGGTTCTTAGAAGAGAAGTTCACAGTATTTTTTTTTTCCATGAGTAAATACATCAACAGCTTTTTATAGGAGTTGTTTAAAAGAGCTATTTGAAATTAGCTGTTTCATCTTTTAAAGCATGTAATTTTCAAACATACAGAACATAAATTAGATTATTCATGCACCCACCGGCCATATATGGTTTGTTTATATTTTGCCATATTTGCTCCACAGTTTTTGTTTTTTTGTTTTTTTTTTTTTAATAAAAGAAATACAACATTGTAGAAATAATGACACATCCACTCTCACCTCTTACCTGCTCTTTTCCTAGAGGTAACCACCAAGGCTGTGTTAAGGTTGCAACATTCTTTTTTTTTTTTTAATTTTTTTTAATGCTTTTATTTATTTTTGAGAGAGAGAGACAGAGAGAACACAAGCCAGGGAGAGGCAGAAAGAGAGGGAGACACAGAATCTGAGGCAGGCTCCAGGTTCCACGCTGTCAACGCAGAGCCTGATGTAGGGCTCAAACTCATGAACTGTGAGATCGTGACCTGAGCTGAAGTCGGACCCTTAACCGACTGAGCCACCCAGACCCCCAGGTTGCAACATTCTAATGAATGTTTCTAGGCAAGAATGGGCTTAAGTTGGATATATCAACAGGGACAAATCTCAAAAATAAATGTTAAGGAGAATAAAAGGAAGCCTCAAGCTATTTCAGTGAAGATAATATTCAACTACAATAGTATTGCTAAAGCTAAAACATCAAATTGCTTTACTCTTGGTTGGAATTTTTTTTTAGTCAGTATAGTGTTTATATCAACAGTGATCAGGAGCCAGAGATTATTTTTAAATTGCAGTTTGTTTTTAATTTTCTGAGGAACCTCCACACTGCTTTCCAGAGCGGCTCCTTTTGGGATGAGCACTGGGTGTTGTATGGAAACCAATTTGTCAATAAATTTCATATATATAAAAAAAAAAAAAACCACACACACACAAAAAAATTATGGACCTTTGTTAATAATAATGAACCAACATTGGTTCATCAATTATAACGAATGTATTAAAAAAAATAAATAAAAAAATAAAAAAAAAATAAAATAGTTGGTAAAAAAAAAAAATTGCAGTTTGTTTGAGAGAGATCTGCTAAGACACAAAATTCATTAAGGAGGAAACTAGTTTTAAATGGGTCCTTATGAGGGGCGCCTGGGTGGCTCAGTCGGTTAAGCGTCCGACTTCAGCCAGGTCACGATCTCACGGTCCGTGAGTTTGAGCCCCGCGTCGGGCTCTGGGCTGATGGCTCAGAGCCTGGAGCCTGCTTCCGATTCTGTGTCTCCCTCTCTCTCTGCCCCTCCCCCATTCATGCTTTGTCTCTCTCTGTCTCAAAAATAAATAAAACGTTAAAAAAAAAATTAAAAAAAAAATGGGTCCTTATGTGATGACAAGACTGGAATCAAGATTTCAGTCCCTTACTATGGCCAATCCTGTAAGTTTGAGGATGTAATTTGTGCTACACTCTGTGGTCACAGAGATAAACGTATGACCCAGACCTTGCTCTCAAGCATTTCAAAGTTGTGGAGCAGGGATATAAGCAAATTGCAAAACAGCACAATGAGCTCCTTAATAAAGATGCAAAATGTACGAAATTCCAAGGATGAGAGGATGGTATCTAATTCTGCCTCGTGGATTTCTTCCAAAACTTCTGCCACTGATGCGACCAACATTTTTTGACCCAGAGAAGAGTATAAACACTGTTCAACTCGTCCAAAATTAAATTCCCTATTTTCTGCCTCACAACTGACCCCCTTCTCATTTCCTCTGCATTCAGTCAGTTACTAGTCCCTCCTGATCAGACCCCTGGTGTCTCTCATGTGACCGTTATCCTCCCCGCTATCACAGACTTGATTCAGCCAGCACCATCTCACCCAGAGTTATTCAGCAGTCTTTAGCTCATCTCCAGGCCCTGCCTTGGGCCCCCCTGTCCATCTGTAAATGACAGCCAGTGGATTAGGTGATCCTCCTTTTCCTCCATAGCACCGCCTTGCAGTTGGAAAGCAGCCACACCCCTCTGTGAAACAGTTTCCCACATCTCTATCTTTTGAAGACAGCTTTGCCCTATTGATGGTCAATATTCACCTTCGTATTGTGAGGGGCATTTTTCCATGATGTGTTCATAACAATGTTAATTTCAATAAAATGAATGATATCCACACAACAATTAAAAAACACACACCCACATTCTGTAAGTTCCACAAAGGAAACAGTGTTTTGTGTATTGTCATTTATTTTTGTATTCCGGGGCACCTGGGTGGTTCAGTCGGTTAAGCGTCCAACTCTCAGTTTCCGCTCAGGTCGTGATCCCATGCTTTCGTGGATTCGAGCCCCGCATGGAGATTCTCTGTCTCCCTCTCTTTCTACCCCTCCCCTACTCACGCTGTCTCTGTCTCTCTTAAAATAAATAAATTTAAAAAACTTTTAAAAAAATTTATTTTTGTATTCCTACTGCCTGGCTAACTGCCTCATACACTGTGGTTCATGTAATATTTGAATGAGTGAGTTTGAGTGGAGGATTCCTTGAACTGAATTTACAGAATTTACTGGTTATCTGTCTTTGTTCTTAGCTTCAATTCTTTTTTTTTTTTTTTAATTTTTTTTTTCAACGTTTATTTATTTTTCGGACAGAGAGAGACAGAGCATGAACGGGGGAGGGGCAGAGAGAGAGGGAGACACAGAATCGGAAACAGGCTCCAGGCTCTGAGCCATCAGCCCAGAGCCTGACGCGGGGCTCGAACTCCCGGACCGCGAGATCGTGACCTGGCTGAAGTCGGACGCTTAACCGACTGCGCCACCCAGGCGCCCCAGTTCTTAGCTTCAATTCTTAAGAAAAACCAGTTTAGAACATTCAAGTATTTATTGAGAAATATAAAAAACATGACATACATTGGTAATTTATACAATGGAAATAGCTTAAGTTACTAAAAAACCAAACCAAACCAAACCAAAAACACAAAAATAACCTGAGATAACAGTTTTGAATTCACCTTGGAGGTGCTGCAATGGCCGTTACTAGTCCAAACTGACAATCAGACTCACAAGCCACCAATAGGCTTTAGTCTCACACCATGTTAGCTGAGCTTTGTAGAGGGAAATGGGACAGGAAATACAGTAAGTGCAGTCCCCGCATGTCATCAGGAGCCACCCACCATCCACAGCTCGTGGGGCGGCCACAGAGCACATGTGTGGTCACTGGCCACAGGGAAGTCACCCTCCGCTTCCCCGCTATCTTTTAAACTCTTCCAGTCATATCATCCTGAGACCTGCATACCAACTCACAGAACCCCTAGCCCACATGCGGTTTGCACAGAGAAGGGTAAATAAAGCACAGGAGACACAACATTCCACAGTTTATCTTAACTCTGCAGTGGCCAAGGCAATCTTACCCAGAGAGAGGAGGCGGTCCTTCCTCTTGCATCAGCCCAATCCTGGTGTTAACCCTTTACTCACAGCCCATGATTTTTTCATGTCCTCAGTGCTGATAAATAACTAATCAGCAGGCAGGTAACTTGGGACGGAAAAAATAATCTTGAGTTAAATTGCAAGATAAAGAAGACCTATGACTTCTCCAATTACATGTGTGTCTCCTACATTATCCTACATATTTATTCATCTTGAGAGTGCTTAGCCAGTAGTAGTGGGAGAAATTCTGCAAATACTTCCTGAATGACAGACTTGGTCTTCAGGTTGGAAGAGGAAGCCCCCAGCAGTGCCTGTAATCCATGGGTGTGCCTGTGTTATCAGGCACATTTTCTGTGTGTCAGAAAATATTGGTCCTGGGTGGCTCAGTTGGTTAAGCATCCAACTCTTGGTTTTGGCTCAGGTCATGATCTCATGGTTCGTGAGTTCAAGTCCCACGTGACAGTGAGGAGCCTGCTTGGGATTCTCTCCTTCTCTCTGCCCCTCCTTCCCTCACTTGCACACGCTCTCTCTCAAAATAAATTTAAAAACTTTCAAAAAAAAAATACTGGTCCTGATTAACATGGGGGTGGGTGGGTATGTTGAAAACTACTGTTAGCTAAGAAAGAGCTACAATAATTAGTTATGGGAACATTAATTTTTTTTGTTTATTTATTTATTTTGAAAGAGATCAAGCAAGCGAGGGGCAGAGAGTGGAGAGAGAGAATCCCAAGTAGGTTCTGCTCATGAACCTAACTCAACCATGAGATCACAACCTGAGCCAAAATCAAGAGTCAGACACTAAACCAACTGAGCCACCCAGGCACCCCGAGCATTAATTCTTAAATGTCCCTCAAATCAAAATTATATGGACAGAAGGCTACAAAAATTGAGTCTAAACTAGAATGAAATTAGACTTTTCTTCTCTTCCCCATAAATTAAAAAGAAAATTCTAATGACTCTAGCGTTTTTTAAATCAGGTCAGTAGTAAAAAGGACATGTCTGTATTCTGTTCGTTGCATGTTTTATGGCCACAAGAGTGCCGCTAATATTTAAGAGCAGTTTTTTATTTATTTTTTTTAATGTTTATTTATTTATTTTTGAGAGAAAGAGAGAGCAGTGGAGGGGTAGAGAGAGAGGGAGACAGAATCCCGAGCAGGTTCCATGCCATCAGCACAGAGCCAGATATGGGGCTCAAACCCACAAACCGTGAGATCATGACCTGAGCCCAAACCAAGAGTCAGACGCTTAACGAACTGAGCCACCCAGGTGCTCTAAGACCAGTTTAATCTTAGGGACAAGGTAGAGATTCCACGCAAGTGATTGATTTTGTTTTCCTTTCTCTCCCTTGAGAATTGAAATAACTTCCCTATTCTAAACTGTGTGAATGCCTTTCTAGACTGTTTAATAAGTATTTTGTCAGTCAGCCTCACAGAAATTTTCATGTGAGATCATTTCATATTTGAATTAAAAAAGGATAATCCTATACCAATTGTCTGTTTAGTCACTGGCCTTTTATAATCTGGTTAGCAACTAGTTCTTAGGGAGTAGTTAGTTCTCTGCAAAACTTTAGCTTCTTCATGATTGTCAGACTGTGGTTATATATGGTGCAATAAAAATATATTTATGTTCTCTCCTAAAATATATTATGTCCTAAAACTTCACTAAATTGGCAGGAAACCAATGAGAGAGAGAGAGAGGGAGATACAGAGAACAAGAAGACAAAAAAAAAAAAAAAAGAGAATTAGAGCACCTTTCCCGGAAATCTGACTTCCAAATAATAAGAAGTCCATGAAGAAATCAGAAAAAATGAAAAGAAAATGATCAAAAAATGATTCAAGAAAATCTTCTCAAACTGAAAAACAGTTTTCAGACTAAAAGGTCACAACATGAGGAAAGGTGTATAATACAATAAGGGAAGTAAAAACATATAAACACATATCACTAAGAAACTTCACAACATTGGCTATAGAAAATAAGATTTTAATAGCTTCCATGGGGGGATGGGGGAAAGGAAAAGAAAAGGAAAAAGATTTCACATACTAAGAAGCATGAATCAGAATATACCAATGTATAGTATCAAAACTGTATTACCTAGAACACAGTAGAACAATCGCTCCAAATCTGAAGAATAAAGTATTTCAAATCTAGAATTCTACACCCAGTCTAACTGGAAAATAAATCTGATGATAGAATTAGAATGTTTCCATTTGCAGATATGCAAAGGTCTCCAGGTTTGAGTGCTCCACAAGAATAGGAGAGTGAACTAAGAAGAAGCGGGGTTCAGGGATCCAAGAATGAGGAATCTAGAACAGGAGGAAGGCAAAGGGAATTTCCAGGATGATGTGATGGGAAATCCCAGGAAGGCAGCGGGGAAGCAGGTGGCGAGGACAAAGAGCCCAAATTGGAGCAGCAGAGTGGAGGGTGTGTCTTCAAGAAAATGGGGAAACTGGGGCGCCTGGGTGGCTCAGTCGGTTGGGCTTGGGTGTCTGACTTTGGCTCAGGTCATGATCTCATGGCATGTGAGTTTGCGCCCCACGTCGGGCTCTGTGCCTAAGGCTTGCAGCCTGGGGCCTGCTTCCGATTCTGTGTCTCCCTCTCTGTCTCTGCCGCTCCCCCGCTCCCACTCTGTCTCTCTCTGTCTCTCAAAAATGAATAAATATTAAAAAAAAAAGGGGAGGAACTGAGAGGTTACCCAAAGTGCTAGAATATATTAGGAGGTTGCTTTGTGAAGCAACACAGAATAAATTAGATATCAGCACATAGAAAACTAACCAAAAAAAAAAAAAAAAAAAAGGAATTGTAACTACCTAGAAAACAAAGCTATAGAAGAAAGTAATTATAAGCATGATAATCATGAGGTTCAAAACAGGATACCCAAAATATGGCACCTTGGCCTATTGAATATTTTAAGCTGAAAGAGTTTGAGGAAACCACAGAAGCAGGAAGATTTCTCTGATCTTCTCCCGTCCTTCTCCCCTGAAGCAGTTCATAAGACCCTCATCTGACAGCTACCCTCTCTCTACCCACAGGAAAGGGTCATCCTTGTCTCTGAGACCCAGAATCCAAATGGAGAAGCTTGCTGAGTTTGCCCCAGGTGGCTACACTTAGGTCATAGCTTTTGTCCTGTTTGTCCGTGAAGTCCAACGCTCCATCAAAGCCTGCACAGAAACACTCAGATTCAGCAATTTTTTCAGGTTGTCATTTCCTTATGAAGATCCCCACGTCACATGAAACTTTTATAGTAAATACACTTGTATGCTTTTCTCCTGTTTTTGTTAGTTTGATTTTTCAGACTCGACCAAGGATCCTAAGAGGGCCAAGGAAAACGTTTTCCTCCCCTACATTATATTACTATTTAAATGGTCATAATAACGAAAACGGAATATTTAGCCAAAAATGAAGTTGTGGCTATACTAGAAAGGGGAGAGGAGAATTCTGTGTTTGAGGGGAAAGAGAGCAGGGGTTAGAAATAGAGAATTGATCAATAGCACACAAATTGAACAAAATAGCATGAAATGAATGTTATTTAGAAAGATGGCAGTGGACACCAGGAAAAAGCCTAAAAGTTGAAAGTGGTTTTCTCTGAGGGGCAATAATCAGGAGAAGGAAGGAGGCGAAGAGTGCTAGTATTAAATTACGAGCCTTATGAAATACTGGGCTTTTTCAACTACGTCTGCATATAGCTTTGAAGATTAAAATTTAGTTTACAGGAGCACACGGGTAGCTCAGTCGGTTAAGTGACCGACTCTTGGTTCCTTAAGATCACTTATATAAATAAACTTTAAAAGATTAGTTTAGCAAGTAGAAAAAAATACATGACTGCTTTATCATCAGACATCCAAATTTAATTTATAAATAAAGACAAATATTAGATGGGTGACCTAAGAAAATAAATATTGAGCAGGTTTAGACCCTTGTGACTTTCTGCTGAGGGTGTAGTAATTCATAGACGGCGATACTATTAGAATCCTTCCCAAGATGTGGCATTCCCATCTTGAATCCCATCAGTGGATAACTGTCCTGCCAAAACTCAACAGAGCTCCTAGAGGCAGAGTCCTATTTTTTTTTAAGTTTACTTATTTCTTTTGAGAGACAAAGAGTGCGGAGGAGGGGCAGACAGGGAGAGAGAGAGAATCCCAAGCACGGTCAGCACAGAATCTGATGTAGGGCTCAAACTCTCAAACTGCGAGAACTGCGAGATCATGACCAGAGTCGAAACCAAGAGTCCCATGCTCAACCGACTGAACCATCCAGGTGCCCCTGCAGAGTCCTATTTGCACCCAGAGTTCCACCTCTCCCGCTGCTAAATGGACCAATTTAGGTGTGAACAGGGAATAAAAACAGTGATGTCATTATTCCTTGTCACAATTGTTCCCATTTTAGCTCATATTTATAGCTCGAAGAACTAACACAGCACCAGCATTTAGTTAACTCTACTATACATGCCAAAAAATGAAAAATAAAACGTTGGCATTGTAAGAGCCAAAGTGGGTATTTTAGGTATTTTGATGGGGACTTTCTGCTGTACCATCCTGGTAAGTCTTCAGTGGTCTCAAATTATAAATATTTTGGAGACATTATTGATTTTAAAGCACTTGGAACCCTGAAGATCTATTGTTGAATTATTAATAATCGGCATTTTCTACGGACAAAATAGCCATATAACTTTATCAGCACTCCGCACAAGAGGAAGATGTGCACCTTCTCCCGGTCTTTTTTTAGTCAGTGTATTTTCATGTGGCTGGCGATAATTCACCCAAAGTAGATAGGAAACCCTAGATATAACAACAAAAAAACCCAAGAGTGACATGTCTCCTTTCACAGTCCAAGGCCACCCGTATCATTCAACCTACGTAAGTAAATAATATTCATTTTATGTTTTTATTTGGACTCAGCTGTAATTAGGTGGCAATGAACTAATGAAACAGGGTGCATTAAGGGAGGACAGCATCCTGGGGGTGGCTATTTATCTTGTCCCTAGAGAAAAGATCTCACTCCTAAAGCAGAATCAGGACCATTCCTGGTAATCTTCTTGTAATCTCCTTCCCTAGGGCATTAGTGTTGCTTGTTAGCACAGCGGTTACAATAGTTTTTGTTCAAGAATATTCTGTAAAACTGACTTCTACATTAATAAATCCCCTAGCTTCTTTTCCTTAGGAGTACATCATGACTTCTTCCTAGCTTCCTTTGGTTTCTGGTGGTTGTGTGTGTGTGTGTGTGTGTGTGTGTGTGTGTGTGTAGCTGGAAGCTGAATTTCTTGCTCCCTGAAAGTGCTTCTCACTTCCTGTCTTTGGAGTGCTATGTCTGTTAGCCAGCAAGCAAGAGAAAAATGCAGAGAGATAGATGCAGCTGGAAGGAGTAATATAAATTAAGACTGGCCTCCTTAAAGGGCCCCAAGTTGTATTTCTAGCTGCAAGATCTAAAATAAGAATGAACTTGTACTTTTTCCTCTCCTGATTTGCCATCCCAAAATTGCTGACATATCCCCATCCACCACTTCTGCAGCCCCTTTCCCCTTTATTTACTTGGGTTTTATATAATCCACTCTCTAATAACTTAAGGTAAGAGCATATTAAAATATGAGGGGTCTGAAAATACTGATAGCAAACAGATCTGGTAGCAGATTTTTATTCTTTCCCCACAGAATTTCTTTAAAAAAAAAAAAAAGCTCTAAATCTTCAGTACGAAGCTAATTTTCAAATGATGGACACCTTAAGTGAAATTGATGTGAGTTGTCCAATTTTCCAGCTAAGTTGACATAAATTAAGCCGTGTTTATACAATTCCTAGAGGCAGGCTGAGAGGAGAGAAGAGAGAAGAGGGGGTGTGGGGGGAGGAAGAGGAGAGGAAAGAAGAGAGGGGAGGGAAGAGGGGAGGGGAGGAGAGGGGAAGGGAGGGAAGAAGAGAGGGGAGGAGAGGAAAGAAAAATGTAAAGCAATCTGGTGTCAAATAATTATTCTCGCCATATTTTAATGAGGTGTTTTTTTTTTTTCCTCTTGCGAATTGTTTTTAAAGAAATTAACGGGTTAATTCAGGAATCCCAGACTCGTGTGTAATCTTGAATAAATCTTTCTTCCATATATTTTCCAAGAAAACTGACCTCCTTCTTCGGTAAACTCTGAACTCCAGCGCGGTTCCTATTGCACGTGACTAGGACTTACAACTGGTAACATCCTGTCCATTTCCCCAGGTGCCTCCTGCCTGGGTCGCGGAATTTGAGCACCTACCTCCCATTTACTCCAGGAAGGCAGAGGAAGCGCCTTGTACTTCCAGGGCGAATTGGCTTCCAAGGCAGAGGTGTCACTTGCCCGGGGTCTTCTTTTCTGCTTCTGAGGCATCCGGGGCTTCATCTCGTTCTTCTCAGGTTGGCTTGTCTGCTGGCCCGGGCTCCTCGGAAGGGTAGAGGACTTCCGCGTGCAGGGTTTGGCCCAGCCCGGACTCTCCAGGGGTCCTGCATTCTTCCCCTCCCCTCTCTCAACTTTTATCCCCTTTCATCCTCCCTCCAGGCCCAGGCTGTTCTCCGGGAGCCGCTTTTGCTTTTCTGATTTATGCCCGAGGTAAAGCAGCTGTCTTTTAAAGATAAGAACCGGAGAACAGAGATATCAAGCGCGCATAAAAAATAACATAGGAAAAGACAGAAAGCCCCATCCCTAAAAATAGCTTTCTCATTAGCTCTTTTTATGCTGAGCATCCAGATTTATTTCCCCTTGTCCCTCTGTTTGCACAGACCAAGTCAGTCAAACTACCTCACCTGAAGAAAAACATAGCTGTACAGAGGAAATCCTTGACTCCAGGCTATTTTTTTTTTCCAAAGTAGTACAATATAAAGGTGGTGAATTTGAATCTTCTTTATTTTTAGTAACTGTTAGAATTCCAGTTTTATAAAAAGGAAGTCTTTTTTGGATGAAAAGACAGTATAGGACAAAAAGATGAATCAGAAGAAAATGAACTATGAAAACAAAGCAAAATGAAAAGCGAGGTAAGCTAGAAATCACGAGGCAAATGAAATAGATCGATGATATTGATCAAGTGAATTCAAAATGAAAAGCGAGGTAAGCTAGAAATCATGAGGCAAATGAAATAGATGGATTATGTTGATCAAGTTAATTCATACGTCAGGCCCCACAAAATGAAGGCCACCCCAGTGGCCGGGCCTACAGCACAAATCTAAGCTTAAGCCAGCCTGCACTTACAGAAAACACCTCACCGTCAAGGAAATCTAACACACACCAATCACAATCCTCCAATTTATCTTTATCTTACCCTAGCCCTTCTTACCCTAGGAGACAGGACCTGCTAGCCTTACAAGGAAATCCTGACCTCGTAGCCAATCAAGCCCTGTTTCTACCTTGCTGCTTGCTTGCTTGTTCGTTTTCTTTCTTTCTTTCTTTCTCTTTCTTTCTTTCTTTCTTTCTTTCTTTCTTTCTTTCTTTCTTTTCTTCCTTTCTGTCTTTCTTTCTTTTTTCTTCCTTCCTTCCTTCCTTCTTTTCTTTTCTTTCTTTTTCTTTCTTTCATTTTCTTTCTTCCTTCCTTTCTTTCTTTTCTTTCTTTCTCTTTCTTCCTTGCTTTCTTTCTTCTTTCTTCCTTCCTTCCTTTCTTTCTTTCTTTATTTTCTTCCTTCCTTTCTTTCTTTTCTTTCTCTCTTCCTTCCTTTCTTTCTTTTCTTTCTTTCTCTCTTTCTCTTTCCTTTTTTTTTTATACAGATGTAGCTTTAAAATTGATTGTAAACCAGAGGAAGACACATTGCAAACATCAATTATTTTTACATTAATTGCATAAATTTCTAAGGTGATCTATTAGTTTTACTTACCTAAGCTTATTTGCACAACAGTAAAAATTGCATACAACAATAAGAGTGAAGCTTATAGTAGGAATTGCTTGGATAACATAGATCACTTTTTATAGGCAACTGTGTAAAGCACATTTTCTCTATTTAAGACTTTTAAGACATTTTGTTTTATTGCCCATCAAAATACATTTATAAATAGGAAAGAATATTACAATTAACAGAATATATGATATAACCTTAATGGAAACTTCCAAAATTAATTACAACATGATGCCGCGGAGTCAGCAATTAATGAAGACTAAATTGTGTTGCACATTTTCCTTTCATTTTTTAAAACAATTATATAACAATGAGAATGAAAAGTTACAGTGAACTTTTATTTCCAAAATAAAAACCAATTTGAATTACAGCAACGCCATATAATACAAGGCATTTGTTGGCATATATCATCTTTAAACTGCATTCCACAGTCTATATAGTTCTTTTGTAACATGCGATAGAGTAACAAACTCTTTTTCTTTTTCTGTTTCTTTAAAAAAAGAGGTGAGTTTCCAAAGATCGGTGTGGAGTGTTATAGAAGTAATTAAAGGAGGTAATAATAATCACAGAAGTTATAATGTTTGTTTGAGGTTCCAGAATAATAATTTAAAAAAAAAAATCACTGGTATCATGCTTAATGGTACAGACCTTGATATACCCCGTGAACACAGATTTTAATTTTTAATATCAAATAATCCTTGATGCTTCACCTGGAGCTGCCAGTTTGTAAAACAGAGTAAACATTTAGTGCAGTCTATGATATCATTTCTCGACTTCCCTGTTTGTGCAAGTTTCTGAAGAGTCATTGGCCAATGAACAGAGGTTTTCTGAGCCACCTTGCTGCTTCTAAAGCCCTATGAAACTGGCTCTCTCCCCAAATCCCTCTGGAACAGCACTCTATTGCTTATGAGGTATTATATTCCCCAAATCCATGGAGTATATTCCTTGAAAAAAGGGCATCAAACTCATTATTAAGGTGTTTTAGTTTTGTCATTTGACAACATAGATCTTCCTCAACTTATAATGGGGTTGCGTCCCAATAAACCCAATGTAAGTTGATAATATTGTTAAGTCAAAAATGCATTTAATACCTCTAACCTATGGAACATGATAGCTTTGCCTGGCCTACCTTGAACATGCTCAGAACACTTACATTAGCCTACAGTTAGGCAAAATCATCTAACACAAAGCCTATTTTGCAATAAGGTGTTGACTATTTCACGTAATTTATTGAATACTGTACAGAAAGTGAGAAAGAGAATGGTTACATACATACAAATAATTGCAAATGTATTGGCTATTTACCCTCATGATCATGTAGCAGCCACCCCAAAACAGGCAGATGTAGAAGAGATACCATCTGGAGTGAGGATGGTCCTGGTAGGCTTTTTCTTGGATATTCCTCAAGGATAAAGTTACATCCCAAATGAACATTCAGCAAGAACTGGCCGCACTCCTCTATCTGTAGGATGTAATGAAGAGAAAGGTCAACACATTCTCTCCATAGGGGTTAAATACTCAGGCTACCAGGGTTAAGACACTGACTGCTTACTGCATACTATTTCATGATCTAAGACCTTGCTACTCAATATATGATCAGCAAGCCAACAATGTTGGCTTTCACCTGTGAGCTGGTTAAAGATACAGAATCTCAGGTCCTGTCTCAGACCTCCTGAATCAGAATTTGCACATTAAGACTCCCAAGTCACTCTTTTGCTCATACAAGTTTGAGAAACACTGATCTAGGCTGAGTCACCTGATCTATGCGCGTCCCAGCTTCCTCATGTATAAAATGGGCACACTAGTACTTACTCTTAGCCTTGTAGGGACTAAATGAGGAGTACATGTAGAGGGATAGCAAATGTCTCGTAACTATTAATAAAGACATATTATAAAATATGGTTCAGGGTTCTGAAATTGAATTCTATGCTCTAGTGCACACGCAATTAAATGTAACGAAAGCTGGGTTTTAATTCTAAATGCTAACTGACTTTTATGACCATTTCTCCAAATGAAATAGTCATTTAAAATGAATGGTTTCAAAAGGGTCATCCATATTAATTGCCTAGCTAAGCAAGTCACTTTACTTTTCTGGAAGTCAGTTTCCTTATCTGAGTATAAGAGCAGTTAGTTCAGCTAAGGTCCTTTCTAATTCTAAATTTTTATTTTAAGTTATTTGCTATGAAAACTAATAGCCTTATCAGTGATTAATTTGGGATGCTACAAATTAGATGTAATATTGGTATATAAATCTCAGCCTTTCTTATTTATGAACATTTCAACTTTTTTTTAAAGTAGGTTTTACACCCAGCATGGACCCCAGTGTAGGACTTGAACTCACAACAGTGAGATCAAGACCCGAGCTGAGATCAGGAGTTGGATGCTTAACCAACTGAGCCACTAGGTGCCCCAAGTATTTCAACTTTGAAGAAAGAGAAAAGAACCAAAAAAGATGACCAGAGTAAGAGCCAAAACTTGAAGAAAGGACTGAAAGGAATCTTGTGGATCTCTGATTTCTTCTTTTCTATAGATATGCAATCTCTAGGGCTACCTACAGTTAAATATGTTAAACCAGATATTTTAAAAATCACAATGCATAAGAATTATGTAAGCCTCTTGTTTAAAAATACGACTTCCTAGGACCCCATCTCTTGAGATTCTGATTCAGGAAGTCTAAAGGATGAAGCTCTGGAATTTGTATTTATAGCAGATACCCCAGGAAAGTATGACATGGGCAGACTACAATTTGAGAAATTCTGGCTAGGTGATTTTTCTTATGGCCGAACATAGCTTGATTATTGCATATTAGATCACATAATATAAAAATATTTGTTACTTGCAAATACTTATAAGCACTCCATACTGTTGTACACGGGGAAAACTGCTGACATTTGGGAAATAGGCATATGAGTTTCAACTTTGATATAAATTCTATATTGAGCATGATAAGCAGCAATTAAGCAAACAATTTAATGTCTGTTTCTCTTATGTTGTTAGTGGGGAGGAAAGTGGTTCTGTGTGGGTTCAGCCATCGCCTGTGATCGGCCTAGCAAATCAGAACACTCCATTCTTCCTTGTCACTTTGATTGGCTCAGGAATTTGTAAGTAACCCAAGCCCAGCCAATGGGAAGCAGCCCTGGAACTTTTGCTGAAACTTTGGGGAAAGAATTCTCTTTCTGAAGTAAGTAAACCTCCAGCTAAACATGATCTAGAGTCTGCTTTGCCATCACCAAAGAAAGGCTGGCTGAAAATGAAAACAACAGCAAGAGTTTAACTAAGAAAGACGATGACATTGTTTAGGGCTCTGAATTAATCACACCTTAGAGCGGCTCTTTCACTCTCTCTGACTCTGTCTGACCATGACAATTGTCATGTAGTTGGAGGTTTTCAACAAATGTTGACTAACTTGTTTGCTAATGAAACAAAAATCTTTAGTCACAGATGACAAGGCAAGGAGGTTATTCAAATGCATCACTGCAATGCTTTGGTAATTCATTTAAAAATACATAGCACATACATGCATGTGACTTTTTAAAATTTAATCTGCAGAGCAACCAAAAACATCTGTATGACTACTAGACATTAAAATTAGGCACTGTCCATAAATTATCATTCTTCTTTGTACAATCTGCCAAATAGTTCCCTTACTTGTAACCAAAAACCATTCAGCTTGAAGCATGAGTCACATCCTGATTGTCTGGTCCTAGTTTAAAATCTCAGTACTCAGAGCTCTCAGTTCTCTTGCTCCTTATTGTTTTTTGAGATCTGGGAACCCATTTCTTACCCTCAGCTCCTGCCTCTGGAAGAATCAATGAGAATGAGGGGTTCGCTAAGTTGGCAGATTTGAAGTTTTCCTCTTTGTTGATATAAATTTTTAAAGATTAAAAGTATGGCTTCAAGTGAACAATCCTTATTCTTTTAACATGCTGCCATCATGTGGTTGCTTTGCTCATTCACATTCAAATATTTCACAAAGACTACAATGTTTATAGTGACCCCTTACTTTCAGCAAGGTGCAAAGGGGGAAGCCCCAAAGAAAATGAAAGTGAGTAGAATACATTCTTACTGTAAGCTTCGTGCACAGTATGGTAGGAATCATGTATGATCTGCCAAAGTTAGGAAATACAGGTGTCATTTGCCAAAATGCAAGACAGAATGTATAGGAACCTAAATAAGCTTAAACTAAGTGCAAAGGAGACCCAGAGGGGAGAGTCAACTGTCTTAGACACCAGCCTATTTTTAAAATCTTAAGGCTGTAATTTTAATAAGGCTATTTAATAAAAGTTGGCAGTATTTGCTTATGCTCTTAATTCCTTGCAACATCTCATCAATCATCTCCATTTTAATTCTAAGGTGCTTGAGACCAATAGAGAATTTGCCATATGTCTCAGTAACCTAAAAGCAAAGTGAGGTTCTCTGTTCATACTTTGTTACAAAAGTACCTTGGACTTATAGCGCTTTATAAAGTTTATGCTGTTGGTTTTGAGTCCTGTGAGGTAGAGAAGGCAGATGGATAAGAGAAGATTCATCACAATTTTCTGAATCTAGCACATTTTTTACTACATTCTGTTTTATATATAGGTACTCAAAAAAATGTGGTTTCAACTGATTGGAAGAATCCATCTGAACACCCATGAGTTTTGAGATTTTTGTATATGATTTCTTGTAATCAAAGAAAAAGGGAATGAAATTAGTAGGACTAAGTTCTGTTGCAATATTGTTAAATCGTTTCCAAGATAAATTGTAACACCTTAGAATTAGAGAAGAGAAAGAAGTTTAGCACCTTAGAATTTGAGAAGTGCTTTTTTTTTTTTTTAATGTTTATTTTTGAGAGAGAGACAGAGAGCACGAGTTGGGGAGGAGCAGAGAGAGGGAGACACAGAATCTATAGCAGGCTCCAGGCTCCGAGCTGTCAGTACAGAGTCCATCGCAGGGCTCGAACTCACAGACGGTGCGATCATGACCTGAACTGAAGTTGGATGCTCAACCGACTGAGCCACCCAGGTGCCTGAGAAGTTGTGCTTTTTAATTTTTCATGTTTTGTTGTTGTTGTTGTTGTTTTTAGAATAAGCTCTACACCCAACATGGGGCTTGAACTCACCACCCTGAGATCAAGAGTCACATGCTCCACCAACTGAGTCAGCCAGGTGCCACAAAGTTGTGCTTTTTTAAATTAAAAAAAAAAAAAAAAAAAAAAAAAAAAGATTGTAGGGTTGTATATAGGACAGATATGAACCAAATTCTACTTACATTTAATCGCCCAGATCATGCCTGCAAATTATTATTTCAAAATACTGCAAACATAGATTGTGTACCGAGACGTCTGCTCGAGCCTTCCCACATTTGGAAATGCCATTATCTCAGACTCCTGACCCCCAGCACTACTTTCTTCCCAAACTAGAAAGCAGTACAGCCAATAGAGTCTTTTACAGTCTTTTTTCCTCCTCTCCTAAACACAAATTTTATTAAGATTAGCAATAAGATTAATGATTGCACCCCCCTAGAAATTCATATGTTGAAATCCTAATCTGTAGTACCTCAGAACATGACCTTATTTGGAAATAGAAGTAAGCAAGTTAAAATGAGATCATTTGGATGGGCCCTAATCCAACATGACCCGTGCCCTTATAAAAATGATAAATGTGGACACAGAGACACGTATAGAGAGAAGACAGTTCATAAACACAGGGAGAAGATGGCCATCTACAAGCCAAGGAGGGAAGCCCGAAACATCCCTTCCTCGCTGACCTGAGAAGGAGACAACTCCACTGGCACCTTGACCCTGGATTTACAGTCTCCTCAATGGTGGGACATTAAATTTCTGTTGTTGAAGCCACCCAGTCTGTGGCATTTTGTTACAGCGGCTCTAACAAACTAATACAATTAGCCTGGAGAAAAGAAGTTAAGTCACGTGTGTATCTTTGTGGCCAGGCCTGACTTAACTGTTGTTATTCTAGAAAATACAACAACAGTAAGTTGTTATTTTTATTCAGAAAGTGTTAGTGTGAAATCATTTTTGAGAAAAAGTAAGCATATGGAAAAAGCTCAGATAATTTAAAAATCAGAATAAAGGGGGGCACCTGGGTGGCTCAGTCGGTTGAGCGTCCGACTTCAGCTCAGGTCACGATCTCGCAGTCCGTGAGTTCGAGCCCCGCGTCAGGCTCTGGGCTGATGGCTCAGAGCCTGGAGCCTGCTTCCGATTCTGTGTCTCCCTCTCTCTCTGCCCCTCCTCCATTCATGCTCCGTCTCTCTCTGTCTCAAAAACAAATAAATGTTAAAAAAAAAAAAATCAGAATAAAGGATTAAAAATTGGTAATTCCAGGCATAAATTTTGGCTTTGGCAGCTATTTCTTCAACTGCATTCTCCTATTTCCTGTCCCAGACAAGCACTGATCAGGCTATGTGAAGAGAGGACCAATTATTTTTTTTCTCCTTAACCCTCGGTATTGTAGGCCGAGAGAATAAATAGACTATTAGTCTTGATTCTCGAGTGGCAGTCTTTTGTTTATTATTTTTTTTTAATTTTAATGTTCACTTATTTTTGAGAGACAGAGAGACAGACAGAGAGCAAGCAGGGGAGGGGCAGAGAGAGGAGACACAGAATCTGAAGCAGGCTCCAGGCTCCAAGCTATCAGCACAGAGCCCGATGCGGGGCTCGAACTCATGAGCCACGAGATCATGACCTGAGCTGAAGTTGGACACTTAACCGACTGAGCCACTCAGGTGCCCCTCAAGTGGCAGGCTTTTAAAGATAACTGCCTAGAGAAGATTAGTTGGGAACTGCTGATGACAATTGTCCATCCTTTTGTCCATCCAGAATCTAAAAGCCCTTCCAATGATGGAGCCTCCCTATCTAACGAGGCAGAGCCTGCCTCCGACTCCGGACACTGGAAATGCCTGATACTGGTTTCCAAAGTGTTCCTGCAGGTAAGGGGTGAACACCTCACCCGGGCCACAGACCAGACATAGCCTAAACTAATCAAATCAAATGCTATGGATTCAAAGAAGCAGGGACTGCTCTGAACCCACGGGGGAGAAGCCAATAGCAGTCACATCCAGTTTCTAAGGTAACAGGAGCAGCCGTGTTAGCAACAGCCCCTGGAGTCCTCTAGCAGTAGGGATCAGGCCATAGGAAATAGCGCCCGACAACTGTGATGGGCTCCTGACTCTGTAACATGACTCTAACCACTACTCACGGATGACTAGCCTGGTTACCTGCCCGCTGGGGATTTTAGAGCTACCCCACTTGTCTTTAAAACCTCCATAGTTTGCATTGCTTCTAACTAAGAACGACATAAAGAAGGTAAAAGGCATTAAAACATGCGCATTTTAAATTTATCTTTTTTTTTTTTTTTTAGTGTTTATTTATCTTTAAGGGAGAGAGAGAGAGAGAGAGACTGAGCGCAAGCATGGGGGGGGGGGAGGTGTGTGCAAAGAGAGAGGGAGAGACCAGAATCTAAAACAGGCTCCAGTCTCCAAGCTGTCCCCACAGAGCCTGACCCTAGAACTAACAGCAAGATCATGACCTAAGTGAAAGTCAGATGCTTAACCGACTGAGCCACCCAGGCACCCCTATATTTTAATAAATATGTATTTTAGGGGCGCCTGGGTGGCTCAGTCAATTAAGCCTCTGACTTTAGCTCAGGTCATGATCTTGAGGTTCATGAGTTCGAGTCCCATGTTGGGCTCTGTGCTGACAGCTCAGAGCCTGGAGCCTGCTTCAGAGTCTGTCTCCCTCTCTCGCTGCCTCTCCCCTGCTTGCACTCTCTCTCAAAAATAAATAAACATTTTAAAAATTAAAAACAAATAGATACAGAATTTTGTAATTATTTTTTGTTGTTACACAGTTGAGAAACAGATCACAAAACTTAACTCAGTAAATAGAAATACCGAGTGTCTATCTAAATGTATATTTAAATTCTTTACGAATACTTGAGAGAGGAAAGGTAGAGGTAAATAGGGAAGGGAAGACAGAAAATGAAATGCAAAAGGAAACATGATGATTAAGAATTGCCGGGGCGGCGGGAGGGAGACACCTGGGTGGATCAGTCGGTTAAGTCTCACTTGGGCTCAGGTCATGATCTCACAGTTCGTGAGTTCGAGCCCCACATCGGGCTCTGTGCTGATAGTGCAGAGCCTGCTTGGGACTCTCTCTTCTTCTCTCTCTGCTCCTGTCCCACTCTCTCTCTGTCTCTCAAAATAAATAAACTTAAAAAAAAAAAAAAAAGAATTCCTCCAAATTTTTATTTTTATTTTCAGATTAAAAACCTTCTGTCCTGATTTTTGACCATTACTTGTTCCTTATTTTAGTTAAGTTTAAAAACCTGTGTCAAACTTATCTTTAAGATACCTAAATAGCAGCATTAATATCATTGGCAAATGATATTAACAGAGAACTTACAAAAATGGAAAGACAGCCTTAAAACACATGAAAAGATACTGAACTTCACTCACAATACAAGAATACAATTTAAATCAATAGTGAGATATTGTCTTTTACCTGTCAAGTTGGAAAACCCAAAAAGCTCATCATACATTGTGTTGGAATAAATGTCGAGAACAGGCCCTTTTATGTTGCTTGTGGGAATATAAGTTGGGACAGGCACTTTTGGGAAGGGAGAATCAGAAGTATCCATCAAGATCACACATACGTCTGCCTTTTAACCCAGTAATTCCATCTCTAGGACTTGGTCCTGCAGGTCCTGCAGACATAAACAAAACCACAAAGGCAAAGGATATTAATTGCAACTGCGGTAGAGAACTAATCAGATAGATTCTGATACATCCAAATGAGGAAATACTATGAAGCTGTTAAAATTAACTGGGAAACTCTTCAAATGCTGCTACGGCAATCAGAGCCAAAGTTATTGGTAACTGGGGGGAAATGGTATATTACATCAACCCTAGATGTCACCATAGGCCAGGAGGATTTGACAAAATCCAGAAATGGACTCATCCAAAGTCTAAGAACAGAGGAAGAAGGCTTATGCGTGTCCAGGGAAGAAAGGAGAGAGGGATACAGGTTAGAGAGGGGAAGAAAGCTCTTGAATCCATAACCCATGGTTACACACCTGTGGTAGTCCTGGCTGTCTCCAGGAATCGGGGAGAAATAACTTTCAGACACAGAAAGCAAAGCAAGACTAAAGAGGATTGTCCCCAGGAGATGACAAAGTGGTGCTGTGCGTGCAAAGCCAGAGGGACACTGAAGCTGACATTTCAAGCTGAAAGGGCCTGAGATTTTATATGGAATCCATCTAACCCTTTAATTTTTACATATGAAGAAACTGAACCCTAGAAAAGTTGTGACCAGCCAAAAGTCCCACGACCTGAACGTAGCAGAATTAGGATCGTAATCAGCGTCTCCTAACGCCAAGGCCAGTGCGTTTTCTACATATAGGCATTCATTGCCTCCCTCCCCATACATGAGCCTTTTATACAGCCACTTTTTCCATTTTCAGTACGAGAGAGATACGGTATGGAGGACTATTTTCTTCTTGTTCTGGCAATTGTAGAGTCAAGGCTGCTACAATTCTTGGTCTTTCAGTTTGGGACGACTTCGTAGGCTGGCCTCCAAGGAGGAGCAAAGTGAGCCCCAGCTGGGTTAATGCTGTGCTGTAGTCAAGGCCGTTTTTTGAGTGTAAAGATCAGAAACCCATTTGAATTAGTTCAGGTACAAGAAGAGCCAATCCTGGGGGTACGGGAGCACTGTTCTTGGAGTTTACACAGTCCAAGGACAGGAAAGAAGTTAGGATGGGTTTCATATGAAGTAGAAAGTTTGGAAGCAAAAATGTTTTCTACACTCTCGCTTTTGCATCTGACAGAACAAAAATCTACAAAGAACGGACTCAGTTCTGCAGCTTTATTTTTAAAAGCCATTGTAGGAGGGGCGCCTGGGTGGCTCAATCGGTTAAGCGTCCAACTTCAACTCAGGTCACGATCTCGCGGTCCGTGAGTTTGAGCCCCGCGTCGGGCTCTGGGCTGATGGCTCAGAGCCTGGAGCCTGCTTCGGATTCTGTGTCTCCCTCTCTCTCTGCCCCTCCCCCGTTCATGCTCTGTCTCTCTCTGTCTCAAAAATAAATAAATGTTAAAAATTTTTTTTAAGCCATTATAGGAAAATGGAATGACTAAAATATGGCTTAAGCATCCGCTATTGTAAAAACAAGAAACAAAAACAAAACACTCTAATGTGAACTTAGAACATATTAACAGAAGCACAGGGCCTAGCATACAAAAAGTAATTTTTTCTGTATTATTCATACAGTATCTGGAATATTGCGCTCCATTCTAGGCACCGTGAGAGAAATACAGAAACAAACAATATCAGTAGTCAGACTGGCAAAAATTCTGAAAACCTAGTCTAGAGGAAAGACAGCATCAAAAGGAATGGGATGCTCTTTTTAAATGCTTGAAACATTGCCTGAAACTAATATAACACAGTATGTTAACTATATTGGGATTAAAATTCTTCAAAATAAAAATAAATAAAATTGGGGGCACGTTGGTGGCTCAGTTGGTTAAGCGTCCAACTCTTGATTCACAGTCAGGAGATCAAGCCCCGCGTCAGGCTCTGTGCTGACTGCTTGGAATTGTCCCTCTTCCTCTCTCTCTCTGCCCCTTCCCTGCTCTCTCTCTCTCTCTCTCTCTCTCAGAGTAAATGAGTAAACATTTTAAAAAATAATAAATAGGTTACCACTATATTGTACACCTGAAATTAATATAACAATTTATGTCAGCTATATGGAATTACAATGAAAAATAATTAAAATATTAATAGATATAGATAAATAAATGTTTGAGGAGCATTTACGTGGGGATATTGTGTGTGGCTGCGGGAAACTAGGACGGGCTAGTGAGAGGTGTGGAAATGGAATGATCTGTGGGGCCGGCATTCAATGAGAGGGAAGAGTCCAGAGCAAGCTGACTGGCATGGATGCCACATGCTTGGCTGAGTCCTTTTAGCACATGGCCCAATTCAGGCAAAGAAAATATTTGTGGAAAACATTTTTTTTTCTTCAATTCAAAGGAGCTTTCTTGAATTCCATTGGGGAAAAGGTTTTACAATTGAGGTTACATTTTTTAACAAACAGCAGAATGTTGGGACATGTTAGCACATCTTTGTAACCATTAAAATGTTAATATATGGATGGACAGGTTTACAAAACAGCAACTTTTTAAACTCTGCGTTGGTATAGTGCTTGAATGCACAAAACGCTTTTACACGAATCCTTTCATTTCATTCTTGAAACATCTCTACAAAATAAATATTACTATCCTCAGGAAACAAATGCAGAGAGGCAAAATCATTTGCCAAAGATCCTAGCAAATGAGGATGATGCTCAGGCAATACTTAGTTTTTCCATTCAGTGCAAACTCTAATGATCAAGATGGTTCCCTGGAGATTTTTTTTTTTTTTATTCACTGCTTAGTAGAATGCTAAAAAAGAACAAACCACTCCATTTCAAGCTAGATATGCCTAGTCTTTCTATTCCCCAGAGAATTTTCAAATGACATTGCATTTATTGAAACAAATGAAACATACTTTATGCAACTAAAAGAAGGCTCTGCTTTTTAAAAAGTAGCATACTCACTTAACACGTTAAACAAAATTTCTGTAATATTGTGATTCCTTCCAATATTTTATGAGAAAATGTTTCCTGTATACTCTACCGTTAGTCCCCAAATATGTGAATATCGGCATTATGCATTTGGACTGCTGATAGCAATGACATCACCAACTGTTGATTAGTTTTTTACTACCCTGGGCTGCAAGAATATGGGGACTATACATCCAAGAAATAAAGAGGCATCATGATGAGCTCAAAGATCACTGGGGTGTACCTAGCACCTAGCATAATTCCTAGCAAGTATTAGTCACTTTATAATTATTCATTTAGTAAAAGGACTTTTTCTTTTCTTGTTTAAATTTTAGTTAGTTAACATACAGTGTGATATTGGTTTTAGTAGAATTCAGTGATTCATCACTTACATACAACACTCAGTGCTGATCACAAGTGCCCTCCTTAATACCCATCACCCATCTAGCCCATCCCCCACCCACCCCTCTCCATCAGCCTTCAATTTGTTCTCTATCATTAAGTCTCTTGTGGTCTGTTTCTCTTTCTCCTCTTTCCCCACCCTTCCCAAATGTTCATCTGTTTTGTTTCTTAAATTCTACATATGAGTGAAATCATGTGGTAGTTGTCTTTCTTTGATTAACTTATTTTGTTTAGCATAATACGTTCTAGCTCCATTTACATTGTTGCAAATGGCAAGATTTCATTATTTTTGATGGCTGAGTAATATTCCAGTGTGTGTGTGTGTGTGTGTGTGTGTGTGTGTGTGCATGTGTGTGTGTGTGCACACATGCCACATCTTCTTTATCCATTCACCTGTTGATAGACATTTGGCTTCTTTCCATAATTTACCTATTGTTGGTAATGCTGCTATAAACATTGGGTGCATGTACCCCTTTCAATCTGTATTTTTTCATGCTTTGGGTAAATACCTAACAGTTCAATTGTTGGATTGTAGGGTAGTTCTATTTTTAGTTTCTGGAAGAATCTCCATGCTGTTTTCCAGAGTGGCTACACCAGTGTGCATCCCCATCAACAGTGCAAGAGGGTTCCCCTTTCTCTGGATCCACACCAACATTTGTTTCTTGTGTTGTTAATTTTAGTCATTCTGACAGGTATGAGGTGGCATCTCATCATGGTTTTGGTTTGTATTTTCCTGATGATGAGTGATGTTGAGCATCTTTTCATGTGTCTTACAGCCATGTCTTCTTCGGGAAAATGTCTATTCATGTCTTCTGCCCATTTCTTAACTGGGTTATTTATTTTTGGGGGTGTTGGGTTTGATAAGTTCTTTATAGATTTTGGATACTAACCCTTTATCTAAAATGTCATTTGCAAATATCTTCTCCCATCCCATCAGTTACCTTTTAGCTCTGCTGATTACTTCCTTCACTGTGCAGAAGCTTTTTATCTTGATGAAGTCCCAATAGTTCATGCTTTTTTTTGTTTCCCTTGACTCTGGCAATCTGCGGAGTAAGAAGTTGCTATGGCTGAGGTCTAAGAGGTTACTGCCTCTGTTCTCTTCTAGGATTTTGATGCTTTCCTGTCTCACATTTAGGTCTTTCATCCATTTTGAATTTATTTTTGTGTATGGTGTAAGAAAGTGGTCCACGTTCATTCTTCTGCATGTCACTGTCCAGTTTCCCCAGCACCATTTGTTGAAGAGACTGTCTTTTTTGTAAAAGGACTTTTTCTAAGAAAAGAAAAAATCAGACTTGCACAGGGTCCGTACACCAATATTCATAACAGTGTTATTCAAAACAGCCAAAAGGGACAAACAACCCAATGTCCATCAACAGATGAATGGATAAACTGGAATATCCATATAATGAAAAATTATTCAACCTTAAAAAAGAATGGAATTCTGACACATTACAACATGAATGAACCTTGAAGACACCATGCTAAGTGAAACAAGCCAAACACCAAAGAATAAGTATTGTACAATTCTACTTGTATGAGGTCCTAGGGTAGGCGAATTCATAGAGAAAGTAGAATAGTGGTTTGGAGGGGCCGATGGGACAGAGGAATGGAAAGCTATTGTTTAACAAGTACAGCATTTCACTTTGGGAAGATAAAGAAAATTCCAGAGGATTGATGGCAGTGATGGTTGCACAGAAATGTGAGTGTATTAAATGCCACGTAACTATATACTTAAAAATGGTTGAAATGGCGAGCACCTGGGTGGCTCAGAGTCAGTTAAGCATTGACTTTGGCTCAGGTCATGATCTCACAGTCCATGGGTTCAAGCCCTGTGGGGGGCTCTGTGCTGACAGCTCAGAGCCTGGAGCCTGCTTCAGATTCTGTCTTCCTCTCTCTCTGCCCCTCCCCCACTTGCACTCTGTCTCTCTCTCTCTCTCTTTCTCTCTCTCAAAAATAAACATTAAAAAATGTTTTAGGGGCGCCTGGGTGGCACAGTCGGTTAAGCGTCCGACTTCAGCCAGGTCACGATCTTGCAGTCTGTGAGTTCGAGCCCCGCGTCGGGCTCTGGGCTGATGGCTCAGAGCCTGGAACCTGTTTCCGATTCTGTGTCTCCCTCTCTCTCTGCCCCTCCCCCGTTCATGCTCTGTCTCTCTCTGTCCCAAATATAAATAAACGTTGAAAAAAAAAATTTAAAAAAAAAATAAATAAATAAAAAATGTTTTAAAAATTAAAAAAATGGTTAAAATGGTAAGTTTTATGTTATATACACTCCACCACATTTTTAAAGTTAAAAAACATCAATTATTTACTTTAGTATTATGTAATTAGAAGTTATCCTACTATTCTACACTGATGTCTTTGAGATTTAATGTAACTTAGACTTCCAAGTAATATTTTCTTTAAAAAACCATTTGGACTTTAGGTTCCCAGTTGAGCATGTAAGAAACTTAGAGGTCATCCCTCTGTCCTAACGAAAGGTACAAAGCTGAACAAACAAAAAAATCAACGACTTTTCTTGGATGTAGTAAAAAGCAAATGAGATCCCAGGGCAAACCTCTGTCCTCAGAACTGGAGAGACAGCAGGCAAATACAGAGAATCCCAACTTACCAGAGCAGAAACCTTTGTGGGAACCAGTGCTGGGGTAGGAAAACCTGAGCCATATTTGACTAATTGCTGGAGGCTCAGTATGGACAATTTTAAGTGTTAAAGACTCCAGGGGGATGAAGTCATAGGGAAGCCCCCTTCCCCCTCAACCCTCCCCGCCGCCCCCCGCCCGCTATACATTTTTGTAAGTATTCCCTCCAGGAACTTGATCTTGTTCTCACAGTGACTACCAGAGAAAAATTCCTTCAAGCTTCAAGGAGGAGGAAGAGGAGGAGGAGGAAAGAAATCATTTTGAAATACAACATAGCACTTTTTCTTCTTAACATAATCTGCCTTCAGGAGAAACTATTTAACCAGAGTCTTACCTGTTGGAGTTTTATCAGAGCTTAAACAAACTGAAGGAAAGGAGACACCTGAATCTAACTCTATCCATCCTCTCCTACCAAAAATGGGAGGGAAAAAAAACCCTGAAAAACACTTGTAAAGTTCACAGTACAGACACAGGCTCACTAAAAGCATAAGACCCAATCATAGGACAATAGAACACTTCCCTTATCCCAACACCTTGCCGCCATATTCTACTTTTTTAATTTTTTCAAGTTTATTTATTTTGAGAGAGAGAACGTGTGTGTGCACATGCACGGGAAGGTCAGAGAGAGAGAGGGAGAAAGAGAATATCAAATGATCCACGCAGTCAGTGCAGAGCCCAATGTGGGGCTCGAACTCACAAACCGTGAGATAATGACCTGGGCTGAGATCAAGAGTCAGGTGCTTGACCAACGGAGCCACCCAGGCGCCCTGCTGCCAATAGTCTTAAAGGCCTATTTTAAGCATTTCCTTTTACCCAGTACATTATGCTCAGTGATTAAAAACAAACAAACAAACAAAAAATTACAAGGCATGCTAACAAAAACACAAGTTGAAGAAATAGAGCCAACATCAGAATCAAAGATATGGCAAAGATGTTGGAATCATCAGATGGGGATAATAACTAAATAAACAGTATTTTAAACAACAACAACAGCAATGAGACACCATTCCCCATGTATTAGAACGGCCAAAATCCAGAACTCTGACAATATCTAAATGCTTTTGAGCACCGGGCACTCTCATTCACCCCTGGTAGGAATGCAAAGTAGTGCAGCCATTTTGAAACACAGTTGTCTGTTTCTTACAAAACTAAACAAACTCACCCTATGATTCAGCAATTGCACTTTTTGGTATTTACCCAATATATAAGGCTGAATGAAACCTTACATCCACACAAAACTCTACACACAGATGTTTACAGCAGGTTTATTCATAATTGCCCAAACTTGGAAGCAGCTACGATGTCCTTCAGTAGGTGAATGGATAAATAAAGTGTGGTACATTCAACAAGAGTGTATTATTCAGCACTAAAAAGAAATGAGCTATCAAGGCACGAAAAGACATGGAGGAACCTCAGCTGTACATTACTAAGTGAAAGAAGCCCATCTTTTCAGGCTTTATGCAGTATGATTAGAAGGGAGGGAGGGGTAAGTAGGTGGAGCACAGAGGATTTTTACAGCAGTGGAACTACTCTGTATGATACTGTACTTGTGGGTACATTATACATGTTTCTAAACCCATAACATGCATAATATCGAGAATGAACCCCGATGTAAACTATGCTCTTTGAGCAATAATGATGCATCAACGTAGGTTCGTCAGTTGTAACAAATGTGACATTATGCTATGGGATATTGATAATGGGGACAGCTATGCATGTGTAAGGGCAGAAGGGGTATATGGGAAATCTCTGGGCCTTCCTCTCAATTTTGCCGTGAACCTAAAATTCTCTTTAAAAAATTAAGTATACTAAAAAAATCAGTTGCATTTGAAATAACTTATTACTAGATAAGAAGTAGAAAGATTAGGGGTGCCTGGGTGCTCAGTGGGTTGGGCATCCGACTTCGGCTCAGGTCATGATCTCACGGTTTGTGGGTTCGAGCCCCGCATTGGGCTCTGTGCTGACAGCTTGGAGCCTGGAGGCTGCTTCGGATTCTGTGTGTGTGTGTGTGTGTGTGTGTGTGTGTGTGCCCCTCCCCCACCCCAGGAACGGATAAACATTAAAAAAAAAATTAAAGAAGTAGAAAGATTAGAGGCACCTGGGTGGCTTAGTCAGTTGCGTGTCTGACTTCAGCTCAGGTCATGATCTGCCAGTTCATGGGCCCAAGTCCCAAGTTGGGCTCTGTGCTGGCAGCTGGGAGCCTGGAGCCTGCTTCTCCCTCTCTCTCTGCCCCTCCCCCACTCATGCTATCTCCTTCTCTCTCAGAAATAAACATTTAAAAAAATTTTTAAAAAATAACAATGTGGATGGTAGACGTATGTGACATTGTTCATAGCCTTAAATAGATTGGCATAGGGGCACCTGAGTGGCTTAGTCAGTTGAGATCCGACTCTTGATTTTGGCTCAGATCATGATCCCAGGATCATGGGATCAAGTCCCAGGAAGGCCTCCAAGCTGAGCATGGAGACTGCTGAAGATTCTTTCCCTCTCTCTCTCTCTCTCTCTGTCTCAAACTCTCTCTCTCTCTTCCCCTGCCTCTTTCCCCAGCTCATGCATGCTCTCTCTCTTAAGAAAATAAATGAATATATTGGTATAGTTGGACAAATGTGGCCAACAGAGGAAAATTAAAGAGAACAAGCAGTACAGAGACCAGTGCTTCCTAGCTGGTGCCACTCAAAGCCATGAACAGGTGTTCTCCACGTAAGGCAGTGCTTTGGTAACAATTCATCAGCAACTGCTCCTCTTTAACATTCCTGTTCGCCACAAATGACATGTGCATTTTCTGCAGATTCTGCCAGCCAGCCATCTATTATCCACCCATGACTTTGTGACTTGCTTTGGAGTAACAGTGAACACTAGGTTGTTGCCATGATCCTTAGCTTTCTTTGTCCAGAAGGTATCTTTGATGGGTCCCTCCCAGCCTAAGCTTCCTGCTAAGGATTATCTTTTGCTATCTACCTTTCCTCAGTTACCTTAGCTACCTGTTGTTACTATATTTCATAGTATGTGTTTAATATTATTTGGCTTTAGTGCTCTGTCATTGCCATGACACTAAAATACATTTATTATTTTCATCTTATAATTGAATTTCTAAGTTGTGTTTTACTCAAATAAAAATAAAACATGCATTCAATATACTATTGTAATTCTGATGCCATTAAAAATTACTATTAAAAAATAAATAATTTTAGGGAAAAAAATGAGCTGTTCCCATCATGCCAGATCCAGGTTTTTCCATGGGTAAATGAAATTTGCTATAGGCTAAGGATTGGCAAACACTTTCTACAAAGGGCCAGATAGTATCCTTTAGTACTAGATAGATAATAAATAGGTAGTATAGATAGAAAGTAAATATTAAAGGCTTTAGGTGCCATATGGTCTCTGTTATAACTACTCAGCTTTGCCTTTATGGCCAATCATATGCTGAGTTCCAAGACAACTTTATTTACAAAAACAGATTGTGGTCATAGTTTGCAGACCCTGCTATAGACAATACGAACCAATAGCAATTGGAGAATAAAACTCATATATTTAGACTATATATGGAAGGATAGGCAATAAATAGTGTATTCTAGGGAGGGGAAACCGAACGTGAGGCAAGACACAGGCATAGAATTGACCATTAGTAGAACAGGTAGGCACAGTGAAAGAATTCATTTAGGCCTGGGGATAGCAAAGTTGGAAGGTGTTTACATGAATGTTGTAAGTCATGGTGAACAGATTATTAATGGCCCTGAATGGCTATTTGAAGAATGTGGACATTATAGGTTATGAAATTATTATTTATACCTTTATTTCATTTTAAGCATTATCAAAGGCTATGGCATCTATTTGAAATGTGTCACTGGACAACCTGCAAATCATAAGTAAAATCTCAAGAATTTCAACAGCGTCAGTGATGGGGAGTAGTAGCTGGAAACAGAAGCATGTGATAATCGCAGTACAAAGACTTTCACACGCATTTTCATTTGATTTTCACAGCCCTGTGGGAGAATTAACTGTATAAAATCATGTATCAGTGTCCCTTTTATAAACTATCCAGCATAATAAGAAAGATATTTAGTTATATAGTATTAACACAACCCTATTAACCAAGGTAAGGCTGTGCGGTAACTGCACTGGACTGACCTGGAAGCTGAGACTCAGAGTGATTGAGTTTTCCAAGGTCACAAGACCAATGCAGAGACCGTACTGGCAGTACGGGATAGCAGCAAAGTTGGGTGGTATTTACATGAAGGTTAGAAGAGTCAAGAGTCAGGTCATTAGTGAGGTTTAAAAATAACTGTTGTTGTAATTAGCCATGTGATCTTTGGAAAATGAGTCACTTATCCTTCTGAGTATGCTTTTTTTTTTTTTTTTTGAGGTGAGGGGGGCAGGTAGGGGCAGAGAGAGAGGGAGAGAGAAAAACCCCAAGCAGGCTCCCTGCTCAGGGAAAAGCCCCAAGGTGGGGCTCGATCTCACAACCGTGAGATCATGATCTGAGCTGACATCAAGTTGGAGTTCAATCAGCTGAGCCACCCAGGCACCCCTGAGTATTATTCTTTTAATTTATGAATTGCAGTTGGTAATAATGATATGACACTACCACAGTAGCTGTGAAAGTAAATTAAGATGATGTATGTCTTAGCTCTTCTAGGCTTTCTCTTTCTTCTCTCTTCACCTTTTCAACTTCTTTATTTTTTATTTTTTTTAAGTAGGCTTCATGCCCAGTGTGGGGCTTGACCTCATGATTCTGAGATCAAGAGTTGCATGCTCTACCAGCCAGGCCCGCCTCAACTTATTTGTACCTCAATAATCTGACAGGAATGTGGTCTATCACTTTCTAGTGGTACCTCTTGGGATCTCCTGGTGTAGTCCTTCTTTTTCAATTTCCACTTATATCTAAATCAGCTTTGATACTCTTCAGTTCAACATCCCAAGTGAGGAAATACAATTGGTCTCAGGGGGAAAATGTGCCAAAAAGACCTTAAAGCTGAGCAGTCAGACTGACAAAATGAACTCAAAAAAACAAACAACAACAAAAAAAAACCAAGAGGAAGGGGCGTCTGGGTGGCTCAGTCACTTGAGCCTTGGACTCTTGATTTTGACTCAGATCATGAACCCAGGGTCGTGGGTCAATCCCCACAGAGGGCTCCTTACTGAGTGTACACCCTGCTTGGGATTCTCTCCCTTTCTCCCTCTGCCCCCTTCTGGAGCTCTCGCTCTCTCTCTCTCTCTCTCTCTCTCTCTCTCCCTCTCTCTCTCAAACCAAAAATAAATACATCAATTTATTTAAATAATAAATTAAGAAAATAAAATGAAAAGAAAACAGGGGGGAATTGTGGCTAGAGGTACAGGTTTCCCCCACTTTCTGAAGGCAGAACATTCCTAAAACCTTTCATAGGCTGCGATGGAGACGCCATTACCATTAATTTATATGGAAAACTTTTTCAGTGCTCCCAGACCATAAAAAACAACCTCTCTTAGGCTTTTATGATACCTTAGGACACGTGTTGCCAACAGATGCACGAGATAAATTGAGATAAAACACAGACGCTCACAGACACAGTTCAGGGTTGTGGTGGCTTCATAATGAGGTGCTTGAGGGTACTTCCCCCCAGAAGGACTTGGCGGGACCACCCTCACTGCTCAGGCTGCATATTGCCTCTGTGACGGCTGCTGTGAGATGAGCACTGAATGCTATGTTCATGTTTTGCCTTTTTTCTTAAAAACTAAAATCCTCTTCAAATTTCTTTTGGTTAGTGAAAACAGGGACTAATAGAGGTCTTCTGTAAAAACAAAAAGCAAAATAAAAATAAAAAACAAAACAACAACAACAACAAAACACAGCGGGGGGAAAGCAAACTTCCAAACAGCAGGGAATACCTGTACTTATAGTGGAAGTACTAAAATATGAAATATTTTGTTATTGTTGTGATTCATAGTCTAGGGTGCCTTCTAATGTTCCACACATTGAGAAAGACTCGCTGTAGTGGGGAATTACCTCCTGGGAAATTCCAACGACCGATTTTTTTAATGTAAATCTCAAATGGTAAATTAGTTACTTATGGACTTCATACTTCATTATTCAAATTTTCGACCATTGGAGAGAAAACCACACCTTATTCTTAGACTTATGTGGGTGTTTTGTAAGTGAATATTTCATTTCTAATCAGCCATTTTTGCTCCATTGGGCAATTCCCAATGCAAAATACTTTATCCTTTAATGACTTATATAAACCTAAAGCTCTTTTTAGGAGATAAAAATCCCCTCTCAGAGCGCCTGGGCGGTTCATTTGGTTAAGTGTCAGCCTCTTGATTTCAGCTCAGGTCATGATCTCATGGTTCGTGAGTTCGAGCCCCACTGCACTGGACTCCATGCTGTCAGTGCAGGATTTGCTTGGGATTCTCTCTCTCCCTCTCTCTCTCTGTCCTTCCCCCTTCTCATGAGCTCTCTCTCTCTCAAAATAATTAAATAAACTTAAAAAAATCTTCTTTAAGATACAGAATGTTAGAGTTGGCAATCATCTTTGAGTTAATTTAGACCAACTGTCTTATTTCATAGATGACTAAACAGAAGGTCCTAAGAGATACAATGACTATCCCAAAGTCTAGAAGCTGGCTGGAGGCAATGACTGTGTAGAACCTTGAGTTTGGATTAGCTCTAGTACAAACAATAGCACTTTACTTTCCAATGATACTATATAAATGAAATGGAGTTTTCCCACATGTATACTTTCCAGGTAACTAAAATTTAAGCACTAAATAATTGTCAGCCATTTTTTTAAGTGTCCTGATGTGTCCTAATTTGAAATGTCCTAATGTACTTTTCTGCCTTTAAAAACAAAGTAAATTGACCTTCACTTTGCTTTTTATGGATGACTCATTCAGCTTTATGAACATTAATTGCTGTGTTACTATATAAGGAAATCATAAGAGACTACTGAAATACAAAAAGGTTGATCAATAGTGATTATCTATGTCTTAAATTTTTTTTTAAGTATGTTTACTTATTTTGAGAGAGAGAGAGAGTGAGCAGGGGAGGGGCAGAGAGAAAGGGAGAGAGAGAACTCCAAGCCAGCTCTGCACTGTCAGCACAGGTCCCGACACATGGCTCGAACTCACAAACTGCGAGTCCACGACATGAGCCGAAACCAAGAGTTGAACATTTAACCGACTGAGCCACCCAGGTGCCCAGTGATTATCTATGTCTTAGTAGAAACTCCATGAATATATGCCAGTGAATTGCCTCCACGCTGTTATCTCTTATTCTTTACTTGTTAGTAAACATTACTTTTCGGTGATTCAGTTTTTCCTCATCCTCCCTCACACCCCTATTTTTTCAGATGCATGATCTAAAGCTTCCTAAATCATAAACCTGATTTTACCTGAAAATGTTATTCCTGTGGCCTTAGGGCAACTTTAGTCCTCCTTTTTAGAGAAGAAGATTGGGGTTCATGGCAACTATTTTTCTCAGGCACTTCAAAAGAAAAGTTGAAATCTGGTTCAAATTGAAGGCTAATTCCAGATTGGCGTGGGCTATGTTCTGAATGTTTATTTCCCTCCCAAATTCATGAAATCCTAATCCCTAAGATAAATACAATTAGGAAGTGGAGACTTTGGGAGATGATTAGGTCGTGAAGGCAGGCCCTGGTGAGCGGGAATCACTCTCCTTGTAAAAGAGGCTCCAGAAAGATCATGGATTCCTTTCTACTATATGAGGAGGACACTGTGAGAAATCAGTGTTCACAGCCCAAAAGACAGTCTTCACCAAAACCTGATCATGTGGGTGCCCTGACCATAGACTTCCAGCCCCCAGAACTGGGAGAAATAATGTTTGTTGTTTTGAGCCACCTAGGCTGTGTTTTGTTTTGTTTGTTGTTGTTGTTGTTGTTGTTGTTGTTGTTGTTTTATAGCAAATGAACTAAGACAGCATGGTACCATAACATACATGTATTATTTTTCGTTTATCAAAAAACAATTACTCAAATTTCTTTTCTCCATCCTCTTTCCTTCACTTGAACTTTCCCTTCCATTCCTCTTCCTCTTTCTGAACAATTCGGTCGAAAAGACATTAGGTGAAGAGATAGAGGCAGAAATCCACCTGAAGGGGCTGAACTGCATGAGGAGTCAGAGCCCACAAGGAACGAGAAGGGGACCCACACTGGGAACAGGGTCCAGTTCGTGGGGTCAGGGTATGAGAAGGGTCAGGAGGGCACCCATTCAGGGAAAGGGGCCTCGAGGGAGATGCCAGCTCCCAAGTGGAGAGAGAAAGGCCTCCATACAAGAATGGAACTTGGGTATGGAAACTTGGAGCCCAAAGGAGTGAGGATGGCATGCTTGAGTGAAAGCAAACTGGCATCAGGTGTCAAAGCCAGAGCTGGATAAGGAGGGCTTTCAAATGGAGTGGGATGGAGGGAGGAGTAGAGCCTGAGCAGGGTAAGGAGGTGTTATACAAGGGAAATGTGTGGGATGGAGTATCAGAGCTTGAGCAGATGGAGGATGACATTGACCTGGGGGGGCAGCCTGTGCAGGGAATCAGAGCCTGAGAAGGATGTCCTTCCTTGGGGACAACTTGGAATGGGGATTCAGAGATGGAGCAGATTGAGAAGGGAGTCCACATGGGAGAAAGCCCAACTTGCAGTGTCAAGCAGAACAAAGAGGCCATTCATGCAAGGAAAGGCCCAATGCAGGGTGTTAGAGCCTAAGGGAAGGGGTGGGGGGGAGGGGGGGGGTGGTGAGGAGATCATGCACACAAGCAGAGTGACCTGCGGTGGTGCATAAGAGCCTGAGTGAGCGGGGGCGCCTGGGTGACTCAGTGGATTGAGCGCCCAACTTCTGCTCAGGTCATGATCTCAGGGTCCTTGAGTTCAGGCCCCGCATCGGGCTCTGTGCTGACAGCTCAGAGCCTGGAGCCTGCTTCAGATTCTGTGTCTCCCTCTCTCTCTGCCCCTCCCCAGCTTGCTCTGTGTCTCTCTCTCAAAAAATAAATACATAATTAAAAAATTAAAAAAAAAAAGAGCCCGAGTGAGGAAGGTGCACACACAGTGGGGAGGAAGGTACCCAGTGAAGGGAGTCAAAGCCTAGGCTCCAGGGTGGAATGGAGGAGCTTCTACACGGGGAAGGGCTGCAGCAGATTGACCAAATAAACATAAAAAGGGAGAAAACTATTAACTGACTGAATCTACCCTGTGTATAATGCATCTTTCAAGTAATATCTTCATTTATTAAAGTTTGTGAACTTCTGTGTAGAAGGGTACCAAGGGGTGCCTGGGTGGCTCAGTTGGTTGAACATCCGACTTCGGCTGGGGTCGTGATCTTGTGGTTCATGGGTTTGAGCCCCGCCGCAGGCTCTCTGCTGACAATTCGGAGCCTGGAGCCTGTTTTGGATTCTGTGTCTCCCCCTCGCTCTCTGCCCCCCCCCCCACTCGTGCTGTCTCTCTCAAAAATAAATAAACATTAAAAAAATTTAGAAGCATATGGAAATAAATGTATGCTTAACTCATTGAAAAAAAGAAGAGAGAAAACTAGAATGGAAGCTCATAGTTTTCAATACTTAGAGATGGATGTGGAAATTAATTCAGTTGTAAATATGTGCACACGTGTGCATACACACACATGTATACATATATCCTTACCTCTTAACCACTGATAAGGCTTTGAAGCAGTCACTATCCCCATCTTCATCCCTGCTCCCAATGCCAATGATTTCAGGTCTCCCTGAAACCAGTGTAACATTATATGTTAACTATACTCAAGTTTAAAAATTAAAAAAAAAAAAAAAAGCCTGGGAATCTTGTGCCCCCAAACAAGGGAATGTTCCAGAATGATAGGGACATGTCAAAAACACACCAGCATCAGCTTGAAAGGGCTCCTACCAGCCAAATCTGGGACCATTGAGAATGATAGGAATAGTGGTTAAAATTATAATGCACTGATTAAATGGGAAGTCACGGGTCAATGATTAGATAGATAGATAAATAGACAAGTAAATGAATAAATAGAAAGTTTAATGAGAAATAGAATGAGAAACAGTTTCGAAGTACCTCTCTACAAAACACATATTAATCACAAAAAAAGAAAAGGAATAACTCTCAGAGGAGAAACCTGGCAGATTATACCTTAATCACGTTATTCAAGTTAATAGGATCAATAATGGGAAAAATTAAAATCATGAGCCATTAGATAGAATGCAATGAGAAGAAAAGAGCATTATTTCTATGATATTCTTACCGAAGGTGCAAAATCCGAATGTGCTCATGAGGGAAGATCAGACAAACTCAAACTGAGAGGCATTTTACAAAATAAGAATTTCAGGGTCATGAAAGTCAAAAAAAAGGCTGATGGATTATTCCAGACTGAGGATGAAAAAGACAAGGCAACTAAATGCAATCCACGATTCTGAACTGGAGCTGGCTGCAATAAAGGGCATAATTGGGACAAATGGAGAAGCTTGAATGGGGTCTATGCACCTGATGTGGACTTGATGGTAGCAATGTGAGAATGGCAATTTATTGATTTTGATGGTTATATTGTGTTTATGTAGGAGAATGTCCATGTTCATAAAGAATATACCCCAAAGTGTTTAGAGGATATGGATATCAGGTCAGGTACTTACTGTCCAATGGTTTAGGGAGGAAAAAAGAGTTGTTTGTATTGAACCTTTAACTTTGTGTAAGTTTGAGATTTTTTTTAAATTTTTTAAAATTTTTTTTTTTTTGAGACAGAGCACGAGCGGGGGAGGGGCAGAGAGAGAGGGAGACACAGAATCCGAAGCAGGCTCCAGGCTCTGAGCTGTCAGCACAGAGCCCCATCAGGGGCTTGAACCCATGAACCATGAGATCATGACCTGAGCCGAAGTCGGACGCCCAACCGACTGAGCCACCCAGGCGCCCCGAGATTTTTTTTTTTAAGTATGTGTTTGCATGACTCTTGATCTAGGGGTTGTGAGGTTGAGCACCATGTGGTGTATAGAGATCACTTAAATAAATACAACTTAAAATAAATAAATGTGTTTGTATTTTAATGCTTCTTTAATGATCCAAAGGTCATCTTCTCAGTGAGGTCCTCCATGACAACCCTTTTAAAACCACAACTTCGACCAGCACAACTTATTCCCCTACTCCGATTTTTCTTCACTGTACGTATCCTCAAATATTAATATAGTCTATTCATTTGTTCTCTGTGTCCCCATACTCCATCCCATTACTAGAATGTGAGTTCCTTGAAGCAGGACTCTTTTTATTCACTCTTGCAAATCAGTACCTAGTGGCTGTTATGTTGGGTACTCAATGGATACCTATTAAGTTACTGAATATAGTTGGTTATTCAAGGATAGGTTCTATTTTCACTCTATAAATTGATGGCTCTTTGATCATCAAAACCCCCAAAGGCATTTTGTTACATTAAGTTTAGGTCCAAGTACGTTAAATAAGGTAAGGGGTTAAGAATTCTTAGAATTCAATTAATTGCCTCATTCCAACTTCTAATTAAAAAAAAAAAGTGAACATGAGTACATATCAATAAAGCAATAAAATAGATCTCACAAGTGGGTAATAAGATACATGGCTACATCTCACGCATTAATATGTGGTTCATTTAAAATCATTCTTCTTTTTTTTTTTTTTTTTTTTAGTTTATACTGTTTTTTTTTATAACATAGTTTTCTTTTTTTTTTTTTTATGAAATTTATTGACAAATTGGTTTCCATACAACACCCAGTGCTCATCCCAAAAAGTGCCCTCCTCAATACCCATCACCCACCCTCCCCTCCCTCCCACCCCCCATCAACCCTCAGTTTGTTCTCAGTTTTTAACAGTCTCTTATGCTTTGGCTCTCTCCCACTCTAACCTCTCTCTTTTTTTTTTTTTTCCTTCCCCTCCCCCATGGGTTCCTGTTAAGTTTCTCAGGATCCACATAAGAGTGAAACCATATGGTATCTGTCTTTCTCTGTATGGCTTATTTCACTTAGCATTACACTCTCCAGTTCCATCCACGTTGCTACAAAGGGCCATATTTCATTTTTTCTCATTGCCACATAGTACTCCATTGTGTATATATACCACAATTTCTTTATCCATTCATCAGTTGATGGACATTTAGGTTCTTTCCATAATTTGGCTATTGTTGAGAGTGCTGCTATGAACATTGGGGTACAAGTGCCCCTATGCATCAGTACTCCTGTATCCCTTGGATAAATTCCTAGCAGTGCTATTGCTGGGTCATAGGGTAGGTCTATTTTTAATTTTCTGAGGAACCTCCACACTGCTTTCCAGAGCGGCTGCACCAATTTGCATTCCCACCAACAGTGCAAGAGGGTTCCCGTTTCTCCACATCCTCTCCAGCATCTATAGTCTCCTGATTTGTTCATTTTGGCCACTCTGACTGGCGTGAGGTGATACCTGAGTGTGGTTTTGATTTGTATTTCCCTGATAAGGAGCGACGCTGAACATCTTTTCATGTGTCTGTTGGCCATCTGGATGTCTTCTTTAGAGAAGTGTCTATTCATGTTTTCTGCCCATTTCTTCACTGGGTTATTTGTTTTTCGGGTGTGGAGTTTGGTGAGCTCTTTATAGATTTTAGATACTAGCCCTTTGTCCGATATGTCATTTGCAAATATCTTTTCCCATTCCGTTGATTGCCTTTTAGTTTTGTTGGTTGTTTCCTTTGCTGTGCAGAAGCTTTTTATCTTCATAAGGTCCCAGTAATTCACTTTTGCTTTTAATTCCCTTGCCTTTGGGGATGTGTCGAGTAAGAGATTGCTACGGCTGAGGTCAGAGAGATCTTTTCCTGCTTTCTCCTCTAAGGTTTTGATGGTTTCCTGTCTCACATTTAGGTCCTTTATCCATTTTGAGTTTATTTTTGTAAATGGTGTGAGAAAGTGGTCTAGTTTCAACCTTCTGCATGTTGCTGTCCAGTTCTCCCAGCACCATTTGTTAAAGAGGCTGTCTTTTTTCCATTGGATGTTCTTTCCTGCTTTGTCAAAGATGAGTTGGCCATACGTTTGTGAGTCTAGTTCTGGGGTTTCTATTCTATTCCATTGGTCTGTGTGTCTGTTTTTGTGCCAATACCATGCTGTCTTGATGATTACAGCTTTGTAGTAGAGGCTAAAGTCTGGGATTGTGATGCCTCCTGCTTTGGTCTTCTTCTTCAAAATTCCTTTGGCTATTCGGGGCCTTTTGTGGTTCCATATGAATTTTAGGATTGCTTGTTCTAATTTCGAGAAGAATGCTGGTGCAATTTTGATTGGGATTGCATTGAATGTGTAGATAGCTTTGGGTAGTATTGACATTTTGACAATATTTATTTTTCCAATCCATGAGCAGGGAATGTCTTTCCATTTCTTTAAGTCTTCTTCAATTACCTTCATAAGCTTTCTATAGTTTTCAGCATACAGATCCTTTACATCTTTGGTTAGATTTATTCCTAGGTATTTTATGCTTCTTGGTGCAATTGTGAATGGGATCATTTTCTTTATTTGTCTTTCTGTTGCTTCATTGTTAGTGTATAAGAATGCAACTGATTTCTGGACATTGATTTTGTATCCTGCAACTTTGCTGAATTCATGTATCAGTTCTAGCAGACTTTTGGTGGAGTCTATCGGATTTTCCATGTATAATATCATGTCATCTGCAAAAAGCGAAAGCTTGACTTCATCTTTGCCAATTTTGATGCCTTTGATTTCCTTTTGTTGTCTGATTGCTGATGCTAGAACTTCCAGCACTATGTTAAACAACAGCGGTGAGAGTGGGCATCCCTGTCGTGTTCCTGATCTCAGGGAAAAAGCTCTCAGTTTTTCCCCGTTGAGGATGATGTTAGCTGTGGGCTTTTCATAAATGGCTTTTATGATCTTTAAGTATGTTCCTTCTATCCCGACTTTCTCAAGGGTTTTTATTAAGAAAGGGTGCTGGATTTTGTCAAAGGCCTTTTCTGCATCGATTGACAGGATCATATGGTTCTTCTCTTTTTTTTTGTTAATGTGATGGATCACGTTGATTGATTTGCGAATGTTGAACCAGCCCTGCATCCCAGGAATGAATCCCACTTGATCATGGTGAATAATTCTTTTTATATGCTGTTGAATTCGATTTGCTAGTATCTTATTGAGAATTTTTGCATCCATATTCATCAGGGATATTGGCCTGTAGTTCTCTTTTTTTTACTGGGTCTCTGTCTGGTTTAGGAATCAAAGTAATACTGGCTTCATAGAATGAGTCTGGAAGTTTTCCTTCCCTTTCTATTTCTTGGAATAGCTTGAGAAGGATAGGTATTATCTCTGCTTTAAATGTCTGGTAGAACTCCCCTGGGAAGCCATCTGGTCCTGGACTCTTATTTGTTGGGAGATTTTTGATAACCGATTCAATTTCTTCGCTGGGTATGGGTCTGTTCAAGCTTTCTATTTCCTCCTGATTGAGTTTTGGAAGAGTGTGGGTGTTCAGGAATGTGTCCATTTCTTCCAGGTTGTCCAATTTGTTGGCATATAATTTTTCATAGTATTCCCTGATAATTGTTTGTATCTCTGAGGGATTGGTTGTAATAATTCCATTTTCATTCATGATTTTATCTATTTGGGTCATCTCCCTTTTCTTTTTGAGAAGCCTGGCTAGAGGTTTGTCAATTTTGTTTATTTTTTCAAAAAACCAACTCTTGGTTTCGTTGATCTGCTCTACAGTTTTTTTAGATTCTATATTGTTTATTTCTGCTCTGATCTTTATTATTTCTCTTCTTCTGCTGGGTTTAGGCTGCCTTTGCTGTTCTGCTTCTAGTTCCTTTAGGTGTGCTGTTAGATTTTGTATTTGGGATTTTTCTTGTTTCTTGAGATAGGCCTGGATTGCAATGTATTTTCCTCTCAGGACTGCCTTCGCTGCGTCCCAAAGCGTTTGGATTGTTGTATTTTCATTTTCGTTTGTTTCCATATATTTTTTGATTTCTTCTCTAATTGCCTGGTTGACCCACTCATTCGTTAGTAGGGTGTTCTTTAACCTCCACGCTTTTGGAGGTTTTCCAGACTTTTTCCTGTGGTTGATTTCAAGCTTCATAGCATTGTGGTCTGAAAGTATGCATGGTATAATTTCAATTCTTGTAAACTTATGAAGGGCTGTTTTGTGACCCAGTATATGATCTATCTTGGAGAATGTTCCATGTGCACTCGAGAAGAAAGTATATTCTGTTGCTTTGGGATGCAGAGTTCTAAATATATCTGTCAAGTCCATCTGATCCAATGTCTCATTCAGGGCCCTTGTTTCTTTATTGACTGTGTGTCTAGATGATCTATCCATTTCTGTAAGTGGGGTGTTAAAGTCCCCTGCAATTACCACATTCTTATCAATAAGGTTGCTTCTGTTTATGAGTAATTGTTTTATATACTTGGGGGCTCCGGTATTCGGCGCATAGACATTTATAATTGTTAGCTCTTCCTGATGGGTATACCCTGTAACTATTATATAATGTCCTTCTTCATCTCTTGTTACAGCCTTTAATTTAAAGTCTAGTTTGTCTGATATAAGTATGGCTACTCCAGCTTTCTTTTGGCTTCCAGTAGGATGATAAATAGTTCTCCATCCCCTCACTCTGAATCTAAAGGTGTCCTCAGGTCTAAAATGAGTCTCTTGTAGACAGCAAATAGATGGGTCTTGTTTTTTTATCCATTCTGATACCCTATGTCTTTTGGTTGGCGCATTTAATCCGTTTACATTCAGTGTTATTATAGAAAGATACGGGTTTAGAGTCATTGTGATGTCTGTATGTTTTATGCTTGTAGTGATGTCTCTGGTACTTTGTCTCACAGGGTCCCCCTTAGGATCTCTTGTAGGGCTGGTTTAGTGGTGACAAATTCCTTCAGTTTTTGTTTGTTTGGGAAGACCTTTATCTCTCCTTCTATTCTAAATGACAGACTTGCTGGATAAAGGATTCTCGGCTGCATATTTTTTCTGTCTAGCACCCTGAAAATCTCGTGCCAATTCTTTCTGGCCTGCCAAGTTTCAAAAGAGAGATCAGTCACGAGTCTTATAGGTCTCCCTTTATATGTGAGGGCACGTTTACCCCTTGCTGCTTTCAGAATTTTCTCTTTATCCTTGTATTTTGCCAGTTTCACTATGATATGTCGTGCAGAAGATCGATTCAAGTTACGTCTGAAGGGAGTTCTCTGTGCCTCTTGGATTTCAATGCCTTTTTCCTTCCCCAGTTCAGGGAAGTTCTCAGCTATTATTTCTTCAAGTACCCCTTCAGCACCTTTCCCTCTCTCTTCCTCCTCTGGAATACCAATTATGCGTATATTATTTCTTTTTAGTGTATCACTTAGTTCTCTAATTTTCCCCTCATACTCCTGGATTTTTTTATCTCTCTTTTTCTCAGCTTCCTCTTTTTCCATAACTTTATCTTCTAGTTCACCTATTCTCTCCTCTGCCTCTTCCATCCGAGCCGTGGTGGTTTGCATTTTGTTTTGCATTTCCTTTAAAGCGTTTTTCAGCTCCTCGTGACTGTTCCTTAGTCCCTTGATCTCTGTAGCAAGAGATTCTCTGCTGTCCTGTATACTGTTTTCCAGCCCAGCGATTAATTTTATGACTATTATTCTAAATTCACTTTCTGTTATATTATTTAAATCCTTTTTGATCAGCTCATTAGCTGTTGTTATTTCCTGGAGATTCTTCTGAGGGGAATTCTTCCGCTTGGTCATTTTGGATAGTCCCTGGTGTGGTGAGGACCTGCAGGGCACTTCCCCTGTGCTGTGGTGTATAACTGGAGTTGGTGGGCGGGGCCGCAGTCAGTCCCGATGTCTGTCCCCAGCCCACCGCTGGGGCCACAGTCAGACTGGTGTGTGCCTTCTCTTCCCCTCTCCTAGGGGCGGGATTCACTGTGGGGTGGCGTGGCCCGTCTGGGCTACTTGCACACTGCCAGGCTTGTGATGCTGGGGATCTGGCGTATTAGCTGGGGTGGGAAGGCAAGGTGCACGGCGGGAGGGGGGGCAGGCTTAGCTCGCTTCTCCTTAGGTGATCCACTTCAGGAGGGGCCCTGTGGCAGCCGGAGGGAGTCAGATCCGCTGCCGGAGGTTTGGCTCCGCAGAAGCACAGAGTTGGGTGTTTGCGCGGAGCGAGCAATTTCCCTGGCCGGAACCGGTTCCCTTTGGGATTTTGGCTGGGGGATGGGCGGGGGAGATGGCGCTGGCGAGCGCCTTTGTTCCCCGCCAAACTGAGCTCTGTCGTCCGGGGGCTCCGCAGCTCACCCTCCCTTTGTCCTCCAGCCTTCCCGCTTTCCGAGCAGAGCTGTTAACTTATGACCTCCCAGACGCTAAGTCGCGCTTGCTGTCGGAACACAGTCCGTCAGGCCCCTCCGCTTTTGCAAGCCGGACTCGAGGGCTCTGCTTGGCTGGCGAGCCGCCCCTCCGCCCCGGCTCCCTCCCGCCAGTCCGTGGAGCGCGCACCGCCTCGCCGCCCTTCCTACCCTCTTCCGTGGGCCTCTCGTCTGCACTTGGGTCCGGTGACTCCGTTCTGCTAATCCTCTGGCGGTTTTCTGGGTTATTTAGGCAGGTGTAGGTGGAATCTAAGTGATCAGCAGGAATCAGCGTCCTCCTACGCCGCCATCTTCCTGCGCCTCTCTAAAATCATTCTTCTTGCACATGGATGAAAAAATGCATAAAGAAAATGTGGTATATACATCCAGTGGAAATATTACTCAGCCTTTAAAAAGGTGATCCTGTCATTTGCAGCAACAGTGATGAACCTGGAGGTCGTTTTGATAAGGAAAATAAGCCAGTGACAGAAGGACCAGTACTATTCAGTTCCACTTATATGAAGTATCTAAAACAGTTAAACTCATAGAAGCAGAGAGAAGAGCAATGATGGCCAGGGGCAGAGGGCAAGGGAAAATGAAGAGTTGCTAATCAATAGGTGTAAAGTTTCAGATAAGCAAGGTGAATTAAGGTCTAGAGATCTGGTGCACAACATTGTGCTTATTGTATTGTAACCTTAAAATCAGTTAAGAGGGTAGATCTCAAGTTGAATTTTTACAACAACAAAATAAAAATTTAAATGCTAAAAATATACGTCTTGCTTATATTCAGATTTTGCATATAGTTGTCTTTATATATTAATTCCTGAATATTTTGCAACATAGTTGTCCATATATATGAATTCCTGAATATTAATTATTTCTTACTGTTCCATGGACCACTCTTCATTACATCAATATTTTGCCTAATATTTATGAATTTCACTTGTGTTGAGAATGGCTGTTAAGTATATTATTGAGTCATAGGAATGTGGCACCACCATACATATTTAAGCCTATCTTGAGTAAAGTTGTTCCAAAAAATGTCACTTAATTGCAAATTAACCTCAGTAATTTAAGGCAACTTGAAACCTTATTGGTGAATAGTTGTGTACTTTTAATTCACAGTCTGAAAAATCTGTAACATTGTGAAGCATCAGCATTTCTCCCCTATCATACAACTTAAACTAGAGATTTGGCTTTGTTTCTTATGCCCTAGAAATATACTTCTTTGTTCAGAAATAGGGCTACTTGTATACAGCACTGCATATCTACAAAGCACGTCTGAAAACGGCAATGCAATAGTTTCTTGAATAACACAATATTGTTTCACAGGAATGCTTAGTGTCCACTTTTTTTTTTGCTTTTTTGTGTGTGTCCCTTTGTGGTTTCAGAAATATTCATAAACTAGCAGAAAATCATAATTGCTCATAGTAGCTGAAGAACTTTTTACAATATTATATAATTCATATTACAATTGAATATGTCAGTCTAAATATAGCATCAGTCAAGTGTGCTAGAAATTCTTTATGTTACTATACAGATTTAGATATTGCTTAAGAGACAGTATGAATGGCAATATAGGTAATGGCAATGAAGTTTTAAATGTTTTGTTAAATCTTACAGAGTAACAATAACTTACCACATATGAACCCATTATAATGCTGAAGATAATATTTAAAATTCACAATTCATTATTAAATCTAAGTATTGCTTTAAAAACTGTATTAAAGGGCACCTGGGTGGCTCAGTCAGTTAAGCATCTGACTTAGGCTCAGGTCATGATTTCGCTGTTCGTGAGTTCGAGTCCCATATTGGATAAGCTGGTGCCCCAGTTCAGATGAGCAGGAGCCTTGCTTCAGGTAAACACGAGCCCTGCTTCTCTCTCTCTCTCTCTCTCTCTCTCTCTTCCTCATGGGATTCCCTCTCTCTCGCTCTCCTTCTCTTTCTACCCCTCACTCACTTGTGCCCTCTCTCTCTCAAAAAGAAAAAAAAAAAGAGAATTGTATTAAAAATCCAGATATTTTTGCCTCAGTTGAGTGAAGCTTTGCCCAATTTAAATTAATTCTGGGGGTGCATAGGTGGCCCAGTCAGTTAAATGTCTGACTCTTGGCTTCAGCTCAGGTCATGATCTCACCATTCATGAGTTCCAGCCCCACTTCAGGCTCTGCGCTGACAGCGTGGAATCTGCTTGGGATTTCTCTCTCCCTTTCTCTCTGCCCCTCCATGGCTTGCTCTCTCTCTGTCTCTTTTTCAAGAGAAAATAAATATATTAAAAAAAAAAACTAATTCTAAAAACTATTGAAAAGTTTTAATGAATCAAGAAATGTTGTCTAATTTAGCATAATGTCAACAAGTATCAAATGAAAATCTTGATCATAACAGTGATTTTTCTAAATGAAAGGAAGAAAAACAATCCTTACAGAATAAATATAGTTTATTAATTCCATTTACCTTTATACGATCCAAACACCCCTGGTCCACTAACAGAAGGCCAGACATGACAACCATGATTAAAGTCAGTCATCCTTTATATTTTCTAACTTAGAGTTACATAAAAATAACATAGCTCTTCACATTTAAAAATTTTTTCATTATACATGCAATTTTGTCATGTAGGAGGATAAAGCATATTTTATTTGACAATGCTGGCTTAATTTTTGGCATGTAAATATTCAGGGATGTAGAATATGAACCTCCACAAATGCTAGGGCTGATGCATTAGAAGTCATTATGTTGGGTGCCTGGATGGCTCAGTCAGTTGAGCATCTGACTCTTGATTTGCACACAGGTCATGATACCAGGATCATGGGATCGAGCCCTGGGGCTCTGCACTGAGTGTGAAGCCTGCTCGGGATTCTCTCTCTCCCTCTGCCCCTTTCCCCAGCTTGTGCTCTTTCTCTTTCTAAAAAAAAAAAAAAAAAAAAGAAAAAGAAAAAAAAAACTCATGACATAAATGAATAAAGAAACAGTATCTTTATTGGGGCTTTATTATAATCTGATAAATATAACATATATAGATACCAGTAGAATTATTAAATATATCATGTCAGACTTCTATTATGAATTTAAAAGATTTTAACAGAACTATTATAAAATAGTAGGTTTATTATATTAGCAAAATTCAATTAAAATCTTAGGGATGTAAATTTAATAATTAAAGTTATATATTGACCATGCTTAGTCCCATTAAATAAATAAATCGGTGATAAAGATGATAGCTTTGATCCTGACACAGGTACTTTTGAGACTCCCCTATTCCTAAACTAGACCAACACTCCTAAATGTGAATTATTCTTGACTCTTAGTAAAAACATATGTGAGACAGACTTTATTTAATAATTTCTTTCTTCCCCAAAGTATCTCTTCCATATCAAGCAAATTTTCCATGGCTTCCTTGCACTCAGGGAAAAAGGAAAAGGGATGTGTAAAGAATGTTTTATGAAGTTTGCCATATGGTTTGCTACTTAATCCATCCTCCTTCAGTTTACAGTGTTAAAGTGAGTTTGGTTTGTAGGTTATAGTTTTTTCTAACAGCACTAAAGAGAAACACTTATCTATTAAGGTAAAAGACATTTCAACCATTTACTATCTTAAGTCATCTCTAGGCACAAATGATATGTTGAAGTGTGTGGAGACAACAGAGGGCTTTGGACCAAGCTCTGGGAAAATGCCATCCTGAAGTCAGGTAGATAAGAGGCAATAGAAGGAGAGGAGAAGAGCAACCTTGTGGCGTCCTGGAAATCAAGAAAAGACTATTTCCAACAAAGTGAGCCTGCTGTTAAGAAGAGAGAAGAAGGCAGAAAACTGATTGTTGGTATTGGCAACATGACAAGTAACACCAACAAGACCATTTTTGCATGCCTGATGGGAATGAAAGCCAGATATAAGTGAGTTGAAAAGTGACTTGGAGGTTAAAAAAAAAAAAAAAGACAACTATCTGCATACTAAAGACTTATGAGAAGGTTTTCTGTGAAGGAGAAGAAAAGAAAATATGGCAGCTGGAAGGAGGCCTGTGGGAGGAAGAGGAACTCTCTCTTACCCACATCGGTAGCAAAGCAGAAATGGGTACGGTTGCATGAAGGGGTCACGTTTGACATTGGTAGAAAGAGCATGTTTTTATGAAATGGGGTCATAGTCTGAGATCGAGGGCATGGAGGTGGGCTAGGTTACTGATTCTTAAATTTAGCTGCAAGTTGGAGTCATCTGGTGAGTTTTAAATAGTGCTTATGCTTAGATCCCACCCCCAGAGATTCTGACTTAATTGGTATAGGGTGAAGCCAGGACATTATGAGTTTCCAAACCTCCCCAGGTAATTCTTATAGCAGCAAATTTTAAGAATTACCAGGTAAGGTTTTTGAAGATAGAGAAGGTATTAGGCATCAACTATTTCCATGAGTCCAGACTGCCTGTTGTATGGAAAACAAAAGAAACAGGAATCAGTTCTCGCTTTCAAGGAAACTACAAATATGTAAGCTGTCCAGAAACCTCAAATCTGTTCAGGAAATATGAAAATGACTAAGGAATATTAGCAATTTTAAGCATATTTTTAAAAATTAGGGTATAGGGGCACCTGGGTGACATTCGGTTAAGGGTCTAACTCTTGATTTCAGCTCAGGTCATGATCTCACAGTCTGTGAGGTCGAGCTCTCAGCTCAGCGCCTGCTTGGGATTCTCTCTCTCCCTCTCTCTCTCTGCCCCTCCCCCACTCATGCTCTCTTGTTCTCTCAAAATAAATAAATAAACATTTAAGAAAATCAGGGTACAAATTGTATTCAATTGTGCAGAATAAGGAAAATAAGGGATCTATTTTAGAGGTGATGGCTCAGGGAAAGCTTATTAAACTACATTTTGAAGAAGTGAAGAACAAAAATTGAAAGGTGTTTGAAGGACATTTCAGATAGGGGAAGCCATATGAATAAAAGCAGGTGATCAAAGAAATTTGGGGAAAACACATATTTCTGGGTAATTGAGGGACAGGCATGGGAGTGAGAATTTTCACTACATAACTTATTTTTTTTAACATTTAAATGTTGAAACATGTAAAAGTTTAACCTTCTCAAAAATAGATAGATAGATAGATAGATAGATAGATAAAATTGTTCATGGGAAAAAGATCAGTTGGGATTGGAAGACAATTAAGACTACTGAAAAGTGAGGGTGAGGAGACAATGAAGAACCTGTTGATAAACGTACTGGAAATGCTGACAGTATTCATAGAACATATGTTTTTTCTCTCATCTCACCTGAAAAGATGGAATATTTACAGCTTAACTAAACAAGGTCTAACATTATTGTCGTGAAGTCGGGCTTAGTAGGCACCAAGTAAAGAGACAATGTGGGGGGCGCCTGGGTGGCGCAGTCGGTTAAGCGTCCGACTTCAGCCAGGTCACGATCTCGCGGTCTGTGAGTTCGAGCCCCGCGTCAGGCTCTGGGCTGATGGCTCAGAGCCTGGAGCCTGTTTCCGATTCTGTGTCTCCCTCTCTCTCTGCCCCTCCCCCGTTCATGCTCTGTCTCTCTCTGTCCCAAAAATAAAAAATAAAAACGTTGAAAAAAAAAATCTTTAAAAAAAAAAAAAAAAAATAAAATAAAATAAAAAAAAGAGACAATGTGGGAACTGTTTGTTGGGCTGATCTAATCCCTCTACTGATAGGAACGTTAGAATCTGATGAAATGTGTTTCTTAATGCTGTTTATTAGTGGGAAAAAAACATTTTTGCTCTTTCTTCTTGAAGTTCTTTGTGATCCTTAAGCCTTTATTTATTTAAAGAGATTTCATGTTCTTTCATGTGGCCCCTTTTTTCTGAACAGAGGATAGGGGAAAAGCACGTTTTCTTCAGTTCCTTTTCATGACTCGAATTATATCATAAGGACAACTTTTCATATTAATGCAGGATGTTTAAGTGCCTTAAACAGTTTAGGAAAAGCTGTGTTCTGGGGCACAGCAACACTGAATATTGACTGCAAATTGAAATTATAAATTACTGAAAACAGGGACACCTGGGTGGCTCAGTTGGTTAAGCATCTGACCCTTGGTTTCGGCTCAGGTCATGATCTCACAGTCTGTGAGTTTGAGCCCTGCATCCGGCTCTGCACTGATAGTGTGGAGCCTGCTTCAGATTCTCTCTCTCTCTCTCTCTCTCTCTCTCTCTGTCCCTCTCCCGCTCACATTGCTTCTGTCTCTCTCAAAATAAATAAATAAACTTTAAAAAAATAATAATAATAAAATAAATTACTGAAGACAATCTAAGTCACAGTTAATGTTGTCTGTTGCTCCTCTGTATGGTACTAAATTTACCTGTATGTTTTTTAAGAGTTACAACTGTATTAGGTGCTGAAATAAAACACACACACACACACACACACACACACACACACACACACACACACCTTGATATATTAAAGATAAGGCCTAAAACAGGAAAACTGAGGCAATGATCTGCATTGTAAAATTATTACTTCTTTACTCTGGTATCTTTTAATGGAAATTTTCAGTTTGTTTATTTGATTTCTTTAAAAATCAGTATAGATAATGTTTCACTTTTGTAAAGTGAAAATGGTCATGTGAGATATTGCCAGGATTCTTTCTTTTTTTAATGTTTATTTATTTTTGAGACAGAGAGAGACAGAGCATGAACGGGGGAGGGTCAGAGAGAGAGGGAGACACAGAATCTGAAGCAGACTCCAGGCTCGAGCTGTCAGCACAGAGCCCGACGCGGGGCTCGAGCTCACGGGCGGCGAGATCATGACCTGAGCCAAAGTCGGATGCTTAACCAACTGAGCTGCCCAGGTGCCCCCAGGATTCATTCTTCACGCTAATGATGTTTTCTCTTGTTATGATGCTCTGGAGTTGAAAAAAATACATCATGTAGTTCATGCAGTCTTTTTTTTTTTTTTAGGTTTATTTATTTTGCAGGAGAGAGAGACAACAGGAGTGAGGAGGGGTAGAGAGAGAGAGGGAGAGAGAGAATCCCAAGCAGGCTCCATGCTGTCAGCACAGAGCCTGATGCAGGGCTCAAACCCATGAACCGTGAGATCATGACCTGAGCTGAAATCAAGAGTTGGATGCTTAACCAACTGAGCCACCCAGGCACCCTTCTCGTGCAATCTTTTTAGATAGCCCTAGAAAAATGCAACACCCAGAGCGAGATTTGACAAAACATCTCTTAGCTAGAAAGTATCAGTGTCAGATCCCTGTTGTCTGAATTCAATTTCCCTCTTTTTCCCCTACTCTGCCTCATTGCTCCTTCTTTTTTGTGGCCCACATTGGTACCCTGTGAACTCTTGCACAAATTCCCCTGCATGTTATTTTAGTAGAGCCAGAGCAAAACAAAATTAACAACAAAAACATTCATACAGATAAACTTATCTGTTAAATACAGCTAAGCTCAACTTCAAGAACATATCCTTTACACGGTAAAACCTGAGTGGCTGAGAAGCCAGCCTGGTTTGTTCAAATCGGATATAAGGGTTGCCCTTTATTACAAAAATGTTTAAAGGGCAAAACTATGATGCAAAACATCATTTGGGCCCCAAACAAGGAGCAAACTGCATGACTGCAAAGTTGATCATGTTTCCCTTTTCTACACAAAGATGTCATTTGTAGCACCTTCATTGCCATTGATTTATTTGTTTATTTGTTTGTTTATTTTTATTTACTTACAGAGAAAGAGTACAAGTGGGGGAGGCGCACAGAGAGAGAGAGGTGGAGAGAGAGAATCCAAAGCAGGTTCCATGCTGCCAGCATGGAGTCAGACGTGGGGCTCAAATCCATGAACCATGAGATCATGACCCGAGCTGAAATCAAGAGTCAGATGCTTAACCAACTGAGCCACCCAGGCAGGAGCCCTTTGTTGGAACATTGTAAAGTAAATTCCAAAAATCATTTCCTCTTCCCTCTAGGTATTTGTGTGCATCCTTTAAAGTGATACTGTAGGGGGCATTTTCTTACATAACCAAATGCCATTATTTTTTTTCTTAAGATTTTATTTTTGAGTAATCAACTCACAACCCCAAGATCCAGAGTTGCACGCTGTACTGACTGAGCCAACCAGATGCCCCAAATGCCATTATTTTATCTGATAACTGTAATGCCCCCGATTTCGAATCTGAGAGACCACCAAGGAGCCGATACCGATGCAAATGCACGAGGGTTTATTTGCAAGCTCGAGCTTGGGCCCAAGTACACCCGACACATCAGAGCAGGGACTTGGACCCCTAGGTTAAGAGGCGTCGCAGTTTTATAGGGGCCAGTGGCCAATGAGATTGTAACACATACAGAAAGTTGCATAGTCATGTCAGTCCACACGCAGGTGGCCAATTGAATTACAATTTACCCTATAGTAACTGTTTGAACTAGCCTATCACTCTGGTCAGAATTGGCGCGCAAGGTTGGCGGGCAAAAGGCAGGGTTCACATTCTTTGGCGGTTAGGGGTTCCACATTCCTATATGGGCCAGTTTCCAGTAAGGGTGTGCTCAGCGGCTTGACTAGGGTGGGGGAGTGTCTTAAGCAATAAGTAGGTCATGTGGGGGTTATACATGAGATGGTGGGTGTAGCACAAAATGGAGTTAGTCTTGCTCTGCTTGTCCAGGGGTAGGGGATTTTTGTTAAATTCCTTGGGTCCCACAATAACATTAACAATAATTCCTGAATATTATTTAATGCTAAGTTCATATTCAAATGTCCCCCATTATCTAAAAACTTAAAAAAAAAATTAAAAGACATCAGCTTTCAAAGTTCAACACATTTTATTGGTTTATTCTGAATCTTAATTGTTTGAAAAAATCTCTTAATCTAAAACAGCTTTCTTCTCCCGCTCTCAACCTCTCTCCTTTCTCCTTCGTCTCTGATCAATGCTATTTTCTCATCGAGGAAACCAGGTCAATTTCCCACATCCTCCATGTGGCTGATGATTCCCTGCATTGCCTGTCTGTTGTCCTTTGATTTCCAGTGGCCTAAACACTTGAATAGATATGAAGTCAGGTACACGGCCCTGTCTATAAAATATTCTTTCAAAAGAATATTCCAGGTAAGCTTAGAAAGAGTGTTACTTTCAATCTTCAGTGGAATATACTATAAAGACAAGATGGTTTTATCATACACTGATGTGCAGATTACAAAATAGAATTTTTTTCTATTATTTCTTCTGTGTTTATCAGCTGGAATTCTTTAGAAGAAGTTTTTCCTCATCAGTTAGTTCAATATAAATGGAAATGTACTTCACAGAACAATAAGATAAATGTTCACTTCCTCACCTTTAATTATCAAATCTTCAGAGTGATAAGTTGGTGCTATCCACACTTCCAGTGGCATCCAGTGAGTTTTCTCTCCTGTTTCTCTCTCCTTCCCTCATCCTGCCCTTTCTTTCTCCTTCCCCCTCTCCTCTCTCTGTCCTCTTCTCTCTCTTTTTTTATCTTAAATTTGAACTTATTTCTTTTTCTAAATTTAATGTGTTTGACTCAAACTTGTGGTCATTATTCTTTTGATGTTCAAATTACCCCATTTTGGCCAGTGGGAGGTTTTTCTAACTTTTTCCAGTGTTCTTTTTGCAGGGATCCACAGTCTTTGATAGTGTCCTTACTTTCTGGGACTATATAATCTCACAAGTTCATCATGTATATTTTCTGCTGTAGCTCTGAAATCAACTATTTCTCCAGAGATTCCTTTAAGTGGCAAATGGTATTTAGAAACCAAGATGTTGCCACTAGGGATATTTACTGCTATTGGCTTGTCATTGCTTCTAAGGCTTTTCCTTGGACAGAGCTATCTTTTTTAAGAGGACGAGAAAATCCTAGGTTCTCACTGATATTCCCATTCAAATATAAGATCACAGGATCTTAATTTTATTGATTTTATATCTCTTTTTTTCTTATGCTAAATTATTAGTATTTAAGAAAAATTAATATACCTAATAATTTGCTTTATCCTGTAATATACATTTAATAATTTTTAAAATATCAGTATTGATATAATTTCCAACATTAACTATTGAATTAAGTGTAAGACTTCTTGGTAGTTCTTTTTGTCTTTACAGTATATCTCACTAAAGATTAAAAGTAATATTATTTCTAAGTTTACTTGGACTAATTCTTTTCTATTAGAATATGGCATCAATTTAATATCCAGTTAGGTTTATTTAATTAAGTTTTCTTTCAATATTTATAGATTGCTAATTAGAGGGTTTTTTTATTTTTAATTTTTTTAATGTTTATTTATTTGAGAGAGAGAGAGAGAGAGAGAGAGACAGCACGAGTGGGAGAGAGGCAGAGTGAGAGGGAGACACAGACTCCAAAGCAGGCTCCAGGCTCTGAGCTGTCAGCACAGAGCCTGATGTGGGGCTCAAACTCACAAACTGCAAGATCACGACCTGAGCTAAAGTCAGATGCTCAACCGACTGAGCCAGCCAGGTACCCCTAGAGTTTTTTAAATTACATAAAAATATTTATAACACCCCACAGTAAAAATTGTGAAACAAGAAGTTTTGCTTCCAGTCTCCTCTTTTCTTTCCTCCCCCTTACTATAATGATTTTTATTAATTTTTGGTCTATCCATTCACCATTGATTCTTTTTGCAAATATGCAAACTTTTACACAAAACATACTAGATACCATATTCTGCACTTATTTTTCCCTAGTATTTTTAAATTTATTTTTAATTTGTTTTTAGTTTTTTAATATGAAATTTATTGTCAAATTGGTTTTCATACAACACCCAGTGCTCATCCATCTTAATTATATATTTAAAAGATCACTGTATTTCAGTGTATATTTTCCATATTCCTTTTTATAGCCCCATCTTGCTTCATTATGTTGATATACCAGTTTATTAATACATTCTCTATTAATGATAATCTGGGTTATTTCCAATCTTTTGCTATTACAAACACTGCCACAACAAATAACCTTTGCATACGTTATTTTATATTTTTGCAAAGCACCCTCTTTTTTAAAAGTAAGGAATAATAAAAACAAGAATTCTTTAGTAAGGAATGCTTGCCAAAATTCCTTCTATTGTATAGTATCAGCAAATGAGACTAGCATTCTAATAATGATGGATCACACAGATAGAGGTCTCTCAAAGACATGTTGTTTACATGGATTGTTCTGTGGCTATAAACAAGGTGCATTACTTAATGAAGGCTAACTGCTGTAATAAACAAACAACATTGTGGTAGTGAGAACACAATAAAAGTGTTGGTCTGATGCTTCTCCTTGGCAGGTGATTTTTTGTGTGATCAATCTTGAGAATCTAAAATCCTCTCTTTCTTTGGAGTCTCTTGCTTTGTGTACAGTGCTCAAATACGGAAAAAGACAGGGAGAAGGTGCACTCACTTTTTAAAAGACATGATGTAGAAATGACACATCCCACTTTCACACACCTTGACAAGTATCCATCACATGGTCACCCCTCCTGGCAAGAGAGCCAGAGTTCTTGTGGAATGCTCAGTAAGAAGAAGTGGGTTTGGTGAAGGATGATCCAGTCTCCACCATTCTGGGCCCTGATTACCTACTTCATATACTTCAGTGGATTTACTCAAATGTATCCAAATCTAAAACCCATATACAGATTATGTCAGTGAAAAGGCACTGTTTCCTTTCAAGATAGCCTTTTGAAGTGTGTGAAGCAAATGGAGCGAGGGAATTTGTGACAGGTGCAGTCTTACAAATGTCTATATTTTTACATGAGCTATCATTCAAGGCAAAATCTCAGTACCCAAGGGTGTCTTCGGGAGATTTTGGCCACCTCCAAAATATGCAGTTTGAATAAAAATGTAGAAACTGCTTTGTAGAAGCAGTTTTAAATCATGCCCCCCAGTCTTTGAGACCAATCAGATTGCCACGGGCAAGCAACGAAGAGTAGATCCTCAATATCTCAGATCCTGTTCATCTGAAATTTTCAATATGTCATCGGAAATTGAACTATAGTTCGACTTGTCCATAAAGAATGGTCATGAAGCAACTTAATAGAGAACATAAGATGTCGACATTTTCAAATATATATTTTAAAAGTTCTTGAGCTTTGAGGGGCGCTTGGGTGGCTCAGTGGGTTGTGTGGGGCTCTGTGCTAACAGCTCAAAGCCTGGAGCCTGTTTCAGATTCTGTGTCTCCCTCTCTCTCTGCCCCTCCCCCACTCATGCCCTGTCTCTGTCTCTCTCAAAAATAAATAAACATTAAAAAAAAAGAAGTTCTTGAGCTTTGATACATTTACAAATAATGTTATCATAGAAATCTTTTTTTAAAGCAAATCTACTGGTATTTTTCCTTGGCAATATGTTTAGCAGCTACTTGGAGTGTTATATATATATATATTCATATGTGAAAGTATTATAAATGTGTTATATATTTATACTTATATGTATCATATAGGTATTTATCTTCAAGATACTGTGTTTATCTTCAAGTGCTCTATAATTCATAATATTCATTAATTTGAACAAACCCTTTTTGTAGATTAAAAGTTTTACATTACAAAATCAGTGATGTGAAACAGGGACTTCTACATTATAATAATATATAATAACTCTGACTTGCCAGACTTTTCCCTCTCATGTATTTTGTAAAATTCCTGAATTGTCAGCTTATTTTGGAGAAAAAGTGACTCGTTTCATTTTTGAGAATTAAGATGAGTACACTGTTTTAATTTTAAAACAGGAAATAAAAAATCTAAACAAAGAGCCAGCATGTAAATTTCCATATCCTGTGGTGAAATATGATAAATGACCTGGACAGTTCTTGCCTAGAGTTGTTGGATTAATCTATTAATGGAGGAAGAGATCGTCTCAGACTGTTTCCTGCTGAGATTTTGAGCAATAGAGAGAGCTTACTGAAGAAATTAATGACTATTTCATGAAACATCAGGACACTACAAGACAGTGAAAACAGTGTTCAATTAGAAAGAATAACACTGATGTCTTAAAAGTTGTTTAGTTATCGAGTCTACATAGTTCGGTTAAGACAGAGAGATTCAAGGTATGTATGGTCAAAGGCACTAATTACGTTCTCTCCTGAGAAGTTTTTCATTCAGAATCTCCTTAAGGCAACTACAATAGCTAACAAGATGATTCTCAGATAGCTGTATGAGTTAGCTTTCCCTAGGTTGTACTGTGCTCATAAACAGTTTCAAACCGCTCCCGCTCTTCCCCAAATACCACACAAAACAAAGCTGGGAAAACCTAAGGGTGTGGAAAAAGCTTCAGCTGTTTCTCTGAGCCATTTCCGTCCAATTGAGAGGACTGTGGGGTCACACTTATCTCTACAAAGTTTTAACAATGGATGTCACAGCACCCCTTTCATATGGTTTTTGCCCTGGGGCTGAGTCTGTGGAGGGGTATGAAGTATAAATTTCATGGTTTTAGACTCCTCTTTTTTTGCACTGTTTCCCTTTCCTCCTCAGGATGAAGAAGGCATCTGGATTCCCTTTCATACTAAGATAGCTATGTGGAATTTCAAACTTAGAGAATTTAGCCAATGGGCTTTTCTTAGTTATCATTGCCTTGTAACATTGGGCATAAGAAATTTACATAGCAACCAGGAGTGTAGATAAAATCAGATTTAGTCTCAGAATCTCTAGCAACATCATCATTTTTGGTAAACAGAAGAGTAAAGATCCAAAACAGATTAATGGTCATTTCCTAGAGCTAGTGAGACACACGTGGAAATGTTTTGGACATCATCTTCTTAGATATTGTCACTATAGGGAATTTTCTAGTTTAGTAAGGAATCCTGCCTGGTGAGACATCACACACACTTAAATTCTTTGGGTCTTTTCCTTAGGTTGCTCATTAGCTCTCAATTGTATTCACTTTTTCCTTGGTGTGGTTATCTGTGGTGTTAAATTAATTAAACAAGGAGGCCGTTAGACTGAGGTGGCTCTATAGTCAAGGCAGCCTAAAATCGTAAGCCTGTAAATGCCTCAAGGTTATGAAATAGAGACTTAAGACAACCAATGAGACAACTGAGCTTTAAACTTAGCTAATCAAGTAATTTCCTTTCTTTGCTTCCACCCTGTATCTAAGTCTTTTTCCCCAGCTCCTGTCAGTGGAGGACCCCTGACTATTTTCTAGTTTGGGGTTGCTCGATTCCAATCAATTTTTGCTCCAATGAACTCTCAAACTTTTTAATGTGTGTCAGTTTATCTTTTAACAGTTCTGACATCACTACCAAACTTTTGTGTTAGGCATACTCCTTGGGATATATCTTTGAAACTTTTTCCTCTCACAGGCTCCTGCCCTTATTTCCAACATACCTACTTGAAAATTCCTCTTGAATTCTCTTAATGTAAACTTAAATATTTCATGACTTTCCTGACTTCTCTCTTCTCCCCTCTGTCCATTCACATCCACCTTCTTGGCCTCCCCATTTATTTTATTTTTAACTTTTGAATTTTTATTTTAGGTAGGCTGCATACCCATCACAGGGCTCGAATCCAAGAGTCCAAGACCAAAAGTCACAGTCTCCACTGACTGACCCAGCCAGGCATCCTTCCCCATTTCTTTAGATGCTACTTTATATCCCAGACCACCAATCTAAAAACCTAGGTATCTTCTTTTAAGTCCTTTCATTTATTCATGTCCACCTCCCACCTTCCTAAATGTCACATCAGTTACTAAATTTTATTGATATTTTCTTCAAGATGTTTTACATCCTTCTCTTGGTTACAGTATGATGCTGGTTTTAGGCTTTATACTTAAGTGACATACGTAATCTTTGCCAGGCGTCTAACAAAATTTTCCCTTTTATGATTTGCTTTATACGTCATGCCAGATTAGTATCATAAAATCGGTGAACGCTGTATTTCCCCTTTTCAGAAGTATTCATTTTTATTTTTTATTTTATTTATTTTGAGAGAGAGAGAGAACACGAGCATGAGCAGGGGAGGGTCAGAGAGAGGAGAGAAGGGATCTCAAGAAGGTGCCACACTGTCACTGCAGAGCCTGATGAGGGGCTCCACCACATGAATCGTGAGATTGTGACTTGAACCAGAATCAGGAGGACATTTAACTAACTGAGCCACCCAGGCTCTTCCCTTCTCAGAAGTATTAACTGGTCTCTCAGTTCTACAGGGTAAAGTCTGCTAGCTTTCTCCAAGATTTACGATGTTGACGGATTATAATGGTTAAGATCAGGTTCAGCTGCAAGTGATAGACAATCCAAAGTGGTTCAGACAAAGTAGATGTAAAAGTTCAGAGAGATCCAGGGCAGGTTTGATACTCCATAGTGTCGCTTGGTTTTTCTATCTCATTATTCCTCCATGTGTGACCTATATTCATGGTCCAAAATGGCTTTCCCAACAGTTTTCATTCCAGTCAGCAAGAAGAAGAAAAAGGCTTGTCTTTTTTAAGCAAACTTCCTGGATGTTGTTCCTACTGCTGCTTATACTCTTTAGTGAAAACTCTTTTTATGGCCAAATATACTTATACTCTGATGAGCAAATGTCCCACTAAAAACTGGAAGTTCTATTCCTCAAGAAGATGGGAAAATAGATACAGGGATATGACCAGGAAGCTCCTCCACATCTACCTTCTAACTAACTGCTGCTTCCTTACACGAGCCTGCCAGTCTAGTTAAACTCTCCCCACGTCCATTGAAACAAACTCTTCAAAAACACTCCAGCTCGCAGTTGTCTCTGTCCTTTAAACTAGAGAAACTGTTGATTTGGCAGCCAATCAGGAACTTATTTTGTAACAGCCTTATTAACACAGTCCTAATGATTAGAGCATTGTTTAAATTTTCTACCTTGTCTGATCCTTTCAGCTAGATCGAGGGAAGAACCTAAGCCCTACATATCCTGTCTCCCAACTGCTATCAATTGGCATGTTGCCTGGCACGTAATACAACTTAATGACTGTGTTCTAGTTTACCTAACAGGCTGGCAGCACCAACCTAGAATATATCACTTCTATTCCTTTATTAGGGAGGGATTTTGCATCCTGTGTTATGATGTGCAGTATTTACAATTTAGCTGAAAGGATAGGTGTTATAAGATACTAATATAGGCAAAATCTTACTTGGGAAAACAAGATCAACACATAGAGTCCCTTCCTCTACCCAATAAATCTTAAAGACCAACAATAGATAATGAAAGGATATGAGAAAAAAAAAAGATCTTCAATATTTTATTTTAAAAAATAAAAAAACAAATTTTCAAACATTCTGAGGACTCTTAGGCATGGACAACAAATTTAGGGCTGTATTAGAAGATGTATTGGGCCCCATGACCTTTGAATTGTTTTTTCTGAAATGGCAGTGGATTGGGGTAGAGTAGATTCAGATGATATTCTTTGTAACCTATGCCCTGTATTTATGAATTAAGAGTATGAAATCTGTGGTCATGGGAAGTGTGTAACTGGACAACTGGGAATTTAAATCTATGGCCTTCGTTTCATCATTGCTGTAACACATAAGTTTCTCTTAATGTAATCATACTTATACGATGAATTTCGGGAGGATTACAGCCTTTGTTCTACAACTAATACATTCCTTCTTATATTCTTTATACTTCATGAAATCCTTTCATAGTTCTTTGAGGTTAGTTTATCTGATGCTATGAATCTTTATTTAATAAGTGAAGAAACTGTGGCTTAGAATTTAACTTACTTCAGGCTGTATAACAAATGAGTGGCTATCCAGACTCAATCTGTTTTTGTTTTTGTTCTCGTTTCTTAACTCTAGGTCATTATGCTGTATTATATGACATTGGAACTCAGAGTCATTGAAGGCACATTCTTTTCTGGATGCCCTTGGTAGAGACCCAGGATTCTCATGTGGATTTCCTCAAGAGAAGAATTCTGCCATTATCTATCTAGACTAATATCTTTTGAAATAACTTGCAAGTCTGTTTGTATTTGCTTAAAAATAAGTGTTTACAGGGTGCCTGGGTGGCTCAGTCAATTAAGTGGTTAAGTGTCTGACTTTTGATTTTGGCTTAGCTCATGATCTCACGGTTGGTGAGACTGAGCGGGTGTCGGGCTCAGTGCTGACAGGGAGGAGCCTGCTTGGGATTCTCTCTCTCCCTCTCTGTGCCTTCCCTGCCCACATTCATTCTCTCTCTCAAAATAAATAAACTTAAAAAAAAAATAGGTGTCTGGGGTGCCTGGGTGGCTCAGTCTGTTGGGTGTCCAAGTTTGGCTCAGGTCATGATCTTGCAGTCTGTGAGTCTGAGCCCCACGTCGAGCTCTGTGCTGACAGCTCAGAGCCTGGAACCTGCTTTGGATTCTGTTCAAACTTTCTGCACCTCCCCCACTTGCTCTCTCTCTCTCTTTCTCTCTCTCTCAAAAATAAAATAAACATTTAAAAAAAGAACAAAAAATGGGTTGTTTAAAGCAAGATGTATTTGAGAAATTTAAGATTCCCAAATGTGAGATTCTGAAATTTTCACCATAAAAAGAAAAACAACAACAGTAGTTAACATACATGCTAGTGTTTGACACGAGATAGTAACAGGTCATAGAAAGTTTGGCAGAGTTAGGATAGGGCCATTAAGGAGAGAGTCAATAATATTGGGACCATCTACTTCATGTTAATTTAGATTTTCATGACAAAAGAGGACTTGAATAGCTAATTAGATATGGCATTGAACAAAAGAATTATATTGCTCTGGTATGTATATTATATATGAGTATTGGTATAAACACAAGTATAGGAGAGATAATCCAAGAATATTAACATATTTGCACCACACATTTTCCAGGGAAGCAAAAAGAGTAGGCAATCACAAAACTGCTGTGAAACTGAGGAAAGTGATATTATACTGTTACCCAGAGGAAGAGGAAAACTATGGAATGTATTAAACTGATTTTGGATTTTAGTTTGGAGGTTGGATGACTTGGTTGTGTCTACTTGGGCAGGCCTCAGGCTTGCTGCTTTCATTTCAAAGGAAGACAATGTACTAGACAGGAAAAAATATCTAGGAATCAAAGGTACTTTATTTCCGCCCTCCCCAGCTTCCAGTGTAGAAGATAATCTCATAGTTATTTGTTAAAATTTATTAGTTTTTTAAAATGTACATCCAAGTTAGTTAACACATAGTGCAATAATGTTTTCAGGAGTAGAATCCAGGGATTCATCTCCTACGTATAAGATAAACTCACAGTTATGATTGAGTGCTTACTGTGTGACAAATACACGTTAGAAGGTACATTGCATACCCTCTCTAATCTTTCAACAACTATGTGAAAGATTTCTTTAAACTGGTTTTTTTTTTCAAATTTTATTTTTGAGAGAGAGAGAGAGAGAGAGAGAATGAGCGGGGAGGGGCGGAGAGAAAGGGGGACAGGGGATCTGAAGCCAGCTCTGGGCTGACAGCAAAGAGCCCAATATAGCGCTCAAACTCACAAACCGTGGGATCATGACCTGAGCCAAAGTCAGATGCTTAACTGGCTGAGCCACCCAGGCGTCCCAATACTGTACCCTTTCCATAGAAGAACCAGAAGTTCCAAAGAGTAACTAAGATGACACAGTGAGAAAGAAGAGTAGAATTCATTTCTGCCTATTCCTGAGCTCATTCTATTAAACTCTATATGGTGAGGCAACAGTGAATTCCTTTAGTTGAGCCTCATAACAAAGAGAACATATTCTCTAAAATAGAAAATGTACTAATGTTGGTTTGTGAGTTACGTATCAGAAAGGCTCAATGGAGGCTAGGTTAACCATCACATCAGGTTTCATAGCTTTTTATTATCATTATATCAGAGCAGTTGGGGAACTAATTAACTCTTGCTATTGATGACATCATTAACAATTCCTCAGTTCCAAGGGGGAGGAATACCTTAGTATCAAAATTGAGAACCTCTTCTCTAGAATATATCTCTCAGAAATTAGACAAGTCCTCTAATTTGATAAAATCTTTCAAACTGAAACCCAATCTAAAGTACGTAAGAATACAGAGTTCACAATTTCTTCACGTCGGAAATACTGTTAAAGTGTAATAACTGTAAATATGAAAGATTTAGATCACTACGAGTATCTGGAGATGTACACAGGTGTTATTAATCTATTAGTTGGAAGACTAAGTAGCTGGCATTACGATAGTACTGTGTGTACAGGACTATTTTTTAAGCCCACCATTTGCAATTGATTACATGGACCATCTGTAACTGTCTGTGAATCATGTTAGAAGTTACCCCACTGACATTTATCGAACATTTGTCATGTAGCAAAATGTTTTGTATAGAAAAGTTGACACATAATGGCTTTCAGGTTTCACTCAATCAACTTCAGATTCCAGGTTATAGGTACAACCCATTGATGTGTAGTATCCACAAAAATATGGCTTATGATTCGATTAAAGAATACGGCCTCACTCCAAGCCCTCTGTGCGTAGACCAAAAGGTCTTTTGTTGACACCGAGGTGACTTTGCTCCTCCGTTTGTTCCCCTGGAAGTATCTCGTGGGGGGGGGGGAGCTTCAAAAGTGGTGAGGAAAGAAAACGTGGCAGATACAGCTAAAAATGACGTGGGAGTAGCGGGTCGTGATCGGTCGGAGGCAGGGTATTTGCCCAGGGGGAAGAAACGCGAAATGTCTGTTGAGCTTCTGGTTCACTGAGGAGTGGGGGCTACTCTCGCTCGACGCGTACGCGCCACCTGTCAGACCAGAGGAGACGCTGGGGATGGAGAGGGGGGTGGGGAAGAGGGTGCCCCGGGCCCCGGAAAAAGGCGGCCGGCGGGTCTCGTCCTTCGAAGCGCTCCAGTCCGGATGGTAGGGCGGTTAGGGAGGGGGAAAAGAGGGCGAGCTAGACCCGGAGGCCACAACGCGTAACCTGCGAGATCAGGTTGGGAGACTGGGGGCGCTACCCCGCGCCCCTCCCCTGAGCCTCTCAGCTCCTCCTCCCAGACACGTGACCACAGCCGGCGGGTCTCCTCGCTCCCGCTGGGTAGCTCGCTCTGTTTCTTCCCTCCCGCCGCCTTGCCCTTCTTCTCCTCGGTTCCCATCCCTCCGCCCTCCCCCCCACCTCCTTCCCCACGCCCCAATAGCGACTCGAGCTGCGAAGTGCCCGCCCCTCCACCCTATTCTTCGTTTGTTCATTGGCTGAGGCCTCAAGGACGCGTCCCGAGGGCGGGTGGCAGCCATTGGTGGGATGAGCAATCCGAGTTCCCGGATGAGGGAACATTCTGCAGTATAAAGGGAGCGGGGAAGGCGGGAGACAGCGCAGTTTGAATCGCGGTGCGACGAAGGAGTAGGCGGTGGGATCTCGCTGGCTATCTGACTAGTCTTTTCTCTGCCTTGCTTGTTTGAGCTTCAGCAGAATTCGAAATGGTAAACTTCGCGGAAGCGCTCGCAGACTCCGCGGGTTTTTGCCGATGGGAGAAAAACCCGTTACACACGGGAGATGGGGGTGAAGTGGCGACGGTTGGGAACGCGCGGAGACAGGATTTGGAAGAGCGGGGGGGAGGTGTTTTGTCGGCGGCGAGCGGAGCAGCCTCCGATCTCGCGGCGGGCGGCGACGGTTGGGTGGCGCGCGCAGCGCCGCTGGGGGCCGGCGGGCGGACGGAGGCGCGCGGCCGCGGCGGGCGCGCAGCGGGGGGCGGGCGGGCGGGGTCGCCCTTGCAGCGCGCGGCTGGCCGGAGACCCCGGCTGGGCACGGGGCCGCGCTCGCGCCTGGGCCGCGCCGCGGTGGGGGAGGGGCACGCCGCCCTGGTAATCCTATATTCCCCGTTCCTTCTTCGCTCGCGGGCGTGTGCGCGCCGCAGGCTGGCGGTAAGGCTGGGAAGGACTCCGGAAAGGCCAAGACAAAGGCGGTTTCCCGCTCGCAGAGAGCCGGCTTGCAGGTCAGTGGTGGTTCGTGCAGTCCGGGAGCCGTGGTGTTTTTCTTTACTCCTCTTTTCTTGTTTATCTTCGGTCTAGACGGGCGTTTCGTCTTTGCGTGGGTGATGCGGTGTCGCGACTTGGTTTGCCGATACGATAAATATCGAAGGGGGGGGCGATCACGTGTGTCGATGCTGGGGCGCGTTGCTGCACCAGCGTCCATACCCCTTGCTTTGGCGCGCGTGTAATATTACCATCTTGGACGCTAACATCTTTGTGCATTTATGTTTGTGTGCTTAAAATTAAGTTCCCGGTGGGCCGTATTCATCGACACCTGAAATCTAGGACGACCAGTCATGGACGTGTGGGCGCGACTGCCGCTGTGTACAGCGCAGCCATCCTGGAGTACCTCACCGCAGAGGTAAATGGGTGTACGCTTTATAATCTGGAAAAGGTTTGGGGGGGTTGGGGGTGGCGACGAGAGGGAAGGAGGAAAGTGATGCAAGAAAAACTCCCAGGCTCTAAACGCGGCAAGAAGCTTCTGAGAACGCTAGAGGGGGCTGGTGTTCATTACGAGATCCTACTGAGCTTGGTTGAGTTTGCTGCTCTTGGAAATAAAATTGCGTGCCCCCTTTTCAAGTGTTGCCATTCAGGTAGGTAGTGGAGGAAGGCGACATTTGGTAGATGTATCTCCGTGAAGATTCGATTCTACCCCTTGGGCATTGGTCTTTAAGGAAAGTTGGAAGGAGATTGATTAGAATCTCCCTTGTAGGTACTTGAATTGGCAGGAAATGCATCAAAAGACTTGAAGGTAAAGCGTATTACTCCTCGTCACTTGCAACTTGCTATTCGTGGAGATGAGGAATTGGATTCTCTCATCAAGGCTACAATTGCTGGTGGTGGTATGTAAATACTAAATTTTATTCCTTTGGAGAAAACATTCTTCAGTTCTTAGTAGTAATTTCTAGTCCAGAAGTACTATTTTCACTGATCTTCAGTGTGGTTGCATCATGAAATTTGGTTTATGTATATAACTGAATGAGTTTTTACATACTTGAGCTGTACATGTAAAGACACCTTCCAAGTTAAATGTCAGACTGTCTTGTTTTTAAGTATGGTGTGGTTTTTAAAATGTGTATATTAAAAAGTGGAATTAATCCCTGTCCCTTTCCTAGGTGTCATTCCACACATCCACAAATCTCTGATTGGGAAGAAAGGACAACAGAAGACTGTTTAAAGGATGCCTGGATTCCTTATTATCTCAGGACTCTAAATACTCTTAACAGCTGTCCAGTGTTGGTGATTCCAGTGGACTGTATCTCTGTGAAAAACACAATTTTGCCTTTTTGTAATTCTATTTGAGCAAGTTGGAAGTTTAATTAGCTTTCCAACCAACCAAATTTCTGCATTCGAGTCTTAACCATATTTAAGTGTTACTGTGGCTTCAAAGAAGCTATTGATTCTGAAGTAGTGGGTTTTGATTGAGTTGACTGTTTTTAAAAAACTGTTTGGATTTTAATTGTGATGCAGAAGTTATAGTAACAAACATTTGGTTTTGTACAGACATTATTTCCACTCCAGTGGATAAGCTCAATAAAGGTCATATCCCAAACTAGTTGTGTTTTAAATTTGCTTGATTGCAATAGGAATTCCTTTTTTTTCTTTTTTTTTGAGTAGGTATCTCATACAACAGTAACCTAAGCATATTTCTTTTCTTGAAATTGAACTTGTAGATCAACCAAGTCAGAAGACCCAAGTATAATTTTTTTAATGTTACGTAATGAGCTATTAAAATTTTTTAAAAAGCCAGAAGCTGGAATGGGCCAAGTTGCTGCTGCTTAGGCTAAGCTTGACCGTCCCAGTTCAGATTGGCTGTGCCTGCTTTATGTGATGTCATTTCCCTGGTGGGCTCTTGCTGTGGTGGATATGGGGAAGGAGAGGGCAGGTAAAGGAGGAAGTCCTGCGTTACAGCTACCTCCACAGAGCGAACTTTCAGTTTAGACTTTGAAACGTGTTTTATGCTACAGTGTTTTGAAGTCTACTTGAATTAAATTTTCAGTAGTTAACCCTTTGGGAGGCCATGCTATTCCCATTCTTAAGAAGTATTTCTTTGTAAGTCCTGAGTTAGGTGTTTATTTGCATGCAAACAATAGTTTGAGTATTATTTTTGGTTGAGTTGAATGGCTCATTTTGATACTTGCTTTGTGAGCAGTCCCTAAATTTTTTTTGTTTTTCTTATTTGGAGGACATTACCAAGCAATAAGTAAGTGGTCCCTTTCCCCCCTTCAAAGAGACCAACATGACATGGTTCAGCATTTCACGAGGGAATGTCCTGAAAATGGGAGAGGGGAGAAAACCCAACAAGTAGTTTATTTCTCTGATGGTAACACATTAAAAAGGTGGCTCCCGCCTTGTTTGGGTCATAAAGGATGAGGATTTGGGCTTTTCACGAGAAAAATTTGCAAAAAGTACAAACAAAGTGTCCACACCTTCTGGATGTACTGAGAGACAATTTAATGGAATATGGGTCAGAAAAATGGTGTGTAGCTGAAATAAAACAACCCGTGGTTAGGACCGAACGAGGCTCTGATGCGCTTCTAAACACCTGTGCCGGAAGCGCTGCATAGGGACTGACAGCGCCTGTACTCACCTGACCGAAACCTCCCAAGGCTTAAGGGGGCCCAGAGGCGAGCCCTTCAGTCCTTGGGAATTTTCCTGTAGGGAGCGTCCCCAGACCCTTCCGTCGCCCTGGCCGCCTGGAAGGCGGTTCCTGCCTGCGCCGGCCGCCCTGGGAGGTCAGGGGGCACGGCGCTGCCGAGGCGGGTGGCCGGGGCCCCTACCTCGGTGCAGTCCCCCGGCGGGCCGCGGGGCTGGTATCGCCCGCCTCCCCTCCCAACCCCGAAGTTGGTCGGCTCCGAGCCTGCCGGCGCAGCGCACGGACAGGCGAGTCCGCACCGACGTCCAGGCCCGGGAGCTCGGTCCGGGGGCCCGGAGGGATGCGACTCGCGTTGTAGCGGCCCGCGGGGGGCGGGGAGGCCGCCGTGAGGAGGCGGAGCCGAGAGCCCGCCAGTCCGCCGGGGCCGCCGCCACGGTCCTCTGCTCTCCTCCCCGCTCGCCACCGCACGCCCCCACCCCGGGCCGGCTCGCCTCCATCGCGGCCGCGGCTTCCGTCCTCCGTAGCTGCGCCGCCGGAGGAAACGGAAGAAAGCGCAAGCCATGGAGGGGAACCGGGATGAGGCGGAGAAATGTGTCGAGATCGCCCGGGAGGCCCTGAACGCCGGCAACCGCGAGAAGGCCCAGCGCTTCCTGCAGAAGGCGGAGAAGCTCTACCCACTGCCCTCGGCCCGCGGTGAGGCCCTCGGTGTCCCTTCCCTACCTGCCGGGTCCCCAGGCCGCCGTGTAGCCCGCCCCCGCCCCCACCATCGCCCCTCCGGGAACCGGCGGGGGGCCCCCGGCCTGCCAGATCCCGCCTCAAGGCCCCCGGGGGGAGCATCCCGACACACCCCCGCCCCTGCCCCGACTGTCCCGGGCCGGGCCGGGCCGGGCCGGGCCTGGGATGGGCTCCCGGAGATTCCCTCTGCACCAGCTTGCCTTCGAGATGCCGGCTCTCAGCTGACTGGCGAGTGTTGCCGGTACCCCGGTCCGTTTTGTAAAGACTAGCTTCATTCTCCTAGGAGATTTGTCCATCTTACCTGAGTCGGGCGTTATATATGGATGTTTGGTTGTGTGGCCCCCCTGCCACTGCATCCTCACCCCCAGATAAGGCCTAGGCCCCTAATGAGGTGAGGAATGGGGAACTCTAGTGGCTAACGTACAGGTCTCGGTTCCACCACCTCTGGGGTAGAACACTGTTTCCAAAGCAAACATTTTGAATACCTGAGATGACACTGCTTTTCCCTAGTCGAGAGTTTCTTTAGAAGAGAGGAGCACAAATTTGGCAAGAATGATAGTCAGCAATGTTTTCCTAAATAGTATCTTATTTGGTAACACCATAATTCTCGATAAATGAGGCAAATCACTAAGGAATAGCGTACTGGACTGACTTTAGTTGAATTCGCTCTGTTCATGTCCTGCTCTGCAGGCTTTCAAGTAATAACAATAGCCAGCATTTATTGAGCACTTACAAAGTGCCAGGACTTGTGCCTAATGTTTTATATGAATTGTTTCATTTACTTCTCAATCCTATGTAGAGGTGAAATTCATTTGACCAGGTTTACCCATGTGTAAACAGACTTTTTGATGAATGAATGAATGAATGAATGAATGAATGAAAGTATTTTAACCAAGGTCACAGAGTAATTAGTAGCAAAGTCATAATAGTACTTGAGGTTTCCAGCTGCAAAAATCCTTTAAATATTCTGCTCTATTTTCTTGCCAATAGGATGCTGTTTCACTCGAGGTCCAAGGTATTTCCAGGTTAAAAAATTATTGATAAGTTCGAACTCGAGGCTGTTTTATTGTTTTCTCAATTTTTTTACATTGTTGAAGCCTTTGTATTCTTTGCTTTCCTCATTTTCTTTACATTCCTGTTGAATACTGTACCAGGGAGGACAGGAAAAGGAAGTGAAAGAAAAAGGAATTAATATTTTTTTAAGTGTGGTAAAAATACATAATAAAAGTAAGTACTTAACCATTTTTGAGTATACAGTTCAGTAGTATTAACCATTTTCATACTACTGTGTAACAGATCTCCAGAAGTTTTTCATCTTACAGAATTCTGTGCCAATGAAAACAACTCCCCATTTTCTCTGCCTGCTAGCCCGTCACAACACCGTTCTTTATTTTTAAAACTTGACTACTTTAGATACCTTATATAAGTGAAATCATACAGTATTTGTCTTTTTTGACTGCCTTATTTCCCTTAGCATAATGTCCTTTGAATACATGTTGTAGCATGTGACATGATTTCCTTTTTTAAGGCTGTATAATATTTCATTCACACACACACACACACACACACACACACACACCCCACATTTTCATTATCCATTCATCCGCCATTAGACATTTAGGGTGTTTTTATATCTTGGTGTTGTGAATAATGCTGCTGTGAACATATGGGGGGAAGTATCTCTCTTCAAGTTTTTCTTGTTTTCATTTCTTTCAGATATATACCCAGAAATGGGATTGCTTGATCATATTGGTAATTCTGTTTTTAATTTTTGGAAGAATTGCTATACTGTTTTCCGTAGCAGTTGCACCATTTTACATTCCCACCAGCAGTGAGCAAGAGTTCCAGTTTTTCTACATCGTCACCAGAATTTATTTTCTGTTTGTTTTTGATGTTAGCCATCTTAAAAAGTGTGAGGTGATATCTCATTGTGGTTTTGACTTGCATTTCTTTAATGATAGTGATGTTGAACATGTTTTTATGTTTGTTGGCTTGTTTATATCATCTTGAAGAAATGTCTATTCAAGTCCTTTGCCCGTTTTTTAATTGGGTTATTTGTTTTGTTGTTGAGTTGTAGGAGTTCCATATATATTCTGGATGTTAACCTCTTATCAGATGTATGATTCACACACTGTTTTCTCCCATTCTAGTAGGAAATCTTATTGTGTCCTTTGATGTACAGAAGTTAAGTTTGATGTAGTCTCGTTTGTCTATTTATGCTTTTATCGCCTGTGCTTTTGGTGTCGTATCCAAGAAATCATTTTCCAGAGTTAAAATTTTTGCATACCGTATGGATACATGATTTCATTTTAGTCATTATCTAGTCCTAGAGGGACAGTTTTGACATTAAGCAAGTAACCCTTAAGACAATACCTTGGCATTTGAAAGCCCATCTCCTCCACCTACTAGTTTGTAACGTTAATCTTGGGCAAGTAGGATAACCTCGCTAGCCTTTGGCTTTTTCATCTGCAAAATGGGACAATAATGTACCAATTTCATAGGGCTGTTGTGAGGATTAAAAGAGTTAATACACATGGAAAGCATTTGACAGTAACCTCTCAGGTGGTTCAGTATCATTTCTATTTAACAAATGTGAGGCTCTGAGAAGTTTTAAACTTTTAGCCTGTCATTTTTATATAACCAATTTGAGGTTTTTGTTATTTGTTGAATGCTTCATTGAGCAACTTTATTCTTTGAGTGTTTGTTGTCATTGTTGTTTTAAGTAAGCTCTCTGCCCAACTTGGGACTTGAGCTCACAAGCCTGAGATCAAGAGTTGCATAATCTACCAACTGAGCCAGCCAGGAGCCCCTATCAGATAAGCAATTTGAATCAGTCTGCTAAAGGATACTGTAAGATCTCAAAGCACAACACAATTTTTGCTCTCAAAAACATGAATATAGAAAAAATTAAGAAAAATAACGGTGAAAATTAGTGATACAATGCCTTGTAGAGACAGTATGTGATTACCAAGTAAAGTGATAGGTTACGGTTGTGGTGTAGTCTGAAAACCTTAGTTCAGATGCAGACTTTGCCTCTGACAGTTTTGTAACCTGGGACAAGTTACTTAGCATCTCTAAGCCTTGTTTAGTTATATGTGAAATGAAGATTTCATCACAGGGTCAATGTGAGCATTAGCTGAAATAAAGTTATGCACAAATACTTAGCAAAGTATATTTTACATAAAATGTTCTCAGAAGAGGTTTATTGGAATTTAAGAATTTAGGGGAGGGAAAGGTCTAGAACATTTGTGTAAGTCCTGAGAAAATATTTAATGTAGAAAGAAATTGAAGCTGTCAGTTAAAATGAAATTTTAAAGTGTTATCCCTGAATTTCCCTTTGCTCAACTACCGTGAAACTCTTATAACTCAGAGTTTTGACTACAGGTTTCTCTGGATGTGTTTTCATACTAAGATAGATAAAGGAAAACATTGCATTTTGACTTCTGTTGTTCTTATACAGTGAATGGGAAAATGTGAGACTAAATTCTAAGTAAATTCCAGAATTTTTATTCTCTACATTTTATTTTTGCCAGGTGAGCAGTCTGATTGATAAAACACTTTGAAAAATTGGCAAGAATTTTCCTTGAGGAAAAACTTGATCTTCAAATGGATCTAGGACATTATTGCTTTCTATGTTTTTCATTGAGGATATTATTTTATGGATCATTTATTGCAGTGGACTTCTAAGTGAATTGAATTTTATAAATATCCAAATATTTTCATACTGTGAATTTAATTTATGTTCGAAAGGATTGATATGTAATGACTACTACATAGGAAATGTACATATTCTGGAAAAATAATTTCAGCAGGCAGAAAAGTAAATTACATTTTAGTTTCTTAAGCTGTATATTTGTTGAATTATTGATATATTTGGACTTGCACAGAGGGATACAGTCTCACTGTTTTAACGCTTTACATTGCTGTTTACTTAGCATTAACTTTAATGTTTCATACTAATCGGGGGGCAATTTTTAGTATAGATTTGTTTGAGGAAGGTTTTATTTGGAGAAAAGTATTTTGATTGTTTTTAAGAATTTCTTAGTAATTTGAACCAAATGGTGGCCTGCAACTTCAAAAAAGGCCATCCTGTGTCCGCTTTAATGAGTGGATAGCTCATGTGTGATTTGCAACATCTCTCGGCACTATAACAATTAAAATAGTCCTCTGTTTTTCCCTCATGTGAGAGCTATGTGTATAGATTTTTCCTTTTTTTTGCTACGTTATTTTAAAATTTAAATCTAATAAAAAATTCAAAGTTCTGTTCCTCTTTTGTCACTTAAAATAGTAAAATAAAGCTTTTTAAACTGTCATTACACATCTGGAGTATTAGCCAACCTATTCCTTTTAAGGCAATTCCATTTTCTTTCTATTTCTGACTTAATTAAAATTTAGTGACAAGTACAGATTATACATTCAGAACAATTATTTCAGTAACATTGAGTTAAGTGTTATAAAATGATTTCCAAATTTCAGCTAATAGCCAACTGTTTCAGACAGTATAGTTAAGGAAAGAATATTAGGTTTGGTTTCGAACCTTAATTTAATAGTTGTGTGACCTTGCATATGTGACTATCTTTTAGAGCCTGAATTTCTTCATCTATAAAATGGGGATACATTTATCCTAACAAAAAGGATCTTACAGTATCCTTTAGCAGACTGATTCAAATTGCTTATCTTTATCATCTATAAATTGGGGATACATTTATCCTTACGGAGTCCACACTTCTTTGTAGCTGGGGAGACCATGAAAAATAAGACAAAAAGCCCTTGTCCTCTTAGAGCTTCCATTCTAGAGGAATGAAATATAAAGTATCTGCCGTACTAATAACAGCTCAATTCCTGTCATTCTCCTTTTCTTTGTGGAAACGTAGTTATCTGTAATTTTCACAGGATTATTATAAGGATGGTATGTTATTAAGTGCTGTAAGAATGTCATGTATTATTACTATGGCAAAAGTATTTGGATATTGCCTCGGAGTCAACAGTATATTATTTATCTCTTTTCTGTCATTTTTAGTGGATGAGTACAAAATAATTGCTTTAAGGTTACTCTCCATTTAGATTCAGTTATTCATTCCATGCTTAGTTAACATGTGGTTTTCCCATTGTTGCTGCATTCTTTCCTTGTGCTGTGCTGTGTATATAGCTGTCCTTTTCCTAGATTAAAAAGTCCTTTGCCATCAGGAACCATTTTAATCTTTATTTATTCAGTTTTTTACCTCCTCAGTACCTGATAGTGTTTGTTTTGGCATGTATAAGCCGGTATTTTCTGGAGTGATAACCTGTTTATTTAACTTTATTTCCTTCAATAAAGATGATTTGCTGAATAAGTAAATAAAAATCTTATAGCTGTAAGGCTTATCATGCTAATATATTCACAAATGAAACTTTTCAATAATTGGGTAAGTGTGCAAAAATGTATATATAAAAATTGTCACTAGCAAAATTTGGAAAGAGTATAAATGTTCATCAGTGGGAATTGATTAAATAAATCGCATTGCTCTCATATACTATGCACCTACTAAAAATGATAATATGCCTCAGTAATTTTCCACCCACTGATCCCTTCACCCTGCTTATTGGCCATAAATCCCCAGCAGTCTTTGCTGAATTTGGAGTTAAGCCTGATCACTCTCCTATTGCAATAGTCCTGCATAAGACCTTAAAAAAAAAAAAAAAAAAAGTGAACCAATATTTATTGCTATAAAATGAAACACAGGGATGCTTGTCAGTCTGTTAAGCGTCCAACTTGGGCTCAGGTCATGATCTCACGGTTTGTGAGTTCAAGCCCTGCCTCCGGCCCTGTGCTGATAGCTCAGAGCCTGCGGCCTGCTTCAGATTCTGTGTCTCCCTCTCTTTGCCCCTCCCCTGCGTTTGCTCGCGCTCTCTGTGTCTCAAAAATATGCAGCAAAAAATAAAATGAAAAACATGATGTATTATAAATTAAATAAAGGTAAGCTATAAACGTAGATTATTCTAATTTTGTTTAAATACGTATAAAAACTCGACAGTTAACTAGAGTAATTAGAGTTAAATATATCAGAATGGTTGAGTGATTTTTTTTGTGTGGGGTTTGTAAGTGATTTTTACTTTGTTATGTCTTTTTTGATGAGCTGAGAAACATTACTTTTATAATCACAAAAACTGTTTCTAGTTTGTGAAGAGGAGGGAAAACATCCATTTGTTTTTCAAATTATGTATTTTTATTTTTAGATTTAGCTAATTATGGACACTACATAACAGGTGTGCAGTAGAAACTTATGAAACACAAACATATCTTGGTTCTTCAATTTTGGATTATTTATGTAAACATTTTTAATATTGTTTATTTACTTTTTCACTTGTCTTTAATATGAAGTATACTTAAATTAAATGCAGATTCCATCAGGGGTGCCTGGGTGACTCAGTTGATTAAGCATCCGACTTCAGCTCAGGTCATGATCTCCCAGTTCATGAGTTCAAGCCCTGTGTCAGGCTCTGTGCTGATAGCTTGGAGCCTGCTTCGGATTCTGTGTCTCCCTCTCTCTCTGTCCCTCCTCCACTCAAACTCTGTCTCTCTCTCAAAAGTAAACATTAAAAAAACTTTTAAAAACATGCAGATTCCATCAAAACCCCAAAAGCAAAGCAATAGGTGTGGAAAGTGAAGGCATAAAATGATGTTGTATAGTTTTGAAAACAAAAGTGAATGTAGTCTGGTGTATAAGTACTGTATCTGCCCAACTAATTGCACATTATTGCAGATGAAATCTCATGTGATAGCTAAGAAAAATCAGATATGTTCTAAATTCTGACAGTATTTGAACTGAATCATATTACCTTCTCTGGCATTGGTTCCAGAGATTATTAATACAGAAAACCTTACTGATTCCATTTTTAAGATGCCAAAAGTGGATGTTGAGACCCAGAGGTAATGGAACTTGTCCAAGTTTTCACTCTTGGAGTCAAAGAATGTTGGGTATGAGTGCATTTATACATGTAGCCATTGTTAAGCAGAGCCCCTATGCATGACATCGTAGAAGAATTTTCAGTATCATAAAACTCTTGAAAATAAAAAACAGTGGTGTGATCCTGCTTTAGCAATACTCAGCATCTATTAACATGGAAGGTGTCCAGAAACACACTGGAAGAGTATTTTTGTGCTAAGAAGGAAAGGGAATGTGCAGATAACGTCTAACTTGCATGCATAGGGACTTTGTGTCCACCTGTAAATACTAAACACATAAAACCATTTTCATATCTGGCTCCACAAGTTTTAAAAAATAATTTCTTCATTTATTAGCTCAACTATTTCTATAAAGAGATATTTCCCCTTACCTCTCTTAGGGTTATACAGTAGTGTAGTTCATACAGGAAAGACCAGGTAAGTGCTTGATTGCTTTTATTAGTTTTCAAGAAAAGGAGTTGGTTCCCTTTGTTTTCTCCAAAAGCAGCTAATTGGCACAGTTGACCCTGGAACAACATGGGTTTGAACTGTGTGGACCCATTAATCAGATTTTTTTTCGATAAATATAGGATAGTACTGTAAATGTATTTTCTCTTCCTTAATTTTCTTAGTAATGTTTTTTCTCTGGCTTTTTTTTTTGTAAGAATAAAGTATATAGTACATACAACATACAACATATATATTACTTAATTATTTATGTTATCGGTGAGGCTTCCTTCCAACCAATAGTAGGGTATTAGTAGTTAGGTTTTCAGAGAGTCAAAGTTACACAGGGTTTTTTTTTTTTTTTTTTTTTTTTTAAGTTTATTTATTTATTTTGAGAAAGAGAGAGAGAGCACGAGTGCAAGTGGGAGAGGGGCAGAGAGAGAGAATCCCAAGCAGGCTCCACGCTGTCAGTGCAGGGCCCGACTTGGGGTTCAAACTCACAAACCCAACCTAAAAATCGTGAGGTCATGGCCCGAGCTGAAATCAAGAGTTAGATGCTTAACTGACTGAGCCGCTCAGGTGCCCCTATGCAGGTATTTTTAATTGCGTGTGGATTGGTGCCCCCAACTGCTGGGTTGTTCAAGGGTCAGCTGTATTTCTTAGGTCTTTGGCCAGTAGGGAGCCCCTTTAGATTAGCTCCTGAGTATAGATTCCCAATAGTCTTTAATAGTTTTTATGCCGTTTGGTATAACAATGTTTCAGTCTCTTCTTATACTTTTTCTGTAATAGATCTGGAATCAGTCATATCTCCAAAAGCCCTTGTTTCTTTTAGTGGAAAATGGTGTTTCAACATTACAATCTGACACTAAGGATGCTGTAGCTACCAGATTGTTCAGTGTTTCTGGGCCATTTCAGTGTACAGACTAGGAAATAACTTTTTTTTATTTTTTAATTTAATTTTATTTTTTTTTAATTTTTTTTAACGTTTATTTATTTTTGAGACAGAGAGAGACAGAGCATGAACGGGGGAGGGTCAGAGAGAGAGGGAGACACAGAATCCGAAGCAGGCTCCAGGCTCTGAGCGGTCAGCACAGAGCTCGACGCGGGGCTCGAACTCACGGACTGCGAGATCATAACTTTTTTTCTAAACTAAAACAGCTTATGAGTTTATGCTGTTACTTGTCATTCAAATTAAGCACTTTGGTATGTTAAACTTCTCTAGACTGTGTTTCTTTCTTTATCTCTTTCTTTATTTCTTTCTCTTTCTTTCTTCCTCCCTCCCTCCCCCCTTCTTCCTTCCTTCCTTCCTTCCTTCCTTCCTTCCTTCCTTCCTTCCTTCCTTCCTTCCTTCCTTTTCTATCTCTTTTCTTCCACAATGGTAATACTTGTTTTCAAGGCCATGGCAAATGATAGAATGTGTCATGATTATTTTTTTGCTTTCGGCTACATCATATATATAATGGTTTCAGAATAGCATTACTAACACTACTCCACTAATACAATTATTGAAGACAGGTAAATTGTTTTGCATATACTCCCCATTTTAAGTTTTTTTTTAATTTTGAAATAATTAAAAATTTCTAGAAAAGTCACAAGAGTATTATAGACTTCCCTTGTGTATTTCACTCAGGCTTCCTATTTGATAAAACTTACTACGTTTGCTTTATCATGCCCTTCCTTTGTTCCCAGCTATCTCCCCCCTCCCCACGCATATAGGCACAATTTGTTCTGACTATATTTTTTCCTGAACCAATTAAAAGTAAGTTGTGGACATGATGTCCTGTTACTCCTCAGTAATTCAATGTATATTTTCTAAGGCAAGGACACTCTTACATAACCACAGAATAACCATCAAATTAATGACTGAGCTACCCAAATGCCGCTGGTTAATGCTAATTTTGATCGCTTGTTTGAGTTGGTGATTGTCAGGTTTCTCTATTTGAGACTTCTCTTTCTTTTCCCCTTTGTAATTAATAAATATTTTATAGGAAAATACTTTGAAACTGTGTTAACATCCTGTCCCCCAGCAAACTCTCACCAACTCCTTTTAGCATCCATTGATGAGTGTTTCCTTAGTGTCTTATGGTTGTCAAATGGTAGTTTTCTAATTCTGTCATTCTTTCTATAATTTATTAGTTGACATCAATTTTACTTACTAGTTTGGATTCATGGTTTCTTATTTAATGCATTATTATCATTTTTAATTTCGGCAGAAGGAACCCCTTCAAGCTGACTCCTGTGTCTTTTTGACATGTCTTCATCATTCTTTGAGCTTCCTTACTTTCTGGCACAAAAAAATTTTCAGGCTCACTTTTTATTTTATTGCCCTGGGAATCAGCTATTTCTCCAAGGAGCTCTAATTATTTTTAGTGGACAATGGTACTTGGAAACTAAGATATACACACTAGATAGGCTCCTTGCTACAAAGGTGTCATTGCTTTTAGATCCTCTCAGTAGACAGAGGTAGGAAATACATGTTTGTATGAATATATGTACGTGTATGTAAATCTCTGTGTTATATGTGTATGTGGGCATATGCACATTTATAGTAATTTAATCTTTATTAATTTTGATATTTGTTTAAGACTCCCAAGCCTGCCTTTGCAGTCCACCAGAGTTCATTTTAGCCTTCTCCATTTCTATATTTATAATTCCATTCTCTGACAGTGAGATATGTGGCTCCTATTATCTTCAGTATACTTATTTGTTCATTTTCCCCTATATTTAATGAGTTGCCTCCTTAACCCCTTTGGGGCAGGTCCTATCAATCTCAGCCATGTTTTTGGCTATACCTGCTTCTTGATTCCAATAAACTTCCTTTTTCCAGGCTTCAGCTGCCAAATGGTAGAGAAGGGAAGGGAAGAGAAGACCAATAATTTGTTTTTTCAAGTAAGAAAGCTGTTCAGTTGATTTTACTAGAATATATTTGGGTGTTGGTTATTTTGGGTCACATATTCTTGAATATGTGATTTGCCCTTTCAGACAGTTAAGCATCCAACTCTGGATGCTGGCTCAGGTCATAATATCACAGTTCGTGGGACTGAGCCCTGCGTTGGGCTCTGCTGCTGACAGCACAGAGCCTGCTTAGGATTCTCTCTCCTCCCCTCTCTCTCCCCCGCTCATGCTTGCTCTCTCTCAAAATAAATAAATAAACATTAAAAAATAAAGTAAGATAAACTCTTACAGGCATAGAAACTCCAGTCACTACAAACTCTCAAAACTAGTCAGTGAAAAATCTCATCCAGAACAAAGCCATACTGAGAACCTGATGGGAACAGGACCCAACTGAAAAGAGCAGGGACAATAGAAGAAATGAGTAATTCCAGATAAAGAGGGGAAAGAGAAAGGAGTGAAGAGATCTTATATAGCAAGGAGCCGTATTTTCAAACATTACCCGAAAACTGGAGAAGGATCTCTGTGTATTTGGAAAAGCTAACTACCCTAACATAAAAATGACTTTAAAAAATGAGTATAAAAAAATGATAGAACTGAAACTTGATACAAAGTTATTGTGAGAAAAAAAAAGCAAATAGGAATAAAATAAATCTCTAAAGACAAAGAAAATACACCACAAAGACTTGCCAACAAAACAGGTAAACACTATACACCAGTACTTCAAAACAAGCTGAAAAGACTAAAAAGTTACAAACAATATGAAAGTACACCATAAATTAGAATTAGAACCGTCAAAATTATTCATTCAGAGCTTAGATGATAAAACTCAGGAAAGAATAAGAATGAAAAGAAAAAAAATCAATTCAAAAAAGAAGACTAGAAGAAAAATTAATAAACTACAGTTAATGTTGTGTAAGCAAAAGAGAGTATTAAAAAGGAGGAAAAGTTTTAAATTAAAAAAAAATTAGAAAAAATGGCAAATACTGAAAACAGTTAAAGGACATCCAACAAACATATAATAGGAGTCCTGAAAAAAAGAAAAATAAAGCAAGGGAATAAAACCAATGAAACAATAATTAGAGAAAACATTTCTGATAAAAAAAAATCTAAAACCATAAATGAAAGGCACCCCATATGCCTGTAGGAGTTTAGTGTTGATCCTGTCACTCATATGCTACTGTAGTGAGCAAAACTCATTCTTTTTTACACACTTTCCTCACTTTTGTCTTATGTGTTGTAATATAGAAAGTCCCTGTAGGTTATTTTGGAGTTCTTTTGTTCTGTGGACTAGCAAATGTCCCGTTAACACCAATGGCAAAACCCACATAGATCTTGTAGCTGTTGGTGGTTCGTCCCTCCCTTCTGGTATTTGGGGATTTTGTGTATGAGGTTTTGATTTTGCTATCTAATTGCTCAGACTTTATGAGGGAATTGGCAGAGATTTAAAAGTTTTAGCTGTTGTCACATCCTTCTTCCCAGAATTCTCACAAAATTTTTCCCATTTAAAAGTTGTGAACCCCTAATCTCTAGACCATGCTGGCTTCTGCACTCAGTGTTAACATTATAATGCATTAAATACAAACTAAACTATAGTTAACAATTAACTATATAGCATGTGTTACACTTATCTTGTTAGTAACTAATAGGTTGGTGTCTAAGAACTTTTTTGTATTGTCTAAAGCTAGATATTATAAAAACTGAATTTCTTATGTATTTACTCTTGAACGCATTAACTAGGGAAAAGATACGTTGAAAGAAGTACTCATCTATAAAAAATATAAATAGGGGCGCCTGGGTGGCTCAGTCGGTTAAGTGTCTGACTTCAGCTGAGGTCATGATCTCCCAGTTTGTGAGTTCGAGCCCCATGTTGGTCTCTGTGCTCATAGCTCAGAGCCTGGAGCCCGTTTTGGATTCTGTGTCTTCTCTCTCTCTGCCCGTCACCCCACTCACACTCTATTTCTTCTTAAAAAAAATCTATCTATCTATCTACATAGATATATAGATATATATGTGTGTGTGTATATATATATATATGTGAATAAAATAAAACATAAAACAACTATATGTTTGCAACTTGCCAACACTGATGGAATCTTTAAATGTATATATATATATATAATTTTATATAAATTTATATATACGTATATAAATAAGACAGCTTTATTGAGATATAATTCACATATCCTACAAGTCATTCATTTAAAGTATACCATTTCAGGGCTCCTGGGTGGCTCAGTTAAGTGTCTGACTCTTGGTTTTAGCTCAGGTCATGATCTCATGGTTCACAGGTTCGAGCCCTGTGTCAGGGTCTGCTCTGACAGTGCGGAGCCTGCTTGGGATTCTCTCTCTCCCTCTGTCTCTGTCCCTCCCATGCTCTCTTTCTCTTTCTCTCCTCTCAAAATAAATAAATTTTAAAAACGTGTTATTAAAAAAAATAAGGTATACCATTCAGTGGGTTTTAGTACATTCATAATTGTGCAGCCATTACAGCAAACAATTTTAGAACAATTTTTCACCACGAAAAGAAACCCTGTACTCATTAGTAGTCAGTCCTCATTTCTTTTTGTTTTTTAATTTTTTTTTAACATTTATTCATTTTTGAGAGTGAGAGAGACAGAGCATGAGCCGGGGAGGGGCAGAGAGGGAGACACAGAATCTGAAGCAGGCTCCAGGCTCTGAGCTGTCAGCACAGAGCCTGACGCGGGACTTGAACTCACAGACTATGAGATCATCCCCTGAGCTGAAGTTGTACACTTAACCAACTGAGTCACCCAGGCACCCCAGTCAGTCCTCATTTCTCCCTGATTCCACCCTTTTCTCCCCACTAGTCCTTGGCAATGACTAATCTACTTTCTATCTCTATACATTTGCCTATTCTATACATTTCATATAAATAAAATCATACAATATTTGTGACTGGCTTCTTTCACTTTCGTCTATGTTGTAGCATATATCAGTACTTCATTTCTTTTTATTGCTGAATAATATTCCATCATATGGATGTATCGCATTTTATTTATCCATTCATCAATTAATGAACATTTGGATTATTTCCAATATTTTTCTATTATGAACAATGCTGTTATGAACATTTGTGAGCCAGTTTTTGTGTAGATGTGTGTTTTTATTTCTCTTGGGTATACGTCTTGCAGAATGTATGATTTTGCATGTTTTCGTAAATAGGTTCTCCCTTTCTGTGGATTATCTTTTTACTTTATTGATAATATTATTTGAAGGGATAGAGTTCTTAATTTTGATGAAGTCTATTTTCTCTTGTTTTCCTTTTGTCCCATGTACTTTTATCTAAAAATGTTTTGCCTGAATCAAGGTCATAAAGACATACTCCTATATTTTCTTCTGACAGTTCTATAGTTTTAGCCCTTACATTTAGGTATGTGATCTATTTTAAGCTAATTTTTGTATATGGTGTGACAAAGGGATCCAGATTCATTTTTTTGCATGTGGACATTCAGTTGTCCCAACTCCATTTGTTAACCCACATGTTCTGATAAGTAGTATGTTCATTTTTGTTCAATTCTATTTTTTCATTTCTGTTATGATTAATTCTTTGATACATGAGTTGTCTCAATTTTTTTTCTAACCCATTTGTGATTTTGCTACTTAAATTTTTAAATTGATTTCTTACTTAAATGCATTGTGCTCATTCGATTGTGGAACATATGACTAATTCTTAAAAATTCAAAGAGAAGTCATACAGAGAAAGACAGATACCGTATGTTTTCATTCTTATGTGGATCCTGAGAAACTTAACAGAAGACCATGGGGGAGGGGAAGGGGAAAAAAAGGAGGGAAGGAGGCAAACCATAAGAGACTCTTAAAAACTGAGAATAAACTGAGGGTTAATGGGGGGAGGGGAAAGTGGGTAATGGGCATTGAGGAGGGCACCTGTTGGGATGAGCACTGGGTGTTGTATGGAAACCAATTTGACAGTAAATTTCATATTAAAAAAATTCAAAGACAGTAACATGGTCTAAGTATATAATGTAGTCAATTTTTATTCTTTGTGTGCCTGTATAGGATGAATATTCACCAATTGTTGGAGATAATGTTATGTCTTCTAGCTCAAGCTTGACAAAGTAGATGTTTATATCATTTGTATCCTTGGTGATTTTTTTCATCTACCCTATGTCAGTTAATAACTGACATTGAATTGTGTTAAATTGTGTTAAACAGAAATATACTAAAATCTTTTATCATCAGGGTGGATTTCTGTTTCTTTTATTTTTTTCCCATGTTTATTTAGTTTTAACTTATTGAAAGTTTCAAGCATACACAAAAGGAAAGAGAATAGTATAATCAATTCCTATTGCCCTCTCATCTTTTATATGGCCAGTGTATTTTCTCTGCCCTCTTATGTTCCTCCAGTACTTTAAAACAAATCCTAGACATAACTATATTATTGTTTTATAGACTCAATGTTTAGATTTTTTTCACACATTTACCACAGTATTTGCATGCCATTCCCTTTCACATTTTCACCTATCTTGAAGCATTTTCCTTCTTCCCAAAATGTATACATTACAGTATCCTCTAGTGAAATCTTAGTGGTAAGTTTTATTAGTTTTTGTTTCTTTGAAAATGGTTGTAATCTTGCACATTTTCTAGAAAGTAAGTGCAGAATTCAAGTTTGACAGTTATTCACCCAGAACATTTTGAAGATACTATTCCCATGTCTTTCAGCGGCCATTATTGTTGTTGAGAAATAAAGAGGAAGTCTAATTTCTGTTTCTTTGTAGATAATTTCACTGGCTGCTTTAAAGACTATCTCTTTTTCTTTGGTATTCTGTAGTTTCACCATGATGTGACAAATGAAAGTATGTCATAAGGAATTAAGTGATAGTAATTTTGAGTTTTTAGGTTTAATTTAGTAATATTCTGCTTCTAAGTGATGATTAGTGGTATGTAAACAAGTACATAAAGGAATTAAAAAAAGAGCCTTACGGTAAATTCTTTCGGAGTACATGATTCTTAATTTGTCATCTTTATAACTTTCTTCTCAAGATCATATGTATGTACATGATGTTACATGGCATAGTGTGCTTTATCTTTCCACAGCACTATTGGAAATAATTATGAAAAATGGAAGCACGGCTGGAAATAGCCCTCACTGCCGAAAACCATCAGGTTGTGGTGACCAAAACAAGCCTAATTGCACGAAGGACAGCATATCTGGTAGTGGTGAAAGTGGAAAAGGCTACACCAAAGATCAAGTAGATGGAGTTCTCAGGTAGGGATAAACATGAATTATATCTCAACTATAATTGATACTAATGTAACTTTTAAATGTTGTAACACCTAAAAAAGTGTGTGAACTATTATTCAGTGGAGGAACAGACATGGAGGAATTGAACTCTGGGTGTCTTATATTTTATGTTATTTTGTCACATCAGTCTGTAAAGTACCGACTCTATGGAAGGTTCCATCTTTTAAAGTAACTATAAGGCACAAAGTTGCTTCCAGGTATTTTTCTCTTGAGGAATATTATTTTTATTTTTTGACACAGCATAGTATTTAGATAACTGTATTGAAAGAGGATGAAGAATTGTTTTGTCTTATGTATGCATGAAAGCAGGGAATTTCATGAGAGGAAAATTGAGGACAATAACAACAGCATTTTCAGTTTCCTACTTATATTAATGTAGAATAGTTTTTTTTTCTATTTATATTCTTTCTTTAAGGGCATCTTTATACATAGGCAAACATCATAGTGTCCTCTCCTTTTTTAAAAATTAAAAAAAAAATTTTAAATTTAATTTAATTTTTTAATTTAATTTTTTTAAATTTACATCCAAATTAGCATATAGTGCAACAATGATTTCAGGAGTAGATTCCTTAATGCCCCTTACCCATTTAGTCCATCCCCCCCTCCCATACCCCCTCCAGTAACCCTCTGTTTGTTCTCCATATTTAAGAGCCTCTTATGTTTTGTCCTCCTCTCTGTTTTTATATTTGTTTTCCTTCCCTTATGGTCATTTGTTTTGTCTCTTAAAGTCCTGATATGAGCGAAGTCATATAATATTGTCTTTCTCTGACTAATTTCACTTAGCATAATACTGTCTAGTTCCATCCACGATAGTTGCAAATGGCAAGATTTCTTTCTTTTTGATTGCTGAGTAATACGCCATTGTATGTATGTATGCATATATATATATATATATATACACACACACACATATATATATACACACATATATACATATATATATACACACACACACACCACATCTTCTTTATCCATTCATCCATCGATTGACATTTGGGCTCTTTCCATACTTTGGCTATTGTCGACAGTGCTGCTGTAAACATTGGGGTGCATGTGCCCCTTCAAAACAGCACACCTGTATCCCTTGGATAAATGCCTAGTAGTGCAACTGCTGGGTCGCAGGGTAGTTCTATTTTTAGTTTTTTGAGGGACCTCCATACTATTTTCCAGAGGGGCTGCACCAGCTTGCATTCCCATGTCCTCTCCTTTTAATATTTTTCTTACTCTAATTACTCTGCCTCAGTGTTTTTAGTTTTACCTCCTGATACTCTTCTATTTACAGAGAAGAATCAGAGTTGGAAAATTGTGAACTGGGTTTTGGGGCTCTGGCTTAACTGATTTTATAATTAGGAAAATATTTTCTGGGAATAAAATGAACCTTTCAGTGTGAAACACTAGAGAAAATAATGTTTTGTTTTCTGCTACAGCTTAGGGATGCCATATTAATATTGTACTGATCTCACTCTCTAGGGAAAGTAAAATATAAGAATGAAGGACTCTAAATCGTGATTAATCAGATAATTCACATGGAGAGCGAATTATAGTACAGTGAACTAGCTAAGTGAGGAGTAGGTAAAACAACTTAGATTGTCTTTCTCTTTACCTGTTTTCCATCTGTTTTTCTTCTAGTCTTATTTCCTGTTTTTCTCACCTTTTTTTCTCCATTGCTTTTTGGTTCATTCTTTTTTTTTCTTACCGTAATTTAGAATTGAAGTCCTTTAAAATAAAATATCAATGTATTTATATTTTTCTTTTTTCCCCTCTATATTTATTTATTTTTTTTTTTAATTTTTTTTCAATGTTTATTTATTTTTGGGACAGAGAGAGACAGAGCATGAACGGGGGAGGGGCAGAGAGAGAGGGAGACACAGAATCTGAAACAGGCTCCAGGCTCTGAGCCATCAGCCCAGAGCCTGACGCGGGGCTCGAACTCACGGACCGCGAGATCGTGACCTGGCTGAAGTCGGACGCTTAACCGACTGCGCCACCCAGGCGCCCCTCCCCTCTATATTTAGATGCTAAAGCTTGATTGTAACATTTTATCTGAGTGTGACCACAGATGTTGGTGTTTGGTGGGGAAAAAAAAGAAAAGAAAAAAGACTCCCTAATCATGGTAAAGCCATTATGAACATGAATGGTAGTGAAGCACTTTTGGGATATAAGTAATGTTGCTAACTACTTTTATAACTAGTATTGTGTCAGAGGTGGCTGCATAAGTGAGATTAAGTGAATGAATAAATGAGAGACTTCCTTTTGAATTTCTTCAAGAAGAACCTTTAGACAGTGTGCTGGAATGCATTCCGGGACACCATATCTGTTTGAAAACAAATTGTATTTTCTTGTAGAATTTACTTTTTATTGGGAGGGTATGTTCTTAATGAAAGACCTAAATGAAGTTAATTGTATTATATGTGATTTATATTTAGAATCATTTTTGTGATTTCTTTTAAAAGGCTATAGAACCACTTACATGTTTTGAAATATCACCAAAAGAGAGTTGAAAGTTTGGGAGCATAGGAATCCCCTAATCTAGCACTATTCTTTAAGAATCTTTTTTCTTCATTTCCTCGGCTCTCAGTTGGAAAGGAAAAGAGGAGTAGTTCAGGTCATAGTAGAAATAAGGAAGGAAGAACAGTGCTTTGTTTTGCTGTCTCTTTGAGTATTTAGGCATGGGGACATTTTGAGAATGGAGGAATGAAAGATGATAGTGGGATGCAGATACACATTGCATAGGGCCAGCATTGGAAAGATGCAGACACAATGTTGAGGCAGTTTCTGTCTGTTGGCTTCTATACTCTCTGTGAAATTGGAGATGAGGTTATCCTCTGGGAGTTAGGAGAAAAGAGATGAGATTGAAAGCTTGAGGAGAGTGGTACAAGGATGGAAAATTTACAGAGAAGAAAGGCAAAGGGAACAGAAGCGTCGCTGGTTAGCGTTGAGGCCCAGCCAAGTTTGAGACCATGAATTCTTATTGGGTATAAGTATTAGCTTAGTAGTATAGCTGTATTAGGGATTGTTTCTCTGGTCAATAATTTTATTATCCCTTTTTTTATTAAATGCAGTTTTTTTTTCCTTTGAGGACTAAATATGATTGGAACATTCTTTAGAATCCCTAAGTTACTCAAAATACTTCAGTTGGTACCTTACATGAGTTGCTTAGCTGAATTATGTAACACTTATTCATTACAGTAGCCCTTGTAAGTGTTGCTTTAGTAAGGTAACAGATCACCAGCAAACACTTACATGCTGTATGTTTTTGTTTTTTGTTTTACCTATACACAGGGGATTTTTTTCTGAAGAAAGCCATGTTATCTTGTGGTAGCACGATTATGCAAACAAGTTGCTCAGTGACAGTTTGGCTCAATGGGAGAAGCCATGCAATAATACTGCAGCCATTGCATAAGTACGAGCTAGCTTACAGTAAGACTGAAGAAAAAGTATATCACTTTGTAAAGCTAATATTCTGTGTGGCTAAACCCTGTTTGTTGTCTTTGAGTTGAAATCTATTGAGGGGCGCCTGGGTGGCGCAGTCGGTTAAGCGTCCGACTTCAGCCAGGTCACGATCTCGCGGTCCGTGAGTTCGAGCCCCGCGTCGGGCTCTGGGCTGATGGCTCAGAGCCTGGAGCCTGTTTCCGATTCTGTGTCTCCCTCTCTCTCTGCCCCTCCCCTGTTCATGCTCTGTCTCTCTCTGTCCCAAAAATAAATAAACGTTGAAAAAAAAAATTAAAAAAAAAAAAAAAAAGAAGAAGAAGAAGAAAAAAAAAAAAAGAAATCTATTGAAAAATTATTGAGAAGAAGTGTCAAGGATCTAATGCGAAGAGGTTTTGAATTTCTCACTGAAGAAAAGCCCATCTTTTATTTTAAAAATTTACCAGATCAGTGTGAAAGCATTAACTAACTGGGTCATCTTTCTATTTATCAATTAGGAACGCTTGTGTTACAATTATTAAGTCATTTGAATTACGGGGATTTGATTAGGATTTGATTTAAGCTCTAGCTCTGTAGATGAAAAGAAATCATTTTGCTAAACTTATAAAATAAATAGTCCTTTGTCTCAGGGATGAACAGCTATTTCCCTAAACACCAGTTAAATTTGGAGTCTATTCAAATGATCAGCTATAACGTGAAAAAAATAATTGAGAGAGGACCGTCCTGCCCTACGCACTACGCTTTCATGCACGTAAAGGAAGATGTAAAGGCTGCACCAGACTGACTTCTCAGTTGTTGAGCTTGCAGTCAGATCTTTCTGGACTGGTTGTTCATATCTCCTTCCAGAGGAGGTAATAGATTACCTCTTCTTAATTTATTTTCTTGTTTATTTCTTTCTTTTTTTTTTTTTTTTTAATTTTTTTTTTCAACGTTTATTTATTTTTGGGACAGAGAGAGACAGAGCATGAACGGGGGAGGGGCAGAGAGAGAGGGAGACACAGAATGAGAAACAGGCTCCAGGCTCTGAGCCATCAGCCCAGAGCCGGACGCGGGGCTCGAACTCACGGACCGCGAGATCGTGACCTGGCTGAAGTCGGACGCTTAACCGACTGCGCCACCCAGGCGCCCCTATTTCTTTCTTTTTAAAAAAATTCTTTGGTGAAGATAGAGAAGAACGCTTGAAACTTTAAGCAAGGAGTGAACTATATATATATAAAGTATGGCAAATGCATTGAGTTGGTGAAGGCACAATGATCAAAAATATAAATTGAAATAAATATATGAATGGTAATTCATTCATGTGTGAAATATTAAGTAAATGAGTGTATTTGGAGCCTTACTTGAAATAATGGAGTAGTCTGCAGCCTGTCCACTGGTGATGTCAACTTTATACCTCTCTGCTGGCTTCTCAGAAAATTTCTCTTGTTAACATGTGATGAAAAACTCAGTGCAAGGAGGATATAGTAGAACTAGCTACACTTAAGAATTAGTGAAATAAGGGGTACCTGGGTGGTTCAGTCAGTTAAGCGTCTGACTTCGGCTCAGGTCATGCTCTCACGGTTTGTGAGTTCAAGTCCCACGTCGGGTTCTGTGCTGACAGCTCAGAGCCTGGAGCCCTGCTTTGGATTCTGTGTCTCCCTCTGTCTCTGCTCCTCCCCTGCTTGTGCTCTGTGTCTCTCTCTCTCAAAAATAAATAAACATTAAAAAAATAGTGAAATAATTGTTTTTCTACCTCTTTTTGTGACAATTCTTACCTTTAGACACATCTGCAGAAGATTGCGAATTCCATCCTAATTTTCCTACCCTATCCAGCAGTCCTCTCTTGGGCTGCCTTTTCCTATTGCCTAGCCTTTTATGCTCAGGAAATCTCAACAAAACAATTTTGGAGGGTTAGTCTGGCATATAATTTATCATCTTGTGCATGCAAACCAAGTAATAATGACTTTAGGATTGTTTAGTGTTTTATCACTGCCTTTTGTTTTCTGCATTCACATAGTGTCTATCATATTCTTGGCTCTATTCCTTGTCCCACAGTCTGTTCTCCTCTATTCCAAATTAACTTTTTTTTTTAATGTTTTATTTATTATTGACAGAGAGAGACAGAGCATGAGCGGGGGAGGGGCAGAGAGAGAGGGAGACACAGAATCAGAAGCAGGCTCCAGGCTCTGAGCTGTCAGCCCAGAGCCTGACGCGGGGCTCGAACTCGTGAACCACGAGATCGTGACCTGAGCTGAAGTCGGACGCTTAACCGACTGAGCCACCCAGGCACCCCCCAAATTAACTTTTGATGCCAACTACATTATAGCACTTACCACCTTTGACCGTTAGATCCTAACCGTTTCTGCCTTCAAATTGGGCCATTCATCCATCCGTCCATCTATTATACATCCATTCACCACATATGGTGAACAAGACATAATCTTTGCCTTCAGGAGGTCTATAGTCTAGAAGAGGGCTCAGACCAGGTAGGTGCAGTACACTGTGGTAATTGCCGGGGTAGGGCTCAAGTCCAGAGGGTTTTGGGGAAGATACAGCAGGAGCACCAAACTGAGTCTTGAGGAATTGGAGTTCTTGAGAAAATGAAAAGCCAAGCTGAGGTCTGAAGCAGTTGTGGAAACTAACTAAGCAAGAAGCAGAGAAGGCACGTTCTGGGCACCAAAACCAACATTTGAAAATACCTGGGAGAGAAAAGTCTGTTTAAACACTGATAGGAAAAGGGGATAGAAAGGAAGAGGTGGGTTACTCAGGTGTCCGAAGGGTTCCTTTTCCTTACCGTGGTTCTGAGGGCAGAATTTTCAAGTCAGACAGACTAAGGTTTGAGTCCTTACTTGTGAGGCCTTTCCTCATCATCCTATTTAAAATAGCTGCCTTCTTGTCCATTCTCTAGTCCCCTTTGTCACTTTATTTTTCTCTATTTATCACCATATGATGTACTTTATATTTTACTTGTTTATTTGTTCATTGTTCATCCCTCTCCCAATTGTAAATTTAATGTGAATCGTGATTCTTTTCACTATTTTATTCACCACTATAGCATCTGAAATAGTGTCCACAGAAAGTAGTTGATCAGTAAATTTTTGTTGAAAAAATAAACTCAGTTCCCCTCTATTACTTTGTTATATGACTTTTGGCAACTTAACCATTCAAAGCCTTGATTTTCTCATTGGTTAAATAGGAATAACATCTAATGAGGAGGAAATGAAACAATTTATGTAAAATAGCCAGTATAATATGATTCTGCAATTCTCTGTGTGAAATCTTTGTGGACCAAATGTAGTTTGGAATTCAGAATTGTTCATATTTTAGGAAGATAGTAAGGAGCATATATTACACATTACATAGCAACACTTAACCTCTAGTGAGCAGCCCACAACCTAATAGTAACATTTCTGCAGCAACATATTCACACCTAAATGGGATAAATGAAAACCCTATAGCAGCTTCACATCCAATCAGGCCAAATTTTGCCTCTGAAAGAGTTCAGTCAGGTTTCTGCATCAAATTGGTTATAGAATAACTTTCATTTTTCAGAGCTTTATGGATTTTGGAACATGGATATGTGATTGTGGACCTGTGCCTGACACACAGTAGGTGTTCTATAAATGTCCCCTTTCATTTTTTTTCTGTCACATAGTTTCTAAACATATCTGGGAGAATGGGTTCTACAAAGGCAGGAAGCATTCTCTGTTTTATTCACAAATATATCTCAAGTGCCCAGAACACTGTGACATAATTGGTGCTCAATAAATATTGCTGGTTAAACAAAGGAAATATCATGTTTATGGAATAAAATGTTAATAATTATTATCAAAGTAGAAACATCCAGTTTTAATTATTTTTATCATAAAGAAGACCTCAAAACAGATTTTTGTTGATGTGTGATTATAAATAGATTTCTATAATCTTATACAGTGTCTTCTCTCTTTTTTTTTTTTACTTTGTTCATTTAACAAATGTTGAATACTGTCATTATTATTTTTTTTAAGTTTATTTATTTTGAGAGAGAGAGAGAGAGAGAGAGAGAGGAGCATGTGTGAGGGAGGGGCAGCGAGAGAGGATGAGAGAGAGAATCCCAAGCAGGATCCGTGCTGTCAGCACAGAGCCCAAAGTGGGGCTCGATCTCATGAGCCATGAGATCATGACCTGAGTTGAAATCAAGAGTCAGGTGCTTAATCAACTGAGCCACCCGGGTGCCCCTGAATGCGATCATTATAAAAGGAGGGCTAAGGCTCATTTATTCCAGAAATATTTACTGAGAACCTATCCTGTATCAAGCACTGTGATGGCTTATAGGTTCAGTAGTAAAATAAGATCAATCATGTCTCAGAACTTTAAGTCACTCTGCAGTTCTTTAGCTGCCAGTGAACAATTATTTCTTAGCTCTTTATCCTGTTGCTACTTCAGGCGACTCACACATGGAACACATCTAAAGTCATAAAGTACTCCACAGAAGATGTTTAAAATGTTACTGTATTCTAGTGAAGGAAAATTAGTAAGTTTGGGGGACAATGTTAACATTTAAAAGTCTTAGTGTTCTCTGCTCCAGTCAGAGTATTTTATTTCTTCATATTCTTTAAAGACTCCGGGCTTAAATCTGTTAACACCTTTAGTTAGCTATGTCAGTAATCTTTAAAAGTATGCTCATCAGAATGAAAATTGGGTGTAACAAACATTTTTGAGTCCTATGATGTATATTATTATGAGGTTTTATCTTTCTTAGAGTGACACAGATGAGTTCTCTTTAGAGTAGCCAAACTGAGTTAATTTGCATTGACGTTGAAACCATAGAGTACTTGTAATTGTTTTACATGCACTAAATTGTTGCTGTGATATTTGGTGAGGTCTACATTATGTGACAATAGAACTCTTGGAATGCAGTGTGTATTAAATTAACCTTAGCTACGACATACCTGGGAAGAGTTTTGGAATTTCTTGGTGCACTTAAGAGTACTATAAAATTATTCTCACTCTCTCATTCTAGCCTCAGTGTGTGGTCTGTCCTTCATCCATGATTGTTACGGGCTTTTCTACTTCTCTGTAGTTGGGATAAAATGCACCAAGGACATTCTCATGGCCAACTCTCCATAGGCTGGAAAGAGGTTAAGGGAATGGTCTGTGGTCAAAAAAGAGAATGAAGCAATAACCTTTAACGGGATAAGCTATCATTTGATACTGAGGAAATAGTCCACAGACAGTTCTTCTTAGTATTCTAATAAGTAAAAAATTAGAGATATTTCCTGAAGTTCTTCCTCGAAATTTACATTATAACACACTCTCTTGTTCACAGCATAAACAAATGTAAAAATTACTATGAAGTGCTTGGAGTTACCAAAGATGCTGGTGATGAAGATTTGAAAAAAGCTTATAGAAAGCTTGCTTTGAAGTTTCATCCAGACAAAAACCATGCACCTGGAGCAACAGATGCTTTTAAAAGTAAAGTAAACCTTTTAAAGCAGTTTTACTAAGCTCTTTGTAGAATCCACTTTACAGTGTTTTAGAATATTAAATTTTGCCTTTAGACTGGTTCATTTAGAAGCCAGCTTAAGCAAGTGTCCTCAAAATCCTTTAAAACTCTATTATTAATTTGTTATACCAAGAGCCAAACAAATACAGTGTGGCTTCACAAGAGCAAAATGCCAGTTTGGGCGAAGTCCTAAGTAACTTTTCTAGATAATCATGCATGCTTTCTAGTTTACTACACTAGTGTGTGGTATACATAAGCTTCTAGTGCATTACCATCTGCTTCCAAGGGCACTGAAACGAAACATAGCTTTTGCGAGTTTTTAGGATAATAGAGACTGTCTAAAATTGGGAAATTGCTTGGAATTTCTGTTTGCCCAGTGTTGTTATATTTCTGTTAACTGGCCAATTTTTGCATTTTTTTGTATGTGGTTCTAACTATGGTGATTTTTTTTTTTTCTTTTTAAGAATTAGTTTCTTGGGGCACCTGGCTGGCTCAGTTGGTGGAGTATGCAACTCTTGATCTTGGGGTCATGAATCTGAGCCCCACGTTGGGCATAGAGCTTACTTTAAAAAAAAAAGTCTTATTCCTTTTGCCCACTCATTCTTCCTCATTTTCTTAATATAATTTCAAGGTTTTTTGTTGTCGTTGTTGCTGGTTTCATGAATGTCACCTCATTTTATAATTTCGTATTTTGTTACATGCAATTTGTTCATAGTAGTTAACTTCTAATTCATAGGAAAATGCTTAAATTTGTCATTGCCCCCAGGAGCCTGGTGGCTTGGTCGGTTAAGTGTCTGACTTCAGCTCAGGTCATGATTTTGCGGTTTGTGGGTTTGAGCCCCACGTCGGGCTCTGTGATGACAGCTCAGAGCCTGGAGCCTGCTTTGGATTCTGTGTCTCCCTCTCTCTCTGCCCTTCCCTTGCTTGTGCTCTGCCTCTCTCTCTCTCTCTCAAAAATAAACAAACATAAAAAATTTTTTTTTTAAATTTGTGATTGTTCTTCTTGAGAATTTGGCATTTTTACAGTCAGCATATCATGTTTGCAGTGAAACGCTGGGGTCTTGGAATAACAGGATGGAGACACTAATTTTTAAAATGCTCCTAAAACATAGATGATTCCATTGGTCTTTCACAAAATACTGTTGATATTATTTACAAAACAGTTTTATTTCTTGAAGGAAGCTGCCAAGTCCAATGTATTTTGGCAATTAATATATTCCAATAAAAGCAGCTGCCAAAGTGGTGCCGGTAGAAGTAAAATATCCCTGTGACAGTGAGCACCTTCTCTGTTTTCTTCAGTTAAAAGTGGCATCTTGAAAATAGAGAAAATGTTTCTTTACTCCAAAGCACTAACTTTAGCACATAATGTGGAAAAAAAATAATTTTTTTCCACATTATGAATTAAAATCATTTAATTTAAAATTGTTGTTGTTGTTGTTTTCAGTTTTATTTAAGTAATCTCTACACCCAACATGGGGCTCAAACTCATGACTCTGAGATCAAGAGTTGCACGGTCTTCCAACCGAGCCAGCCAAGTACCCCAAATTGTTGGTGCTTTTAAATAGTGAAAAATATCTTGGCAGTGAGTTATTTGCATGTTTGTGATCTGCTAAGTGATTCCAGTTTTAATTCTTCATTAATATTAAAAATGTTAAACTGCTCATTCCTCTCACTTAATATTGAAGTCGTGGTAGCATTATTAGTCTTGAAATAACAGTGAGTGGATCTACCAATATTTTTACATGTTATGTTACATTTCGAAGAGGTGAGCAGCATAAACGTCACTCCAGCTAGACATTCGGAAGGAACTTGACAAAGGTGATTATACTTTGATGTGGTACATTTCAGAGTCTAATGCTCCGCTTTGCAAACTAGAAACTTAATATTTATCAACATGCTGGGAGGTGGTTCCTCTCTAGAGGAGAGGCTCACATTATTCAGTACACAGGAGGTTATCTGTAAATCAGAATGCCAATTTATTAATCCCAAAGAGGATCAGAATAGGGAATTGGTTGATGAGCGCGTTTTTCATTGAGTGGGTGGAAAACTAGGTTGTAATTCACAGATGCTTGGTGTGCAGAGGTAGTTAATTAGAAGACATTACGGCTAGTGTCATCATACAGAAATCATTTATTCAGCACCCAGGATCTTTTCATTATCTTCTGAATCATCTTACTGTATTCTATTTTAAGTTTATTTATTTATTTTGAGAGAGAGAGCAAGGGAGGGGCAGGGAGAGAGAGGAAGAGAGAGAATCTCAAGCAGTCTGCACTGTCAGCACGGAGCCCAACGAAAGGCTCGATCTCATGGCCTGAGCCAAAACCAAGAGTCGGTCACTTAACAGACTGAGCCACACAGGCGCCCCTCATTTTATTTTATTTTTAACCAGGTGATCCTAACTTCTGTTTTTGGGATACTAAGCTGTTTGTTTTAAGCAAATATTATAGTTTTTTCTTTTGTATGAAAGGCAAGTATAGATTGATCGCTCTGTAACTGCCAAAAGACATTTTACAGAAGATGGACGCCATTTGCTTTTTATTTCCTTCAAGAATAAAACAGAGGAGGTAATCAGTTTAGGGAATTAAATTAGAGAGAAGAGATATTTTCATTTGTGTGGGTCTTTTGTTTTGTTTTTTAAATAAGCTCAGTGCCCAATGTGGGGCTTGAACTCACGATCAAGAGTCACACACTTTACTGGGTGAGCCAGTCAGGTACCCCTTCATTTGTGTGTTTTGTAAAGCTTTAAAAATAAAAGATAGGTTGCTATCAAGGAGGATAGACTAAACGAACTCTTAAGTTCTTTACAGTTAGGATTGTAACTGAAGTTTCTCAAAGCGGGGAATATTTTGTTTACATCTAGAGAGTAAATTGCACAGTATATATGAACATACTTTAAAAAAATATTTGAATGAAATGGATCCCTTTCCTTCTGTCTGATGTGGATGTCTTCAAAATATACCCCGTCTACTTTATCTTCAAAGACTCCCAAGTATTTCAGAGACCGTTTGAACAATACCTATACTGTGTATATAGTTAGACACCCTGACCAAGTAGAGTTTATTCCAAGAATGCAAGGCTGATGTTTGAAAAATCAGTCAGTGTGACCCACTATATTAACAGGCTAAAGAAGAAAAATCTCATGATTGTATCAATCAGTGTGGGAAAAGCATTTGAAAAATTTCACCCCTCATTTGTGATAAAAATTAACAGAAAAAAAGCCCTGACAGAATAAATAGGAATAGAAAGGCCTTGCGTCAAATTGATAAAAGAGCAACTACAGAAAACACTATACTTAATGGTAAAAGACTGAATGCTTCCCCCCAAGATTGAGAACAAAGCTAGAATGTTTCCTTTCACCACACTTATTCAGTATAGTGTTGGAAATTCTAGTCAGTGCATTAAGGTGAGAAAATAAAAGAGATAAATATTGGAAAGAGATAAAACTGTCCCTGTTTACAAATGATCTAATTATAAAAAAGTCTCAAGAATGCACCTCACCCCCAAATTTTTAGAATCAATATATATACTCTGCAAGATTTTAGGATACAAAAAGCAATTTTTCTCTTTAGAAATATTTGGTACATTTCAGTATACTAGCAGTGAATATATAGATACAAATTAAAAATTCATTAAATTAGTAATCAGAAACTCCCAAAAAGAAATCAGATGCCTTTACTGGAGAATCCTACAGAACTTTTAAAGAAAAATTTAAACTAATTCTATGGTCTCTTCCTGAAAATAGAATCAATGTAATCAAACACATACACACAAGAAATACTTAGGTGTAAATTTAACAAACGTTTTACAGGATTTTTATGCTGAATGCTATTTAATACTAGTGAAAGTAATCAGAGAAGATGTAAATAAATGGAACAATATATCATGTTCATGGATTGGAAGACAGCATAGTAAAGATGTCAGGTGTCATCAAATTGATATGCGTATTTAACACATTTCCTGTCAAAATCCTAGGAAGCCTTTTTTTTTTTTTTTTTTTTTTTTTTTTTGTAGATTAAAGTAAGTTTGCTCTAAAACTCATATGGAAAGATAAAGAACCTGAATAAATAAGAACAATTTACTAAAAGAATGGAGTGGAGTCATCAGTTTATCTAATTTCAGGGCTAACTTTATAGCTACAGTGATCAAAAGAGTGTGGTATTGGCAGAGGGATAGACAGATTAGTGGAACAGCATAGGAAGCCCCGATATTGACCCATACAAATATACCTAACTGGCTTTTGACAAAGGTGCAAAAGCAATTTAACAGAGGAAGGATAGACTTTTCAGCAAATGGTTTTGGAGCAATTAGATATTCATAGTTGAAAAGAGTTAACTTTGACCTAAATCTTATACTTTTTACAAGAATGAACTTGAAATAAATCATAAACTATAAAACGCTTTTTAACTCTTAGCAAAAATCATGGGAGCAAATCTTTAGGATCTTAGGCTAGACAATAATTTCTTATACTTAACACCAAAAGCACAGCTTATAAAAGGAAAAGTTGATAATTTGGATTTCATAATTTTTTTTTTTTAAAGTTCGCTCTGTAGAGACAAATACCAGGATGGGAGAAAATATTTGCCAAACACATATCTGGAAAAGACTACTATCTAAAATATATAAAGAACTTCTCAGACTCAAAAATTTAAAAACAGACAGTTCAATAAAGAAAATGAGTAAAAGACATTTCACTGAAGATGACAAATGGAAAGATACAAATGGAAAATAAGCAATGAAAAGATATTTAACATCATTCATTAGACTTTAGAGATAGTGTAAAGTAAAACCAAATGAGATATCACTGATGACTAAAATAAAAAATAGTGACGGGGCGGCTCAGTGGCTCAGTTGGTTAAGCCGCCAACTTCGGCTCAGGTCATGATCTCATAGTTCGTGAGTTCAAGCCCTGCGTCTGGCTCTGTGATGACAGCTCTGAGCCTGGAGGCTACTTCAGATTCTGTGTCTCCCTCTCTCTCTGCGCTTCCCCCATTCGCTCTGTCTGTCTGTCTCTCTCTCTCTCTCTCTCTCTCTCTCTCAAAAATAAATAAAACGTTAAGGAAATTTAAAAAAAAAAGTGACAACATCTTTGGTATTAGATGTGGATGTGGAAAACTGGATCACTCATACATGGTGGATGGGATGTAACATGACACAGTCATTCTGTAAAATGGTTAGTTTGGCAGGTTCTCAAAAAACTAAATATTCAGCTACCATACAACCCAGCAGTTGCGTTCCTGGACATTTATCCTAGAGAAATGAAAGTTTATGTTCACACGTAAACCTGTACATGAATGTAAATGGCAGTCTTATTCATAATACCAAAAACTAGAAACAACCCATTCAGTGGGTGAATGACGAAACAAACAGTGGTACATCCATACCATGAAGTACTACTCATCAATGAGAAGGAATGAACTGTAGTAGTCCCTTCTTACCTGCAGGGGTTATGTTCCAAGACTCCCAGTGGACTTTTGAAACCGCAGATAGTACTGAACCCTATATATACCGTGTTTTTTTTTCTATACATACATACCTGTGATAAAGTGTAATTTTATAAATTAGGCACAGTAAGATATTAACAATAACAATAAAATACAATTTTAACAACATACTATAATGAAAGTTACGTAAATGTGGTCTCTCTCTCTCTCTCTAAGTATCTTATTGTACTGCATTCACCCTTGTTGTGATGATGTGAGATGATGAAATGCCTACATGTTAAGATGAAGTGAGATGAGTGAGGTAGGCATAGTGATGCAGCATCAGGCTACTATTGACATCTGATGATAAGTCAGAAGGAGGATCATCTGCTTCCACACCATGGTTGGTTAGGGTAACTGAAACCATGGATTGGAGGTAAAGGAGAGACTATGGTTTTGGCTTACCTAACAACCTGGATTGATTGCCAAAGAATTATGCTAATTGAGAAAAGCCAATCCCAAATGGTTTCATTCCATTTATATGCTGTATTATTTTTCTTATATAATATTCCTGAAATGCCAAAAATACTGAACTAGAGACTAGATTAGTGGTCATTAGGGATTAAAGAGGGGATGGAAGGGAAGGAAATGGGTGTGGTTTTACAAGGGCAATGAGAGGATGCTAGTGGAAATGTCCGATATCCTGATTATATCAGTATCGATATCCTATTTGTGATAGTACTTTAATTTTACAAGATATTGCTCTTGGAGAAATTCGGTAGCAGGTACAGAGGATCTCTCTGTATTATTTCTTACAACTTCATGTAAGTTTAAAGTTACCTCGAATGAAAGTTTGATAATGGGCGCCTGGGTGGCTCAGTCAGTTAAACATCTGACTTCCGCTCAAGTCATAATCTCACGGTTCGTGAGTTCAAGCCCCACTTCGGGTGAGCTCTTGTCCCACTTTGGGTGAGCAGGAGCCCCACTTTGGGTTAGCCCCACTTCTCTCTCTCTCTCTCTCTGGCCCTCATGGGATATTCTCTCTCTCTCTCTCTGTCTCCCTCCCTCGCCCCTCCACTGTCTCTCTCTCTCTCTCTCTCTCTCTCTCTCTCTGCCTCTCATGGGATTCTCTTTCTCTCTCTCCCTCTGTCTCTGCCCCTCACTCACTTGAGCCCTCTTTCTCTCTCTAAGAAAAAAATAAAAGAATTAAAGTTAAATTAAAGAGAAGAGAATATGGTGGACGGTACCTTTGGTGAAGTGAGACTGGGGTAGAAATGTATTTTGTACAGCTTTTGAATACTAAAATAAATTTTGGGCTTAATTTTTTAGGTAATAAGGAACTGAAAAAAAATTTGTATTATGGGTATAGAACAAAGTAAATGAATAGAAAGTTAGAATAGATAAATTGTCTTACATATACAATTATGGGTTATAACAGTATTTCACATAGATTTTCTAAAATAGCTTGCTGTTTGGAAATTACTTTTTTAAAAAACAAAACCTGTTTTAAAATAGGATTGAGATGCCAATATATCAATGATGTAAAAAGTAACAGCATTATGAAATTACTTGGAATAGTCTATTTGTATATAGACTGATATTATTGGAAGTACAACTGATATTACTGGAAGTACAACTTTGGCAGATATTGATAGATATGCTTCTCTTTTAGGTATGGTTTAATACCTTGGTGTTGTTTGTAAGTACATTGTTTGGGTCTCTGATCATGCTTTCCTGTTGGAGCAACATTATAAATCGTGGCTATATTTCTGAGTCATAGATCTATTTGAGAATCTAAAGAAAGGTTTGGATTATCTCCTTAGATAAATGGACCACCAAACTCATTTTTCATATACTGGGATTCACAGACCACCTGCAAGCTATCTCTGAATCCCAGGTTTTAGTTTTAGAATCTCTATAAGAAGAAAAGTTCCAGAGTATATGTGTATAATTAATTTCAGTGTGATATCTAATCATCCAAAAATAACTATCTAATGAGCATCTATTTGCTTGCACAGTACCTATGGCAGCTGCCACATGGGATCCAAAAAGTGTTTTTAAAATACCCCATATTGCGAAAGGTTTACAATCAACTTTAAGAAGCAAGCTGTATTTATGAAATGATTATTAGAAGTGTCAGAATGAGAATAGGGTAATTCCTGCTTGAATCAAAGCATTACAGCTTTTGTAAATTACCTCAAAAAGACATTTTTGTAACCAACATACCATTGCCTCTTTTGGACGTGGGAGTATGAGAAGGGAAATAGAATTCTTTATAAATAAATACCACAAACTTAGTGAAGTGAGATAGGAACACTAGAGACCATCTGGATCCATTCAGAAGCAAATTCAGATTTTACAAGTGCACCATGGGGATACTGCAGTGAAAACATAGACATTGTCCATACCCTCATGGAGTTTCCAGTGTTAAGAGGAATAAATTGTTCATGAATAGAATGAAAAATAGCACATTGTGGGCTGGCATGTGCAACAGTGTAGGTTGCATAGAGTATACTTACTGCGCTAACAAACATTTTGACCTTGAACAAGTTTCTTAACCTTTTTGAGGCTCAGGAGGCTCATCTGTAATTTAGGGATAATAATGAATAATGTAATAAGATACTGTGTTCAAAGCCTGCAGTTGGTCACTACTGTTACTATTATTGGTTTGAGTAGCTCTAATGAATGACTAAATTAGGATATTCAAAAGGAAGAAGTAGGATATTAGGGGATGGACCACAGTAGTAAGAAAGTAGGATGTACATTCCTTTATATGCAAGATAGTAAGGAGACTTACCATCTCATAAAAATTTGAATGGGAGGTAATAATATGTGTAATGGCAGGCAATGTATAAGTCTTTTTAAAAAATGTATATGAAAATAAATTATTAACTGTTTTACTATTTCTTGATTAGCCTTAAGTAGGATTTGTTGGGTTTTTTTTGTTTCTTGTCTGTATATGTGGGGTTTTTTTTGTTTGTTTTTAGGTTAACATGGCAGTAGCTTTTATATGGGGAAGTCTTTTATAGTATAAAAACTTTGCTTACCAACTGTTACTCACTACCTTTTCAGAGATTGGAAATGCTTATGCTGTTTTAAGCAATCCAGAAAAACGAAAACAATATGACCTCACGGGCAATGAAGAACAAGCATGTAATCACCAGAACAATGGTAGATTTAATTTCCATAGAGGTTGTGAAGCTGATATAACTCCAGAAGACTTGTTTAATATATTCTTTGGTGGTGGATTTCCTTCAGGTATTTTAATGTTAGTTATAAATATTATATTTAATGAAGCTAGAGATTCTCACCTCCAATTAGGCTACATAGAGATTTATCTACTTTCTCCGCTACATTTCTTACAGTATTATGATCCTCCGATGACTTTTCATGAAGGTAGAAAAAAATGTTAGATTTATTACCTTCAATGTAAGTCTGACTTTTTTCTAGAACATGTTTTAATTTTTTTAAAAAAGAAATGAGTACAGATATTCTCTATTTTATATAAAGCTGAAGAAAGGATATATAAATAGGAGATCCAGTGGCAGTGTCTTAATTAAGTGCTATTACAATTACAGGAGGTATCATATACCCTAGATGACAATTTGACATTGGTTCTCTGAAGATCTTTGTAGACATTTCATTCATCGCATTATAAATTGCTAATTCGGATATATGTAGAGGTACTTTTCATTGAAATATTAAAATGTTTGATTCATAGGTTATATATAAAGTAAGTGGGTTTTTAAAATTATTTTAAGATAGGGGCGCCTGGGTGGCTCAGTCGGTTAAGCGTCCGACTTCGGCCAGGTCACGATCTCGCGGTCCGTGAGTTCGAGCCCCGCGTCAGGCTCTGGGCTGATGGCTCAGAGCCTGGAGCCTGCTTCCGATTCTGTGTCTCCCTCTCTCTCTGCCCCTCCCCCGTTCATGCTCTGTCTCTCTCTGTCTCAAAAATAAATAAAAAACATTAAAAAAAATTAAAATAAATAAAATAAAATTATTTTAAGATAGAAATAATTGGTTGAATTAGGCTATCAAAGTAAAATATTGTAGAAGTACTACTAAATGAATAGATTTTATAGTACCAGCATAAGTTGTATTGAATGCTACTTTATTTACTATGAGTTGTGTGAGAAGTAATGTTCTCTGACTGTATAGCTCCTGTAAGATAGTTAAAATTATAGCTCCAGTAATGTTGACATCATTTATTTAAGGTACTAAGTTAAACATTCGATTCAAAATTAGGAGAATCTTCATGAATGTAGCAATATAATTTGGCCTGATGGCCCTGCCTGAATATTATTGAGAAAGATTGTGGTCGTTGACAGGGCATTTTGTAAAGCATCCTTGAGGGAAAGAGAATGTGTAAATGCAAATTAATGAATGAAAATACAACATGTATTTTGACATATTATGACATATAATTACTTCTCACAGAAAAGTTATCCAGACTAGTAATTTTGATGGTAAATATGTAGGAACAATCAAGAATCTTTCGGGTTAATAGTCAAGTTTCAGATAGTTGAGTTACAGTTCTTTTGCTTGTTATGACATAATTTACTTTGTCAGAGGTAGCTCTTTCTGATTGGTCACCTTATTTGAAAACAACCTGATTGTCTATCAGCAGGAGAATATTTGAATAAATTGTGGTTCACGTCTACCATATTCTATTATATAGCTGTTTGGTTTTTTTCTTTTTAATAAGTTCTAGCACTGTCTTGATTCCTAGAGGTATTTGTGATTCATTGATAAATGCAGAAAGCAGAGTTTGAGAGTAAGACCCAAGATTTGTAAAAACAACCAACCACAACAAAGTCCTCTATGGATGCAATATTAAGGAGGACTCTTATTTAGGTTTTCATAAAGAACTTCCGTCTCCAAGGAAGCAAAGTCTGGGAAGGATCATTGCTGTTTCTATCCACCCTTTACTCACAGGAGGAAAGGGCAATAAGCATTCACTACTCAAACATGTATTATTTTAGTAACTTTTAAAAATTAAATAAAAATGTAAAAAATATATCATTTTTCTGATCACAGTTTCTCTCCTTAGTTTTACCTTGCTTTTAATTTTTTAGGTAGCGTACATTCATTTTCAAATGGACGAGCTGGTTATAGCCATCAACATCAGCATCGACATAGTGGACATGAAAGAGAAGAAGAAAGAGGAGATGTATGTTTATGATATGATTAGAAATCTTCAAAATGGCACATTTCAGTTCAGGAAAAGCAATTAGGGTTGTCTGAAAATAGGGCAAGTTGTTTTAAAAGGAAGTAATGAGTTTTCCCTTACCAGAGGTATTCAATAGAGACTAGGCAGTCCTTTAGGGATATTGCGGGAGCAGGGGTAGAAGTCAAGGTAAGAGGGTGGTGGGCAAAATGATACCTTGGAGTTTGGTGTTCTATGATTCTGATGAAGATACCCCTGCAGAGTGCATGCTTTGAAGAAAGCTTCTCGTTGTTTGTCCTAAAGAATTTAGAATACTGAAAAACTTAAGTTAGAAGTTACTTTCCTTGTTCTAATACAGTTATACCCAATTGCATATAGCACTTAAATTACATGAAGTGGAAAGGTAAATAGAAAGAACGCTGGACTAGAAATCAAAAGGCATGGGCCCTAGCTCTGACACTCGTCTGCTTCATGTACCACTCTGAAATTCAAGGGAAAAATAGTTCTGTAAGAGAGAGAACTTCTTCATCTGTTACATGAGATCAGTTTATATCAGTGTTTTCCAAATCAGGATATCTACAGATCTACGTATCTGCATATCTCCACCTGGAAAGTGGTATTTTTAAGAATCACTCCAGGAAGCTGGTATGATCAGGCAGATTTGAAAGCACTGAGCCAGATGATGTCAAATGTCCTTTCTGCCTCTAAAAATATATGACAACTGTTGGATTATTGACAACTACAGTTATATTACAATTTGTTATTTTTTGATTATTTTTTTATAGGGAGGTTTTTCTGTGTTTATCCAGCTGATGCCCATTATTGTATTGATCCTCGTGTCATTATTAAGCCAATTGATGGTCTCTAATCCTCCTTATTCCTTATATCCCAGATCGTAAGTAGCTAAGTGAAGTTTTACACACACACACACAAAATGTTGTTTCTCATCTAGCTTCCTTTAAAGGGCCTTGTGCTCTCTTCAGCTTTTAAGTAATTTTCTATTGCTACAAGTGTACCAGATTTTAAAATTTCTAATTTAAAAAAATCGTTGCTGAAGTGATAAATTTGTATTATCTTGTTAGTTTACATTTCTGTTCTATTGTGGATAAAGACAGAAGTACTGTATTTGAGCTTAATAGCAATTTATGTAATAGGTGATATGTTGAGATCAAAGACAAAAAATAGTTTGAAAGACAAAAGTAGAATTATAATTGATGTTACATAGATTTGTATCATTGAGGGGTAAACCACTTCACTCTTTTGTTTATGAAATGTTAAGTAAATAAAAGCAGATATTACTTTTTTGGTATATGAGGTATTTTTCCACAATATACTTTATATAAGATCAGGACATAAAGGAAATTTAATGCAGCATCCATTCTAGAAAACTTTAGTGTAATACAGTGAACATACAAGAAACTTGATAAAATCATATTGCCAGTGATTTTACAGTATTAAAAACAGATTGGTGTAAAAATAAGAAATAACTTTTTCTTTCTTCTAAATAAGACTTTAATTAACTAAAAATTGAAAGAACTTATAAGAACGTATATTAAAATAGGATTACTTTTTTATTACATGAATGGTGGTTTTAGGCAATTTGAAATAACGTAAACAAATGATTACTAATACTAACTTTTTAATTATTTTTAGTTGTTTTGTTAACTTGGTTTGTAGTAGCAGGATCAGAATGTATAATTTTAATTAAAAAAATAATGATCAAGCATTTCTTTTGCAGTGGATCAGGGCAAACTATAAAAATGCAGACAGAAAACTTGGGTGTCGTTTATTATGTCAACAAGGACTTTAAAAATGAATATAAAGGAATGTTATTACAAAAAGTAGAAAAGAGTGTGGAAGAAGATTATGTGACTAATATTCGAAATAATTGCTGGAAAGAAAGACAACAAAGTAAGTTTATGAAATGTTTAACATTTAAAAACTTATTCAGAGTCTTTGGAATTGATTATTGTAGATTTCCCTACTACAGAAATGTTCTAGAATTGCCTGGCACGTAATTGGAGCTCAGTACTTGAATACAACAATACATTTTAATGTACATGTGGCCTTATAATAGTATAAACACATAGTTTACATAGAAAGCACTTAATAAATGGTATGTATTGTTATCAGTAAATATTTGGTTGAGTAAGTGAATAATTCCAAATTGCATTGTATTTAAGATGTTGTCAATTGTAACATGCATCATTATTTTATGTATCACTATAAAAGAAAAAATTCTGGTACATTTGTTATGTCATCGATTTTAATATGCATCCTGTTTCAGAGTGAAGTTTGAAACTCTTCATTAATTTAGCTTGAGCATTTAACACTTAAAGTATAATGAGTTTTGTTGACATTTTGTTTTATTCTGTACGTGAAGTCCTTGGGAACACGTAATCAATTTGTTTAGCCTTTTCCAGCCTCAGCTTGCTTAATTTAAGAAGCAGTTCCACCCATAAAAAGCTTGACCATAGGAATTTGCAGAGATGGTGCATGTGAATCTAGTATTGTTATGGTTATTGTTTTTCTGACTGTTACATATAATAATGTAGACCATATAAAGTAGACTTTGGGGTTAAACAGACTAAAGTTGAATCCCAGCTCTGTAATTTTTAGCTGAGTGATTAGGGCCAAATATTCTAACCTTCATGAATTTCCTCCCTCAGGTGTGAAATGGGTGATGCTGACTAGGGAAGAGGAACTAAGTGTCATTTATATAATACTTAGTTTCGGTCACTGTCCCAAGCACTTTATATATATTAACTTATTTAATTTCCACAACACCACTGTGAAGTTATTATACCCATTTTACATATGACGAAGCTGAGACACAGAGAGATTTAGTAACTTGTCCAAGGTCATAGAGGTAGTCTGTGATTCAAACCAGTCAGTCCAGACACTGTGCTCCGTAATCTTCTCAATAATGCCCAACTTTATGGGTTTGTCATAAAAATTAAATCAGACAATAAAGTGTTTCACATGGAGTAAATGCCCAGAAAAATGGTAGCAGTTATCATCATCTCCCATCCAGTAGGGAAGAGTCGATAAAACATAACCTTTGTATACTTCCAAGAAAGTTCTTGTCTCTGACTTTGGAGTCCTCATCTATATAGTGGCAGTTAGAAGAGAAAGTGAAAGTTAGAAACCTTCTTGGTTTCCAAGTCTGAGTCTGTGAAATCCGTCTGGTCTCAATGTGGAGAAGGTTATACTAGACTATTGGTTTTCAACTGGAAATGATTTGCCCCTGCTTCACAATATGTTTGGTAATGTCTGGAAACTTTGTGTGTGTCACTATGGGGTGGGGGTGGGAGAGATTGCTGCTGGCATCCAACAGACTGAGGCCGTGGTCTGCTAAACATCCTGCAGTGCAGGGGACAGCCCCCACAACAGAGTTCTCTGGCCCAAAATATCGATATCACTGAGGCTGAGAAACTCCATTAGCGGAAGGTCTTAAGGACAGAGCACACCAAATTTTATTTATTTCATTTTATTTCACTTTTTGGTCTCTAGTGCCTTGCACAATCCTTGGCATATCTTGGCATATCGTAAACTTTTGATGGATATATGAATAATTGGATGAAAGATTAATGAATTCATAAGAATGAACGTACGAAAGACCTGCGTATTTTGTGTTAAAAGAGCGACTAGCACATTAGATCTGTCACCTTTCAAATACGAATTCTAATCTTCAGCCACATATGGGTGATTTGGGGATTATGCATACTTAAATTCTGTTACCTTAAATAATTGGGAAATTGGCTGAATAAATAGAAAGAAGGAAGGAAAAGATATTCATGTTTGTGGAAGATGGTGTAATGTTATGGTAAGAGTGAAGGCTCTGAGACTGCCTTGCAAGATAAGATCCTGGCTCCACCAATATGTGACCCAGACCAAGTTACTTAACCTCTCTAAATCGTAATTATCTCATCATTAAAATGTGGACCATAACAGATCATATATGTTACACTTAACATAATATCTTGCATCTGTAAGTGTTCAATAGTATTACTTATGGTATTTATAATCATTTTTTATTCTATCCATACTATGAACCAAGTGTTTTTGCTTGGCATACTTTAGTTTAATCTTTTAGTAATCTGGCAGGATTGGTATTAATGTTCACAGACTTTGAATCTGTTCTGTTTACCAAGTTGTCTGCAGCTATATTGTACACAGTTAACATGTGTGTCTTTTAAAGTTACTATCGGAAGGAAATTTTAACTAAAATCTGATTTTAGTAAGTCATTATTTACAAAACCACTTGGTTGCATTCAAGAGTATCAGTGGAACAAGACAAAAAGACTAAAGACTTAGAGACTAAAACGAAATGACAACTAAATACAATGTATGATCCTGGATTGGCTCCTGGGCGGGGAGGGGAGGAAATGGCTGTAGTGGATATCCTTGGGACGACAGGTGAAATTTGAGCATGGACTATACATTAGATAAGAGGATTCTACTGTTGTTGAATTTCTGAATTTGAAAATTGTATTGTGGTTATGTAAGAGAATGCTCTTGTTAGGAGAAACATGCTGAAGTAATTAGGAATGAAAAGTCATGATGTCTGCACCTTATTCTCAAAAGGTTTTGTAAAGTAATAATCACCACCATAACAGTAACAGCCTTTATTATTGAGAGAGCTGAAGCAGATTTGACAAAAAGTGAAGAATTGGTCAATCAAGGTCTAAAGGGTTTTAGAGCGTTCGTTTTAGTACGCTTTAACGTGGGTTTGAAATTTTCAAAATGAGATTTAACAAATTTAAGTGAAGATGGAAGTGAGAGGAGCTCGGTATGACACTAATTAATCCATTGATTGAAAGTTTTACTTGTTGATTGGGATGAGTTCATCTTGTTTTATAAATTGATGTCATCAGAAAGGTTGTTGGCCAATAGATTTCTTTTTACCAGAGTTTTTCTGTTCTGTAGTCACTTTTAACACTGTGTAATGTCTAGATTGGTAAAGTAGGTGTTTTATAAAACACAAGCAATAATTTGAAGTAATGGAAAGAATAAAAGGGTAGTGGTTTGGAGATTTGGCTTGGAATCTAGACCCTGCTGTTGACTAGCCCTGTGAACTTTGTTTTATCTACCTCATCTGGGAAGAAACATCTGCAAAAGGATTTCACAAATGCTTCATTTGTAAATAAAAGGGATGGAGCGATTTTGACTGAGTTGTTAAATCCTAGCTGGATTGACGGAATAAAGATCTGTTCTGAAGATCTTTGCCAATAGAATACACTCTTACTGTGAGTATTATTTTGAATGTGGTCCTGACTGATGTCTTTTACTTTGGCCATTGTTTTCCAGAAAGTAAGTGACTTTTTTCTGGGTCTTGTTACATTTTTTTCCTAAGTGCCCCCACCCTTTGGAAGTGTTAATAAACAGTGAAATGACTGAGAGTAACGGGAAGATAGCAAGGAATAGTTCCCGGAAGATCTCTCGGAAGATTCCCATTTGTTTTTTTTAGTAATGCTATCCACATACTGAAGAACATCTTAGTACTTATTTGCTAAATACCACTACTATGATTCTGTAGCAAGCTATTTTCTGTTATGTGTTCCTTCAGTAAGATTTTTTAAATTTAATTTTTATTTTTTTATTATATATTTTTTTAAAGTTTATTTTTATTTATTTTGAGAGACAGAGAGCAAGCAGGGGAGGGGCACAGAAAGGGCGACAGAATTCCAAGCAGGCTCTGCACTGTCAGCGCAGAGCCTGATGGGGGGCTCAAACTCATTAACTGTGAGATCATGACCTGAGCCAAAATCAAGAGTCAGACGCTTAACCTACTGAGCCACCCAGGTGCCCCAAGATTTTTTTTTTTTTTTTAATTCAAGTGAACTCAGGACAAGATTTCAATTTTTTCTACTCAAGTCCTAGCATAATGAATTAATCTGAACCCTTAACAAGAGGTCACAGCAAAAACAACCACTAGCAGGATTGAATAGCATATGATATCTTCAGGATGAAAGGTCCAGACAATGCTTTAGAGCAGTAGTTTTTAAACCATTGGAGACAGGAGTGAGGGAAATGGTTGATAGGATTTTATTTTCATTTTCTTCCCAGAACAGCTCTGTGTTGGTTTTACATGCTAGGCTTCCAAAGGCTTTTAGGAGGAATACTTGGATTTCTTTCTTAAAAAAAAAAAAAAAAAAGTCAGTTAATAGAAATGTATTGAAGGGCTTCTATTAACCATCATTTCAGTTTAAATAACTAGGTGACGTAAATTAGTATCTACTTAGCAAAATGTTTTTGTTTGTTAACAGAAACAGATATGCAGTATGCCGCAAAAGTATACCGTGATGATCGTCTCCGAAGGAAGGCAGATGCCTTGAGCATGGACAACTGTAAAGAATTGGAGCGGCTGACCAGTATTTATAAAGGAGGATGAACTGGGATTGTGTTTATACCTTCTAGTGTACTCTTAATTTCTTCCGTAAGTAAGTTTAGTTTCATCATGAGAGCTAAAGAAAAAGATTGGATGTTAACAACGAAACTGAATGGTTGGTCCCTGAAATCTTGGACTGTTTGTGACCTACTGGCTCCTTTAAATAGTAAGGAACTGAAAACTAAAAGTAACATTTTCATTATGCTTCTGCAGTTATTTTCACTTTAAAAGCTTACATTATTCCTAAATAAAATGTTGTGAGAAAGGATTATCACACCTGTGGCAGTTTCCAGTTTTAGTAGTTCTCCATGTTTCCTTTTGTCATGTAAATATTTCTGGAATGATCATTTTGTGTACATACGGGTTACTACATTTTTATTTAAATTCTTTCAGCATTTAGCTCCATGAGACACTTTAGTTTAAACTGATAGAATAAATGTCCTATGAGAAAATTACGTTTTCCTTGTCAGATGTCGAATGTTGGTGGAGTTTAAGCAATGAAACTTTTTCAAAAAGAAAAGAAAAAACAAAAGCTGTTTAACTTTGTGTAAATCTTGTAGCATTATCAGCTTAGAGGGAATTGATATTTTTAATATTGCCATTATATTCCAGAATATATATTGAGATAAATGAACTGGTGTAGAGTATCAGTTTGCTATTTAGTTTTATGAATTGCTAAGCCATGCATAGAAATGAAATGCTATACTGATAGATTTTAAAGAAAATATGAGGAAATGGCTATGTAGATATTAAACAGAAAGGGTCTTCAACAGTAAATTGCACTTATGTCATTTGCAATTCCAATAATTATAAGCCCCTCAAATGTTTATATATCTGTCATTGAAGGCTGCTAAGATTTATGAAGAAGAAGACCCACCTGTTTTGTCCCCCATGGAAATTTTAGTTTTTTCTTAGTTATCATTTAAGCAGGATCTCAAGTAAATGGGTTCTTCTACAAATGAGTAATAAAAAAAAAAATACTACTAAAATGAAGCTTCGTGCCTTTTAACCTGATTGCCAACTCTTAAACATATAAGTAGATTACAGCACACTTATTTGATCAGAGCATGATCTGTTTGGCCATATGCAACAGTGAGCAGAAATATAGCAGCAGGTAGAATAGTGATTTATAGCAAGTTATCCTTACAAAATTCTGAGCTAAAAATCTATTCACCATTGAGTAATTCAATTAGTCTAATAGGAATAAGCTCTCTGTAATTCAATCCATAATATAAATTAGAAAAATAAGCTGGAAATTGAAGTTTTGGGTGCCTGTATATTGAGTATGAACCTATTTGATTTCTAGTCTAACAGCTGTAATATTTTAATGATTTTGCTTCATACTCAGTTAATGGAACACAAATGCATCTTTGGTAGTTTTTTTTTGGTATGTGAGGGGATGCCAGTTAGAGTGGCAGTGTTCTTTTATTTAAAGATTTTTTTTCTGAATGTAGTTAATTTTATAGCACCTGTTGAATAAAACCGCTAAAATGATCATTCTTTTTAAAAATATTCTCTGATATCCCCTTTCCAGGTGAATCAGTAGAAATACCTGAATGAATTAGTGGGTTAAATGAAACAACATACTGTTCCAGGAAAACTGGACAGCTAAACCAGTTTTCTTTTAGAAATATTTAAAGAAATAAAATAATAGCAGTGCTAAAAGAAAATACAAATTTAAATATGTTCTTGAGCCTGTAGAGTGATTTTTTTTAAAAATAAGGTCATAGCATTCTAATTAACTTTGAAAGTTCATGTACATCAGAAAACTTACAAAAATTTAAGAGAAAAAATCTCATCCTTTTATTTTTCCAGCTTTAGTGGGAAATTTACACTATTGTGATTGATGCTAATGTGAACTGAACTCTTGTTGAGTGATTCTTTTTCCCTTAATCTCGGCTTTTTAAGGGGATTCATGTAGTTATCAAATGAAGTGAAGTTATATGTTATGGAGTCATGTGTGGCTTTTGGACAGTATTATATTTCAGTTGCATTGCTGCATTCCATCACATTTCATAAAATGTTTGGGGGAGTGTGTTTGAGAAAATAAAATTTTCAGACAACTGTGCGAAATACCTGATTGAGTGCCTGATAATTTAAGCCACGTATAAAGTATGCAAGGAAAGATTAAGTCCTTAATGTCGTCTATATTTTGGTGTAAAGACCCAACCAAGTGTCTTAGAATTTGGGGTTAATTCTACAAAGTAAGAGGATTTTAACTATCTTGAGATAGAGGATGTTCATATTTTCTACTCTTCTGATAAAAATCTCAACTTTTACCATCTTATTTTTAGCTACATGAGCTTTGCAATTTCATTTGATAACTTGTACTATTCATTTTAATCATTGCCTCAAAGCTCTCAATCTCTGAGTATTGCTTTACTAGCTGTTCTAACTAGTATTTGAGAAGTTTGGCCGCAACTATATTTATTAATGCTTTACATTTTTATCCCTTTTTACATACATACATATAAACATCATTGTCCTTGTAAGGATTTGGGGGAAAGTAAATAGTATCTTTTCTCCTCCTTTTTTGATTCCTTAGTTCCCAGATAGACTGGTGCTAGTCATTTATAAGCTTCAGAATTTATTTTGATCAAATCTGAGAATGTCATTCTCAATGAGAAAATACAAGTTTTAATCCATCTAGTATGTAAAAATAATATATTTTGGGGACGGATTGCATTTGAATGCTTAAATAAGTATTTGTTTCATAATCATTGCATTTTTATTTATAATATACACAGATTTGGTAGAATAAATCCTTAAGGCGTATATATGCCAGTGCATTAAGCCACTCTGCTTTTGTGTCAGCTCAGGTGTTCACAAGAATAGGAATGTGGAGTTTCAGCCCTTCACTGTAATTGCACTTTTATGCTTAAGTTTTCTTCCTGTTAAATCTTCAGCTACACTAGTATGTAAAATAGTGTATAGTGAGAGAAATGATCACCCTCTTCATTTCTCTTTGTTGCTCTGTTGTAATAGTTTTAAATGCATCTGTTTTTTAATAACTGTGACATATTCTTAATAACGTATTCCCACATATTTCGTTAAAAATTAAATCTCCCGCTTGTGTGAAGACAGTGAAACATTTTTTGATGTTGACTTGAGAACCAAATGAGCCATCTTTCCAGTTAAGTAAGTGTTATGGCAGAGGACCATATAGTTCAAAAGGAGAATTTGTGCATTTATTTAGTTTCGCCAAATGAAGGTTCAGGACTACCCATGTTACTATCTGTCTTCATACTGAGTGTAGCAAACTGAAAGGGCATCATAATCTTTTTTTTTTTTTGTCTGAATAGAAAAAGTCCTGAAAATGAACAATAAATCTGAATTTTAATCTTTACTAAGTCGCCGAAAAACCATGTCTGTTGGCCACGTTGGACAGTTGCCTAGTTAAAATCCATAACATCCTCTATAAACCAATGAAAAAGGAAAGAATAGTATAACAATAACTTATAAAACATTTTTTGATTTTAATTTTTAAGTACAAAGAAAAAGTGAGTAGAATGAGGATCTTCAAGGAATTCTTACACATCCCTTTAATAATCTGATGGGCAACACAGTCCTAGAATTCAGGCTTCCTTTTTGGTTTCCATTACTATTAAATAGACACTTTCATGTAAATGGAAACATTTTCCCTCAAAACATGAACTCAAAACATACTCCTTATATTAAGGATTATATAACCGCGTGTTTTGTAAGTTCCCTGTGTGTAACTTTTTCCTGTTGGTATGTGATTCGTTCTCATTTAATTTTATTATCTGCTGGTTTTGGGGCCAATGGACTTGTGAATATTCTGTGGACGTGTCCATGTATAGGTGTATATATATATATTTTTTTCCAGCTAATACCTCAAATGTGTGATTGTTTAATATATACCACACTATGTTTGCACAGAGCAGGGCTTCCAGTAGCCATGGATATTCTTATTTCTAACTTTGAAAATCATTCCACAGAATTTCATTGGTGTGAATTCTTTCTATTGATCCATTTCAAATTTTAAACAGAGATTCCTGTTATAAGGCTCATACTTCAAATATAACTGTATGTTTCTGTATCTAGCAGTGGAAATATGTCAGGGTAAGAAGTGTTTCTTGAAGTGTCTAGTTTAGTAAGTTTTTATTAACAATTGGGACTACTGGTCACCGGGCTGTCTACTGACTGCACAGTGATGACACCCGGCATGAATTTGAGCAAGTCTTACTCACTTTGGCACAGGAGTCAGGCCATTCCAATCTGATTCTACTATGCCATTTAAGAGTGCCACTAAAATAATAGAGGTTTTCGAGTGACACTGTAGTATTTTAAGCATCGATTTCAAAATGAATTGTTTTTTTGAGTTGGCTGACCATACCAATGAGAAGAAAGAAACTCACACATAAATGGTATTTTATAATTTATTTATATTAAGAAATGCTTCTTACCTGTTTTGGTTTTGGTTTTGTTTTTTGGATAGCTACATAAGACTTTTCCACTTAAAGTTTAAATCATGTGTTTTTTAAAGCTGCAGGTAGTTTTCAAGGTGTGATGGAATTTTAATGGAAGCCTTGTATAAGTTAAATGAAGTGATACTGGTAAAGGAGAGCTAACTTTATTTGTCTATAGTGCATTCAAGATTATACAATTAGATTTAAAAATGAAATGTCTGATTTGTAAAATACTTACTGTTATATCAGACTTATAAAATAAAATTTTCTGTGTGAGAACTCTGTTAAAGAAAATGCACTTGATTTTTAATGAATGTTCTGCTGAATGATTTGTGATGAATTTTTGTCTTTCAGTCTCTGCAGTTTATCTCAATATATGAATAAAAAGAAGGTCTGTTCTCACTGTAAAGGATTTGTTTTTCTCATGTTTGATACTCTTAATATGCACTTTCTTTCATTCGTTCAACCATTCAACAAATGTCTGAATGCCTGCTGTATCCCAGGCAGTGAGCTGATTGCTGGGAATTAATCACCGAACAAGACAAACATCCTTATGGAGTTTATATCTAGCCAGGAAAATAAATGGCAAGTAAATAACTAATTATAATTATGATGAATAGTACAAAGAAAAGTCTAAGGTACAACGAGAGCATATGTCTAGAAGATGTAACCTACTCTGGGAGGGATGATTAGGGGAAGTTTCTCTGAGAAAGTGAGCTTGAGCTGAAGCCCAAAAGATGAGATAAGTAGTAGGAGTGAGGTGAATGCTAGAGATACGGTTCCAGTGGAGTGTGCTAAGTTGATAAAGCATAGAAACTTTATACCGGAGTGAAAACAAGCTTGCATGAGAACAAACTTGTATGATTATGGCATAGGAAAGGCAGGGTAAGGTAGGGAATTAAAATAGGATAGGGGCCAGGTTCCATAAGACCATATATAGATTATGATGATGATAATTGGACTTTATTAGAAAACCTTTGAGATTTTTAAGGAGGGAGTTACATAATGAGATTTGAGTTTTTAAAGTATCATTTTAGTTTTGTGCCAGGAAGACTGGAGGGCAAAAGTGAATGTAGGATTGGCAAAGGAGAGATAATCATGACTTGCACCAGAGTAGGAATACAGATAAATGAATGATTTTGAGAGAGATTCAGGAGATAGAATCAAGAGAAATATTTGTTTGATTGGATTTAGGATAAATAGAGGCAGCAATTAAAAACTTTCCAAAAATTTGGCTGTGAAAAGGAGTAGAGAAGGATGTTAGCTGGAAGAGGATGTGGTTTCTTTTCTTTTTTAACATTTATTCATTTTTGAGAGACAGAGTGTGAGTGGGGAAGGGGCAGAGAGGGAGACACAGAATCTGAAGCCGGCTCCAGGCTCTGAGCTGTCAGCACAGAGCCTGGCGCAGGGCTGGAACTCAAAAGCTGTGAGATCATGACCTGAGCCGAAGTCGGATGCTTAACCCACTGAGCCACCCAGGTGCCCTGAGGATGTGGTTTCTAAAGAAGGCTTCTGTGTTTTCAATTATTAATTATATGTGATCTTATTTATTACACGAGAGATGTTTTATTCTGTTGTTTTTCATTCTTCTGTAAAGGGGCAGGTAGAAAGTGAAAGAGTAAAGATAGAGAAAAGGGGATAGTTAGCAGTAAGTGCCCGATTCGTCCAGAAGATATTAGTCCACTGGCCAGATGGAAAAATTACTTTAGCTAAGAGACCACCAGCATTCTTTCAGAAAGGAATGCACAAAGGATGGGTGCAAAGGCAGGTAGGTTTGTAGTGTTGGTAGTAAGATGTCATGGCTTGCTTGCATTGGCTTGATGAATAGGCAGTTTCTCTGTATAAAGTGGGGGAGGGGAAAAGAAAAATAAACAGAGGCTTAGGAAGAAGACAGTGTGAAGGAATTGTCAGCTCACTGGTGAAAAAGTAGGGTTTTTACAAAGGCTGGGTTGGTGACAGAATTTATAGTCCATTAAGTCATGTGTATTTTCTCCAGTCTAACCCAGCAGCCTAGGCATAGGCCTGGAGAATACAATTCGTTAAACTCATCCAAATTTGGAGTTCTGGCAGGCAGGAAAGAAGGTAGGAGAGTTTAAGATGTTGACAAGTGAGGGGTTCAGTGATTGCCTATTGTATGCAAGCCAGAGATGAGTGGAATTAGTGATTACTTAAGTGACTGCTGAAATCCAGGGTGTGATGACAATGAGTGGTAGTAGAAAAGAGAAAGTTATTACACATGATCTTGCAATTGTGTTCTCAATGGGCCAAATCCCAAACCATAGCCAGAATCAATATTAGCAAGACATTTTCCAACTTGGCCAATCTAAGTGATAACATTTTCATTTTTGTGTGTTGGAGAATCGGAAAAACTCTCCTCATGAGTTTGAATGCCAACTAGAATTTTCACATAAATACTGGAACCAACCTAAACCAAAATGATTGGTAATTTTTCATAGGAAAGAAGGATTAAAAAAATTGAGGGGTGCCTGGATGGTTTAGTCAGTTAAGCATCTAACTCTTGATTTAGGCTCAGGTCATGATCTCAGTTTTGTGAGTTTGAACCCTACATTGGGCTCTGTGCTGACAGCATGGGACCTGCTTGAGAGTCTCCCTCTCTCTCTCTGCCCCTGCCCTGCTTGCACTCTCTTTCTCAAAAATAAATAACAAAAAATGTAAAAAAAAAAATCAAGATATCTCTGCCATATACAAAAGCTAAGAGAAACTTAAGCTAAAAATAAGCAGAGGGGCGCCTGGGTGGCGCAGTCGGTTAAGCGACCGACTTCAGCCAGGTCACGATCTCGCGGTCCGTGAGTTCGAGCCCTGCGTCGGGCTCTGGGCTGATGGCTCAGAGCCTGGAGCCTGTTTCCGATTCTGTGTTTCCCTCTCTCTCTGCCCCTCGCCCGTTCATGCTCTGTCTCTCTCTGTCCCAAAAATAAATAAAAACGTTGAAAAAAAAATTTAAAAAAAATAAGCAGAAACAAAGGCTTTTGATACAACCAATAAAGTTAGAACTTCAACCACATGTGCATGTTTAGCTATTTAATAATATATGCTAGTACCCTCTCCAGTATGCTGTGTACTAGAAAATTCGGTTAACATAAAAATTTTGGGCGTTCGTATATACAGTTTCTACTAGTTTCTTCCTAAACCTCAGGGATCATCTGGTACACCCCACTTTGGAGATCTAGTACATAGTGCTGATAATCTTTTAGGCCAGTAAATATTTCCCCTAATCCTGTATCAGCAGCAGTGAGTAAATTCAAACACATCAATCTGAGTATGTAAGGAACTCTTCCTTTGACTGCCGTAATTTGGAAATCACCACACTTGGAAATTAGAAATCTTGTTAGTTCTTTCAATTTGAGGACGTGGTGGTATTTGGAGAGCTTAGAAAGCTGTGTTCTCCATTTTTGTCACCCAAAAAGAAAAACAGCAGTGTTTCCCAGGTCAGCTATCATTTATTGAGGTCGTTAGGATGGAAAATGTCAACATGAAAAGTAGTACTTGCAGAATTCAAAAGAACTTGCTACAGTTCATTTGTTTTAATGTTTATTTATTTATTTTGAGAGAAGTGAGAGTCAATGGAGGAGGGGCAGAGAGAGAAAGAACTCCAAGCAGGCTCTGCATTGTCAGCATGAGCTGGACCCAAGGCTCGAACTGACGAGGCAGATCAAGACCTTAGCTGAAATCAAGAGCCAGACTTGTAACCGACTGAGTCACTCAGGTGCCCTGAGGGTTCATATTTTTATTAGCCTCTAAACTTGGGGGCAGGGGCACCTGAGTGGCTCAGTTGGTTATGCATCAGACTCTTTGATTTCGACTGAGGTCAGGATCTTGAGATTCGTGGGTTCGAGCCCTGCGTCAGGCTCTGTGCTGACAGCTCAGAGCCTGGAGCCTGCTTCAGATTCTGTCTCCCTTTCTTTCTGCCCCTCCTCTGCTTGCACTCTCTCTCAAAAATAAACATAAAAAAATAAACTTCGGGGCAAATGGTGAGGGTCAGGAGTGGGTAAGTTTTAGTCAGGATCAGGATTAATACTTCTTTTTTTAAAAAAAGTTTAGGGGCGCCTGGGTGGCTCAGTCGGTTAAGCGTCCGACTTCGGCTCAGGTCACGATCTCGCGGTCCGCGAGTTCGAGCCCCGCATCGGGCTCTGGGCTGATGGCTCAGAGCCTGGAGCCTGCTTCTGATTCTGTGTTTCCCTCTCTCTCTGCCCCTCCCCCATTCATGCTGTGTCTCTCTCTGTCTCAAAAATAAATAAACGTTAAAAAAAATTAAAAAAAAAAAAGTTTATTTTGAGAAAGAGAGAAAGCACGTGTGTGAGCAGGTGGGGTGGAGAGAGGGTAAGAGAGAATCCTAAATGGGCACCATGCTGTCAGTGCAGAGTCCGACACGGGGCTGGATCTCAGGAAACATGAGATAAAGACCTGAGCCGAAATCGAAAGTCAGATGCTTAACTGATTGAGCCACCCAGGCACTCCAATAGTTTCTTTCAATCACTGTTATTCAACAAATACTGAATGAGTGCCTACAGAGTACAAGACATTTAGGCATTGTTAGAAACTAATGACCCAGCTTTTTAAACATTATAGTCTCAATTGGAGAAACAAACCAAAACTATGACACATAATTATTCACAAATATCAATTATTCTTGGTAACATATAATAGCATTCAAGAGAATGTGATCTGTGAGAAGATATTATCGGAAAACAATATTTAAATAGCTAAAGTAGAAAGTGAAGGGGTTCAGAACATTTCACCCCAAAATATACTTTGGGTATATTGATTATTTTGAGCTGAAATCCCTAAGAAAACAGATGCACCAGGGGTTCTTTGACTTCTCCCTTTTTACCAAAAAGCAGGTCATAAAATTTCCTGTGAGAAAGGGGACCTTCTTCTACCAAGAAGAGAACATTCTTATCACCAGAGGTGAGACTGATGCCAAAATGGACCTGTACAAACAAGTCTACTAAAATAATCCTTATCTTCCATTAGTTTCACTCATATACATTGTAGTCACTGTCCCACAATTTACCATCCCTTACCCAAGCCCCCCTTTTTTGGTCACATCCCTACAATTTATTGCTCTTTATATAAAAAGGTATATAAAATTTGGGCCTAATGGCTTCTTTGGATCTTCATTTCCTTTTGAATACTCCCATATAAACATAAAGCTATTAATTAAATGTGTTATGTTTTTCATCTGTTAATCAGTTTTGCACCCAGCCAAAGCACCTAAGAGGTAGAAGGTAAGTTTTTCCTCCCCTACAAGAGAAACAAGCATTTGAGATTAAAGGACCCTCAAAACCAGTGTGGAGAAATAATAACCAGTGATGGAAGGACGGGGTAATTAATTTTGCTGGAGTATAGGACTCACATTAGAATGCATTCAGAAGTAAAAGAGAGTATGTTTGTGTCAGATTAAAGACTGTCAACTTTATCATTGTCTGCAGTGGTACATCAATACAGGTTTTTTGAGCAGCAGTAATATACATTGTTTTGGGAAGGTTTATCTGGCTATTATTAGGTGGCTATTAATATAGTCTTGCTAAAGAAAGTAAGGGTTTGAATGAAGAACTGGAAAAAATGTAGATGCAAAAATCACTGTTGGGAAAGACAAGCTGACATAAGGAACAAAATGGAAATACACACACGTTAGGAAAAAAAGGTTTATTGGAGAAGTTTTTGGAGCTTCTGAGTCAGAACTGACAATAAGACATGCATGTAGAAATATCCAACAACCCACAAGCAGCTGAAAATGTGAACCTAGAACTCTTGACGAAAGGTGCAGACTTAGGACTCACATTCTCGGGAACCTGGAAAGAAAAAAAATAAAGACAAGCTTTACATGTCATCATCTAGAGAGGAAACTAGAGTGGGTGAGGATCTAAAATAAGTAATGCAGAATCCCAGAAGCTAAGAGATCCAAGGGTTTAAGTAAGAAAAAGGAAGTGATCTTCAACCATGTGAGTTGCTGTGGAACTGTCAAGTTCACCTGTAATGATGAGGAGATGTCATCCGTAACATCTGGGAACTCTGCAGTCTGCCATTTCGTCCTCAAGAATAACTAGGAAATAAGCATCCGACTCTTCACCACGTCTTGGGCTAGAGTTAATTCCTTTTGCACTCCACTTTTAGGGACTGGAGTTGAAGATGAGTTGTCCACCAGTTCTGACAGTCTTCATTTTCTTAACACCCACCGTAGGTTTTTGTTAAATGTGCAAACAAGCAAGACACCAAACAAAAAATAATACGGGCATCCTTAAAAGGCGCAGAAGGCTGTCCAATGTCTGCATTGCTGAAGGACTCCAGAAAGCCCACAGCTCCTGTATTCAATCTAGACAAGACCTTTTGTAAGAGCACGTGGGTGGCACCCAGGAAAAGCCAAGGCAGATTAGGGCACTGGGGTCAGAAACCTATTAACCTGGGACTTCTAATCACAGTCATCGGGCCTGCTGTTCAGTGTGCAAACACCACCCCCTTCAAATTTTTTCACCTACAAGAAAAGGTTTTTAAGGTAACAGACCTGGAACAACTAACGAAACTTACGCACCCTCTCCACACAACAATGTCCCCTTGCACGCTTTTTTCTGGGGGGCTTTTAGTGCCGAAAGGTCTACTAACGACGCTTTTTCCACCACTTTGGATCCCGACGCCCCCAGCTCTGCGCAAGCGCAGGGAGCAACCCGCAGGGCGGGGCGGGGAGGCGCGGGGAGGGGCCGAGTGGGTCGGACGCAAAAGCCCCAGGCGCGCTCCGGAGCCACTGCGCTTCCCCGGAAATCTCGTGTCATCGGGCCTCGGAGGCGTAGGAAGTGCTTCCTGGAGCACGGCAGAGGTCACAAATCATGTGACGACGGCTTTTGGAGGAGACTGTTTTTGAAGCTGTCCCGGAATTTGCAGCTGAATTTCCAGCAAACCAGGTAACTCGAGCCGCTCTGCTCGTTATTCAGCCAGGGCCCGCAGCTGGCGCGGGCGGTGTGACGCCAGGGAAGGAGAGGACTCCTCTCCCCCATTCCTTTGGGCCTAGAGCTTGGCGGGTAGAGGGTGGAGTGGGCTGAGAGGTAGGGCATCCCGGCTGCCGCCTGGGTATTTGGGAACTCCCGACTTAGCTCAGCTTGCCTGGTGCGGGTCCTGGAGCCGGGGGTTCTTGCCTGGCTTTGATGGGAGTTGACCCCGCTTATCAGGTCGGAGGTGGGAAGCAGTCTTGAGGGGAGAATCACCAGGAGTTTCTCTTCCAGGAGTGGAGATTGATCCTGCGGGAGAAAGGGGTTCATCATGGCGGATGTGAGTTCCCACACAAGAGGAAGGGGAGGGTGGGGAGTTTGGTGGAGGCCTACTGGGTGGGGAGAGGTAAAGCTTCCCAAGTAGAAATGTTTCCTTTTACAGCCCACCCCGCCCAAGTATTTTCTGTAGACTCTGGAACGAGTAACTACTATAAATAGATTTGCGGGGGGGGGGGGTGTCCTTAGTTTCTGTCCACATGGGGATCGAAGACACTCAGGTGTCTGAAGCTTAGGAAATTGTATTCTTCCCACTCCCCAGGCCTCCGGGCCTGAGAGGCTCTGAATACCATTTGAATTTGTAAATGATGTTTTGCTGCCTTGAATCTCCGCCCCCTCCCCCGCCCCCCAGTAAGTGGTCATGATGTTTCTAGATTCATTGGAGCAATTTGAGATGATTTCTGATACCCCTTTGGCACAGCAGTAGAACCCAAGTTCTCAGTTTAAGAAACTTAATTGTACTAGTTATTAGAAACAATAGGGAATTAATACTACTAATGTTTATGTCTGTAATTTACATCCTGTTATTTTACTTATATACATGCTGGACATTCTTCTAAGCATTGACTATAATATACTCATTTAATTCTTGCAACAACTTTTGTGCAGTAGGCACTATTGTCCTTGGGTTCTAGATTAGGATGCTGAGACATAGAAAGATAAAGTAACTTGCCCCAGGTTACACAGCTGGTAAGTTGTAGAGCCAAGATACCAACCCAGGCCGTCTGACTCCAGAGTTTATGCTCTTAAACATAACACTGAATGATCATTCAACATTATTATGAATGTGGTTTTTCTTTTTAGGTGGCAAGATTATGTGTTTCAGTATTTAGGAACCTTGTATGCCTTTATCACTCCATTTTTGGGTGTCTCCCATTGTGTTTTTGAGACCTTATTCTTCAGGCATACTCAAATCACTGTATATCTGTTGAGTGTTGCCTTGCAAAGGTTGTTGTGAAAAAGGCTGTGGGTGAAATAAAGATGACTAAGGTATAATTCCTTAAGGGTTTTTAAAATTAAAAAAGTAGAGTAGGCAAGTGATCATAAATGTATATACATTGTTATGTGAAACTTCAAAGGAGAGTGGGATTACATCTCGTTTGTGTTTATCAGGAAAGCTTATTTGAAGTATTTGGTAGAGATTAGCTCTAAATGATGAGAAGCAGGGTTTTTTGTTTTTTGTTGTTTTTTTTTTTAAGTAAGATTGATAGAGAATACCATTAGAGTGAATAGTGTAAGCAAAGTTTCAGAGATAGGAAAGAGAAAGATGTTTGTAGAGGAGCTGTGAGTAGTCCACTTTGGGACTGAGGATATGTACAAGGGAGTGGTAGGAAGCCTGACTGTAAAGTTAGGTGTGGACTGTATTGTAGAGAGGCTCAAATGTTAAAGGAATTTGTACAGAATTTGTTAAACAGTGGAGAGCCATTCAGACGTTGGTTCTCAACCTTGGCTGCACAGGGAATCATATGGGAAGCACCTCTAACCCAAGTAGAGGAGAATAATATGGTTATTGGCATTGTGTAGAACTGTGTGGGATAGAAATGGAAGACCAGAATACCAGTTGGGAGGCAAGTCATAAATAATAAAATAAACCTAGAGTGTAATGTCAGTTGAAAAGGAGAGGAAGAGATCATTAAAAAAAAAAATTTTTTTTTAAGTTTATTATTTATTTGAGAGACAGAGAGTGAGCAGGGGAGGGGCAGAGAGAAGGAGAGAGAGAGAATCCCAAGCAGGCTCCTCGCTGTCAGCACAGAGCCTGAAGCGGGACTCGAATCCATGAACCATAAGATCGTGACCTGAGCCGAAATCAAGAGTCAGACGCTTAACCAGCTGAGCCACCCAGGCGCTCCGAGATCATTTTACAAACATTGACTTCACAAATCATTTAGAAGTGACAAAGGTGAGGTTAGGGTTAAATATTATTCTGTGTTTCAACCTGAATAATGGGTTTGGTAGTGCCGTTAGTGGAAATGAGATTGAGGAAATCTGGATTTCACATGAAACATTAAGTGGAGTTTTAGTGTGTGTGTTTAAGATAAGAGCAGAGGTAAGATGGTGGTGATAACATGAAATGAACATTCAGGTTTAGAGAATAGTAGGGATTAGAGTTTCAAAACAACAGGTACCTGATTTACTTATGAGGACCTCATAACTGATACCTGGATTGTCAGTGAAATTCCCCAGGTGAGAGGGTATAATGAGAGGAAATAAAACAGTCTTTTATTTCTTTTTATTTTTTTTAAATGTTTATTTTATTTTTGAGAGATAGAGCATGAGCGGGGGAGGGACAGAGAGAGAGGGAGACACAGACTTTCAAGCAGGCTCCAGGCTCTGAGCTGTCAGCACAGAGCCCGACCCGGGGCTTGAACCGTGAACCGTGAGATCATGACCTGAGCGGAAGTCGGACACTCAACCTACTGAGTCACTCAGGCACCCCATCTTTTATTCCTTTAGTCCTGGTTATGTTTCATGCTTAACACTTGACACGTGTTGTTATTTATATTTACTCATGAAAAGGAACTGAGTTCCAGAGAAATTAATTTACCCAGGATTGTTAACTGCTTCTTGACCTTTTCGCTAAGATCAAGTGTAGTATCTGTTCTTACCAGCTTAATTTACCCAGGATTGTTAAAGCGATGTTAGAAAGTTTATCTGTGGACATGGAAAGATGTTCATAATATATTTCCAAGTGAACATGACAATAGCAACAGGATGTAAAATTGTATGAAAAGTATGATCTAATTTAACAGCTAATGTGTATTTACTATGTGTGTATTTTTCTAGATATCCTTATAAGTTTACACGTATCTTCTCAATAAATTTTAACAGCCTTACAACATAGGTTCATGATTATTACCCCTCCTCAACAAATAATGAAACTGGGGCTTAGAGAAAAAGGTTAGATAACTTGTTCCAAGTCATAGAACTAGTGTCAAAATCAGAAAGAAAAAAAAAAAACCCACAAGCAAGAAGGATTATGAATGATGACTTAAAGTACCTGAAATGTGGATAGCTTAGTATCTAGAGAAACGGTACAAGGCACATTATTATAAGATAATTTTATATTCTCTTTCAGGACCTGAAGCGATTCCTGTATAAAAAATTACCAAGGTAAAAAATTACTCATTTGATATTAAATAAATTTTGCATAATATATGATTGATTATGTAGCGTTTTGTTTCTTTTAGACTAATAGTATGGTCCTATTATGCTATTATTTACCATTTCAAATAATGCTAGGTAGCACAAGAACTGTCCTTTGAATTTGCAGATAAATACCATGAGGCCTAGAGAAGTTAATGTGACTTTCAGAGGTTAACTAGCTAGTGAATGCCAGAGGGCTGTTTAATGGATTGTGCTTTGAAGTATTGAAGTAGTTAGAGCAATTTTAAGGAGCAAAAAAGCCTGAGAGCTTGGGTTTCCTGTAGTATTACTTTTAAGAGCTACTTGCTGAGTCGGCGTAGCTCGAAAATGCTAGACGTAGGCAGCACTTCATACTTGGAAAAGTCACAAGGCTTTCCTTTGCCTGCACCCAGTCCGTTTGATGTACCACTATCAATTAGGCTCTCTGTTGAGACCGGCAAACTTCCTTTTAGGTATTTCTGTGATTCAAAGGACTTTGTCCCTTTAATTGAATTAAAATTCACATTTAGTTCGGTGTAAAATAATACATAAGGACCTAAGAGAGAGGAATATAGCTCAAGACCCTCATTTTCACATTCCAGAATAATTAACCTTTGAGGTGTAATGTAGCAGAATACGTGGTGAGATCCTTATGTTACTTCTTTTTTTATTCTCCAAATGTTTGAATTTAAAAAGTTTTAGATGCCAGTTTATTATTTCTGTCAGTAGATAAACAAAAGGAAAAAATCTCTTGTTTGGAGTTTTGCCTGAATTGTTTGTTGTGATTTGTCTATTGTGCCTTTACTGTGATTACAGACTAGTAGAAATTAATGATATTATCTCGTGAGTTTGATTTATGTATATTTTTCTGTATTCAGGAAGACAGTACTATTGAAGTGTTAAGTAATTGTTACCTTTGATTTCATGTTAATGCAGTACTTCAGTTCATTTTTACTCTCTTCCTTTCAGTACTTGCAAACTAGAAAGACAGGTGCTGCTTCTGTTCTCAACATAGTGATTAGCAGGCGGTCCTAGCCTTGCACGGTAGTGCAGGGCCATAAAAATGACCATACAAGCTGAGACAGTGTTGTTTTTTTGTTTTGTTTTGTCTTGTTTTTTTTAAATTTATTTTGAAAGAAAGACAGTACAAGTGGGGGAGGGGCAGAGAGCGAGAGGGAGAGAGAGAATCCCAAGCAGGTCCACACAGTCAGTAGAGAGCCTGATGCGGGGCTCAAACTGACAATCATGACCTGAACTGAAGCCAAGAGTCAAGACGCTTAACTGCCTTAGCCACACAAGCGCCCCCGCCTTCCACCCCACTGAATAGCGCTTACTTCTTTGCATAAACATTAAAATATATGAAAGGTATAACCTTAAGATAAGGAACAGGCATCTTTTCTGTACCTTGCCAAATTGGCACACTCCTTTCTAAGTTTGGATCAGCTGCCAACAGTTTTGTCCTTTGTACTATCGATGCTATGCGAAGTTTTTTTGCCAGTGTCACTTCCTCTGGGATAGTTTCATCGGTTTCATCACAACCACTTTCCTAATTTATGTCAGTAAGTGCACTTTCACAAAGTTCCTCTGGCTGTACATCTTGCGCACAAGAATGAAAGTGGCAGCATTCTTCCAGCCAGTTACTTCTAGAACTGTGTACTTTCTATTTGAATTTCACTGCCAGCATTGTCACTTCTCCTCCCTTTGCTATATTTCATCTTTATTAGCCAGTTCCCTATTTCAGTTCTTTTTTTTTTTAAGTTAGTTTATTTTGAGGGAGAGAAAGAGCAGGGGAGGGGCAGAGAGAGAGGGAGAGAATCCCAAGCAGGCTCTACACTGACAGCATAGAGCAGGGCAGGGGCAGAAGGAGAGGGAGACACAGAATCTGAAGCAGGCTCCAGGCTGTCAGCACAGCACAGGGCCCCATGTGGGGCTCAAACCCATGAACCGTGAGATCATGACCTGAGCCGAAACCAAGATTTGGACACTTAACCAATTGAGCCTCCCAAGCACTCCCTTTTTTTTTTTTTTTCTTTCTTTCTTTTTAATGTCACATGCTTTATTTTTAGAAGACACAGGGAGATCACAAAACTCCATGCTCTACTGTCTCTGCATACACTGAGTAACAGATGTTCAGTGACCAATCACCAGCACACTCTGAAAGAAGTGATGTGACTGGTTACTGACATAATGTGCATCTGTTATTTACAAAGTTATTCACATAGTGATTTGTGTGAAGAGTTAGTGAGGTTTGTACTTTATGCAGTTATTCAGTTAATAGACCATACTCCCTGAAATTTGGCCCAGGGGGATAGTGTTAGTTAATTCACCTGTGGTAACTAAAATGTGTCCATACTGAAACCGTACAAAATAATGGCCTTCTGTTCTTATCTGTATCTACTGTGTTGGAAGTTCAGCATATTGAAAGCATGCTAAAGTTGACCTGGGGGGCGGGCGGGAAGTATCACGCTGGCAACACAATATAGGAGCAGAAGCATAGTAGGTATTTGTATAAAGGGCATTTGTAAAAGTCTAATGAAAATCTTTCTATAGTGAAAGAAAAAGGATTGGGACCGTGTGTTTTGTTTTGTCCCCCATAATGACCAGAGCCAGTTTACCAAGGCACTTAATGGAATATGTTTTTATTCATTTTAAAATTCCCTCCTAAATATAGTTCTTGAATTTATATTTTAAAAGTGTAATTGTGACCCAAAGCAGGCTCAGGCTTTATGATAATCACAACTTTTTTGTGTTTTAAAATAACCAAATGTTTTATTATTACATGAATAAAACAAAGTATGATGTTTGGTTACTAATGCAACATTTCCTTTTGAAGTAAAAATGTTTGATTAAGGTTTAGATGTCTGCAGAATATTTCATAATTAAGTCCTTCGAGAAGTGTAGTGTGCCTGGGCCACCTGGGTGCCTCAGTCGGTTAGGCGTCTGACTTTGGCTCAGGTCATGATCTCCTGGTTTGTGACTTCAAGCCCAGTGTCAGGCTGTGTGCTGACAGCTCAGAGCCTGGATCCTGCTTCGGAGTCTGTGTCTCCCCCTCTCTCTGCCCCTCCCCCGCTTGTGCTCTGACTCTGTCTGTCTCTCAATAATAAATAAACGTTAAAAAAAATTTTTTTAGAAGTGTAGTGTGCCTATTAATGCATCATACTTATTTTCAACTATTGCTAAAGTCTATTCATGTTATTCTTTGTTCACTATGTGTACAATTGGAAACACCTTTTATATTTGTAACCTGATTTCTTTGAGTATTTTAAGTGTGTGAGAAATTTTTCTACTCTGTTGGGCATTATCTCTGTGAATTTTAAATCCATTAAAAAGAAAGTCGTTTTATTTCTGCTTCCTCTTTTGTTGCATTAGTTGGCATGTAAGTTAATTACCTTGAAAATAGGAGAAAAGAAACCACCTGTGGTGGGGGTGCCTGGGTGGCTCAGTCAGTTAAGCCTTGGACTTTAGCTCAGGTCATGACCTCACAGCTCCACATAGGGCTCTCTGCTGTCAGGGCAGAATTCTGCTGTAGATCCTCTGGCTCTCCCCCACTCATGCACGCTTGCCCTCTCTCTCTCAAAAATAAATAAATATTTAAGAAAAAAAAAAAGAAACTACCAATGATGACACAGATACTTCTAAACATTGTTTTGTAGTTCTCTTTACATGCTTTTAATTTGCTTATTTTTTGAGTAGACAATATATTCATAAAGTTCAAGATTCGAAAGTTAACTGGAGGACATAGTGAGAAGTTTCCTACACCTGCCCCCCAGCTACACAGTTAACCCTCTCAGAGCCACCTATCACCTTCAGAGATACTTTATGCACCTGCAAACAAACGTACATATAAGCACATACATATTTACACATACACAGAGGTCTTAGTTGAGGCTGTTATAACAAAATACCACATAGATTGGATTTCCTGTAAATAACCAAAATTTATTTCTCACGGTTCTGGAGCCTGGAAGTCCAAGATTAAGGTGCCAGCATGGTTGGATTCTGGTGAAGGCCCTTTCCTGAGTTGCAGATTGCAGACTTCCCATATCTTCATGTGGTAGAAGGACAAGCTAGCTCTCTAGCCTTCAATAAGAGCACTCTTCCCATTTATGAGAGTTCCAGCTCCGTGGCCTGACTACCTCCCAAAAGCCCCATCTCCAAATACCATCACACTGGGAATAGAGTTTCAACATGTGAATTTTGGGGGTGACACAAACATTCAGTGTATTGCAAACATATACATACACGTGTCATTAACATAATTTGTTGCTTCCTGTATACACTGTTTAAAACTGTTTTTTCATTTAACGATGTACCTTTGAGTTCAGTCCTTCCCGGTACATTTAAAGAGCTGTTTCTTTGTTCTGAATGGCTGCAGAGTATTCCATTGTATATGTGTCATAATTTATTTAACTTGTCCTTCTTGACGACAGTTAGGTTTCCGACCTTTTCCTATTTCAACTGATGTTGCTATTGAAAAATGTACAGACTAGTTTCTGTGTGTGCAAATATCTGTGGTATATATTTTTATGTAACTTAGTTTTTAACTAAGAAGAATTTGTTTTATACGTTAACTTCATAGAGCACATTTTAATCCGTAGGTAATTTCAGGATTGAATGATAATAAAAAAATAATACCAGTGAATGTTTATACACAGTTTTTCCATCATTCCTGTTTTTAACATGAGGTTCATAAATGGTGATATTTATAACATTTTCTCAAATTTTAACACTTCTCTGACTTAAAAGTTGTTGCCAGTGGGATCTTTAAAATTTAATTTCAGGGGCGCCTGGGTGGCTCAGTTGGTTAAGCATCCAACTTCAGCTCAGGTCACGATCTCACGGTGTGTGAATTCAAGCCCTATGTCAGGCTCCGCGTGAACAGCTCAGAGCCTGGAGCTTGCTTCAGATTCTGTGTCCCTCTCTGTCTGCCCTCCCCCACTCGTGCACTCTCTTTCTCACTCTCTGTCAAAAATAAACATTAAAAAATTTAATTTCAGTATCTTAATACAAATATTTCTCATTTCTAAGTTAGAACATTAAGGTTAACACAATAAGGAATGGATAACGTGGATTATAGTAGGAGCACTGAACATTTCTGAGTAGCAGTCTTCGGATATTATAAGATAGGTATAGGGCTAAAAGTTGGAGAATGTTTTCTCATTTTAATTTTTAACAGTTTAGTTTTGTGCTCTAGGAATTCTCTAATGATTTATTACTTAAACTACAGTAATAAATTGTCAGTGTGCACAAATGACACTCTGATGTTAATTAATAATCATATTTTTGAATGTTAACTATGTACTAGCTTCTACTTTACATGCATGGTTTTATTAAATTTTATGATAGCCAAATAAGTACAGTTATTCCCATTTTCATATTGTTAATGGAGGCTCACAGAGGTTTCATAGCTGTCCCCGAGTAGCACGAATAGTAAATGTAGAAGAGCCTAGACTGGACTGTATGGTTATAGTCTGGACCATTTCTCCACTGTTTCTTACGTAGGCATAGCTGAAAAGATTTCTATGTGATCTTCATTGTTTCCATCCTGTTCCTTCAGCCTGAATGATGAGCTTTCTGCCCCTCATCTCTCGACTAGTGCCTTAACATCTCAGCTTAATCACCTGTCTCAGGGAAGCCTTCCCTGACCCACTTGCCTAATCAACCCACCTTTTATAGACTCTCATACCCCACGGATATCTTAATGGCACTTGATACCATTGTCGTTTAACATTTGTTAACATGAGATTATTTGATTGATAGTCTCCCTCCTAGATTGTAAGCTTTGTGAAAGCAGTGACTATTTCTGTATCATGGTATCATAAATATCAAGTGCCCCAAATACTAGGCACTTGATATTGAGGGAGAGAAAGAAAAATCTGTCTTTTTGTCACTGTAGCCACTACTCCTGATAAACGCCGTCATACTTTCATAAACAGTGAAAGGATAATTAGCAATTTTAACGGAGAGTTACATTGTTTTAGATCTTTATCAGTAAATTACATAAAGTTTTAAGATTATAAGCATGTCAGTAATACTGTCATTCAATTTATTCAGTACTCTTATTCAGATGTATAGGTGCTTATGAGATCAATAACGGAGTTTACATAGTTTTTCAGAAATATACATGAAAATCCCCATAATGACTTTGAGGTACATGTTTTGAGAAGATGAAATGTTTCATAATATTTTAACTTCTTTTTTTTTTTTGTTTCTAGTGTTGAAGGGCTCCATGCTATCGTTGTGTCAGATAGAGATGGAGTGCCTGTTATTAAAGGTAAAACTGCACCCCACCAGTGTCACATTTGCTTTTGAGTAAAAACGTATTTATGTCTCAGTAGTGCAGAAGGCAAGCATAGAAAAGCTATTGCAATACTTTCAGGAGATGGTCTTGGTTGGGGGGCGGAAATGTTTGCTTTTGAATGCTGAAGGCTGGGTTGGAGCTTATGACTTAACTACATGTTGAATATATTGTGTTACCATCCAGAGTTTAAGCATGGGTTTATCACAAGCCCAGTTTTTTCTTGAAGACATTTGTAGTATAATGTAAACCATTGGTAAATGTAAGTGCTGAGACTGTGCACATATGCAGCGGGATATATTATACGTACACACTACCCCCAACACTTTTTAATCAGTGTTGCTAGTGGTTTGGGGATAAACTTCATACATTTGAATCAACATTCATTGATTGTTTTGTTTACTCTTTGTGGATTTTCTGCCTTTTTACTGGAAATAAAATATTGTTTAAATTTTTACCTTCACAATTATGTTATTTAACCAGACTTTAACAAGACTTGTTCACCTAAGGAAGAGCTTGTTAACAACAACAACAACAAAAAAAAAACCAGCAAATGTTTTGCCTATTTTTCACCTTTTTAAAAAAGTATATATGATGTCACTGAGTCAGTATGTATTAAGACTATTTTTACTACTTCTTTCTTATCAGATGGATGGTCATAGTTCATAGGGATGCTAGAGTAGCCTTACCAAAAGAAAGATTAAATAATGTTCTGTATATTGTTTGCAATTTATTTTCCACCCGAGGTTATTATATATGTCAGATAATTTTAGACTTTAGAAAGAAATTTTAAAAATCACCTAATTTTAGTTCTTTTGTTTTGTAAACAAAGATGGTCAAGGGCAAAGTTGCACATGAGTCAGTGAGAAGATAATAATAGAACCCATTATCTTCTGATGTGTGGGTCAGTGTGCTTTCTAACTCACCATAAAACATAGGGGTCATGGGCAAATAAGGCACCTGCCTGTTTCTTTACTCAGTTCTGTAGCAAGAGCTTTAAACGAAATCAAAATAATCTCGGATTTTCCAGCTCTCGTGTTCTTTCTTAGGATCTCTGTGTTAAAGCCTTAAGCTCTGAACTTACTGGTACAACTGACTTCATTCAGGCCTTTAAATGAATGAAAGAAACTTGAAACTGATGACCAGATGCAAAATTGTCAATATCTATAAGTGATACTGCTATGGGTTTTATGAAAGCAAAGATTTTTTTTGAAGCTTTTTTGACTATTCTAGCTTGGCTCTTGGTTAGCCAGAATATTCAGTTTATTAATAAACATGCTGATTAATCTGTGTTTTAGAGTAGAAATTAAGAAAATATAGACGTTTAGTATTCTTTAAAAAAACTTGCGAGAATCAGCATTTCTGCCTTTAGCTATTGATCACTCAATTTCTGACTGAGAAATTTATCTCGCCTAAATTGTAAGACCCGATTAGTGACAGGATTTTCAATATTGTGAAGCATAAAAGCCCTTGTGCTTGATATTTTTACTGATTTATGTTTAAAAAAACAAAGTGCAGTGAACTTCTGTATCCTGTCCACTGCATAATTTTTATGTAAATCATTTGTATTTCCAGTGGCCAATGATAATGCTCCAGAACATGCTTTGAGACCTGGTTTCTTATCTACTTTTGCCCTGGCAACAGATCAAGGGAGCAAACTTGGACTTTCAAAAAATAAAAGTATCATCTGTTACTATAACACCTACCAGGTAGGTTCATAATTATTAAATGGCTTGCTGCTTTCAACTATTATTATGTCTTTTATATAAAATAGCTTATGTTACTCTAAATTTTAGTTTTGAAATGGATGCCATTAGCCTTCAAATTGGTTATGTTGAATTGTAGTTTTCTTTACATTTTACAACAGGAATTAATTAATATGGAAAAGTAATTAAAACTTTTATTAATAAAGTACATTATCCTAAAAAAGGAAGTCAGGCCACTGTTACCTCCAGTAGATGGTGCCCTTAGCTTAACAAGTATGATTTCTCAAATGACATACTTTTTTTGTTATTGTGACAGATAAAAAATTTTCCTTTTTTGGTCACATGATAAGTTATTTGTTAACTGCTGCTAATTCCTTCATTTGATTTGGAATATGTATATATAATATGTGAGGTTATTAGCAAAGAATTTAGTTGCTACATACCTCTTGATCTCTGGCTGCGTTTTCTTCTTTAGAGTAAATTAGTAGCTTCTCCTTTAGAGCAGAGTTTCCCAGGGTATGATTCATGTGCTGCTTGATGTTACACAAGTGATATTTTTTATTTTAGAAGTTAACATATTTTAATGTGTAATAGGCAAAAGACGACCAACCCTTTTGACCTTTAATTTTACCGATAAGGATTAGGTTAAAGCTAATTTTAGGGGGGTTTTTTGGTGTTTTGTTTTGTTTTGTCTTGAGAGAGAGAGAGCGCACGCACGCGCATGCTCAAGTGAGTGAGGGGCAGAGAGAATCCCACGAGGGGCACTGAGAGAGAGAGAAGCGGGGCTCCTAAAGCGTGGCTTGAGCTCACGAACCAAGAGATCAGGGCCTGAGCTGAAGTCAGATGTTTAACCAACCGACTGAGTACCCCAGGCGCCCAGAAACTAAGTTTTTTTTAAACAATAGTCGATTTAAACTTAATTTAAATTAGTTTAAATTAGGGGCACCTGGGGGGCTCAGTCGGTTGAGCGTCCGACTTCGGCTCAGGTCATGATCTTACAGTTTGTGGGTTGGAGCCCTGCGTCTGGCTGACAGCTCAGAGCCTGGACCCTGCTTCAGATTCTGTGTCTCCTTCTCTCTCTGCCCCTCCCCCGCTCACACTTTGTCTCACTCTATTTCTCAAAAATAAATAAATGTAAAAAAAAAAATTAATAGTGGTACACAGGAAGCAGAAAAATCTTGATAGTATAGCTACTTAAATGAGAAATACTGACTTTATTTAGCCGTTTAATTATCAGATATTTGTGGAGCCCCTGCTATGTAATAATTGACATGCTGCTGGGTGTTTAAAGACAGATGAGGATGACACAGTCCCACTTGAAAGACTTAGGCTAAGTAATATTAATATCTCTCAGAGATAATCGGAAGTCTTTTACGGAAATACTTGTTTTCAGCTCTTTCATATTACATGATGTTACATAGTATCTTACACGTTGGTCATTTAAAAATTTTTGAAAGATGGTCGCCTGGGGTGGCTCAGTTGGTTAAGCGGTCGACTTCGGCTCAGGTCATGATCTCACAGTTCATGACTTCAAGCCCCGCGTCAGGCTCTGTGCTGACAGCTCAGAGCCTGGAGCCTGTTTCGGATTCTGTGTCTCCCTCACTCTCTGCCCCTCCCCTGCTCATGCTCTGTCTCTCTCTGTCTCAAAAATAAATAAAAAAACATTTAAAAAATTAAATAAAAAAAAAAAGAAATAGTAATTGGTCAGGTAATTTAAAAAATGAGGTTAAACAAAATAATCATATAATATATGCATATATACTGTCATGAAGTGTATATTTATTTATACTGTCATTAAATAAATACCTCAGTTGAATCCATCACAAAGATCAGGGACTCCTGGGTGGCTGGGTGGTTCAGTCAGTTAAGCAATTGACTTCAGCTCAGGTCATGGTCTCGAGGTCCATGAGTTTGAGCCCCGCATCGGGCTCTGTGCTGACGGCTTGGAGCCTGGAGCCTGCTTCGGATTCTGTGTCTCCCGCTCTGTCTCTGTCCCTCCCCTGCTCACACTCTGTCTCTCTCTGTCTCTTAAAAATGGATAAATGTTAAATATAAATAAATACAAATTTTTGAAAGATTAAAATGTCTCGTTTGAGTAGCATCCTTTTTTTTTTTTTAAGTTTATTTAATTATTTTTGAGAGCGAGAGAGCACAAATGGGAGGGGGGCAGAGGGAGAGAGGGAGACACAGAATCCAAAGCAGGCTCCAGGTTCTGTGCTGACAGCAGAGAGCCTGACACAGGGCTTGAACTCACGAACCATGAGTCTGATGCTTAACTGACTGAGCCCCAGGTGCCCCTTGAATAACATCTTAATTTAGAGCTTACTTTCTTTTTAGGTGGTTCAATTCAATCGTTTACCTTTGGTGGTGAGTTTCATAGCCAGCAGCAATGCCAATACAGGTGTGTATTAAATTAAATTAATAATAGCTTTTAATTTCTTTTTTTAATCTTTTTTAATGTTTATTTTTGACAGAGAGAGACAGAGCATGAGTGGGGGAGGGGCAGACAGGGAGGCACAGAATCTGAAGCAGGTTCCAGGCTCTGAACTGTCAGCACAGAGCCCAATGCAGGGCTCGAACTCACGGACCACAAGATCATGACCTGAGCCGAAGTCGGACTCTCAGCCCACTAAACCACCCAGGCGCCCCATGTAGCTTTTAATTTCTTAAAACACCTTATCTGAGCAGTCTAACATGATAAGAATAGTAGATTTAGAATCAGAAAATGTGAATTCGTGGCCCAGCTCCACTGTCTGTTCCTTGATCTCCAGAAAAGTAACCTTTCTGGATTCTGTTTACTCTAGCTGTGTAATGGAGCTGATATCTGCTTTAACTGTCTTATGGGGTTATTTTCTAGTTCAGATGAGAAATTGTATGGGTAAGTAATTCTATAAGATAAAAAGGAGAATTAAACGTTATCTTCACCTCTTGAATGCAACATCTTGTTCACATTAAAACAGCCCCTAAAACAAAAAGAATGAATGGTGAAGATAACCAAACAAAATACATAATAAAATGGTCAGAGATGAGTTCAGTTCCATGTAGACCAATCTATTAGAGTTTGTAAAATCTTGAACAATAGTGGGCAAGATTAATGTGATTGAGAATTTTTTTTGTAAGTATATGCTTTCTTTATTTCTATTCCAATATTATTCATAGATTTTTTTAATTTTATTTAAATACAAGTTAGTTAACATATAGTGTAATAATGATTTCAGACGTAGAATTTAGTGATTCGTCACTTATATATAGCACCCAGTACTCATCCCCACAAGTGCCCTCCTTCATGCCCGTCACCCATTTAGCCCATCCCCTCCCCCTTTACTCCTCCAGCCACCCTCAGTTTGTTCTCTTTATTTAAGAGTCTCTCATGGTTTGCCTCCCTCTCTGTTTTTATCTTACTTTATTTTTCCTTCCTTTCCTCTATGTTCATCTGTTTTGTTTCTTAAATTCCACATATGAGTGGAATCATAGCATATTTAATTATGATTGAGAATTTAAAGAGCGTGACTAGGAAGAACATATATGTGTTCTTTGTGAGGGTTGAAGAATTAGAGAACAAATACTAGGAAGCTGTACATTTTATAGTAGATCATAAGATCCCATTATATCCAGTAGCCTTCACTGGGCATTTATGTATAAAATAATGATTGTATTCTGTAATTTATTAACTCACTTTTGGGTAAAGTGGGATTTTTTTTTTTTTTTAGTATTGTCTCCTTTAGATTTGACTGCTTTTTAGAACTGTTATTTGAGCAAATATAAATATTTGTTATATTTCCAAGTTGTTTGAGCAAGTTCTGTTTCCAGCTGTGTCACTGAAACCTGTCTTTACATTCCTCATCTTAAAATGAGGGGTTAAGATTGGATGGTCTACAGTGTCTCTTCCATTTCTAAATGTTTTGAAGGTGTAAAATGCTATATGTGAAAACACTTTGTAAATTATGTAGGATGGTAGTGGTGTCGATATTTTAGATATATTAAACCTCAGTTGTGATAAGTCACCATCATGTACTAAGTCATCAGTTATAAATTTTGATAATGTACAGAAATATATATTAGTCCCTAGAACATTTTTTGAGAATCCCAGATGCTTTTATTTTATTTTATTTTTTAATTTTTTAATGTTTGCTTATTTTTGAGAGAGAGAGAGAGAGAGTACATGAGCAGGGGACGAGCAGAGAGAGAGGGAGACAATGTGAAACAGGCTCCAGGTTCTGTCAATACAGAGCCTGATGTGGGACTCGAATGCACGAACTGCAAGATCATGACCCGAGCTGAAGTTGGATGCTCAACCAACTGAGCCACCCAGGCGCCCCACAGATGCTTTTATTTTTATTTTTTTTCTTGTCAATATTACTTTAGAGAGAAAGTGGGGTAGGGGCACAGAGAGAGGAGGAGAGAGAGAATCTCAAGCAGGCTCTGCCAGTGCAGGGCTCTGTCCCACAACTTTGGGATCATGACCTGAGCCAAAACCAAGAGCCTGATGCTCAATTGACTGAGCTTAGAATCTCAGATGTTTTTAATATTCTGCAAAATAGAGGAAGGTTTTTGAGCATAAAACAAGCAGTGTAAGATACATAGCTTTTCACTCTGGTAAACTAAGGAGAAGCTAGATACGCTAATTTCTAGACTACTTTGTCTCCCAGATTCATCACTAAATTTTAAACATGGTAGTGTATGTTTTCTCCTTATACCATTCGTCTTTAAAATTCATTCTTTCACTTGACTTACCCATTTATGCTTTAGCTTTGCTGAATTTATAAAATAAATTTCTAATTATTTTTTTGCTTACGGCTGAAGCAGCCTGTCTACCTATATTTTGATAAAGTCCATTAAAATTTGTTCAGGAAAAAAGTGTAGCTTTTTAAGTAAAAATCTTGTATCGTTTCTGAATCTGTACAGGTTTTGAAATAGTAAAGTATAAATTAAAGTTTTCCTTTCAAAACTGTAATGAAGTTACAGTACATATAATTCATTTTATATCTTCTTATACATAAAAATATTTTTTTGTTTATTTACTTTAATGATGAAAATAAACTTCTTTTTTTTTTTTTTTTTAAACGTTTATTTATTTTTGGGACAGAGAGAGACAGAGCATGAACGGGGGAGGGGCAGAGAGAGAGGGAGACACAGAATCGGAAACAGGCTCCAGGCTCCGAGCCATCAGCCCAGAGCCTGATGCGGGGCTCGAACTCACGGACCGCGAGATCGTGACCTGGCTGAAGTCGGACGCTTAACCGACTGCGCCACCCAGGCGCCCCGAAAATAAACTTCTTAATACAGGGTTTTGGTCATTTAGAATTACAATATTTTGCTTTAGTTATGGGGATTAAACTAGATCTTGTTTGCTTTTTAGTAACTAAATTTTGACAGGAAATTTAAGTCAAAGACTTTCAGGAATATTTTTCTGATGTTCTAATTTTTTTAATCTTTGTTTTAGGACTCATTGTCAGCCTAGAAAAGGAACTTGCTCCATTATTCGAAGAATTGAGACAAGTTGTGGAAGTTTCTTAATCTGGCAGTGGTTTTGATGTACACCTGATTTTCATTATAACAGACACAGTATCAATCCAGCAATCTTTAGACACAACAATACTTATATCCATATACTCAAGAAAGGGCCCCTTTCCCACCTTCTTCCACTAAAGAAAGAGCCTATAGATACAATTTATGGACAGATTGATTGTTATCTTTTCTTGTGTAGGGTCTTAATTTAGTGAGATCTGGGGATAGCACAGAAATGGTTCAATACATCACAGCTCCCATGGAGTTAGTCCAGTCACCAGATATGCATGAGATTCTATTCATTGGGTCAGAATCAAAATGGTACTTTGATCCACTGGAGCCGTTAAGTGCTCCCTATTGTATAATATGCCCAGGCCTGCAGAATGAAGCAGACCCTTTTTATTGTGAATAATAATGAGGACATATTTTTCTTTATATTGTTTTATTTCTTTGCATTGAGTGTGAGGAAGATAAAATGGCTTAGTAAAAGTAATAAAATCCGTACAATCACTAACTTTTCTATGTATGTATTATTTTGCAATATAGATGAATATTACTAACTGATTTGATTCTTCTCAGAGGGTGCTGCTCTTTAATGAAAATGAAAATGATAGCTAATATTTTTTTTTCTCCACTCTGCTTTCTATAACCAATCAGTGTTTTAATGTTTGTGTGTTCTTTATAAAATTTAAAAGTGATTCATTATTGAATTGTTTCCAGTATTGGTGTGTATGTAAACATGGTAGTGCAGCCACTTTTTTTCATACATGAGTATAAATAAAATAGTATTTTTTAAAGTATATAGTTTGAGCACTAAATAGGTTTCTTTAAGAATATAGTTCACCGAATGCACTCTTTCAACTACATGAATAAGTAGTGAGTGTTTCTTACAGGCATCGGTTTGGAGACTTTTCCGCACCATATAATGTCAATTGGAAAGTACACTGTATTCATGAGCCTAATTTAATCTCCAGAAAAGAAGTATCTTGGTTCTGGAATAAGCCATTTATATTCAGGAATGCAGTTCATCATTCAGAGTTGGTAGTTCCTTCCTAGGTAGGTTCTTTGACAATCAGAGTTTAGTTCACACGCATTGAGCACCAGTTACTGTGCACCGTTTCCCAGAGCTGCCACGCTGCGGCATTCTAAGGAATAGGATTCATATTTCTGTGCTCCAGGGGTGCCTTGCATGTGGAGTGTGTGAATACGCTCCCTCGGGTTGTGCAGTGAATGGTCAGCCAGACACTGGCTGCTTGCTCCTTCTTCCTGTCCCCCTCCTTCCCTCCTATTTCTTCCTCCCTCCCTCCCTCCGTTCCTCTTTCTGTACAAATATGAAACTAAATTGTGGTACCTTCCTTTAAAGAACTTAAAAGCTCAGTAAATACAAACAGGTACGTACAGGAAGAGCTATCATGAAGCTATACGGGAGGCTGTAGAAACCCAGAAGGGGGGAATTTAAATGGGACTTGAGCAACAGCATTTATGTGGAAGTAAGCAGGAGGGTAAGTTTTACCTGCAGGAAGCTATAAATAGTTAAGAAAACCTAGTAAAGCATTGGATGCATCCATTAAAATCTAGAATTCCCATCATCTGGACTACTGTTTAATAGTGTCCAGGAGATTGTTGCTAATGCAATGATGCTTAAACAAGAAGACGGTCGATTATAAATGAGGTAGCCGGAACTTTTAATTTCAGGTAATAATAATTATATACCTAAAAATCCCAGGAAAGGAAACTATAATAATAAATGGAGCTATTTCTAACCTTTGCATGATGACTGCTACTACTATTACAATTTGTTTGAAGAAGATAGATAAATTGTTCTAGAAAAGTGAAAATCACTAAGAAATGTTTGAAAAGGTAATGTGAAGCTAAACTGTTTTTAAAATTTTTTTTTTCAATGTTTATTTATTTTTGGGACAGAGAGAGACAGAGCATGAACGGGGGAGGGGCAGAGAGAGAGGGAGACACAGAATCGGAAACAGGCTCCAGGCTCCGAGCCATCAGCCCGGAGCCTGACGCGGGGCTCGAACTCACGGACCGCGAGATCGTGACCTGGCTGAAGTCGGACGCTTAACCGACTGCGCCACCCAGGCGCCCCTGTTTTTAAAAGGTAGTATAGGGGCGCCGGGTTGGCTCAGTCAGTTGAGCGTCCGACTTCAGCTCAGGTCACGATCTCGCGGTCCGTGAGTTCGAGCCCCGCATCAGGCTCTGGGCTGATGGCTCAGAGCCTGGAGCCTGCTTCCGATTCTGTGTCTCCCTCTCTCTCTGCCCGTCCCCCGTTCATGCTCTGTCTCTGTCTCAAAAATAAATAAATGTAAAAAAAAAAAAAATAATAGTATAAACTCAATTAGGTGTACTTTAAACAGATCAATGGAACAAACTAACCCAGAAATAGACTTCAGTACGTACATACGAGAACTTAAAACATTATGAATTTGACATAAGTCCATGGGAAAAGGATTACTCAGTAACTAGGACAGGCAATTTAAAAGAAAATATTTGAGAGCACATGAGCCAGGGGAGGGGCAAAGAGGGAGAGAGAAAGAATCCCAAGCAGGTTATAAGCTCAGCACAGAGTCTGACACAGGGCTTGGTGATCTCACAACTGTGAGATCATGACCTGAGGCGAAATCAAGATTCCAACACTCAACCCACTAGGTTATAGGACTTTTTGGTAATCTGTCAAACTTCCAAATGCACATAACCTTTGGCCTAGTTTATTAGGATTCTCCAGAGAAACAGAACCAGTAGGATATATACCTTTTATTATAAGTATGTATTTTGACTTTTAAACAAATATAAAAGACTTATTATGAGGAATTGCCTTTCATAATTCTAGAAGCCGAGAAGTACCATGATCTGCAAGCTAGAGAACCAGGGGAGCCACTGGTGTAAATCCACTGAGGGCAGAAGATAAGATGTCCCAACTCATGGGTGAGGCAAACAAAGGGGCAAATTCCTCCTTTCTCCAGCTTTTGTTTTATTCAGACTCTCAGTGAGTTGGTTGAACCCCACCCTCACTGCAGAGGGCAATCCACTTAGTCCACAGATGGAATGGTACGGAAACATCCTCGAAGACACGAAATGTTTAATTTGAGCACCCTGTGACCAGTCAAGTTGATTAAAAGAAATTGTCCTCCCACCCAGCAACTCCATTTCTAGAAATTTCTACTGATACAAAAGGGGCATGTGCAAGATTATATATTTATAAGTGTATTCATTACACCTTGGTAATGACAAAGGATTGGAAACAACCAGAATGACTCCTCATAGGGTGATCCTATGTTCTGGGCTTAACATACCAGTTATACCTGCTGGTTTTGGTGTAATTATTAACGCTCCTTTCATCTGTCAAGTGTCCCACTTTAGGTAAGAAATTATTTGGTCACACTAATTGTAGAGGATTGGTTACATTAATGACTACATTTGCCCAATGAAAAAAAGAATGGAGCAGTTCTTTAGTTACTGAGATAGAAATCCACGACATGACGTTCAGTGACAAAAGCATGGTGTGAGATTGCATGGTATGCTGCAGTTTATATATAAGAAGAAAAATACACGCATGTGTTCATGTTTGGTTGCATATGGTAGACTTGTCTCTGAAGATACACAGAAGAACCTGGTGGCACTAGTAGACTAGATACCTGGGGGACAGGGAGCCCACGACTGAGCCTTTTTACTCTAAACTTCATTGGTGGTTTCTGAATTTTTAAATTCAAACACAATAAAATTTAAGTATTCAAGCAAACACAATTTATAATAATATGGTGATGGGGTATTTGGGGAAGAAAATTGTGTCAATCAGGGATTTCCAGAGAAACAGAAGCAGTAAGCTATATATGTATTAAATTGATTTCAAAGAGTGGGTTTATGTGATTGTGGGAACTGGTTGGTCCAGAATCTGTAGGGCAGGTCAGAAGGCTGGGAAAGCTGTGGCAGGAGCTGAGCCTGCAGTCTTTTTTTTTTTTTTTTTTTTTTTTTTTTTTTTAAACAAAGGCAAATTGCCACGTGCAACGCCTCATTTGGATGTGTATGGAGTCTTGGAAGCTTGGCTACCCTATGTTCTCCAGGTGAACCTTGAGAGCTTGTTTGGAGGTTCTAGCAGGGGAGTGCAGCTACTCGTATACCCTTGACCAAAGAACGGTCCTCCTCTATTGGGGAAGGTCGTCTGCCTCGATGGAGCACTCAGCTTTGGGAGGGACGCACATGGAGTGGTGAGGAAGGAAGGGGACACCCGCCTCGCCAGCCAGATCAACCGAGTCAACCCTGGGGTGACAGATGTCGCAGTCAGATCACCCTCACATCTGAGGCTGCAGTCTTAAGGCAGAATTTCCTCTTGGAAACCTCAGTTTTGCTCTTAAGGCTTTTTTTTTTTTTTTTTTTTTTTATGTTTATTTTTGAGAGAGAGAGAGTGAGTGGGGGAGGGACAGATAGAGAGGGAGACACAGAATCTGAAGCAGGCTCCAGGCTCTGAGCTGTCAGCACACAGCCGGGTGCAGGGCTCGAAGTCACGAATTGTGAGATCATGACCTGAGCCGAAGTCAGTAACTGACTTAAGTAACTGAGCCACTCAGTTACTGAGGCACCCCAAGGCTAACCTTTAACTGATTGATGAAGTCCCCTCGTATTATCGAGGATAACTCTTATTTAAATTCAGTGGATTATAGATGGGTGTGAAGCACAGCTACACAATACATAACATGTAGGTTCGTGGTCTATTGAATCATAGGGTCCTCCAGCCTCGCTAAGCTGACACACAGAATAACATTCACAGTCTACCCTTGTCAGCTTGGCATCGTGTACATCTTCCTAAAGCATCCTTAATCTCCACATAAAGTACTTCTAACATCAAACAACTAACCCACATACAGAAAACATGTTAACTCTCCCCAGAAGAGGATGCGATGTTCTTGGGTCATGCTCACTTCTCTCCTTCATATACTATAGCTTAAATGCTGTGATGTAAGGTTAACCATTTTTAATATATCTTATGGTAGGTAATAAGAGGATACCAGAGGGAAGAAAAAAGATGTGCTTACTATGTGTGTATTTATAATGCGTACATATTTGTTTATGTACACACAAACATAACAAAACAAGGAAGAAAGGTAATAATCAGAGTCCTTGTTTTTCCCACTGGGTGTGTAGTTGTAGCTGGTATTTAGAACTGCCTTTTATTACCCATTCCATACTCCCTCTCCCTCAGCAAGCTGGTCGTGGCTGTGCCTGGTGGGGTGGCCCAAACATTTATTCCTGAAGAGTCCAGGCCTTTGGCTGTCCTCCCTGAATTGAATTGTAGTTTTCCATTGACTTTAGTCACAGGACTTGGTGGTACTGAGATCCCTTAGAGGATCCCCTGTATTTGGAACATACTATTACCTCCATTGTGCAGTAGCAGCCCCGTTTCCCCCGGGGAATCAGGATCGGTCACCCCAGCCAGTACGGTAATTCCCTTCATCTGTTGAATCAGAGATAGGAGCCCAAAGTAGCTGGTAGCAGTCTTAATGTCCAGCATGTTAGAATCATTGTGTTGCCCGGTGGAAGCATTCCTCCCTTTGGAACAAATGCCTCTAAACTAGCACAGCGCAAGAACATGGGGACATTGCCCCAGCTGGGCTGTAACCGAGTCTTCAAAGGCCATTCTGCCACTCTGTCAGGCCTGCGACTTTAGGATGATGGGGAACATGGTAAAGGCAACAAGTTCCATCAGCAAGATAAGCAGTATATTGCCTCCGGAATCCAAAGAGGTCCATTAGGTATTGTGCCTTTGGTTGGCTGCGAAAGGGGCCAGATGCAACAAGGTATCCTTTACCTTAGGAAAGATATTTGAGGGGGGCCGGGGTGGCTCACTCGATTGAGCATCCGACTTCGGCTCAGGTCATGATCTCACAGCTCGTGAGTTCGAGCGTCGTGTCAGGCTCTGTACTGACAGCTCGGAGCCTGCAGCCTGCTTCAGATTCTGTGCCTCCCTCTCTCTCGGCTCCAACCCACTCACATTCTGTCTCTGCCTCAAAAATAAATAAACATCCAAAAAAAAAAGTTTTTTTTTTAAAAAAAGAAAAGATATCTGACCTGTCCACACCACCGGACCCCTAGAGTTTCAGTGATGTGGAAAGCCCCTGAATTTATTTCCCACCCTCAAACAAATGTCTTACCAAAAAGTCTAGAGTCGTTACTACTTCTTGCTCCTTAGGTCCAATCAGCCTAATGTCATCAGCGCAGTGGACCCATGTGATGTCTTAGGAGCAGTGTGATCAGGGTTGGTGTGGACTAAATTATGACATGGGGCTGAACTGGTAAACCTCTGAGGTAGGGTAGTGAAAGGTGTATTGGTGGCCGTGCCGGATACAGCAGGGTGCTTCTGGCAGTCTTTACTAATAGCTATCAAGAAAACTACATTTGCCAGATCAATAGCTGCGCATCAGGGACCAGGGGATTTGTTAATTTCCTCAAGAAATGGAATCACATCTGGAACAGTAGCTGTGATTGTAGTCACCACCTGATTAATTTTGTGATAATCCACTGTCATTCTCTAGGATCCATCTATTTTCTGCACGGGTCCCACGGGTGGGCTGCATGGGGATGTGGTGGAAATCACCACCCCTGCATCCTTCAAGTCCGTGATGGTGGCACTAATCTCTGAAACCCCTCCTCAAATATTGCTTCTGGTTTACAATCTTCCAGAATAGAGACGGTTCCAGTGACTTACATTTGTCCTTTCTGACTACAGTAGCCCTCACAACGCAGCTCAGAAAACCAGGCTGTGTATCTTGCCCGTTACTGAGTAAGTCTACACCAATTAAGCATTCTAGAAGTGGAGAAATAACCACAGGCTCAGGAACTCACTGGCCACGCTTCTCTGGTTTCATCCTCGTGGCTTCTGTGGAAAATCCAGTTCCTCTCAGATGTCTTCCAAGTGTCTCTGGGATTCCCCATAGAGCACTTTCCGTACGCTCCTGAAACCAGTTTTTGCAGGCATCTGCCAATTTCATTCTCTGGGATGAGCTCAACCCCTGGCCCCTGCCGCTGTGCTGAGTGCCTAGACACTGTGGAAGACTTAAGGGCACGGTCTTCACAGCTATAAATGTGACACAACACACTATCCCAATGTCTTCCCCTTAAGACCCTAGTGAGAACGCTCCTTTGTGGCTTGCTGTGGGCGCAACAGACAAGAATGTGCTCAGAATCACCCCTCCCCTATGGCGAGTGTCCATAATCCATCAATAAGACATTTGCACCACAACCTTCTCTTCCCTCGGGTGCATTCTTTCTCGAGAAGGCTCTTGGCTCCTTTTATCTGCCAGTTCACTAGACCAGAGCGACTAGAAATGTGGTTGGGCTGTTAATGCCTGTGAGCGGCACGTGACAAGTACAGAAGTAAGAGAGTAAGTGTTGAGAGTCAGTGTTTAAACAACAGCAATTAGGCAGAACCAACTTCATGTCTGTTGTTCTTGATAATAAGAACTTGAGGTTGTGCTATTTGTAGTTTGAGTTCGTGTCTCTACCGACTTATTTTTATCGGATTTTACAAAATCTCAGTCGGTGATAGATCAGAAATTTAAAAAAAGAAAAAGAAAGCCTGGTCCTTCACGGCACGTGACTGAGGAAACTGCGGGGCCTCATGCCCAGACGGCCTGAGTCCAAAGTGATTGAGTGTAGGCTCTAGCTTGGAATCTGCTATGAAGCATACTTGGCTCGGAGGAGTCTGGCAAAAATACGGGTTTGTTGCAACCGACCTGAAGTAGTGGAGGGGAAGGGAAGTAGGATCGATGTTAACGCCATACTGTTCTCTTGCTCTTTGCCTGAAATAGGGACACAGCCTGACTCTCTCACCTGTGTGTGGCGAATGGGAGGGTCAAAGATGGAAGCACCCACTCTGGCACATCATGTGGGTGGGAAGAGAAGGGCTGTGGCCCACTGAGTGTTCTGATTCCTAGTGGCTCTGTCATAGCGGACAGATTGCCCTCAGAGGCATAAATAGCCGTCCCTACCCTGGGGGTGACTCCGATAGTTCAGAGGGAACAGTGTTGCTGTGGGGCAAGATTTTCCTAGGCGGCGTTCTGAGAATACCTGCTAATACTTTGGCTGTGTCTTAAGTGGCACTTCCTTTATGATAAACACATACCTGGTAGTGGAAGGGACCTGATGCAGACACCCTGCTGGCTGTTCTCCCAGACGGCCCCACTCCCATCTGCTGTTGGCATAAACCATCCTCCCTTATCTTGGATTTGGAGAAATAGCAGGCTCCTGGCAGGGGGCAAAATTGTGACCCCTTTTCAGGGCTGCTGAGAGCAGGTAAAGCATCTAGTGGAGTACAAATGCATAGTATGTTATGTTATAGGTGAGCTTGACCTCTTCATGTCCAAACCCTCCAAAAAATGACTGTATCCCCGCTGAAGTATACTCTCCATCATGTAGCTTTGTGTGCCTCATGTGCAGAATTTGTATTACTTAGTTCTATACGTGATCATGGATGTGTGTGTGTGTATGTGTGTGTGTGTGTGTGTACTTTTTAAGTTTTTAAATTTATTTTGAGTGAGAGAGAGCAAGTAGGTGAGCACGAGCAGGGGAGAAGCAGAAAGGGAGAGAGAGACAATCCCAGGCAGGCTTGGAGCTGTCAGCACAGAGCCTGATGTGGGGCTTGGATCCACAAACTGTGAGATCAAGACCTGAGCCAAAACCAACGGTCGGACACTTAACCAACTGAGCCACCCAAGTGCCCCATATTTTTATTTTTTAATTTTTAAAAATTTTTAAAAATGTTTCTTTTTATTTTTGAGAGAGAGAGAGAGAGACAGACAGAGCATGAGTCAGGGAGGGGCAGAGAAAGAGGGAGACACAGAATCCGAAGCAGGCTCCAGACTTTGAGCCATCAGCACAGAGCCCGACGGAGGGTTTGAACCCACAAACTGTGAGATCATGACCTGAGCCGAAGTCGGACACACAACCGACTGAGCCACCCAGGCGCCCCCCCCCCCCTTTTTTTTTAATTTTATTTATTTTCAGAGAGAGAGCACGAGCAGGGGAGGGGCAGAGAGAGAGGGAGACACAGAATCTGTAGCAGGCTCAAGGCTCTGAGCTGTCAGCACAGATCCCAATGCAGGGCTCAAACCCATGAACTATGAGATCATGACTTGAGCTGAAATCCAGAGTCAGATGCTTAACCAACTGAGCCACTCAGGTGCCCCTGTATGTATTTATTATCTTTTCCATATTAACTAAGAACTCCTTCAAGACCGAGAGTATTTCTTTAACTCCAAATTCTTCATAGCACACAGTCTAACAGAAGTGGATTCTTCATTGCCATTTATGACATTAATCAGTTGTATTTCCTTTTAAATTACAGATAAAATATATTTTAATAGCAAAATATTACAGGCACAGCAAAATGCTCTTTTTAATAAACTTAACCAAAGAATATAAATAAACAGGACATATTTTACAAAAAGTAGGAACAACATTACCTACACAAAGAAAAACTTGGTTCTGAGAAAATAAAACATGAACCGCACATCTCAGTGAAGATTCATTTGCAACTGCTTCCTTTGTGAACTTGACATAATACATTTTTAAGTTGCCATTTGCTTTATCTCATATGATACAAACATAACAAAATACATGAAAAACCTTGTTGAAATACACAAAAATGTAATGTAATCTCTGAGTCCTAGATGTTTTGAGTAACAGAAGCAACTTTTTCGTCAAGGTACGCATTTGGAACTGCAAAAGCAGTGTTAACGACATCGCTTCGCACCATATACCATAATCTCTTGTGTTTGGGGTCTCCCTCCACTTTTCTGTCCCTTTAAACTTCTATCTAAAAAAAAAAAAAAAAGCAGTATTCATAAAGATAAGAGAAGGGGTTAGAATCTGTTTGAGCTCTGGATGCCAGTATCTCGTTACCCTATTTCAGTCCTCTTTTTCTAGTTTGAAAATGCGGTGTAACACATCATTGTTCGTTTCATGCGGACTTAGTGTTGCTCCTTCATGTGGCCACAGAAGTTGCTCTTGAATAAGGCGAGAGTGCTCAGCTATCTCAGTGCAAGGGAATTCTGACTTGCCCCAGGCCGACACCGGCAGCTCACCCTGGGGAAGGGACTGTCCCAACACACTCGGCTTCACGAGTCTCTCAGTCTGTTCGCAGAGATGTTGCATGAAGAGAACCCAGCGCTTACAAATACTCTATTATTGTTCTAGTTATAATACTAATAACACGGATTGTTATTAAACTACAAGTAACCGGCTCTTTTATTACCTTTCCTCAAGTTAGGCTTTCCTACTCTTTAAAACATTTTCCCCAAAATGATTACCTTCCTTTATCTTTCTCATCCTACCTAATAGCCGGTAGGACATGTACTTCTCACCGGCTTATCATTAGAAAGGAAGGAAGGACCCACTAGATGCCTGAGCCTGTTACGAAGAGAAAAGAAATTGCCCATTTTGGTTTTGTTTGGTTTTCTGTATAAAGAAAGAACAAAAACAAAAAACAGAACCAGCGCTGCCCCCACCCTCAATCTTCGGTGTTTGTTATTTCTAGACACTTTCTGTAGAAGCAGTCAAAGCACATAGCTGTTCCCTTCCTGGTTGATAGCACAACCTGGATGTCGGAGGAGCTGACTGTGATGCAGAATGAGATGCCACGCGGCTTGGGGACCGCAATGAGAGAACACAAAACCCCTTTGTCTTCTACATTTCCTAAAAGTGAGCACGCCTGGGTTGGTGGTTTCATCGGCTTCCATCAGAACGATGACAGCTTTGGTATTCTCACGGAGGTGACAACATCCTGAAGGGCAAGCAGTTACCCACAAGTCAGCAAATGTGGTGGGTTCCGAAAGGTCCAAATCTGCATGTGCTTTTGGTTTGTTTTGAAAGAAAAAGCCTTAGTCAGCTTTCGTCTGAAGCCTGCTGTGGATCACAACATCAGGGACCATTCCGCCCTGCGCGCTTGGGCAGGGAAGGCCTATTTAAAGATGAACGACCGAGATCGGATTGTGCCTTCCCCTTGGTCGAGCTGCTTTCTTATTTGAGACTGTAATAGAGCATACACACATACATATTTACTGGTGAGCAATTTTATGATAACGAACTTAGCAAATATTAAATAAGACATGCTGGTTAGTAAGGACACATTGCATCTGTAAGTTAATGAACACGTGACACCCCTACCCCCCCACCGAATTTCAGTATGGCTTTCCGTACTTTTTGCAGGATAAATATTGAAAAGTGGTTGCTAAAACATGTACAAATTGGGAACTGGCCTAATACTTACGGTAATTCATAAAATGAAATACTATTCAATGAATCAAAATGAATACTTCTATCTAAATTTATTAATAGGGAAAAATGTTTACGACACATTGCCAGTGGAGTATGTATGTAAAGAGTGATTAAATTTTGATTTTTAAATATTTATTTGCACAGGGAGAAGTCTGAAAGTGTGTGAGTCTGATGTACTTTTACTTTAATTTTTCTATAATAATGATGTGTCACTTGCATAATTACAGAATACAAAGAATAAAAAATTGATTATCTGAGCAAATGTTTCATGTGGCAAAGTAGTTCCCCACTGAGTATCAAATACATTGGAACTATCTAAAAATGAATGGGGTTGGGGGGGCGAGACTGGGTGACTCAATCAGTTAAGTGTCTGACTCTTGATTTTGGCTCAGGTCATGATTTCTCGGTTTGTGTGTTCGAACCCTGCATCAGGCTCTGTACTGACAGCACTCAGCCTGTTTGGGATTATCTCCTTCTCTCTGTCCCTCCCCTGCTTGTTCTCTATTTCTCTGTCTCTCAAAATAAATGAACATTTAAAAAATGTTTTTAAATAATAAAAAATAAAAATGAGTGGTATACTTATTTGGATTTCAAACTGAAAATACAACCAAAAGCAAAAGTCCCAGCATCTACAAAAGAATATTCAACAAGTCTCTTCATAAAAAAAAAAAAATTAAGAAAAGTTGTTGATGTTTGAAAACATCAAGGGTTTCAAGATGGTATTTGTAGAAAATTTTAGAAAGCCGTAAGGACACGTTCTTGACTAACAACTCACTAAGTTGCAAACACATATACAAAAAATGTATGAGACTGGTGAATTTTTATAAGCACCTTATAAGAAAGCAGATAAAATAAACCACATTTCATGCTTGATCTTCACAAAGCCTGGAAGCTAAGGGAAGTTCCTCTAGCAATCAATCTTCCTTCTCTATTTAAAAGGAATTTCTACTATAGAAATATGGCGGCTTTCCTCTGTCTGACCTTCCAGTCCCACATGTCCTCCAGGAAAAATTGGACCAGGCCACCCACTCAAAGGAAGACTAATCTTGAGGGCGAGAGGCTAAGGCTCCAGGGCTGAGACCCCAGTGTAGCCCTGTCCTTTCTCTTTTACCCCCATCTCCATGCCTTCTGTGACTCACAAGAAGTCTGCCAGTGGACATCCCATTCGTTCTTGGAGATAGTCTGACACTTTCAATAGAAATATGTTTGAAGTTGTCAACATGTTATTTCTGAGTACTAGACATCAAGAGGACTTGTATAACTCACCAGTTTCCAGCGTAATATTTTGATCCACTCGTCAGCTTCTACTCCTGTCTTTGCACAGAGATAAAATGTCCTGAATGGAAACACTAAGCTGAGAAGACGAAAGAAAAACATAAGATACTCCAGGTGGTTGGTTGAATGTATTCGTTGAACAGTAATTAGAATATTCAACAAGAAAAAATAATCAACAAAGAGCAACTTGCAGAACTGATAAATACAGAGTGATTCCTGCCAGCAAAGGGCAGAAATGTGGAGGAAGTTGTGGATTCATAGTATTATTACTGGTCAGTTTATATTTTCTAATGAGAAGTCAAAACAGAAAAAAAAAAAAAAACATGTCCAGGACACCCCCATATCCTTTTGTAGGCTTATGTCTTAGACTGAATACAGCACTTGTGTGTTTATTCAGTTGATGTGTTAAATGACTCCGAACGCGTGCTATGATTCAAAGAATCAGCAAGACGGGTAAGAGTTTGCTGAAGAAACCCATTTGTGTTGGCCTGATTCAGTGAGAAATAAGCTGCTTTGTTGGATGTAGGTACTTTTAACTAATTAGGACAGGAAAAAAAAGATAATAAATCTCAACTATTCATTTTGCCCACTGTGTCATGAGTTCATCTCTGCTTAGAAGAAGACAAACTTTCCTACTGGCATGAAAACTTATTCTAGGAATATGGTAGCTCTTCATTGACTGTCTCTCTTTGGCTATCTAGTCAAATCTTTTGACTAAAAAGATCAGCCCTAACTTACATCTTGCCCATACTTCCCGTCCTTATACTTGAGATGCGAAACACTAAGAATCCTTTTTCCTCTCTCGTGAGAAAAATTTTTAAAAAGCCTTCCGCTCTAAGTCAGAAGGGTTTCTATATCCTAAAGCCAAAGCAGCATATCTTGTTTGTATCAGTGATTAACGTTGAATAGACAAGAAGTAAGTCCCTGTGTATAGAAGAAGGTAAACCTTGGTGTGAGGCCCAGTTGGGTGGTGAGGGGATAGTGGTGGTACTATATAGAACTGGTTTCTGGAATTGTCATTGTTTGGTACTCCCTGTGAGAGACATTATTAATTGCCTATTAATGCAGATAATTTTTCCTTTCTTCTTGCTAACAGAACCCCAGGCAATAAATTATAATTAGTTGGAGCCAATTATGATCATACTAGTTTTCTCGCTTTCCCTGCTGCTGCTGATGGCCATGGGACCCAGCCTTGGCCAATGAGATAGGAGGGGAAATCTGATAGATTTCTGAGAAAATGCCTGCTTTCCTGATAAAAAGGGACAGGTATGGGTGATCCCATCCCTACATCCTTCTTCATGACTGACATGAAAATGTGAGGCCTAAAGCTGGAGTAGTTATCTTGGGCACTAAAGTAGCAAATGAATTGCTCAAGGTCAAGAGAAATGTAGAGACACTGGCTCCCATCTTGTCATGTTAGCTGCCTGCCTCCTGATATTTTGTTATATAACCAATAACCCCCCCCACCCTGCTGGCTCATATGGTACCTTTAAGTGAATTTTATTTTTTTTTTCTTAAAAAAAATTTTTTTTAATGTTTATTTATTTTTGACAGACACAGAGCATGAGTCGGGGAGGGGCAGAGAGAGAGGGAGACACAGAATCTGAAACAGGCTCCAGGCTCTGAGCTGTCAGCACAGACCCCTATGTGGGGCTCGAACTCACAAGCCGTGAGATCATGACCTGAGCTGAAGTCGGTTGCTCAACTGACTGAGCCACCCAGGCACCCCCCTTTAAGTGAATTTTTAAAAGATATCCATTACTGGTAGATGTTACAGAATTAACGTTCATTTTCTTGGATGTGTAATGGTGACATTGTTATTCTTAGGGAGTACATGCCCAGGTATATATAGATAAAGTGCCATGATGTCTCCAACTTACTTTCAATTTGTTCGGAAAAAAAGTGAATGGATAGAGATATAGCAGATAATGGCAAAATACTTATGATGCATCTAACTGAAAAGTATGTGGGTATGTTTGAAAAACATTAAGGTTGATGGAAAATAAAGCACTCCTTTTTCAAGACACGTCTCCTAGTCAGAGAATTGTCATGATGCACTGATTAGGTTAGAACGAAACACTTTTGTGTTATCTGCCAGAAATAGTCATAATAATACAAATCACCCATTGTTGCAGTCAACAAAGTTAAAATTTAAAATGAGTAAAAAACTCCAAAGGAATAAAGCTGAGATGTTGGTGGCATTCTGTTACGTATATACTTATGCAGTGTACAACGTAAACAGTTATGCTGCCGGACCTGCCTATTGGTTTAAGTCACTTTAAATGAGGTATTATGTCACGCTCAGCTGTAGCATTCCTAACATACATACGCCGTGTGTTAGTTACATCCGTGCCCCTCAGATCAAGACATTTGTACATACAGGGTTTTTTTATTCCTCAGCTAAAGTAATTGTCTGCCAAGAAGACATTTAAAATCATTTCCTTACAAGACAACTTACCAAAAACAGTTTACTCTTTCCTGTGAATAATCAAATTGTACAGCTGAACATTCTGTTAAGTCTAGGATCCGAATTGGTTCTGGTGACTTCAAAAAAGAAAAAGAAAGCAACTTATATGTCATCACAATAAAACACACAAATTTGTCCATCATTTATTCCCCTAAAAATCTTCCATTATATGCCCTTGTCGATTTTACTTTCAATAAGGGGACCGATCATAGAGAACCTTCCTGAAGGGAAGTCATAACCCCTGGTTTGGGGATTTGCTATTCATGAAAACTGGACGTTAGGAAGAGATTGTCTTTATCAATTTATTTTATTTATTTATTTAAAAATTTTTTTAATGTTTATTTATTTTTGAGACAGAAAATGAGTGGGGGAGGGGCAGAGAGAGGGAGACACAGAATCCAAAGCAGGCTCCAGGGCTCTGAGCTGTCAGCACAGAGCCCCACAGGGGGCTCGAACTCATCAACTGTGAGATCATGACCTGAGCCGAAGTCAGATGCTCAACCCACTGAGCCACCCAGGTGCTCCTTTATCAATTTAAATTTAGTGGAGATGGATTTTTTAAATTATTTTATTTTATTAATTATTTATTTATTTTTAATTTACATCCAAGTTAGCATATGGTGCCACAATGATTTCAGGAGTAGATTCCTTAATGTCCCTTACCCATTTAGCCTATGCCTCCTCCCACAACCCCTCCAGTAACCCTCTGTTTGTTCTCCATATTTAAGAGTCTCTTATGTTTTGTCCCCCTCCCTGTTTTTATATTATTTTTGCTTCCCTTCCCTTGTGTTCATCTGTTTTGTCTCTTAAAGTCCTCATATGAGTGAAGCCATATATTTGTCTTATTGGAGATGGATTTTAAACATAGAAGGGAGTCATATTTTTCTTTCATGTTTTTAAACTTCTACTTTCTCGGAAATTTGGTGTAGGGAAAGTGAGAAGAAATAAAATAATTTCAAACTGGCTTCATGAAATGGGCATGGGAAATGGACATATTTTATACTAAAGGGAGAAACTGCTGCAGACAAAGCTAATGCACCCCAGCAAGACAACAAACCCATTGCCCTAAACAAGGGAATGATGTGCCTTGGGAAGCTGGTTTAGCAGTTCAAAAGATCCGTTTCTGGGACACACATCTCATCCTTGCGGAAGAACTCTGCCTAAGGCACAAGGCTGGCTCTGTCAGTGGAGCATGCAGCTCTTGATCTCGGGGTTGTGAGTTTGAACCCCGAGGGTTCATGTTGGGCGTAAAGATTACTTAAAAAGAAAACAACTCTCATATCAGGAATCAAGAACACACATTTCCAGTCACTTATTGGCATTTCAGGTACTCATAAAGAAAATTTCAGGGATTTCAAAGGCAGATGTTCTTTGCATCTAGAGAGCTGATTTTTAAAGGGCAAATTATTATGTTTCTCACCATCTGGTCTTTGAAGTATTTCAGCTCATTCCTGTGCAACGTGAACCATCTTGTTTTCCAGGTCTGAGAAAAAAATAATTAAAACATGCAGGTTTTGAATATAGGAATGCAATCTTTGAACTGGATCGTTTCCTTTAATTTCAATAGTATCTAAAAGATTAGATCCAATAAAATATTGTTGTGGTAAGTCATTTCTGAAGAAAAGTTTCAAAATATGTACAAAAACTGAAGTGATTTCATGCTTTAAGTTCATAATGAAGATAGAGATATTGACATACTTAAACAAATAAGAAGAAATGGTCTATCATAAATATCCAAGGTTATTTATAACAAACTACTAAATGTCTGTCTTATTAACTCCATAATAAGAATATAAACCATTTTGTGAGCACCTACTATGGGCTACATACTATCCTTGGAGGTTCATATATATTATAGCCAATCCTTATATGATGCCAATATTCTTGTTTAACAAATACACAAATTGAAGTTTAGGAACCTCAAACCACATAATTTTCTAAGACTTGCCTAAGAATTCCACGGTATTGGTGGCAGGAACTGGTGTTTCCCACCTCCTCCTTCTTACGTACTGACAGAACCCTCATCTCGGGTGGCAATGTGTCCAGTTAAAAGAGGTAACAGAGAACTTAAAAACAGATATGCTGTGAATATAAATACTTCCTATCCTTAGAAAGCATCCAGTCTAGTAGGGACACAAATAAATAAATATTTAGGTTGAACTCAAGCAGGCCAGTACCCATGAGAGAGGTTAAGTGCCCCGACTCTTAAAATAGGGAAGAGTAGACCTATTCCATGAAGGCCATCTTGGTACAATGACATAAATGGAGGGACAGTTGGATATCCCACACTAGTAAAGTTCTAAACTGTGTTTCCTTTGGGATTTTATAACATAGTTACGTTAATGCCAGTGATATTTTTGGCCTACTTTTGGGTAAACATTTTATACAATTTTCACTTCTTTGTTAAAAAAAATGAAAAAGAAGAATGTTCTAGAGTCAACTTGCTACTTTCATCCTTCATCCTCTATTGTTCCATTAAAAGGACTGTAAGTTTTGGGGAGTATTAACTGTAGGCCTACTCTTACACATTTGACTTTGCCAAAGACAGTCAAGTGAGTTTCCAGAATTTTGACCAATATTAGTCATAAAGATCAACTCTTGAAACAGAAATATTTTAACTTGGTCAAAATGAGTGGGCAAGCATGTTTTAATAGAATGTCAACGTGGGAATTGAGTCTGCTGACATGCTCTCTTTCTCTGTGGCTGGCTCCAGGCAGAAACCCATTTCCTTACCTTGACCAGGCCCCCCTGTTTGGTGAGGTAACCCTCTTTGGTGCCCAGCTGAAAAAGAGAGAAGCACCAAGTAAAGCTCAGATCTATCACAACGTGATTTTTGTCTATTTCTGCCCTATTTTAAAAAGGAACACAAGTTTGCCATTGATCTTTGAGTAATCGCCTTCTTGAACATCCTCCCTGTGTGGGGAGAAACTGTTTGCAGACTGGATCTTCTGGGGGAATCCTATAGCAATAGACAACAAGTGAGAGACTCTCTTCTAACTTGAGTTAGCAATTTGCAAATAATAAGCGACATCACATCACTTGTAAAAGTTGGGGTTGGCAAAGTGTGTCATGTGAAACCCATTGCTTTGATTGTTGCACGGGTATTACGCACCCAGGCACACACCCGTGGATTGATGTTGGGTCAATACATTTGGGAAATGCTGGACTAAGTAGAGACATTTCTTTACTTCCCCGAGTCTGTATGATGCTAATATGCCTTGTGAATTTTAAGAGGGAACAGTAGAGGTAGCATTTCCATATTTATTTTATCACGTGATCCTCTGCTATCCTAGCATCCCTTTTTCACAGACCATCTCTCGAGGCCTCCGTTCAGTGGAAAGAAATTTCAGGAATGCAGATTTATTGACACTTGAAGTGACAATGAATCATTTCTTCACTCATGTAGCATTAATTCAAGGGTAACTATCACACACATAGCTAGCACCTATAAAATGTAAGGAATGGTGGGGAACAGTGCAAATAGAAATATGCCTAAAACAAGGACCCTAAGGTGAAGACTTTGTAACTTCATAAATTTCTGAAGAAACCAAATTCCTTATAGGGTATTTTGTTCTATTATGATGTCACAATGTATCTTATATTAGTAAGATAACAGAATAGAGAAAAATGTTGCAGAAGCAAAGGGAACAGAAATTTTAGAAGGAAGGAGTCATTAAAAAGAGGATGAATCCCATAACAGGGAAGCTAAGGAAGCTGACATTTTATTATTATACTTTTTAAGTTTATTTATTTATTTTGAGAGAGAGAGAGAGCGAGCAAGGGAGGGGCAGAGAGAGAATGAAAGAGAGAATCCCAAGAAGGCTCCACACTGGCAGATGTGGGGCTTGAACCCATGAATTGTGAGATCATGACCTGAGCTGAAATCAAGATTCCGATGCTTAACTGACTGAGCCACCCAGGCACCCCAGGAAGCTAACATTTTATTGTATTACAGTGTATTGTATTAAAATTTTTTTTTAATGTGTCCTTAGTTTTGAGAGAGAGACAGAGACAGAGTGTGAGTGGGGTAGGGGCAGAGAGCGAGGGAGACACAGAATCGGAAGCAGGCTCCAGGCTCTGAGCTGTCAGCACAGAGCCCGACGCGGGGCTTGAACCCACGACCCATGAGATCATGACCTGAGCTGAAGTCGGACGCCTAACCAACTGTGCCACCCAAGAGCCCCAGAGAGCTAACATTTTAGATAGGACCTATTCTATGTCAGGCTCTTGAAATATATTATCTCACTTAATCTCCATCAGCAGAACCAATTGGTATTTCACATTTCCCAGAGCCAAAACAGAACTGCTTCTTCCCATCTGCCGAACCCGCCCCTCCTGCCAACTTGGCCGTATGAGTAAAGTGCAGGAGGCCTACTCGGTGACTCCTTCACATACCACATTCAACCTGTTGCAAGTCTCGTCTCTTCTACCTTCAAAACACACCCTGAAGTTCACCAGTTCTTATCCCCGCTCTCAGTTTCCACTGCCACCGTCTCTCCCTGGACTGCGCCAACAGCCCCCCTAACTGGGCACCTCGCCCCAACTTTGCAACACATTCCACTTTGCACTTAGTGGTGAGAATGAGCGTCTTAAAATTTTAAAACTTAAATTACGTTGCTCAAAACCCGTATCATTTCTCCTCGACACTTAGAACAAAAATAAAGTATTTATTTTCTCTACAAGGCCTTTCCTATTGTTAATACAGCTGACATTTTGGACGTGATAATTCGCCCCTATGTGTGGTGGCACATTTAGCCTCCATGACCCCTGCCTTTGCTGGGAAACAAGTCTTCAGGGGTTCTCATGTTTCCGTATGTCTTATGAGCAAGGCACCAGCCCTTTGTCCCAGAGCTATTTTTAAGGTGTGCTTGTAGAACAAACAACCTTAGTGCAAGTGGGGGAGGGGCAGAGAGAGGAAGGAGGAGGAAGGAGAGAACCCCAAGCAGGCTCTGCAGTGTCGGCCCAGAGCCCAATGAGGCTCGAACTCACCAACCGCGAGATCAGGACCTGAGCCGAAGTCGGACTGAGCCACCCAGGCGCTCCTGAGCAAATGACTTTGGAAGATAGAAATAGTGTTTCCCTCCAGAGGAAAGGCAGACGCACAGAAGTCTGGCACGAGGCTGTGGAGCTTTGTTAGTCTGCAAGCAGGGTGAAGTCTAAGGCTCTTCTCAGTTCTTGACACCCACTGATGCCAGGAGGGCCCCAAAGCACCACGAATTTCCAAACACTCAGCTGGGCAGCAGGCCCCTTAAGAACCCCACTGCTGTAGGCGATCAACCCCTCCTTCCCTCAATAATCTCATCTTCCACCACTTGCCCTCTCGCTCACTTCATGCCAATCGTTCTGATCTTGCCAGTCTGCAAAGCACCTCCGTTTAGTCCCCACCTCAGGGCTTTTGTACTGTTCTCTCTGCCTGCGACACCGGAACACGTTGGTAATTTTCTGCCTGTATTGATGCACGATAAGCTTCATGGATTTGTCATTCTGCAGTGTGGGTGCAGCCACACTCCACCAATCAGTCACCACTGTTTTAAAAACCCCATTGTACAGAATGTTCTGTGTATAGTCATACTGATATACTTGGGCAGGGGAATCCATCCCATACTCGGAGTGAGCAAAGAAGGTAAGCAATGAGGCTTTCAGATTTTGGGTCAAAGAGGTCTATTTCTACCCAAGGGAGCTACATCCCGTGTTCACGCCAGCTCTACAGATCAGGTCCTGCAATTTACTGTTGATAAAGAACACACGTAGTAGAGTATGGTGCAGCTGACCCTGAGCAGGGATCTCGGTGGGGGGGGAGGGGTGTAGCTGAGGAGAATGTGAAGTTACATGGACTGGACAAATGAAAGAGATGTGAGGTGACTGGTAAGGCGGTAAGGATGCATAAAGACGAAGTCAGGGAGGGGTGGGCTGGCTGGAAAACGATTAGGAGTTGAGTCTTTTCTGTTTTTTTTTTAATGTTTATTCATTTTTGAAAGATAGAGACAAAGCACAAGCAGGGGAGGGGCGGAGAGAAAGGGGGACAGAGAATCTGAAGCAGGCTCCAGGCTCTGAGCTGTCAGCACCAGAGCCCGACGCGGGGCTCGAACTCGCAAACCGTGAGATCATGACCTGAGCCAAAGTCAGATGCTCAACCGGCTGAGCCACCCAGGCACCCCAAGAGTGAGTCTTCATTTGGCCTTTGGTCTGTTCTGACTTGGGACTATTCATTGTCTTGCTTTCCTAAATGTTGCTGGTTCTGAGGTTTGATACTTCCTCTTCCAACTCTAACAAAGCTAAAATACCCCTTTCACCCAATTCCCACAATGCTTACTTTCAAGGAGACGTAGCAGAGTAGCAAAAAATGTAACGTGCGCCTGGGAACCAGGCTAGGCTACAGAGCTCCAATGACAAGCTCGGATTCTTGTCCTGAGAAGTGTCAGACCGCGGGGACGGCAGACAAATGCACAAGTGGTTATTAGCCCCCAGCATGATGATGGCAGGATCAAAGTGAACAGTGGGTGCTCAGAGCACAAAAGGGGGCATTTTCACCAAAGGTAGGAGGTGCCCAGGAAGGCTTCCTGAGAGGCACCAATCTCTGATGAGCCCTGAAGGGTGAGGGCACAGCAGTGGTGTTCACAGTGTACCTGAGTCAGGGAGAGGAGAAGGAGCAGAGCCAGAGGGATGCACATGACCGTGAGTGTGAGAGGAGCAGAGGTGAGGCCAGAAGGATGAACAGGGCCAGGTGGGAGGGGAAGACAGCGGCCACCACCCAAGGTTAAGCAGGGAGGTCAAGTGACCGATCTGCTTTTTAAGAAAGATCTCTTTGGTGGCAGGGTAGGAAAAGTTCTGCAGAGACAAAGAGGCCACACGTTTGTCATTTGTAGCCTAATACCTTCAAGGGATGATTTTTTTCAAGTGTCATAGTTGCTGTCTAGAGTTGGTTCTCCGTATTTCATTTTTTGTCTTCTTTATTATCCACACAAATCCTGATGTCTTATACCGGAAGTATTTGGCAAGCAAGGCAGAGAGGGAGAGTGTGAGAGCTCTGAGCACAGGGCAGGGAAGCAGTTCTGGGAGGATTCCTTGCAGGCTCACAGCTCATAGAGCAAACAGAAATGGACTTGAGGAACAGTGAGTGCTGCTGTTGCACTGAAATTGAACAAAGGCCCACATTGCAAAGGAGCGTGAATGTTGGGGTGCCCGGTGGCTCAGTTGGTTAAGCGCCCGATTTTGGCTCAGGTCATGATCTCACAGTTTGTGAGTTCGAGCCCCACGTTGCATCAGGCTCTGCGCTGACAGCTCAGAGCCTGGAGCCTGCTTCCGATTCTGTGTCTCCCTCTCGCTCTCTGCCCCTCCCCCACTCATATTCTGTCTCTCCCTCAAAAATAAATAAACATTAAAAGAAATTAAAAAAAGAAGTGCAAATATTTTCTGTCTGTCCGTCCGTCCATGCCCTTCATTCAGGAGGGAAAAAAAGAATAGGAAAAAAATAACATCCTGAGGTTTTATAGTCAAAGTGGGGAATATTGTTCCTCTGCAGACCATTGAGATGTAAAAAATTTTTTTCTTCCTTTTTTTAATGTTTTTATTTAATTTGTTTATTTTTTTGAGAGAGAGAGAGAGAGAGGAGGTGCAGAGACAGAGGGGGACAGAGGATCTGAAGCAGGCTCTGTGCTGACTGCAGACAGCCTAGTGCGAGGCTTGAACTCATGCACCACAGATCATGACCTGAGCTGAAGTCTGACACTTAACTGACTAAGACACCCAGGTGCCCCCGCCCCCCAAATTTTCTTAATATAAGAAACTTTGGCAGAATAACAGTTTAGCCAACTATGTGAACATCTACATCTCTCGCCCATTCTACCAAGAACTTGTTTAGCTAAGTAAAGGGAAGAATTTAAGTTCCATTTTCTTCTTTTTTTTTATTTTTAGTGTTTATTTATTTATTTTTGAGAGAGAGAAGGAGAGAGACAACAAGGGGAGAGGGGCAAAGACAGAGCGAGACACAGAATCTAAAGCAGGCTGTAGGCTCTGAGCTGTCAACACTGAGCCCTCTAGGGGACCCAAACCCACAAACTGTAAGATCATGACTTGCGCCGAAGTTGGACACTTAACTGACTGAGCCACCCAGGCACCCCTAAGTGTCATTTTCAAGGTACTTAGAATACTATCACTATGGCAATGTATTTTTTGATGATTTGCCAGATGGACCAGATGAACTGGGTCACGGGCTTCAAACCTTATGTTTCTTTCCAGGTTTTATATCACAAGTTAGAATTTTTATGTGAACAAACATCTTTTTAAAACTAACTCAGTGCAGTTAAGCCTTCGACTTAGGCTCAGGTCATGATCTCACCATACGTGAGTTTGAGCCCCACATCGGGCTCTGTGCTTACAGTGTGGAGCCTACTTGGGATTCTCTCTCCCTCTCTCTCTGCCCCTCCCTGGCTTATACTCTCTCTCTCGCAAAAATAAACGTTTAAAAAATATAGAAAACCTTTGAACTCTTACTGCATATTACCACGTTTAGACAGTGAAAGCGCTGTGGTCAGATGGAGGGCCACTTACAGAGGGTGCAGTGGGCACGAGGTCACTTTCCGTTCTTCCCGTCTGCATTGCTGTGTGAACCCGGACAGATTCATAAATGGATGGTTCCTCCACTTTCCTTGGATAGGGATGTTTCAGAACAATCAGAGTGCCTGGATGAAGATAAAAGAACCTCATCAAAGAGGAGCCCCAGAAAGAAGGTCCAAATGCTAAATGACCAGATAACGTGTCTAGATTTCAGTCTCTTGTTTTTCACCTATTCACTCATTCATTTCTCGACGTTTATCAAGTACCAACTATATGCCAGGCACTTAAGCTGGACGCTGAAGATATAAAGCATGATGCGATGGTTTCTGTCCTCGTAGTGCTCAGATAGAACTAGCACGGGACGTCACTTAACGGGTAGTCATGTGCATGAACAGGGTGACGAGGCCAGCGTCAGAGATGTGGGCAAAGCATACCGGTGGTGCCCGGGGCCCCCGAAGACCCCTCCTTTGGAACACTTTGGAAAAGATTCCGTAGAGGAGACAACATGGATCCGGACCTGAAGCTACGCAAAACCCAACAAACGCACGGAGGCATGGGAGGATTCAGTCCATAGACCTTATTTCTCACTCGTTTCAGAACAAGCCTTCTAACAAATCAGTGGATCTCAAAAAACTGGACTCGTTGCATTTTCCCTACTGTCTCCTGACACCCAATTAACAAAATAAACAACATGAAGCTTTCGCTTTCCTCCAGTGAACATGACCTGAACTGGCTTATGTGTGATTGCCTTCACTTCCATTTGGAGGAGGGGATTGGGCAGCACAAGGGCTCCAAAAGGGGCCAGTCTTTGGGGCCTTGGACATGGCACATTGAAGCTGAGAGCCCACCTGACACCATGTTTCTAACCATCCCCCCTCTACACCCTTCCCTGCCCCAATCAACCAGCGAGCAGGAACTGGATACTTTAAAAATGAGTAAGTTAAGGTTTTCTTTCCCCCTTTGCTATGGCTTCTTGCTTTTTATTTCACTGGGTCTTATAAAGGCAGGACGGAGATTGTACCCGACATGGGCAGAGATGTAAAGAATACAGTAATTCATTCAACAAATATTTCTTGAGCTCTACTATGGGCAAGACACTTGTCCAGGCAGTGGGACTACAGCAGCAAACAAAGAAGATACAGCACTTGATCCTCTGCTAGGGGAGGAGAAGAAAAAATGAAAAGAAGTATGTCCGGTGAGAGAAGTGTTATGGAAACCCTAATAGAGCAAGGTACAGGCGTAGTGGGGGATGAGGGTGGCATCGGGAGAAGGTGATATTTTAAAGGGTGGTCAGAAAGGCCTCTTTGAAAAGGTACTTCAACAGATTATAGAAAGTATGGACCTTGAATTAGAGTGAGAGAGAGAGAGAGAGACGAGGAAAGAGAAAGACCACCTCTACAGTTAAAAAGCACTTGATAACAATAATAGACCTACAAACAAAGCCCAACCATTCCACGGGGCTCGAGCATGCCCAACGAACTGACTGCAAACACACAACCGTGGCCCCTGATACTGAGCCCATGTGGCGTCCTACTATCACTTGAAAAGGAACACTGAGAGAAGCCAGGAGAGGGTCCTTGACCTTGGCCCCAGAAAAGAATGAGACTCTGGCTTCCTCCTTCTTGAGCATCCAGTTCACACCCATAACGTTGGGATCACAGTGAAAACTGGCCTTCACAGCTATCTGAAGCACCGGTCCCACTCTTGCACATCGTCAGTGCTCTCTTGTCAATGTGACCCTTTCATGAGAACAGATCCAGTCATATCAGGACAAGAGGCCAGTTACGGTTTGACAGTCATAAGGAAAGCAGAGACGCGTAAATCAAGAGCAGCCGTTGTGCAGGCTCAGGGGCCGTGTGACACAATCACAACGTGCCAGATGCTTGCAGAATGTGCGGTTGGCTCCATGGTGCCCCCCCCCCCCCCAGAGAACCACCCCCGGTGATGCGCCAGGCAGTCACCGTGGCATCATGGAAAGAGCCACCCTTGCCACTCAGTGCCTGTTGACCCTTGGACGGTCATTCTAGCTTCTGTTTCCTCCCCGGACACATGGGAAGAATTACCCTGTCTTTACAAGGCTCTTTGAAGCACCAAATAAAGACTGTTTGTGAAAAGGATAGTGAAAAAGAAAATGTTAGATATTATTATGCTTTGATATAGAGTAGTTGTAAACTCTTGAGTGAAAATCTAATGATTGCGTCTTTGGGAGCATGAATTTTTAAATGTTGAGTTTACAAAGACCCATGTGTGACATTGTGCTGAGAGTAAAAATGGCAGAGTCTAGTAGCCACTGATGGCAGCTCCAAGATGTATTGGTGCCTCCTAAACCCTTCCGTCTGATCGTGGAGGAGAGAGAACTGGACCCCAGTGTTCAAAGCAGCTCGCAAGTTAGAAAAAACATGAAATCTTATGCTTTCTCCCCATTCCATGTATTTTTCTAAGCTTATTTATTTATTTTGAGAAAGAGCGGGATAGAGGCAGAGGGAGAGAGGGAGAATCCCAAGGCTCTACACCGTCAGCACCGAGCCCAAACCGTGAGATCATGACCTGAGCCGAAATCAAAGAGTTGGATACTTAACCACCTGAGCCACCCAGGTGCCCCTACTTTTCCATGTTTAATATGAAAATACTGTTTTATAAGGATCCAAACTACATCTATAACCCAACTTAAAAAAAATTTAATGTTTATTTTTGAGAGAGAGAGAAACAGAGAGCGAGAGAGAGAGAGGGAGACACAGAATCCGAAGTAGGCTCCAGGCTCTGAGTTGTCACCACAGAGCCCATCAGGGGGCTCAAACCCACAAACCACGAGATCATGACCTGAAGTCAGACGCTTAACCAACTGAGCCACCTACGTCCCCCAATATGAAAATAATTTTTTAAATGATGCTTTAGAAAGATGTATCTAGCCAATTTTTTTTTCTGGCACGTACCCAAGTATACTACCTGTAGTGGTTTCCTGTTGCTTTTGTAACAAATCACCACGTAGTGATTTAACACAACTCAAAATTATTACCTTACAGTTTTAGAGGTCAGAAGTCTGCAATGCGTCTCATAATCTTAAATCAAGGTATTGGCAGGACTGCTTTCCTTCCGGAAATCTCTGGGGGAGAATCCATTCCCTGTTTTTTCTAGCTTCTAGAAACTGCCTGCATTCCTTGCCTGGTGGCCACATTCCTCCACCTTCAAAGCCAGTAACAGTGCATTAAGGCCTGCTCACACTGCCATGTCTCTGGGTCTCCCTCTTGTGCCTCCGTCTTTCACTTATAAGGATCCTTATGATTACAATGGACACACCATTGTAATCGCACACCTCCCCATCCAAAGTCAGCTGACTTGTACTCTTAATTCCATCTGCAATCTTAATTCCCTCATGCCACATAACATAACATATTAACAGGTCCAGGGAGAGACATGGGCATCTTTGGGTGGGCCATTAGCTTGCCTACCATAGTACAGTGCCCAGGAGATAAGCATAGCCTTGGGGGCCAGTTGTGCTATAGTGTAAGATCTGTGTGCAAGGAATGCTGCCTGAGTCACAATGCTATAACCACTTGGTATTATGAAGCCATTGCCTTTTCAACAGGTGCATTTCCCCACCCTGTGAGTCTCTTTAGAGCAGTGCCAAATTTACCTTTGCAATCCCACTTCCTGGTAGAGATGCTGACATAATGAAAGCTTGATGAGTGAGTAGATAAATGGATGCCACAGTAATTCAGGGTTAAGTCAGAGAAGAGCCTGGGAGGAACCAGCCTCCCAGGTCTACGATTACCCCGGCTTCGGGCAAGGCCGGCTTCAGCCACAAGGCCAAGTACAGCTGTCCAAATCTCCACTAGGGGGAACCAAATTCTATTTCGAAAACCTCTTCTAAAGTTTCACCAACAAAAGCTAAACTGAGGGAAATGATATTGAGTCAACAGGAAAGTACAATTGACTATACATTGACTTTAACTAGTAAGACCATGAAGGAGGCTGGATTGAATTGTGGAATGAAGAAAATGGCAAAGCACTTATAAAATGACAACTTCCACTGATAAACATCCAGCCCCCTGAAAGGTCTTAGCTGACCAGTCTGCCCAAGAGAAAACAATTAATATATAGAGCTTCCTGGCATGGCTGCTGGGCTAAGAGTGATTTCCCCTTCCGTAGACACTGCCCCATCCTTGTACGCCAATGTAGATCCCCACAGACCCTGGGCCTCCCCCACAAACACCTCACTCAGGCTGCACTCACGGGACTTACTTCCGGGGATCTGCTTAGTGATTTCTCTGGAGAGAAGGCCCACTAGCTTCAGTTTCTGAACTACATGAATTAGACTGTTCTTTCCTGCCTTTGGCATAAAACCTGGTCTCAGAAACACTCGGTGGAGGCCCACTTTTGAGGTGATCAGAGCAGGACCAAGGCAGTCATGTCAGTTTGCTGAAAGCTTCAGCGGTGCCGTGATCATGGGGCTGATTCGTTATTGTCTCTTGGTGTTCAGTCTGCTTTTAAAATCTGGGAGAGAATACCAATCCTTACCACCACCACCCCCAAGGAAAATCCATTTATTTCCCTGTATTCCCCTCCCTCCATTTTTTTTTTTTTAATTCAGCTAGCCAAGGTTGGTTGCAATCAAAAGAAACTTGAATATGTAGCCACCACAGACTGATTGTATTTCCACCTAAGGTCCAAGGTAGTGCCTTGGCCCCATAAGAGAGAAACTTGGGTTTAGTGATATTCAGGGCAAATTAATTCCAGGATTTGGTTGGAAGATTCAGATAAAAAGCAACAGGAGGCAGGGGCTGGTGGAGGGAGGAGAGAGGAAGCTGTACAGCCCAGCTCTTGGAAACCTGGCTGCAAGTTTCACTTCAGTTTCTGAACTACATGAAGGAGATTATTGTTTCCTGCCTTTGATATGAAACCTGGTTTCAGAAACACTCGGTGGAGGTACATTTTTGAGGTGATCAGAGCAGGGCCAAGGCAAGCATTTCAGTTTGCATTGGCTGAACTATAACTTACAGGACACCCACTCTGTCTGTGATACGGTGAGACTGCATTGGAGGACTCCTTATCTTGTATCCCGTAGCGCTTCAGAAAACACAGAACAGTTTTCAAGCCTCAGGCATTGCTTCGATATCTGAAGTGGAGTGTAGCACAAGAGCACATCTAGCTCTGAACAGGGAAACTTTTATTTAGAATATTTCTTTTAGGCACTAAAGCTTGTGCTTGCCCATCAGGTTTCCAACTAGATTGTAAGATGTTGGAGGATGAGGTTGATACCTGATTCATCACCGCATCATCAGTAGCTAGTAGTCCTCAGCTCGTGGCTGGCGCCCAATACATATTTGTTGAATTAAATTCAAATAAGACTACATCCACTCATGCTTCGTTATTGCCCTCAGGTTCAGAAAACAAGCTAGGCAACTGGTGTGTGCATGGCAGATTTCTCTGTCATCTCTTGCCGGTGGGAAGCGGCTTTCTAGAGGGAGTGACAGGAATATTCAAGCTCTTTCTCCTTGCTTCTTTGCAACCTACCCTGCAAATGAACTTTAACCCATCATTAAGATGATGCTGGTCAAACTACGTTCACTTACATACACAGGGGCTTTAATAGCCCCTTTCCAGTCTCACAGGGAGAACTACACAGAGGGAAGAGAAGTAGATCAGCTGGCCAGGTCAGAAGATTCTGTTAAAATGTCCAAGTCAAGTCAGGTCGCTCTTTGCGGAGCCGTCACTTTATCTGATCCTTTATCTGAATCCTCTGCGGAGCTGGCTTAAAATTTGAAGATGACATAAACACTTGATAAATACAAATGTAATTAATTGCCCCCAACTAACTCTTCATGGTATACCAAAGAATATGCAGCTCTTGCGGACAATATGATGGGATTACCATAACGGTGCTTTGTTAAAAAACAACAACAGTGATTATTTATGCCAAGCTAAAAATGATTTTTATAGCCTTTCATACCCAATCTCATTCAGTCCTCAGTAGCAAGTCAGGAACTATTAAGGTATGAACTGTTAGGTCACCAGCTCTGATCTGTAAGATGGTGAAACTGAATCTCAGGGAGGTTACATCATTTTCCCAAGGACATACAGCTGGTGAATGAATGGCAGAGGCTGGAGCTGAACTAGGAGTTCACGTGTTTACTCATTATGGAGTAATGGAAACTCTCTACGGCCTGTGAAATGTACTTTATTGTCAGCGCAAGGGTGTACATGGAAATCAAAATTCGAACAAGCAGATCCTTGAGGAGGTAGCCTGAGGAAAGGAGATGAGAGTTTTTGCCTCAACGTTTCTCATCAGGCCTTGGTTTCTCCATTTGTAAAGGAAAAATTAAACGGTCTGTGGGATCCCTTCCCATTCTAATATCCTGTAAATCTAGTTACACACACAAGCCTAATGCAGGGGCAAGAGATACTAGGACACTTAGTAACCAAGGGTGTGTCCTGTTTCCTGCCAAGCACACTGCCCGTTTAAAGTACTTTACTTCTGACATCATTGCGTCTTTGTGTCTCATTTTCCTTTTCTTCCACATTCTCATTTAACCTTTACGTTTTATTTACTTTTTTATAATGTCACTTTTTTTTTTTGATGTTTATTATTTTTGGGAGAGAGCACAAGGGAGAAGGGGCAGAGGGGTGGGGAGACAGGATCCGAGCGGGCTCCACTCTGACAGCAGAGAGCCGGATGCGGGGCTTGAACTCACAAACTGTGAGGTCATGACCTGAGCCGAAGTTGGATGCTCAACCAACCGAGCCACCCAGGCACCCCAAACTTTACATTTTCTTTTACTGTATCATATTTACATAGGCTGTCTTATATCTCTTCCGGAGAGACATAAATGCGATGGGCCTATGTATGTTTTTTAGTCAGCCTTTTATGTTTTAAGATGTCCTCCAAGATAATTTCCCAAGTGGCAATTCATGTAAATAGCATAGGAACAGCGGTAAATACGAAGACAGAAGTTCAGATTGATTCACATTCTTTAGAACAATGCCTTTACATCACATACCGAAAATATTGTTACAGACCTTAAAGAAGAGACTGGGGGATAGCTCTGCCCTGTCCTACAAACATCCTACTGTGTCGTTGTGGCAAAGATCTTCCTGTCCAAACCCACTCAAGGTCACACTGTGCTGTGGCAATGTCGTGCTGCTGTGTCACTGGTAGACCAGCGTCGGGAGACAGTGAGGTGAATGGAAAGCCCCTATGGTTTAGAACCAGGTTGGCTTGGATTTCACTCTTAGCTCTGATGTTTTCTGGCTGTGCCACGCTGGCCAAATAACTTCACATGTCTAAGTTTTCAATTCCTCATCTAAAAATGGGACCACTTTCACATTACCGTGGATGGTTCAGGAGATTCAATAACTTGGTATCTGCGAAAACATCCAACGGCACGCTCAGAACTCAGTGAGTACTCCATACGTGTTGCTTCCGTATTCCCTTCCCTGCCTGCCTTTTCCTTTTGCAAACACACCTTATGACAAACTGAGAAAACTTGCTTTTTTGGCAAGCAGAAACTAAAGGAGTGATGCTTGGCTGTGGTTTGGCAGAATTCTGAGTTGTCATTGATTATTTTCAGAAATGGCACACAATTCTCAAACTACACTGAATTTTAACGTAATTATTTTAAAATGCCACCAGGTAAAAAGGCTGGTGTTACAAAATAAATTAATAATAATGACAGCGGTTATCAAGAGGTTGGGAATCCCCACATCAAAACAAAAAGAGAAGTGGAAATCTGACATTTAAGAAAGAACCAGATGGGATCTTCAAAACCGAGAATGGATTATTATAAAGGATAAGTACAAACATAACACTTGATTCATGTCATCCTTTTTCATGCTGGGTGGGTGCTTAAAGTCACAACACAGTAATTCCTATAACAAATTGTATATGGCAATTTCATATACAGAAGTATTCTAATAGAAACACAAGGAAAGGTAATTTTTGTTCTAATAATATTAAGACATTTAAGGATAAAGATAAATGCTCTCTATGTTCAAAGAATATATGTGTATGAAACCTAGCTAATTATAAGAGGGTACAGTAAAAATTAATAATGGCCCAAATGTATCCATGCTAATAAAAAAGGCTCAAATTTCCAAGTCTATTTGAGTTGAATTTAGAAGCCATGTACAAGTAGGAAGAAAAGTTTTATATTGCAGCTTATTATAATGAATGAAAGTCAAATTCTGGGGCGCCTGAGTGGCTCAGTTGGTTAAGCGTCTGACTTCGGCTCAGGTCATGATCTCAGGGTTTGTGAGTATGAGCCCTGTGTTTGGCTCTGTGCTGACAGCTCGGAGCCTGTAGCCCACTTTGGATTCTGTGTTTCAGTCTCTCTATGCCCCTCCCCCACTTGTGTTCTGTCTCTCTCTGTCTCTCAAAAATAAATAAATGTACAAAAAAAAAAGGCAAATTCTGAATTTAAGCATTACTGAGCATACATACAACACAAAGCATCATTTTAAATGATGCTTTGCATAAACTTTGGAAGTAAGGAGCGCCTGGATGGCTCAGGTCATGATTTATGGTTCCTGAGATCGAGCCCCACAAAAAGCCCCTGATCGAGCTCTGGACTGACAGCCCTTTTGGAGCCTGCTAGGGATTCTCTCTGTCCCTCCCTGGCTCATGCATGCATTCATGCTCTCCCTCAAAAATAAATAAATAAACATTAAAACAAAACTTTGGAAGTAAAAACTAATTGTCAGAAGTTCACTGGTTGATGTGTTGTCATTCAAGCTGCAATGCAGGCTTTGGTAATGAGATAAAGGGAAACCAACATGAAATTATGAAATGTTGTGAAAATTATTACCATTCATTCTTGTACCTACTGGGACATATGATCAGGGTACAAAAATGACAAATATCCCTCTTCTTAAAGGGTTTACATACTAATGCAAAGAGGTTTTTTTTTTTTTAATGTTTTGCAAAGATTTTTAAAAAAAGTGAATTATACAGGGGTCCTGGGTGGCTGAGTCGGTTAAGCCTCCGACTTAGGTCAGGCTCAGGTCATGATCTTGAGGTTCACGAGTTAGAGCCCTACATCAAGCTCTGTGCCACCAGCTCAGAGTCTGGAGCCTGCTTGGGATTCTGTGTCTCCTTCTCTCTCTGCCCCTCCCCCACTAGCACTCTGTCTCTCTCTCCCTCTCAAAAATAAATAAACATTAAACAAAATTTTTTTAAAAAGTGAATTAAACAAAATGTTAGAAGATAAAAGAGCCACTGAGGAAAGTAAAGGAAGAGAGCATGTTGAATGTCACTATGATATTTACTTGGGAAATGATTGGGATTTGGCAATCAGAAATATCTAACGATATTATGCTGATGGCTGTTAATAAGGAGAAATTAGAGTGAACAGAAACTTTCATGGAGACTGGAAAGGTTAAATGCAGATTATAGCAAGGGATAAGGAAATTATCACAATAGAATATTCAGGTTGTCAGGAGTCTTTTAGCTCTTGCTTAGGAAATCTTCATTCTTCAGATTAAGGAAACAGAAATCCTGAGAATTTGAGGAGTAGAGAAAAGGAATAGAATAGGAAAGAAGAGATCTTAAAATAGTATTCTTCCCTTTAGGTTAACACTTTTACTTATCCCAAATACAAATATTTTCTTATGACCCAGAACCGAGTGTTCTGGGTTTCCCTCTACACTATATTTAACTGCAAGGCGAAGTCGGGTAAAGCTGTTGGTTATTTGGAGGTCCTGCCCATTGCCCTCAGATGTAGTGCCGTCCCTGTCAGTGGGTAAGTGTGGGAAAGTCTCTTTTAAATAAACTCACTCTCGGGGCGCCTGGGTGGCGCAGTCGGTTAAGCGTCCGACTTCAGCCAGGTCACGATCTCACGGTCCGTGAGTTCGAGCCCCGCGTCGGGCTCTGGGCTGATGGCTCAGAGCCTGGAGCCTGTTTCCGATTCTGTGTCTCCCTCTCTCTCTGCCCCTCCCCCGTTCATGCTCTGTCTCTCTCTGTCCCAAAAATAAATAAACGTTGAAAAAAAAATTAAAAAAAAAAATAAATAAATAAATAAACTCACTCTCTAGGCACTGCAAGGTGCTGCTGGCCTGACGGGGCTCTGGGCTAAAAGGAGTGGCCTGAAATCCCCAGTTCTAGTCCTTTCCATTCTAGGATCTGGAGGTAAGAACCCTGGCTGGCCTCATCCATTGCGCAGACAAATGCTTCCCCTGGTAATCTTTAATTACATGAAAACTTTAAGAGTTTGCACTTCTCTGATGCAGACCAAGAAATCATCAGACTGGAGGCCTCCTGATCACTGCTGCTCAGCACCAGGAGCCAATACTCAAATGAACAAGAAGGGACCTATTTTTAGAAGGTGGCATCCTGGTTTCCATTCACTGTTGTTCACAGGTCATAGTGCTGATTGTGGCTTCTGAAAATCTGCTGGGTTTAAGAGTCATCATGACTTCAGCACGTTATCTTGTTTCCTGAGGCCTATTACTCCCAGAGGGGCAACATTGGAACACTTGTTTGTCATGGGTTTTTCCCCTTGTTCCCAGCTTCGGTGGCTTTGCTTCATCTGGCTGGGACAGATAAGAGGAATATTTCAGAGTTGGTGATATCTAACTCAAGGCCTGGAAGCTAGGAAGCCAAGTATATATCCATAAGCATCAAGAGCCTGTAGCAAGGGATTCAAATAATAGCAAATTTCCTGTTGGATAATGAATGGCACAGAGAAGATGCAGCAGAGAGGATAAAAATCTTAGTTTCCTGAGTTTTGTTGTAAAAAATGATTATAGAAATGATAACGATACAACAAACTTTAGCTTTGGATAAAACTAACTTAGGAATCAGGATTACAAATCTTCACTCTCCCAAAGGATTAATAGTAAAACTTCTTTAGTTAGATTACTGTATTTGCAGGGAAATTTAACATTTCTTAAATTCAATGTCAAGGAGCCTTTACTTTGAAGAAGACTTAGGTGATCCTCTTGCCTGGAGATTGGACCTGTGCCAGAAAGTTTCACCCAGAAACCACTGCATTCACTTTGACCTTAAAGGTTTTTGAAACCTTTTGGTAGACAGAATGTATACCTGTTCCGTAACTTGGATAAAGTCCAGGAAGGAGCACAGAGAATGATCAAATGGGTTAAATATAGAGTCTAGGAGGAGAGTTCAAAAGAAGGAAGCTGACGTTGCTTGGAGGAAGAAAAAAGGCTGGAAGATAACACTTATCATGGCTTTGAAGTGACAAAGAGTTCCCACTCAGAATCATCATCCATCCACCCATCCATCCATCACCCAAAGTGTCATGCACTGTATCAGGACCTGGGGGACATAAAGAAGGACACAAATAGGGGTAGCAAAACAAAGTTTTTAGTTTCAAAATCTCAATTTCTCGTGATCAAGAAGTGAATAAAGTCGAGCATAGAGTGGGAAACAAGTAGGAGGTAAGTTTGAAGTGAAGGGATTTGAGAAACTAAAATGCTTGCCATAGCCAAAGTAGCAATGGAAATAAATAATGCATGACCACTTGTCATTTGTTTATGTGAACTACTGCTGGTAAAGTAGTTTTCAGGGCCGATTGGAAGAATTTCCACCAGAAAAAAAGATTATAGCTTCAGTTTTTCAGTTTGGAATATTCTAGTATAGGTCTTATGCGGTCAGTATAAAGTAAGGCAACTACTCTGTGGTTTCCACTGTGCTTTTCATCTACACTTGATACTGTGTGATTCATATCAGGGTCTATCCAGGCCACAGAAACAGCAGAGGAGGAAAGACTGGCGAGGCATCTCTACAACCACACTGAAGTTAACAAAAAGTCCACTGGCCATGTTTACCAAGAAAGCAAGTATAAACACATTCATGGTAAGATAGCTGTACTGTTAAGTCTTGAGTTCCTCTTCTGCTACACATTCTGGAATCACCCAACTTTTGATTACCCAAGAATTACCATCGTTTAGGCCACATAAAATTGTGATTCTGTATCACAGATATAGGGGTGATCTTTTGCTTACTTTAATTGGTACAGAAAAACAAGTTAGATAATTCAGATACCCGGGTAGTGTGTCTTTTGTTTTTTAACTTGAATATTCTAGTTGGACTTTAACCATTCAAACAGGGAAATTCAAAATTTTCCATCCATATTTAAGTCCAGTGTAAAGACTTACAAAAACCAAGACTTACAAAAACAGAATTTTATGATGTAATAAAGGCATTGTTCAAAAGAGCAATTTCCAGTCAATATTTTTAACATTCCGTGATATTTGTGAACATTTAAGTATGAATTCTGTTTTAAAAAATGCTCAACATTATCTTTTATGGGTGGTGACAATATGTAAACTGTCCATGTCTAAAATTATGAGGAATCAGAAAGTTGTTCTAGCCTTTCTTTTTTCTTTGTTTACTATATATATTATTGTAAAATGAATAGACTATTTTTTTTAAGTTGTGTACTTTAAATCAATCCATTATTATATCACATTCTAAAAAAACTGTCTACTTTGTTCAAAGCACATTGTTTTCTCGTAAAGGTAATACAGATATATAGATACAGATATAGATTAAATTTATTAATGTAGCATATGGCACAGCAATTGGAAAAAATTGTTTCTAACCATATCTAATCGCATATCGTATGTACATAACCCAACAGAAGTGACAACTATTTAATGAAATCCTCCTTTTCCTTCCTCCATCCTGAAACAATGTCTCATAGGTCAAGTATCTATCTGTTCGTGGCTTACCTGTCTCACTTCCAATCAAAGGCTGATTTGCAAAATGCTTGACAAAATCCTTCAGACATGAGAACTCATTAAAGCCAAATTTAAATGAATATCCAGTATATTCAACATGAAAGTGTTTGACAGAGTCTTTGGCTCTGAAAGGGAAAAAGAAATGCTTTAGGTTATTTAAGAAATGAATTATCTTGTTTTGAAGGGAAATATAACATTAGGCATGAGCATCATCATGAAACCCTTCTACAAACTGAGAATTACAACACAATTATTGAAAGCACTAGTGTTAAAATAATTTTTTAAGTGTATTTATTTACTCTTAGAGAGAGACAGAGAGACAAAGATCGCATGACCAGGGGAGGTGTAGAGAGAGAGAAGCTCAAGCAGACTCCACGCTGTCAGTGCAGAGCCAGACGCGGAGCTCGAACTCAAGAAACTGTGAGATTGACCTGAGCAGAAATCAAGAGTCGGGTGCTTTGAGCTATCCAGGTGCCCCTAAATAGATAAGTATTTGACTCACGCTATTCCTCTCCTGTCTGTGTAAGTCCTGCTCCAACGTTAGCACGCATCAGAAATTGGAATCACCTGGAGGGCTCGTTAAAACCCAGATTTCTGGGCCTTGCCCCCTGAATTCCTGATTTGGCAGGTCCAGGGTGTGGGGCCCAAGAATTTGCATCCCTAACATGTTCTCTGGGGATGCCGCCAGTCTGGGGACCACACCCTGAGGACTGCTTCTCTGATCCAACCGGACCTACAATTCTCCTCACAGTTTCCTCTATTGTCCCTGAGCTCTTGCAGCCCCCTTCACCAGCAACATCGCCCCCTTTGTTTCTGAACAAGTATCAGCCCAAAGACACTTGCTGGGTCAAGTACGCCATGATACTCACAACATGAGTTACTTGCTTTTCTCCCCTTGACAGTCCACACACTCACCTGGCTCCTTTCCCGTCATTCACTGCACTCTTCCTTGTCGTGAGCTACTTGTATAGTGTCCTACTGTCCTGTGAGCTGCACTTCCTGAGGGCAAAGCCTGAATCTTCCACAACACTTATCAAAGAGCTTGGCATAGAGTGATGCTCTTAGATATTTATTATTAACGGAGTGAACAAATGAATGAGTAAAAAAAGGCATTCTTTTGAGCTGGTTTGTGGTTCCTGTCACCTCTGTTGGTGATTTTTTAAAAAGATTATTTATTTATTTTGAGACACAGAGGGAGAGAGCAAGGAGGGGCAGAGAGAGGAGGGGAGAGAGAATCCCAAGCAGGTTCTGTGCTGTCCGCACAGAGCCCGACGTGGGGCTTGAGCTCATGAACTGTGAGATCATGACCTGAGCGGAGACCAAGAGTCCAACACTCAACTGACTGAGTCACCCAGGTGCCCCCCGTGGTTATTTTTTTTTACATTTTTATATAGATGTGATATATATGTGCCACCTAATTGGAAGAAGTTTCTGATCTAACCATTCCGATGAGAAATATATTGATGACAAGTTAGCATTCTTTGATCTAATAATTCCACATGTTTGTTTGAGATCGGGGGAAGATCTTTGCATTAAAGGATTTGCAGCCTGACCCCTTGATAAATTTTTCACCTTTGCTGTCGATCAGAGAAAGTAACATTCCTGCTTCCACCCATGCACAATTTCATGTCTGATTAATAATTTTTCCAAAATGTTATTTAGAAAAAAATTTAAAGCAAAATAGAGCAGAGTAACATGAAAACTATTAATAAAGGTGGTTTTTAAAAATCTGTGACCCTCTTACTTACCTCCTCACCCTCCCACCTATTTCTTCCACTCCCCTTAAAATAGGCTTATAGACGTGCCCTGGATGGAAGTGTTCCAACAGGACCCCAAGATTCTCAGCCCCTGGACTACATACACTTTCCACCATTTATTCAATAAATGCTAATATAGATGCTACTATGAAGGGATTTTGCAGGTAATAGAGGCTCCAAATTAGCTACCTTAAAATAGGGACATTCTCTGGGTGGGCCTGACCTAATCACATGAAAGTCTTGGTAAAAGCAAAAGGGTTTCTTTGGCTGGTCACAGGAGAGGGGGACTCACTCTAGATGGTCTAGAAGAAAGCAAACATCCATGCTATGAACTGCCTGTGGGGGCCCCTTGGCAGGAAATGGTGGGTGGATTCCAGAAGCTGACAGCGATCCCTGGCCAATAGCTAGATGGAAAGTGGGGAGCTCAGTCCTATAGCAACAAGGACATGAGTGAAAAGGGCTGGAGAAGAAAGAAGAGACTGAAGGAAGAGCATGTGAAGGCCCAGATGAACCACAGCCTCAGCCAGCACTTTAATTTTGGCATGGTCGGAGCCCAAGCAGAGAATCCAGAGAACTCACTGGGACTTCTGACATACAGAAACTGTGAGATAATCAGTTTATGTTGTTTAACGCTACTACATTTTAGGTAATTTGTTATGTGGCGTAGAAAATACGTAGGTCCAGAAGCCCAAAGAGAAGATAAAAAAATATGGTGATTCTTCTCTTTTGAGCTCATAGAAGCCTGCCATCAATTATTTAGGGAAAAACTTTTATAGCCAGTTTTTCCCCCTCTCAGAAGTAGAGGAGACTTTCAAAAACAAAACAGGGGCACTTGGCTGTCTCAGTCAGTTAAGCCTCTGACTTCAGTTCAGGTCATGATCTCATGGTTTGTGAGTTCGAGCCCTGCATCGGGCTCTGTGCTGACAGCTCAGAGCCTGGAGCCTGCTTTGGATTCTGTGTCTCCCTCTCTCTCTGCCCCTCTCCCGCTCATGTGCTCTCTCTCTCTCTCAAAATAAATAAACATTAAAAAAATTAAACAAAACAAAACAAAAGAAACTACTGCTAAACTAGATGAAAAAGAGGATTCAGAGAGAAAAGAGTGTAAGTGTTGCTCCTGAGTTAGTGACAAGGAGGCCTAGACCACGTGGAGCAGAAAAGAATAGAGAAAACCTCCTTATGCCAGATCAGTGCGAAAGACGAACGAAGAGGGGACTATTTTCAGGGGTATATGGAGGCGCCATCAGAACAGTAATAAAACAGTCAGTTTGAGGTTAATGAGTGGGTGGCTGAGAGCGACTTCATGGACTCCTCACATTCCCAGTCTAAGCCGAGGTCAACTCCTTGCAAACCCAGAATGACTTGCTACAGGCCCTCAGACGCCAAGGGAACAGACACTGTCCTGATTATCACCTGGCGAGGCCATCTTCCCCGATACGGAGGCCAACAAGGAAGAAGCAGGGGAGGAGAAAGACCAGAGAAGGACTGGGCCATCACTGGTTTGTGTTGGTAAGGACTAGATTAGTTTTACTAACATTCAGGGGAAGTGGAGCCTTGAGAAAGGTCAGTCCATTTACAGAAAAAACTTAAAATTTGCCTCACTGCCTGCTTGAGTTTGTGATGAAAGTTGCACAGCCACAAATCATTCTGATTTTCCAGAGGAAGCAATGAATATTAACAGGGCGCTGGGCCAGGTTTTAGGGATTTGAATTCCGGTGCTGTTTCTATTGCTGATTTATTGGGTGAAAAGACACTTTACCATTTCAGGTTTCAGTTTTTCCATCAGTCAAGCAAGACATTAAACGATTCGTAAAGTATCCTTCGGCTCTAACATTTTCTTCTTCCCTGCCAAGGGAAGGAGGAAGAATGTTTTTTTTACAGTCTACCATTCAGAGCTTGGAATCCTTAGACCTGCAGGTCTAACAGAAATTGAGAGAATTTTATCTGGTGACATGAGAATTTTGCTATCTGGCAATTTGAGTGTGATGATAAAGCAATGCCCATGTAAGGAAGAGATGGGGCGAGATTGAATTCATAGTTCTTAGACATCCTACCTCACAGAGAGAGAGTACAGCCCGGTCCTTTCGTTGCTGTCCCTCAGAAGGTAGCTTCCGTCGCATCCATTGGAGAGGAGAAGGGCCTCGGCCGCATGGCGTGTGAGGTTACCATGGTACCACCTAGGAAGGAGAGAACCACACTTGCACTCAGGACAAACCACAGGTGACTTTTCCTTCATTGGGTTTTCCCCTCAAGGATGACGTCAACAATATTCTCCACCGTAGGTAGCCCAAAGACCAAAGTCTCAGCCCAAACGTCAGGACAAGGAACTCTTTGGGCCAGGCTGAGGGGAGAGTAGAGAGAAGTGGATCATGGCAGTGTTATGGGTCGAATGGGGTCCTGAAGATTCATATGTTGAAGTCCTAATTCCCAGGACTTCAGAATGTGACCTTATTTGGAGCTAGCATCTCATCTTTAGCAAGTTATAATGAGGTCATGTAGGGTGGGCCCTAATCTAATATGACCGGTGTCCTCTTTTAAAAGGGGCATATTTGGAGACGGACGTGCACACAGGGACAGTGCCATGTGAATGTGGCCACCTACAAGGCAAGAAGAAAAGGCCAGAACAGGTCCCTGCCTTACAATCCTTGGAAGGAACCCATACTACGGACGCCTGGATTTCTGGCTTCTATCCTGCAGAACTTTACTGTTGTTTAGACTGCTCATTTTGTGACACTTTGTCATGGTGGTCCTAACAAACAAACACACTGTCACTGCGTAAACAAATCCTTTTCAAAGTCCAAGTCAAAAATAACCATAAGAATAAGATTTGGCCTTAGGTGGCTCAGTCTGTTAAGGGTCTGACTTCAGCTCAGGTCCTGATCTCATGGTGGTTGGTGGGTCTGATACCCGCGTGGGGCTCTGTGCTGACAGCTCGGAGCCTGGAGCGTGCTTCAGATTCTGTGTCTCCCTCTCTCTCTCTCTCCCTCCCCTCCTCGTGTGCTCTCTCTCAAAAATAAATACTAAAAAAAAAAAAAAAAAAAAAAAAAAAAAAAAAAAAAAAAATAAGATTTGGCCAAATTTCTGTCTTTCTTTGATCCCTCTCTCACATACTCTCTTTTGCAAGTATGGTTCTACCTTCTGCAGTGTGGAAAACCACTGGCTATTATTACACTGGAGTCCACTGGAATGACTGAAATGAAGTTGAAAGCAAGGAATTCCGATGTTTTACACATGACGCATGAGCCCCATCAGATGTTGTTTCAAACTGACAAATATCTGAAGAGCTAGAGAAGTCCCAAGGAGATGAAAAAAAATTTTGTTTTAGAAAAGGTAGCATATATCCATGGTAGAGGAAAAAAAAAATTCCAAACCGTTCCAAAGAAGAGTTAGTAAAAATAAAGCCTTGTCCTCACCCTTAGTCCCCAGTCTCCCTGTTCGCTCCCACAGAGGACACCAATGTCAACCATTTTCCTGTGTTTCCTCCTCAGAGCCATCCTTTGCATCTAAAGGCATCTAGTATGTTCCACCACCTCCTAATTCTATGACAATAAGAGCTTGCTAGGCACACAGTTCTGCACCTTTCTCCTTTCTCCTAATGACAGCTCTTTCACATTTTTTTAACGACTTGGTAGAGGCAGTCCAGTGTGGTGAATTCGGATTGTGGTCTCCAGAGTCAGTTTGCCTGAGTCCTACCCGGGTGTTAACCCCTACCAGCTGTGCAACCTTGGGCAAGTTACATAACCAGTCTGAGCCTCAGTTTCCTCACCTCTGAAACAGGATTAATAACAGCCATATCTCATGGGCCAATTATAAGTGCTGCTCCCATTAACACACATGAAACGGTCAGAACAGGCCTGGCAAACAGCAGATCTCAGCACACATTAGTTGTTACACGAAACCGCGGGGACTCACAAAGCCATGGATTACGATACATCCTCTGCGGTGCGATTTTCTTGTTGCTCAAATATAATTTTTCATTACTTTGAATTTATTTTGGCTAACAGAGAGCTAGGTACTGGGGGAAGCGGCTGCCGCCGGGGACCCACACCTCTGAGCAGTGGAGAGGAAGGGGACACGGGCGACTATACAGACGACGCCGATTACGTCAGTGAACCGAGAGCTACTGAAGAGGTATGTATAATGTACAGGAGCCTCAAGGGAGAGCCCTATTCTGAGGGTGAGGGAGCCTGCTGTCATGAACCACACTGGCATCTACTGTGACATCCCTACCGCATGTCACTTCAGCCTGATAATAAAAAGCACACGTAAGACCAAGAAGGAAGCTTCTTCTACATAGGTCTCGAAGCTATCTGTTTTCTAAATCTGCATTTCCTAATGTATGTTTCTTTAGCATATTTCCTCTGTGGGAGCACAGAGGCCTCTGTCCTATGTTAGAAGTGTATCTACTAGCTCAAAGCAATTGCAAGGAGAAACATTAAAAAAAATATCTTTTTTATTCTTTATTTAGTTTTGAGAGAGAGATAGAGAGACAGAGTGCGATCAGGGGAGGAACAGAGAGAGAGGGAGACACACAGTCAGAAGCAGGCTCCAGGCTCTGAGCTGTCAGCACAGAGCCAGACGGGGCTCCAACTCACGAACCGCAAGTTCATGACCTGCGCGCAAGTCGGACTCTCAACTGACTGAGCCACCCAGGTGCCCTAGGACAAACTTTTTATAAGCAAACCCACTAAGTTAATTATGGGTAAAGCAGTCCCGTTCATTGAGCTAATTTGCTGACAAGTTCAAATCTTCTCATTACAAAATCCTTTCAAAGGACAATTGAAACCTGAAATTAATATATTATATGCCAGTTATACCTCAATGAAAAACAGAATAATTGGAGGAATTAAAAATGAAGCTATAAAAAACTTCAGGTTTGGCTACAGCCAAAATTCTAATTCTTTTAATGTTCTTGTTTTTGTTTCTTTAACGTTTATTTTTGAGAGATAGACAGAGCACGAGCAGGGGAGGAGCAGAGAGAGAGAGGGAGACACAGAATCTGAAGTAGACTCCAGGCTCCGAGCTGTCAGCACAGAGCCCGATGCTGTGCTAGAACTCACGGACCATGAGATCATTACCTGAGCCAAAGTCAGATGCTTAACTGACTGAGCCACCCATGACCTTAGCCAAAGTCGGACGCTTAACTGACTGAGCCACCCAGGTGCCCCAAGGTCACATGTTCTTAAATGCATTATGCCAATAATTAATTTCTGGATGAACATTTTAGTGTAGGATTCAGCTTGAACCAATAGATCACTTATTTGGATCTGACGTAACAAAACTGGATTAACAAAAGTCTAAAATATATAAAAGATTTGGACATTCCTTTGGGTTATTTTCAGTGAGATCTGAAGTCTGTGTTTAAAACATTTACAGAATTCCTCTGATAATTACAGCTGGGAGGCAGTTTTTACTAAGAACTTTTCAATGGTAATCTTTTAAATACTACTATGTATCATAAACACATAAGAATACTTGAGTATAAAGCAAGGAGGATCACACCATGCTCTAATCTGACACATCTCAGCACGTGTTAATTTGTGGGTGGCCAGCTTGGTTGAGTCAATATTGCCATGTGGTGGGTTTTAGGAGTCCTGGGCCTGGGCTAATCCAAGACAGGGACTGCCAGGCAGCCTCCTATCACTTCATGATGTCCATTGAGCAATGGGATCCTCATTCCCCCAAGAGCTCTTCCACAAATATCTGACCTTCCTCTTTTAGTTGAGCTAAGTATTCCTTTCTGAGAAATTTCGATGAGCATATCTTCCAGGGAAGTGACTCAAGAGCCAAATAACGTTACACGTCCTTTATAGGAATATGTCCACTTTTGGTAAGGATTGTTCAAGACCATGTCCACGAAGAGCTAAAGGTTGAAAATAGAGTAGAGTTGGTAGTTTTCTCATAGTCAACCTTCTCTACCTTCTATCGTTCAGATCTTTATTAAGCTTCAAATCTGCACAGAGCATTGCACAAGGCATTGCACGAGGCAGGTCAGAGGGATCACAAATGGGAGAGCCCCAGTCTAGTCTCCGTTAATTATTCAAGAGGATAAGACAAGTACTGTGCAAACTACGTTCAAGAGAATGGTTGCAGGAAGAAAGATCAAGGCCGTTGTTTGAAGGAGCCAATATCTGAGTAGACCCTAAAGGACACATAAGTTACTTTTTAACGTGTGTGTTATTTTTTCTGATTATAAAGCACATGTAATAAAAATTAAAATATGTACACATACAGAAGAGAAAGTGAAAGTCTTTCACAAAAGAGGAAATGGGTATTTCAAATAGTCTCAATACTAGTCAGAGAAATGCAAACTAAGACAAGAATGTGATATTTTCTTTATTCACCAGATTGGTTAAAATTGAAGAATTAGAGAGTATTAAGTCTTGAAGAATCCAGGGCAATGGATATTATCGCCTACTGTTGGTAAGGGTATACGGTGGAGGGCAATCTAGCACATGTGCACCAAACATGGACACGTGGCCAGCGATGGCCGTTCCAGCGTCTGCCTCGTGAAATACACAGAAGCAGAAGGAAGTATGAACAAAGGTGTTTACTGCATACTTGTTTGTGAGAGTAAAAATTTGGAACCATGCTAAATATCTACCAATGGCGAAATGACAAAGTTGAGAGGGCTCGTAGAATACAAGACGTAAAAAGTTAACCGGAAGAGAAAAGGTGTGGAGAGCATTTCATTGCCAAATGATGAGGGCAAGCAATCAGGTGCTTTAGTACTTTGTCAAGAGGGTGAAGGGGGTGCCTGGAATGCTTAACTCCCAAAAAAGAATACTGAAGTCCTGAAACAACTGAAAACTGTCCTGCTCAGGAGCCAGGGGCACCCTCACTAAGAGTCACCGAGGATTTTGTGGACATACACGCATGAAGACTGATAGATCCCAAAACATATCATTAAGTTAAAAGCACCAGTGGTGGTTAAAAGCACAGTATGAGGGGCGCCTGGGTGGCTCAGTTGGTTAAGCGTCCGACTTCAGCTCAGGTCACGATCTCGCGGTCCGTGAGTTTGAGCCCCGCGTCGGGCTCTGGGCTGATGGCTCAGAGCCTGGAGCCTGCTTCCGATTCTGTGTCTCCCTCTCTCTCTGCCCCTCCCCCGTTCATGCTCTGTCTCTCTCTGTCTCAAAAATAAGTAAACATTAAAAAAAAAAAAGCACAGTATGATACCACGTATTTAGAAAAAAATCTCTCCCCTCCACCCAAACAATACAGCACATATATGTTCATGTGGAAAGATATGTAAAAGCACAAAATAAAAGCCTGAAGAAACTACACCCCAAACTCAAATCCTGGAAGGCACCAGGAGTGCTGTTAAGGGAGACTTTAGCTCAATCAAATTTTCCTAACGTGGCTTGTTCTGATGAAAAAAATAACAACAAAATAGATTCAGGTATCCACTGGGAAATGAACATTTGAAACAGTGAGAAACTTTTCACTTCTTCCTTCACGCAACCTCCAGAGATAGCCCTGCTACTAATTTGTTTTATTCTTTCATTTATTCAGTTGAACACTGGAACTGACCTAGCACTTGGGTGGGGAGAGAGACAGAGGGAGGGGAACTTTTTCTCCATTTAAAGGCTGGTGAGATTTGGAGTGTCAATCGTTCAGGGAGCTGTTGCACGGGAAAGGAATAAGAACAGCAGTGCAGACCTAGAAACAAGAGAACGGCAGGTGTATCTAGCATCAGAGCACCACTTGGTGGAGTGAAGGACTCAGGTTGCATGCCAGCAAGAGGCAGTCAGGTGTGGTGAGACGAAGACAGGAGGTTGGCTGCGTGACGCAGAGCGCTGGATATTGACAGGTCCTTGGCTGACAGCTACGGAGATTCTTATGGCTTAATAGGCACATCTGACAGCTCATTACTTAGAGTCCCAACTGCATGGAACTGTGTTCCAACCAAGTTCCTATAATTGGAACCGTGCTTAAAATTCTTTTTGTTGTTATTCTGATTCTTAGAGGGAAGAGTCAGATCATAAGGAGCTTGAAGCTTGTAAAATATGGAATTCTGTTTAAGGAAATTCATACCAAATTACAAAAAAGTAAGAAAGGTAATTATTCAGGGGCACCCGGGTGGCTCAGTCGGGTAAGCATGTGTGCTCTCTCACTTGCACATGCACACACGTGTTCTTTCTCTCTCTCTCTCAGAAATAAACATTAAAAAAGTGTGTTGTTTAATTAAAAAAAAAGAAAAGTAATTATTTAGAATGAGAAATCACAAAAAAAGTAGAAACTCAAAAAGCTGACAAATATCACAAACATCACACAACCAAGAAAAATAACCTATTGTCCTTAATTGTATCACATAGCTTTGTACTTTTATCCCCTATATTTTCGGTCGTATTGTCTTTGATTATTTCTTTATATGATAATTTTTTGATAATATAATCTTCTAGAGAGAGAATAAAACAAAAATTCAGTCTTTCATCTAGAATATTCTTTAAGACTATTGATAGCATTGAAAAATTATTTTCAGGCTTATTGGTAATGAAGTTTTTGTAATTGTTGGCCAATTCCGGGACCTCTATCAAATTTCTTTCGAATATGAGCTCTAAGATTCCAGGGCATTTTACATTTTCATGTACAGGAACTAATCTTAAATATTCTTTGAGTTGATGACATTTATTAACTATATCACTGCCAGGGAGGGGCCCTGAAGCTGAAGCCTCATTGGCTTCATAGTAAACTTATTTCTAGTGATTATAAAAGTCACTTATGCTTTTAATCTCTAAAACAGTAAGCAATTAGGAATGTTTAGCTTAGTAAATAAAAGCCACGTATAATCCGCCACCACAACCATCAGGTTGGTTTGTAATTCTTTCTTTTAAAACTCTTTTGTGCGGTGTATAAATAAAGTTCTAAACCCTAACAAGACTCTTACCCAACCTATGTTGCATATTGTTAATGACAGGGAACCCACTACTCTATAGGCAAGCTCTTTTCGCACTGCCATGGTTGATGGCCAGAAAACTTGCCTACGTTGAATCGCTGTTTCCTGCAGTCTAGCTTTCCACAGATGGTCCCGGGGCTACTTCTTGGAGTTATATACATGGTACTTACATAAACAGTTAAAAGCATTTAGATTGTCTTGTTTTCTCTTTCCATGATCTTCAACTTCTCTTTTTAGGACAGGCTTTCAGTCCCTCTATCATTCAAGGACCTTAACTTCTTTGAATACCTCCCAAATTTTAAAAATGTACCCTCAAGGTGTGGTATCTGGGTGACTCAGTCGGTTAAGCGTCCGACTTCGGCTCAGGTCATTATCTCACACTTCGTGTGTTCAAGCCTCGCGTCGGGCTCTGTGCTGACAGCTCAGAGTCTGGAGCCTGCTTTGGATTCTGTGTTTCCCTCTCTCTCTCCTCCTCTCTCCAGCCTGTGAGCTCTCTCTGTCTTTAAAATAAACATTAAAAAAAATAAAAATCTATCTTCAAGTTAAGATCTGAGGCGTAAAACATGTGGACCCGAAGGATCCCGAAGGATCCCGAAGGATCTCCCTTATTCTAGCTGCTGGGTACACAGTAAGGCAACCTGGGATTGCATTAGTTTCTTGACAATTGCATCATGCTGCTGATTCATGCCGAACCTATTGTTGATTACAACCCCCAAGTAAGTCATTTTCCTCTGGTGTTCTGTCACCTCCTCTCCTGCTGCCTTAAGAGGTGATGGCTTTAGGGGCGCCTGGGTGGCGCAGTCGGTTAAGCGTCCGACTTCAGCCAGGTCACGATCTCGCGGTCCGTGAGTTCGAGCCCCGCGTCGGGCTCTGGGCTGATGGCTCAGAGCCTGGAGCCTGTTTCCGATTCTGTGTCTCCCTCTCTCTCTGCCCCTCCCTCGTTCATGCTCTGTCTCTCTCTGTCCCAAAAATAAAATAAAAACGTTGAAAAAAAAAAAAAAAGAGGTGATGGCTTTAGAATGAAGTGCAGTAAGAAACCGTTCTACTACTGGGAAATGCCAACTGAAAAGAAATGCTAATAGGCAGCTAACTTGGATGACAAACGTCTAGATAGTATCAGTGAGAATTTTGTTGAGGGGAGACCATGCCTTTGTCTCCAGTCATTTCCTTAGCTTGTCTGTCTGCTGCAGCTTCCAACTTGTTAGCTATGTGACCCCACACAAGCAGCAACTTTAATTTTCCCAGCAGGCAAGGTGACTAATAACAATGCCACAGAACGGAAACCCTCTTATTTTCATATGTTGGAACATGGCCTTCTTTTACAAAGTTTTTTTTTTTTTTTTTTTTTTTATGATTCTGTAACTTTTGCAGGAGAGAGAAAGGCGCAAGATTTGCTAATTATACAACATGTTATAAATATGCTAGGTGTTGTGCTCAGTGTGGGCATAGTTGGGAATAAGGTTCATCTTCCTGAAACAAAAAATTCAAAAAAAAATTCTTTTAGTCTCATTTTTTTTCTGAAGAAGTGAAAAAGAGCAAGAAACTACTATTTATAACATACATTCAAGTAATGTTATAGTCTCCTTTTCCCCCGAGGCCCACACATTGCTGTAATTATATCTCAGGCTAATGGAGGGAACAGACCAGAGACTCACCAAGCTTCAAGAGAATATTTGCACTGGGTTTATGAGGTTACCAAAACCAACAGTTGACTTTGAAGGAAACAGTGGTATTATCCCTTCCATGATATAGTAACAAATTAGGAAACACCCACCCTCTAAAGAATTTTCATAGCTGCTTCTCAGTGAACTACAGGAAGTAAATTGAACCACAGAGAAGGGCAGACGAGCTAGATCCAAAAGGCTGCTCCTCAAGTCAGCATCTTCTCCCATTCCAGTGCGGTGCCCCTTTGTGCTAGAACCTTCTGGGAAATTGCCGCAGTATTATTGGAGACTTCATAGTTTTTATCCCTTTGGGTTTTATTGCCTTAATTTAATTTGCTGATATGAGTTGGTATTTCACTTTGCTCTATCCTTTAGAGGAGAAGCTTTCAAACTTTCTGAATCAGCCCACAGTATAAAATGCATTTTCATCTCTCTCTTTCTCTCTCTAAACAGACACATGCATGCACGCACACACATTATAGCATACACACACAAAAAAAACAAAGTATTATAAGAAACAATACTATTCTTCTGTAGGATACTTACTATTTACTATTTTCTTTCCTCTAGTTCTAAAACAATATTTTAAATGTTTATTTATTTACTTATTTTTGGAGAGAGAGAGAGAGAGACAGAGAGCATGCACACAAGAGGGGGAGGAACAGAGGGACAATCCCAAGCAGGCCCCTCGTGATCAGTGCAGAGCCTGACGTGGGGCTCTATCTCATGAACTGTGAGATGACCTGAGCCGGAATCAAGAGTCCGATGCTTAACCAACTGAGCCATCCAGGTGCCCCTTCTCCATTTATTTTAAAACAAACATTGATCGTGAGCCACGAAATTGACTTTATGAACACTAATGGGTAGGGCCTGGTGTTTGAAAAACAATGCGAAGCCTTGCTACTCAGTGCCCTGCAATCTTGCTAGAAATGTACATTGTCAGGCCCCCTACAACTGTTGAGTTATAATCTGTATTTATCAAGAGCTCCATATGATTGATATGCAGTTTAGAGTTTGAGAAGCACAGGGTTCAGGATTCTTGGTCCCAAAATCTTTGTTTCAGCAACTTCGATGGTTTGGGTTCACAGTGTGTCTCATCTAAAGAGGAGTACGAAGAGGGCAAGGAAAGTCCTAAGTGGCTTTAAAATACCAATGGGGAGGAAAAGAGAAGGATTTGCTGCTCTCCTGGTCAGAAAATTCCCAAATAGCTGCAATCTTAGAAATATGGCCAATAAATGGTATAGGAGGGGGGAGCTCACGAGGGGCTGGCATATCAAGGAAAGCTTCATGAAGGAGGAAGATCATGAATTGGAGCTTCAGGAATAAATTTAGGTTTCATTAACTAGTGAGAAAAAAGGTCATTTCAATTGGAGAAATGGCATAAGCAAAGGCACTGTGGTTGACACTTGCATGGCGTATATAGGAAACAGAATGCCTAGTTGGAACAGAGGTTTTATGTTGGGGAGTAATGCAAAATAACACTGGAAGGACACGTGGACACAGAAAGTGATCTTGCATGTCACAACATGAGCCACACAACCATTTAGATTATATGGTTCTTGGTGAGAAAATTTCTTAGTAACCCACATCTACAGATTCTTCATATATTTAATGACTTATTCTTCCCTTTCCTGGCAAAGGGAAGTGACACAGAACCTAGACCTGTCCCATCAGAGTTACAAAGAAAACATGTATTTCAATCTAAAGCAAGAACAGAGACTCCTGTTTGTGTCACAGCAGCTAATAGTCCTTGGAGTCGAACAGCCGATAAAAACACTCTTTAGAGAATTTTCACTTTTTTCTTCGTTTTCAAAATGATTCTCACTTTTGAATGACATGGACACCCTCTGCACCCTCTAGACAGAAGACAGCAAATGTGCGGTTTATGATGCCACTCCCCTTTTTAAAGGCCATGGATAATATAGCTACTTGATCTGTTTTCTTCCTTGCTAAGGCTATACTGGGCCTCGGAATCCTTCAGAATGTAACAGGGATAGAATATAAGATGACACTGTTGGGCAATCTTACTCTAAGCAATCTTCACTTGGGTTCATCTGTCCTTAGCACCTGAGTTGTTCTACAGGATCGCTTGGCTGTTGATTTCCTTCACGTTCAGTTGGGCATATGGTTGGTGCTAAATACTGTGACTTTGTGGAAAATAAAGCTCTTGGCCCCATGTGCCATCAGAAATCATGGGTTTAGGCTAGGGAAATGCCTTGTTAGCTCAAGAGCTCTCAGTGCTGCAGTTTATATGAGAATCAGGCTGTGACAATATCGGGGACAAGACAGTGTTGTCCATATAAATATATTAAGTTCCATATTCACAAATGCGAGCTGATTTTTCCATTGATCGTGGCAAGACTTTGTCCAAGTGGAGGGAACCGAACAGGCCCTGCAAAGTTTTTGAATGCTCTAATGAGGCCTAAGAGAGGCATGAGTGTGATGCATAGGTTAGGCCGAAAATAAACTCACCACAGTCCTTCCACTGAAGAGGTTTCTGTCATGGAACAGTTTGTCTGTGGCTTTTCATATTGCCATTCTACATGCCCACATTTACATATGCTAATGGAAGAGCGAAAAAGTGAGGACAGCTGCCCCAGGCATACCTGAGTGATCACAGAGGCAGGGCTCTGGCTCTCTGGTCAAACAAGGAACTGAAGGTGGGACCCAAGGATGTTTTTCTTTCTGGTAGGAGTCAAGGCTCAGTTAAAGGAAAACAGGGCTGAAAGGAAGCAGAGAATTCTGTGGGAGTCGGAGATCAGGGCAAACCTGTTCTTGAAGGAGTCTGAGGAGTGAGGCAGGCAGTTCTGAGAGATGGAAACACAGAGACAGAGACAGAGACAGAGACTCAGATATTTGGAGACACAGACTGGTGCAAAGAGTCAGGGACACAACAAGCAAGAGATGTGGACACAGAGAGAGAGAAGATAGGCAAAACTCAGAGCCAGAGAAAGGCACAGGGGCTCACCCAGATAGCAGAAGCACAGAGGGCAGTGGCTTAGGGAACACATAACAGATGGGAGCAGAGTATTCAGGAGACAGAGGCCGGGAGACCAAAGAGAGAAGGGCACAGACACCTCAAGAGAGACCTGTGGAGCCTGACTTGTAGGTGAAATGACTCATCAGGGAGGTTAAGGACCAGCAGAGACCAGAGGGGCAGTGCCGTGGACTGGGGGGGGGGGGGGCATATCATTCCAGCACAGGTCCTTCGGCGCAATCCCCAGGTCAGGCAACACAGGTGCAGGAATGGTTGCAAGACAAAAAGGGTGTCATTGTTTCCCTAGGGGTCACAGCTTAGTGATTGTTTGACTTGGACAGGGATCCAAAGCTCAGAGACTGACCAGTACAAATACTTCGTGGATAAGAACTTCAAGAAGCTTGGAATAGCTGGGTGGGGATCCATACCAGAGGTTTCTCAGGAGGGCTCATCTCTGAGTGGAGTCAAACTTGACTTTGCACTTATGCTCATTACTCTTGAAGCCTGTACTGCATAAAATGCAGGTAGTTGTCATTGGACAATTGCTGCTGGCAACAAGGTTGTTGCTGGCAACCTGCCATTGCGGGCTGGTCCAGGAGATAGCGAGGGCCACTTTTAGCAAGTCGCAGCTACAGGAAAGAGCCCCAGACTTTTGGGGGGATGAAAAAATAGACAGATACTTGTTTCATTAGTTATATCTTCCGTATTCCATGGTTCAGACGATGCCTGTCACCAATGTCAATTTGTCCCACTGGTAAAAACTTTTGGGTATAAGGGGACAGATGGAGTCTGAGAGTAATAAATGCAAATATGTCATCAGGGTGGTGCGGTAGAGTGCTGAAGTCAGGGACCTTGAATTATGGTCTTGGTCCATACGGTCCATATGGTCCATATGGTCTATGGACCTTGACTCAACTTGAAGCAACTCAAACATTCGGACGCCCACTCTTCGCCAAGTGGTGGGCTGGGCTGGAGCAGGCAAGGGGCCCCCCTGCTCCTGAGGAGCTCACCATCAAAGAGTTTACTGTGCTCGGCTGAGAGAAGGGCAACAAACCTCTTACTGCCTTAGGACTGACATTTGCGAAACGCTTCTATTATCTGGAGAATCAACCCAAGACATAGACTCTACTGGTGGTGAGTCAGAACCATAAAAGCAATAACATGAATCCTAGACAACGTTAGAAATGTACGGTGGCAAAGTAAACAAAGAATGAATTAAAAGACACTTGTGACATGAAGGTTTTCAAAATTCCTTTGATGTTACTTCGAAAAATGATGCAAAAGCAGAAGTCGTTCTTCTTCGGATGTGAATCACTCACTGTGCTTAGTTCCGTGGAATTACTGGCTCTCACCTCTGTTCCTTTCTTGCCATTCCCAGGTGATCACTCTGGTTCCTCATTCACCAACCTGTAAACTCCCTCACTAATTTGTTTTCTTGGCTCTGGACCCATTGCTACCTACCACGCTCAACTTCCAGATTAAGCTAAAAACAAAACATGATGACCATATAATTCCACGTTCCTATAAGCATTCAATAACTCTATACTGTCAAGCGGAATTTGACTGAAGTCCAAACTCTTAATCTATGTAAAGTCTTCTGGAATTCGGACCAACCTAAATATTCAAGCTTTAATAGAGGGAAACAGGCTGGGCTGGGGAAAAACCAAGAACATGCTTTGACGCAGACTAAGAAGTAGATAATGGAAAAATATCCTACCAGAAAGCAAGAGAAAAATTATATATGTGGTATGGCCACAATTCCGTGTGTGTGTGTGTATGTGTGTGTGTTTACAGAAAAATATTTTTAAAAGACTGGCAATAAGTTGAACAATATGTTATTCTGAGTGGTTGTACATGGCTGAATTTGGGTGCTTTCATTTCTCAAATTTTCAACAATTAATACAGATTATTTTTTTTAACTGTTTATAATGAATAACTTTAGAAAGTAGAAAAATAGGGGTGCCTGGCTGGCTCAGTAAGTTAAACATCTGACTCTTGTTTTGAGCTCAGGTCTGGATTTCATGATTCGGGAGTTCGAGCCCCGCATGGGCTCTGCGCTGACAGTGCATAGCCTGCTTGGGATATTCTCTCTCTCTGCCCTTCCCCTGCACATGTTGTGTGTGTGTGTCTCTCTCTCAAAATAAATAAATAAACTTTGTTAAAAAAAATAAAGGAGAAAAATAGCATAAAGTAGTGAAGAAAGTAATACACATATTTTAATAGTACCCATATTTTAGGCAGAATAAATTTCAAACTTTTGCCATATATTCTTTATGTATTTTTGGATGAACATTTTTATTTTTTATTTTTTCTTCCAAATTTTTATTTAGGTTTACACATATTACACATATAGTGTAATATTGGTTTCAGGAGTAGAATTTAGTCATTCATCACTTACATACAACACCCATTGCTTTTGGATGAACATTTTTTTACGAATATAATTTATTGTCAAATTAGCTTACATACAACACCCAATGCTCATCCCGACAAGTGCCCTCCTCGATGCCCATTTTCCCCCTCCCCCACCCCTCCCTGGATGAACATTTTTAAAGTTAATTACAGATATCATGACACTTTAATCCCAGGTAGTTCATTCAGCATGTGTCTCTAAAAAGTAATATTTTCTTATCTAACCATACTTTTATTTTTATTATTATTTTTTAAATAAATTTATTTTTAAAATTTTTCTATGTTTATTTATCTTTGAGAGAGAGAGAGAGAGCACGGCGGAGGAAGGGCAGAGAGAGGGAGACACAGAATCTGAAGCAGGCTCCAGGCTCTGAGCTGTCAGCACAGAGCCCGACACGGGGCTCGAACTCAAGAACCGTGAAATCATGACCTGAGCTGAAGTCAGATGCCTCACTGACAGAGCCACCCAGGCGCCCCTAACCATACTTTTATAAAAACAAATTAGCTTATTGCTCTTATGCTTTTTATTTTTTTATTTAGTTTTTGAAAGCTTTAAAAATTTTAATTACTTATTATTATTTTAAAGTTTATTTATTTATTTTGAGAGAGAGAGAGACAGAGCATGTGAACGAGGGAGGGGCAGAGAGAAAGGGAGAGAGAGAGAGAATCCCAAGCAGGCTCCACACTGTCAGCGCAGAGCCTGACGCGGGGCTCGAACCCACACACTGTGAGATCATGACCTGAGCTGGAGTTGGTTGCTTAACTGACTGAGCCACCCAGGCACCCTGCTCTTATGCTCTTTAAAGTTATAAATATTTGCGAGGCACCTGGGTGGCGCAGTCGGTTAAGCGTCCGACTTCAGCCAGGTCACGATCTCGCGGTCCGGGAGTTCGAGCCCCGCGTCGGGCTCTGGGCTGATGGCTCAGAGCCTGGAGCCTGCTTCCGATTCTGTGTCTCCCTCTCTCTCTGCTCCTCCCCCGTTCATGCTCTGTCTCTCTCTGTCCCAAAAATAAATAAACGTTGAAAAAAAATAAAGTTATAAATATTTGTAAACAAAAATGTCTGAAAGCAGATAATGGGGGCAGGCACTGGCAGGTGGGTGCTCAAGGAGAACATGTGGCCACAGAGACTCTAGAGAGGAAGCAAGGAACATGATTAAGTCTTGACTACGTGGACTGTGCTGGTTTCAGACAGGTCTGTATCAGGGAGTAGGAGCCAGAAGTGGAATTTACCAAGGGAAGTGGTAGGAGTGAGACATTAATGCAGGTTGTTTTTTTTTTTTTAAACGGCTAAGGCTATGGTTATGACACTAGAAACCAGAAGAGGAAAGGCAGGTGGGTGCCTTCTCTGAGAATGAGGCAGACAGACGGTGGGGACTCCGAGAGGCAGATCCCAGAACCTACTGAATGAGCACTCATTAACTGCTGGGTCCCAAGGACGAGAGGCTCTGAGTCATGTGGGCTTCTTTTATTTCCTGAACACCCTTTTACCCCTTCACTCGTCTGTTCTGACTTCAACTGACAAACGCCTATCAGTTCCAAAGCCATCTTCTTCACAACCAGTGATCTCCTTCCTGCCTGCCGTATGCTGTGTGCTTCATCTAGACACAGTCATGGCCCTCAGCAACGCCCCCTGCCTGTGTTCCAACTGTCCATGTAGGTGCATTCTCTGTCCTTTGTGCTGTACACTCCCCGATGTGACAGCCGTGTCTTTTCAAGCTCAGTGTCCCCACATTATGCAAGGCATAATGTCCTCATTCAGTAGATGGATCTATGAATGGATGGAGGAGTGAATGAATGAAACAAAGTGACTCCACTCAGTGCGGAGAAGGTTTGTGGACAGATTTCCACACGTAAGTAGAAGGAAGTCACCATCACCCAGGGAGGAACAGAAAACACAACAACTGAAGAGGAAATTCATTTGAGTCAAGGAGAGACTGAACCATACAGTAGTTACATACTCTCATACAGCCATGAGAGAATCACCTTCCATTTTTAGAATCCAAGATTACAGAGTTGCGCACAGAAGAGGCGCAAGGTTTATTGCTCTACTTGGTATCACAGCTCTGCAAACACATTCCTTTATTTTATTTTATTTAAATTTTTTAATGTTTAGTTTTGAGAGAGAGAGAGAGAGAGAAACGGAGTGTGAGCAGGGAAGGGGCAGAGAGAGAGGGAGACACAGAATCCGAAGCAGGCTCCAGGCTCCGAGCTGTCAGCACAGAGCCCGACGCGGGGCTCGAACTGTGAACCGAGAGATCATTACCTGACCTGAAGTCTGATGCTTAACTGAATGAGCCACCCAGGCGCCCTGTAAACAGATTCCTTTAAAACTTTGACTTTACTACACTTTTCTTAGCCTACTCTATTTGTCTAGCTCTGAAAAATGGAACCTACACAAAATTCAATAAATTTTTGATTAATTAGGGTGTTGGCCTGGCTTATTATGTGAAGAATGTGAAAGAATAATGTCTGTTTTTTAAATTAAATTATTTTTTTTTTTAAATTTTAGAGAGAGAGAACACATGAACAGGGGACGGGGAGAGGGACACACACACACACACACACACACACACACTCACACACACACACAGAATCCCAATCAGGCTCCTTGCTGTCAGTACAGAGTCCGACATGGGGCTCAATCCCATGACCCTGGGATCATGACCTGAGCTGAAATCAAGAGTGGACACTCATCTGACTGAGCTACCCAGTCGCCCTAGAAAAACGTCTTTTAGTGATCACATCTGCTGGTTATAATAATCATGGAACTTTCTTTTTGTCTCCGAGTTCATCTGGCACGAACAAATAGCGCTAATGTAGCAAGAAGAGAAAAGTTCGATAGAAATCAGGAAGTTGCGTCACTGGACAGGCAAACTCCTGGATGTAAAGGTTTATGAGCATGTAAGCTTGTGCATGGTGATAAAAGCTGTCCCTCACGCTCCTCATTTGTAAATGGAGGTGATATTAGTTAATAGTACCCACTTCCCAGTGACGTGTCAGTTTTATAAATCACACACGCAAACGGTTTAACACACTGCCCAGCACACGGTGAGCATCCAATAACTACTAATTGTCGTGATTAGAACACATGGCTGTTTTGATCAGTGGAAAGAGCATCAGCTTTGGGGTAAGCTCGCGGGCATGTCCCGCAGCTGTACCGCTATGAGGTCTGTGACCTGCATAGTTCACCTACCTTGTCTGAACTCACTCTCCCTCTCTATAAAATGAGTATAATCATACCACATCGAAAGTGTTACTGGGAAAGCTAAATGACATAGTGCACATAAGAGGTATATGGTGCTGGCACGTAGCACATGGTCAGAAAATAACGCGTATCCCAACAGATTCTCTGGGACCTCAGGCAGTCTGAGTTTTCTGCCTGTGAGTCTCCTTGGATAGCAAATTAGAACGCCAAGACCGTCTGAAGACCAGAGCTAGTGTATGCAAAATGTCTGCCTTATAAAGAGGACTTATTTTGCTTATTATCGTCTGTTCCCTGAGTCAGCAAACCACCACCTGAGGGCCAAATCCTGCCAGGGTACATGTTTCTGTATTTCCTGCCAGGGTACGTGTTTTTGTGTAGACTAAGAGACAAGAGTGGTTTTGCATTTTTAAATGGTTGGAGGGAAAAATAGAGAAATATTTTGTGACTCATGAAAATAATATGAAATTCAAATTTCAGTGTCCATAAATAATATTTGTTGAACGCCGTACTGTCACGGTCACTTGTCTGCATGTTATCTATGGCTGTTTTTGCATGACAGTGGCAGATGTGAATAGCTGTGGCAGAAATCATAAAACCTGCAAAGCCTGAATAATTTATGATCTGGCTCTTCACAAAGTTTGCTGACCCCTGATCTCTTCTAACCTTCTCTTACATGTACGGAGGTAGAGAAATGAGAAACTTCCTTATTTTTTTCAACAGCCAGGACTTAGAATCTAGCTTTTTGACTCTAGCCAATACAGCTACACGCTGCGGCTTTCTCTTAAAATTTGAGATTTGGGAAAGTATATAAAAAGAGAACATTTATCATATTTCTCACTTGAAGGAATACGTCTGACTAGATAATCTGAATATTTAACTTAAAAAGCCCTAATATATTTTTGTTTTATAGTATCTTTTTTGTGTCTGTAGTTACACAGTTGATGAAGGCTTACCCATTCACAAAGTGTATACTATTCCTACATTGTCCTCCAGGGACCTTTGTTGTGATCAAAGAACTTCTGGAACTTTAAATTATTTATTTATTTTTTTTAAGTTTTTTTTCAACGTTTATTTATTTTTGGGACAGAGAGAGACAGAGCATGAACGGGGGAGGGGCAGAGAGAGAGGGAGACACAGAATCGGAAACAGGCTCCAGGCTCTGAGCCATCAGCCCAGAGCCCGACGCGGGGCTCGAACTCCCGGACCGCAAGATCGTGACCTGGCTGAAGTCGGACGCTTAACCGACTGCGCCACCCAGGCGCCCCTGGAACTTTAAATTATTAACTAACCAGCAATTTTATACTAGTTTGTGATTTTGGTGATCTCGCTTGTATTCGTTGCTTGTTTCATTCCCCCACTGCTTCATTTAGAAAGCACAAACAGCCTGACTCTGTTCCCAGCCCCTCTTCCTTATTGCTGACCATTCTCCATACCCCCGGCCCCTCCCTTCCTGCCCACCTGCCACCTCCTCCCCCAATCCCACACCCCCAAAGTGTAAGTGAATCTGAGCAACAATCACAGATGGTTTTATTTCCCCTTTGTTTTGGACACATGAACACATTGAGGATTAAAGAAAAATGTTTTAGATTGACGCTCTATAAATGAGACACAGAAATGCATCTGAGTTGCTTGACTTAGGTACTTTAGAAAAGAATAAACCTGTGCTCTGAGTGAGCCATGTGTGTCCTAGAAAAAGGCAAGTGATGGATTTGCTGCAGTTCAGGGTTTAATTTTCAGAACTTAGATATTGCAGAGCCTGAATAAAAATAGGGACCAAAGAATAAGGATGTATGAGATCTCTCTAACCACCCAAAATACCAACATAAGAATCTACCTAACTACTCAAATAATACATTTAAAATAATTTTAAAATGAAGTCATTAAAACCGGCCACCTATTATCTATCAATTACATTATATCATTTCGTTTTTATGGAGCTTTTAGAAAAACTGAACTAACCAGAAGTTTTAGTACAGATCATACCTAACCAGTGACTTCAAGTTTCAAAGAAAAAGTTTCGTTTATATTCAGAATTCTGCCAAGGACAACAGGTCATTTTCAAGCTTTCTCAGATATCATCACCTATAAAAGGTGTATCAGCGATGCCCTGGAAGGGTAAGTATGGACTTTCTCAAGTCCATTATGAAAGGTTCAGGAATTTTCCAAGCAGGTTGTTAAACCCTTGGCAATTGGAAATTGCCCATGGTAGAAGGATTTACATCAGGGAAATAGGAAGACTCTAGAAATCACCCCTCATCCAAGTGGTATATCAGCAGTATATTTAAATATTTAAAGTATATTTAAATAAACCATGCTTCTGAAAGTTCTTCTTAGGGCAGAAGAAGATGTTCTAAAATTAATTTATGGTGATATTTGTACCACTCTTTTGTAAAATACACCTCAATAAAATTGTTAAGCAAAATGCCTCCAAACCAACAAACAAGAAGTCAACATTTATGAATAGAGTTAAGATTCAGGTGCTTACCCAACAAATGAGAAATAAGGCCACACTTTTTTCAGCACTTCTGATGGATTTATATTCTATGCAGTGACTCCCAACCTTGGCCTCTCTCTGGAACCACTTAGGGAGTGTCAAAAAAACCCTGCTCACTCCCAAGATACTAATGGCATTTGTCTGGCCTGTGGCCTATACAGGAACTTTTAAAAACTCTTTGTGTGACTCTAGTGTACAATTAAGGTTGAAGAACCACAACTGTAGAGCAATTTTCCTAGGTAATTGTAGCTTGTCTGTTGTTACAGAAATCATCCTCAGATGTTTAGTAATTTCCAGGCCTTCTGAAATACAGAAGTCTGGACATAACTGTATCTGTTTTGGGTGTTTCTGGGTTGTGTTGAGAATGTGTCCATTCTTTGAACAAGGAGGGAAGGCACAATTCTGTTTTCCTTGTGGGTTTTACCCGCAGTCACTTCCTGCTATGGGCATATGGTGAAGAGAAGAGACGTTGGCTAGCTCATCGCTGTCATCCAGGGAGGTGACAATGTCATTCAAGCACAGAATGTGGGCTCGGATCGTTTAATTGAATTGAGTATCTCCTTTGTCTCTCTTCTCTTCTGGAACTTCCTACCCATCGTGGGCTGGGAATATTGATAATGAAGCATGTAAAGAAGTACACTTTAATAATTTAATAAGGCCAGGAGTGAGATCCCAAGGGTCTGGCTTTAGTGCCTGGACTTTGTGACACCCATTTGGATGCTCAGGGGCATTTTACCCTTTCTCTTTGGAGATTCAACCTAGAAGAACAGTGACATCCTGAAACGCTGAATTCCCAATAGAGGGAGTTTACTTTCTAGAAAATTCTAGCTGTTCTATCTGATTTATCTTGTGAAGGGAGAGTTCAATGAGGAGACCTCCATTTTAAAATCTAAAGACAGGACTTCTTGAGAACTTTTACAGTAACACCACACAAACAGATACGATCTCTGCAGCCTTAATGCAGAGAGATTTCATCCCTGTCTCAGTCTTTCTCTGGTTAAGAATGTAGGCTTCTGCAGGTTGAAATCCCAACTTTGCCAAGTGTTGACGTGTATGTAGGCAATGTTTTCAAGCCCTCTGGTACCATTTTTCTTCCTTTGTGTGATGGAGGTGGTAACAGTTTCTAGGTCAGTGGGTTGCTGTGGAGATAGTGCTGTTTATTAAGACAGGTGCTGGGCTCGCCTCTCGTGAAGCCCAGGTGTCAAAATCAGCCTCTTGAGGACATTTCTGATGCTTTAGGGTAAAGGCCCAGTTTTTCTAGGAAACCCCCTACACCTCTTGCATAATACTTGCTCCTTTTATTAACTATCCCCATGAGTTGTCTCATCTGGTCCCTTCTGACAGGACTGTGATGTCTCCATCTCCCTAAACTTACAACCTGTTAGAGGCAGAAATGCTATCCTCTTCCTGACTTGTTTGTATTTAAAAGCCTCAGCGCTGTGCCTGCAGACATGAATACATACAAGAACTCACAGACGCAGTGTCAGGAGAGAGAAACACAGATGGGACATTGCAGACACTTCCTCATTCTTTGTCTTTTGAAAAAGTCCCTCTCCCATGCAGTAGGCTGGGCTTTCTGTTTACTTTCCTAGCAATACAGCTTCGAGCTCAAAACTCTGGAACAGCACTTTCATTCATAAAGCAGACCCATATCAAGGAAATCAAGCAACACCAACTTCTGCATCTCAATCCTGTCCCGAGTCTCAAAGAATGTCCGACATTTGATTTGTGTCTCATTCTCTCCACCTACCTGTTTTCAGATCTGGGAAAAGACTGTATGCTTTTGGCCCCAAGCAGAAAGATTCCTAACAGACACAAATGAGTGAAGTGGAAGGGATAGAAGATGTAGATGGCACCGTGCTAAAGATAATCAATCGAAGTGAGCATTTGGGTGGGAGTTGGGAGCCCACGCTCACCCAAGAAGTACTTTGAGAGGAAGACCTGCTTTCTTACCCCAAGTCCTGGAGCAGCTCTGCTTCTCCGTCTGATCTGCTCCACAGATCTGAAGGATCCTGGGCGCTCATCTTCCCTTCTAGAGATTCTGCTCTGCCCATTCGCGCTCCTCACGTCTCCTGAGCCCCTGCCAGGTGCTATGGGAAGGCAGAGAGAGATGAGTTCCAACTGCTTCTCACTGTCTCCTCCTCTGAGGGAGAAGCCTGCTGTGGTTGAGCCTCCAACCAGCAAGGAAGTGAAACTTGGTTACTCCTCCCACTGACACTCACCACCCTGGCCCTGAGGCACGGGCAGGAGTGTTCTGTCAGCCAGGAAGTATGCAAACTTAGGTAGCTACCTCTGAGGACACCCACACATGCAGTTTCTGTCAAAGGGAATAAAGATAAAGTCATGCCAGCTGGGATTGGCCCATCAATTCTAACTTTTTTCGTGAGGTCAAGCATAGTTTCTTCTTGGTGCTATTAACCTTGTAGAAGAGGGTGCAAGCACCCCCACCTTCTGTCACACACACACACACACACACACACACACACACAAGGGACTCCAGGGAAGCTTCTATCTCAGGAACCCCTCACAGCGGGTAAAGAAATCAGAGTCAAACCACTAGATTTGATCCTGAAGTCCGGTTTTTAGCATCTTTTCAATATTTCTGCCTCAATCACCCAAGCTTTCCAACACGCCCATGACTGTTTTCTCTGAGAAGGAAGAGTTGGGTGAGAAGATAGGAAAAGTTGTAGAGGCCAGCCTGGTGCCCAACTAACGGGCATGGTGGAACTCCCGCTTCCTTCACTGGGCTTCCTCTCAGCTGGTATTGCTTTGTGTCCCAGTTCATGAGAGAATCCTGTGTGCCTGAAAGTGCCAAAGGGAAACTACTATAACTGAATCCTTGGGAATCGGACAAAGTGCAGTAATGAATGGACCAAGAACATGTATTGTTTCCTGCCTTCTCTCTCTATGTACCTGCAGGAGAGAATGTTCTTCTGGATTCTCTCCCTTCTCTCTCTCTCTCTCTCTTTCTCTCTCTCTTTCTCTCTTTCTCTCTCTCTCTCTCTCACACACACACACACACACACACACACACACACACACACCTGACTCACTCAGGAGTCACCGGGGTGCTTTATTACTTGTTTCTCCCAATGTGGTCTGAAGACCAGCAACACTCACGTCACCAGGGGCTTGTTACCATGCAGAATTTCCGTTCCATCCTTCTGAACCAGTATGTGCATTTAAATAAGATCCCCAAGGTGACTCCCGTGCCCCTGGAAGTTTGAGGAGACTGCCGTATAGGATACCAAGACAGCAGAGCTGTTCCTAAAGGGAAGGATCTGCCCGTGGCATCATTTCATCTCTCCTTAAAGTTCTTCTCTATTACCTCCGTCTGTCAGTGATTTGCAAGGCCCGGGCTTACTCTGAGTGCGTGGGAGAAATTCCTGCCTGTCTAAAGACAGCCTGGGGGAGACTAAGCTCTGCTAACGCACAGCATACTGATTGCACGTGAACATTTAAAATTCTTTTTGCTACAGCTTGCCCAGAGGGGAGCACTGGGTCCACTTGCAGCAGATGCCAGTCCTGGCCTGGGAGGTGACGCACGTACACACGGCAGAGATAAGGGGCAGCTGGGCAGAGATTTCCTGTTCTCTTTCTACAGCTTTTTGTTCAGTGTTTCAGTAGCTATTTTGTTCCCATTTCAGCAAATTTTGTTTTGCTTTGTTTTTTACTTAACCTCTCCCCCCCCCCTTTTTTTTCAGGAAAGTAGCAAAAATTTACTAAGATCACCCTCTTCCCTTTCAATCTTCCTGCCCTTCTCCTTTTCTCATTCTGCTTTCCCATCTGTGACCCTCTCCTTTTTTTTTTTTTTTTAATGTTTATTTATATTTGAGACAGAGAGCGTGAACGGGGGAGGGTCAGAGAGAGGGAGACACAGAATCTGAAGCAGGCTCCAGGCTCCGAGCTGCCAGCACAGAGCTGGACGCGGGGCTCGAACTCACGGACTGCGAGACCATGACCTGAGCCGAAGTCGAGCCACCCAGGCGCCCCTGTGACCCTCTCGTTTTTTAAAAAATATTTCTTTAATATTTACTTATTATTTTGAGAGAGAAAGTGAGCGCGAGCACGAGCGGCGGAGGGGCAGAGTAAAAGGAGAGAGAGAATCTCAAACAGTCTCCATGCTCAGCGAGGAGCCCAATGTGGGGTTCAGTCTCACGCACCATGAGATCATGCCCTGAGCAAAAATCAAGAGTCCACACTTAACCGACAGAGCCACCCAGGCGCTCCTGTGACCCTCTCCTTTGAAGTCGTTGTTTCTGTCACTTATTCCATTTTCCCCAGGCTCCCACCCTTCCCCACTGGACCCCTGCTCCACTCTCCACACATTCAGGATTACAGTGGCACCAGTTGCTAGAGCATTACCAGATGGTTTCAACAAAATTCTGGGTATTCATAACAAATATTTCATAATATATTTTAAGTTCGATTTTTTAGGTATTATATATACATTTTTAAATTAAAGAAACTGCAGTTCTTGCCTCATATCACATAACTTACTTTTTACTTATTTCTTATTTATTTATTTTCTTAAATTTACATCCAAGTTAGTTAGCATATAGTGCAACAATGACTTCGGGAGTAGATTCCTTAGTGCCCCTTACCCACTTAGCCCACCCCCCCTCCCACAACCCCTCCCGTAACCCTCTGTCTGTTCTCCATATTTATGAGTCTCTTCTGTTTTGTCCCCTTCCCTGTTTTTATATTATTTTTGCTTCCCTTCCCTTATGTTCATCTGTTTTGTATCTTAAATTTCTCACATGAGTGAAGTCATATGATATTTGTCTTTCTCCGACTGACTCATTTTGCTTAGCATAATACCCTTGAGGTCCATCCACATAGTTGCAAATGACTTTTTACTTATTTCAATGGTGCTGGTTCAAGGCACTGAATTCTTTCCATACAGGTTTTGAACACAGAAATGGATACAAACTATCAAGTTGTTTTAACAATTCTAGAACATCTTGTGCTTTGTTGGAAAAAATTTTATTTATCAAGACATTTTGAGCCTTTGGGTCACCTTGGTGCCTCAGTCAGTTGAGCGTCTGTCTGACTTTGGCTCAGGTCATGATCTCACAGTATGTGAGTTCGAGCCCTGCATCTGGTTCAGTGCTGTCAGTGCAGATCCTGCTTCAAATCCTCTGTCCCCCTTTCTCTCCCCCTTCCCGCTCACACTCTCTTTCTCTCAAAAATAAGTAAACACTTTAGGGGCGCCTGGGTGGCTCAGTCGGTTGGGCATCCGACTTCGGCTCAGGTCACAATCTCGCGGTCCGTGGGTTCGAGCCCCGCGTCGGGCTCTGGGCTGATGGCTCAGAGCCTGGAGCCTGTTTCCGATTCTGTGTCTCCCTCTCTCTCTGCCCCTCCCCCGTTCATGCTCTGTCTCTCTCTGTCTCAAAAATAAATAAACGTTAAAAAAAAAATTAAAAAAATAAAAATAAATAAAAAAAAAATAAGTAAACACTTTAAAAAAAAAAAAAAGAAATCTTGGGCCTTTATTGGAATGACTATCATATCCAAATCATTGAGAGCTATTGTGTCCAGAGTTGAATTTCCTTATTAGGAGAATGGGCTTCTAACATTTAAGACTCCTCTAAAAAATCCTTTTTGATCTTTTCCTAATGTATTTCTGAAGCTTAACTATCACAATGTCTGCTTTTCACCTGGTTACCTGGAAATGGCAATTCTATTTATTCTCTTCACAGAAAGAACCATCTTTCAGCTTCCTTGGTTAACTGTTATTAAATAAGCATGATCTCCTCCTCTCCATCGTTTGTGTTGGTGGGAAATAAAGGATACATTCTGGAAAGGGAAACCATGGCTTGGGATTATCACGTACTGAGGTTACCATAATTTGGGGTAGAGGAAGCCTAACTTTGTTTTCCACTGTCTGCTCTCCCAACCCATGAAAAAGAAAAAGAATCATGATTTCATAGTAAATTAGGGCACAGAAACAGCAGAGAAAGAAAGAACTGACCATGTTTTTTAGCTGCAGGCAGCTCTCCAAAGGAAAGCTCCAAAGGAAAGGCTTCCATCTCTCCTCTTAATTCTGTGGTGGGCTCCGAGCTGCCATATTGCTTTTAAAAATATGCCAATTTAGGGGCGCCTGGGTGGCTCAGTTGGTTAAGCATCCAACTCTTGCTTTTGGCTCAGGTCATGAACTAAGGGTCGTGGGTTTGAGCCCCACATTGGGCTCTGTGCTGATAGTGTAGAGCCTGCTTGGATTCTCTCTCTCTCTCTCTCTCTCCCTCTCTCTCTCTCTCTCTCCATCCCTCCCCCAATCATGCACTCTCTTTCTCTCTCAAAATACATAAATACACTAAAAAATGCCAGTTTAGTTTGGCTTGAAGCCACGACCTCTGTGCTTTCTGCCACAATTATATGATCACTTAATCCAGTATCAAAGGCTAAGGTAACTGGGTTGTCTTGAATTAATTGAGACTTTATTTCATTTTTGTCTCGTCTCCATAAGCAGTCCTAGCTTCTTTGCTGAATAAGGAGGCTGACTGGATATGGGTATAACTCACCAACTTCAGGGTGTAAAATTTACTTCAACCTTCCCAAACTTTCCCTGTTCCTCTTTATTATTTACCCTCTTCTCTATCATTTTCTCACTTTTCATTTTCAGTAGTTAATCTTGAACTCCATTCCCAACCCTCTTTAATGTGAAATATTTGTTCCTTTCACCAAGCCAGTGATGTGGTTTAATTCCTTCATATCATCTTCCAGTGTTTGAAAGTTCTATAGAAGTAGTATAGCAGTGCAGTTGGCAAAACCCATCTCAGGGAAGGTGGAGAATCAAGACTCCCCAGCAGTGGTGGGAAATCCTTGTCTTGCACTAAGGCTCCTTAGGAATCACACTGCCATATGTCACTCAGGATAAGCTCCATTCTTTCACAACTTCTCAAGGGCCGTATGTGCCCCTCACCCACTGTAATCCACAGTACAGCAAAAGTCACAGGCTCCATCAGAGCCATAGGAAGAGCATGCCAAGGATCAAGTTGATGGGTGCTGTGGACTTTATCTCCATTCCTACCCATATTTTCAGCTGCTGTGTTATTGGAGCAGGGACAGGGTATCCCCCAGATTATACAACATACACATTTGGCACTCTACTCACTCTCTTCAACCTAGCTTTCCCATCCTCCTTGCTTCTCCTTGAACCTGCTCATTTTTGCCTCAGGGCCTTATACCAGCTTTTCCCTTTTCCTGATTTTCTCTCCCTCTAGATCTCATGTGGTTTCCTCTTGCACTTCACTCAGGTGTTTTGTTCAAAGGTCACCTTCTCAGAAGGAGCTTCCTTAGCCACCATATTCAAATGCTTCTCCTCCTGCCCCTAGCCTGTCCTTCCAATTTCCATACTCTGCCATATTGTTTGTCAAAACACTTAATGTTGGTTGTTAACATACTGAAGTACTTCCATCCGAGTTTATAAATAGCCACTGCCCTGAACCCCTGATTGTCCTCCAGTCCTCTTGGCCACCCCTGTTCCCAGATGCCTGACACCTTCCCACCACCCAACAAATGAAAGGCACCTCCGGGACTCCGTTCTAGCACAATTTAGCAATACAATTTAGCAATTTTTAGTAAATTTAAAGAATTGCATTGCTGTCATCACAACTCAATTTTGGCATGTTTTCAACACCCCAAAAGATTCCTTGTATTCATTTGCAATCTATATATTTTGGATACCACTTCTGTTTAGCTCTACCTGATTGATTACATAGAATTTTTGCTTACTTCTGTGACAAATCAATTATATGATCTATAAAGTTATATGTTATATATATTTCTATCTCTTACCCAACATTTTTTTCTCTTTTTCAAATTTTTATTTAAATTCTAGTTAGTTAACTTACAGGGAAATATTGGTTTCAGGAGTAGAATTCAGTGATTCATCACTTACATACAACACCCAGTGCTCATCACAAGTGACTTCCTTAATATCTGTCATCCATCTAGCCCATCCCCACCCACCTCCCTCCATCAACCCTCAGTTTGTTCTCTATTCATTAAGAGTCTCCGATGGTTGGTTTCCCTCTCTTTTTTCTCTCCCCCCCCTTTATATTCGTCTGTTTTGTTTCTTAAATTCCACATAGGAGTAAAATCATACGGTATTTTTCTTTCTCTGACCGACTTACTTCATTTAGTGTAATACACTCTAGCTCCATCCATGTTGTTGCAAATGGCAAGATTTCATTCTTTTTGATGGCCAAGTAATACTCCATTGTGTGTGTGTGTGTGTGTGTGTGTATACCACATCTTCTTTATCCATTCATCCGTCAATGGATATTTGGGCTCTTCCCATAGTTTGGCTATTGTTGACAATGCTTTATAAACATAGGAGTGCACATACCTCTTCGAATCTTTATTTTTGTATCCTTTGGGTAAGTATCTAGTAGTGCAATTGCTGGGTCGTAGGGTAGTTCTATTTTTAACTTTTTGAGGACCCTCTATACTGTTTTCAGAGTAGCTGCACCAGTTTGCATTCCCACTGACAGTGCAAGAGGGTTCCCCTTTCTCCACTTCCTTGTCAACATCTGTTGTTTCTTGTGTTGTTAATTTTAGCCATTCTGAGAGGTATGAGGTCATATCTCATTGTGGTTTTGATTGCATTTCCCTGATGATGAACGAGCATCTTTTCATGTGTCTGTTAGGCATCTGAATGTTTTCTTTGGAAAATGTCTATTCGTGTCTTCTGCCCATTCCTTAATTGGATTGTTTTTGGGTGCTTAGTTTGATAAGTTTTTTATAGATTTTGGCTACTAACCCTTTACCAGATATGTCATTTGCAAATGTCTTCTCCCATTTTATGGGCTGCCTTTTAGTTCTGTTGATTGTTTCCTTCATGGTGCAGACACTTTTAATCTTGATGAGGTCCCAATAGTTCATTTTTGTTTTTGTTTCCCTTGTTTCTGGTGATGGGTCTAGTAAGAAGCTATGCCTGAGGTCACTGAGGTTCCTGCCTGTGTTCTCCTCTAGGATTTTGATGGTTTCCTGTTTCACATTTAGGTCTTTCATCCACTTTGAATTTATTTTTGTGCATGGTGCAAGAAAGCATCTCTTACCCAACACGATCTCCTGCAATGTGATCCTGTCACTCTCCCTGGTCTACCTCAAGCACAATTTTTTCTCACTCCAAGAACATCATAAAAACGATGATGTCATAAATCCATTAAAGGCAGCTATATAAAGTCCCCTACTGAGGAGAGCAGTAGTGGGATCAAAAGCCAGCCCTTTCCTGCTTCTGTGCACTTTACTGAACTGCCTCCACAGAGCCAGAGGAGCATGGGGGAGCCATGTACACTGCATAGGGCAGCCTCATGGAGGACATGGCTAAATGGTCTTTGCGGGACCCTTGGTACAAAAGATAGAGCAAGAGAACAGGAGGGGACTTGGTCTTCAGCACGCATGAGGTGGTTTCTGGGAACTCCCAGAAATAACAGGAAGCTGTGAGTGATAAAGGGCTGAGGTCCTGCTTCTTCTAAGAGGAGCCTAAGCAAAGTGAGTGGAAGTCAAGGAACATTCACCTGGGATACTGAGGCACCCTTCCTCTGTGTCTACCATGTATTCTGTGCCCAAGCCCATCTCTGGCATTTAATCAGTTCTGCATATGTACAGGAAGCCAGGCTCACGGTTTCTTTGGTGACATTTGCCAAGAGGCAATGTTGAAACAACTGAAGCTTTGCCCTGGAATAAGAAATACAATCACCTCAGTGGTTATAGAAGATCAGCTTTCTCCCTGATGGCAGCAGGTTATATTAGTCTTTTTCAGAGGATGAAATAACTAATATATTATAACTGGATCAAGATTTAGAAATACTCGAGAGGCTCCTGAAATTCTAGAAAGAGAAAGATGCGACCAACAAGAGGAAGCTTAACCAGGTTGCATTAAAATAATAATACTAATAATACTAATAATGGATCGCCGGGCTTCATTGTTCCCAGAGTGGCGGCGTCTTTGTCTTCCTCTCTGCACGGCGTCCATGGCCTTCTGAAGGCGCTGCGCAGCGACTCCTACGTGGAGCTGAGCCAGTACCGGGACCCGCCCTTTCCGGGTGACGTTGAAGAACAGGAAAACTTCCGAGGTGACAATGAAGAACAGGAAAAATTACCGAAGAAGAGCCGTAGGTTGTATGTTGGCAGTCTTTCCTTTTACTCAACTGAAGAACAAATCTGTGAACTTTTCAGCAAAAGTGACATGAAGAAAACCACTATGGGCCTGGATAAGCTGAAGAAGACAGCATGTGGGTTCTGCCTTGTGGAATACTATTCAAGAGCAGAGGCAGAAATGCCATGAGGTATATGAACGGAACTCATCAGGATGAGCGGATCATTCCCAAAGACTGGGACGCAGGCTATAAGGAGGGCAGGCAGTATGGCCGTGGTTGTTCTGGGGGCCAGGTACCAGATGAGTAACGGCAGGACTGGGGCGCTGGGAGAACAGGCTATGGAAAACTGGCCCCGAAGCAGTGAGTGGTGAGAGCCCCGTCGTGGAAACGCACTCCCATGGCCCGCTGAATTTGCCACGCGTTTCCCAAGGTCTGCACACCTGCTCTCTTGTACCATGCTTTGATCAAGGTCTTCACTGAGCTGGAAGTCTTTTCCTGATTTTCCTTTGAAAACTACTAAAGTACAGTATTCAAAAGAATGCCTTGAATTCTGTAGTGTTAGAATCTTGGCGCTCTGTCAGGTTACCAGGTCAGAATTTATGTTTCACGGCAACAGATTTTATCTAAGATGTTGATCTGTCCGCCCAAAACATCACACTTCTTTTAGGAAGGTGGAAATTTTTTTTTTTAATGGGTAGTAGGTTCATGGTCTTCCTTAGGGCCTGGAATTATTACTTAAAATTTTTTAAGTTTGTAGGAATAAAATGTAATAAATGGGGCTTTGCTACGTTGTACAGCTTTGCCCTAAATTAATTAGAAGTGTGACAACTGAAAAAAAAATAATGTATGTATAAATTACAATGAGTTTCCATAATCACTTTCTTTTAGATATCATGAATGTTATGTTAATTAGGCAGAGCAGTTTTCATCATTCTTGCTATTTTTTTTTAATATATGAGAAAGTTGGGGCTCAGAAACAACAAAGGGCATGCTCCAGGAGCATGGATTCTAGGACACAGCTCCAGAAACAGAACTTGTGTGTATTGTCAGTCAGTGTCCAGGTGAGAAAAAAAGAAAACATTCTGGATGTTTCAACCAGGAAGGGATATAATGCAGGGAACTGGCTACAAAGAGGTTGGAAGAATAAGAGGAGATCATGAAGCTGTGACTTCCTTTGATCCAGGCACACAAGTCTGCATTGCTGAGCATGGGAGGGAGACTGCCACTGCTGGTCTCCAGGACCCCGGGGGACACACCTCTGTTGATGCAGCTGAAAACTGGCTCTATTGCTTCCGAGGCTCGCAAATGCCACCACCGCTGCTGGCTGTACTGCCTAAAGCAGAAAGCTAAAAAACAAAAAACGATTTCTTCCTTTCTCTAGTCTCCCAAGAGACAGATTCTTTCTAAAAGACAGCTGGCAAGGGAATCAATGAGATGCAGTTTGTGGGCTCCCAGCTCCTGTGATAAAAGGGGGGAGCAGAGGCCAGGAATGGGAGAGACGCATGCTATTCTCGTTCTGTGTTCTTTCCTCAGTAGCTTGCTTTCTCCTGTGTTAGGGTATGCTAAATTACTACTTCCAGTGGACTCAACATTTAATACTTCGGCGCATAGGAAGTTTAGTTCTTATGCACGTAACTGTCCAGTGAGGGTATTCAAGTCAGCGGGGGCAACCCCCCTCCCCCACCTCATAGTCATTTACATACCAGGACATCAGTCGTTGTGCTGTCTTTAACACATGGATTTCAAAGTTGTTCTCAGTTTCCCAAATCAGGTCAACATGGAGGAGCAGTTGAGGGAGATTTTTAGGGGTTGGACCAATAACAGATACATATAACCTCTATTCCACTGAAGGTGACTTATCCTGTGGCTCTACCCAGCTGCAGCAGAGCCTGGAATTGAAATCTAGCTGTGTGCCAAATAGAGGAGAGTGCTTTTTTTTGTTTGTTTGTTTGTTTGTTTGTTTTTTTGTTTTTGCTTTTTGCTTTGCTAGTGTATCTGCCACGCCGCTCATGAATGTAAAGATCTGCTTTTAGGGTCTTCAAATCAACCCTTTGAGCACAGAATAAAGAGACCTGGCTTGAGAAAAGTCATTTAAAAAAAGATTGGGAGTTTCGGTACCTTTCTTACTTGTTGTGAAACATCCATGAAATCGTGCAGGAAAGTGGATAGATAGATAGATAGACAGATGATAAAGAATTAAGGATGCTTTAAGCAACACTAACAGAGACAGCACCATAGTCAGTGGAGGTTAAAGTCCTGCCCCATCCTCCTGGTGAAACCACAGCTTGATTCCTGTATTCTTTTCTGTCCACCACTCCAGTGGACTCCAATAAACTAAAATGTGACCAAATAGGATGATGAAACAGTTGGTCAGTCTGGGAAGAAAAACACAGAGGAGACTGTGATGGTTATCTGTAAGGATATAGAGGGCCGTAGAAAGGAAAGGATGCCTTTTTAGTGTGCATGTGCCTCCAAAAGGCAGCACTTGGTCGGTGGGGTCAAGGTTACATGGCAGCAGAAAAACTTTTCAGTATGAGAATTGCCCAGGCAGGCAAGCTTATAAAAAATTGTGCTTCTTTGTGCATTTTTTAATAAAAAATAAGTTCCAAAGCCTGGCTATCTGTACAAGCAAAGGGCTTGAAGAGGAATTCATAAATGAGAAAATGCAAATGCAAAATCCTACTTGTAATTAAAGGAGTATAAGTTGTATTAGCAATGGGATACATTTTTGCTTATCAAATTTGCAAACAAATGAAAATAAACAAACAGCCCCCTCTCTCTCTAACCCAACCACCTGATAATGCTGGCTGTCAGTGAGATCTAGTGTGATCAGCGTTTTCATGCACTGCTGTTGGTATGCAAACTAGCCATTTAGCAGTATAATTTCTAAGATTTTCGTAAGAAGTGCTTAATCTTTGATCCAGTAATTCCATTTCCAGGAATATTAACCACTATACTTAGACAGATGCAGTAATAGTATGGTAATCTTTACCATGACATTATCTTATAAGAGTGACAGGCAGGAAACAGCTTAAATGCGTAACACTAACAGAATAGTTAAAAAATGTTTGGCACAGCCCTCTATGGTGAATTATTATGCAGCTTTAAAAATGTGATTGACAGTCTTTAGTATGGATATACAAATGATCTGAATCATGTAAATAAAAAATTGATAAGAGGGGGACAGGCAGGAAACACGCTTTGGTAGGCTGGAAGCAGCTCTGAATAATGAAATCATGCACAAATTTTGAAATGCTTGTTTATATTGTTTTTATAGTTATAAAATATCACTTTGATAGTTAGGAGATAAAAAGAAGAAGATTTATTAAAAAAAAAAAAAGGTGTATGCTGTAAGTCATGTAATATTACATCAGAGGCCAGATCCCGTAGAAAGCATGGGAGTTGGTGGGGTGGGGCAGGGTGGAGAAGTGAAGGCGGTCTGCTCCTGCCTGGATGAGTATTTTATCATTGACATTGTTTGGAACCGCTGGTCGCTGGTGATAATAAAAACAGACTGACTTCTCCTCAAGTTGATTCTTTTTTTTTTTTCAATTTTATTGGCTATTCTTGGGGTTAGATTGCTCCCAGCCCTTTCTCTCCCTTGCCTTTGTAGCTACTAGTGAAGGGATTCTTATATGGGGAGGAAACGACTTGTAAGCTTCCTTTTAACTTGGAGATACTGTGACTTTTTGGAAACAATCATGCAGGATTGCTGAAGCTTTTCTGCACATGCGGAGTACACGTTATACTTTGTGTTGAAGTTAGGGGATCATGTACGTTTAACAAAACACCTCTTATCACAGTGAATCAACAGTGTTTGTACATTATTTCAAATAATTTTAAGAAAGCACATGGACATGTGATTTAAGAAGAGTGCTTTGTTTTACATGTCTCCTAATTTCCTAGAACTGCAGTATGGCTTTCTTATCAAGTAATTCAAACAGATTAAGTGATATTATGTGCCCTTCCGCAAAGCCTTTACGTCAGCACTCATTTTACCATTTTAAGACACTGTATCTTAAAAATATGCAAACATCTGCATTTGAGGTTGAGTGTGACAGGTGCTGTTTGTGCCAGCAAAGGGAGGCACCATCTGTATGGAAAGGTCATGCTTAATCGTCTTGGCACTGATTTCTGAATAATGAAAGCATGGACTGAAATGAAACCTCGAACACACCAGCTTTTGTTTTTAAGTTTGCAAAAATAGCTGCTAACTCAACAAAATGAAACTATGTCGGGTTACACACTTTTGAACCTTGTGGGCTTTATTCAAATCCTTTATGCCGTCTTTGCCAACTTCATTTGAAAAGACTGCTTTACTAACCCACAGGTGCAAAACAGCAGCAAAAATTGCTTGACCAACTCAGTTGAGCTATTTCGGAGACACTCCAGTTTCCCAGAAGGCTCCAGGATAGAATCAGGTTATGAAAATTGGGTCAGTCTTGAAATCGCCCATAATCATGTGGGGTGGGAGGGCTGGAACAGGGTGAATGGAGCCACTCAGCTAAAGTTTAAAAATGTTTTGGTCCACAGTGGGGTAGAAATTAAGAAACAGGCGAAGTCTTGGAACTTTTCATGGAGATCATCTTAGAGAAAATCTATTCCAGCTCTTCTGTTTAACAGGTTGAACAAATGAGTTGGAAAATAATAAAATATTTGCCTAAGGTACCACAGCTGGTCAGTGTTGGAGCTGGGTGAATCCGATTTAGCCCCACTGTTCTTTCCCTTACTGATGCCAAAGATACAAAAATCAGCAAAACTTAGTGCTTTTTTTTAATCACAAAGTGTTTTCTAAGATAGAATTAAATTTATAGGAAACTTGAACCTCAAATATATATTATTTGTCCATTTGGAGCCTGAGTGAAATAAAGATAAACTCCCGGAGAATGAAAACCATGATTTACATGTCCTTGTATAACTGTCTTTGAAACTATGTTAACAAGTAAATATTGCTTAAAATAGCTTTAGAAGCGATGAAAGTTGACATGGTGGAAAATAAAACTCTACTGCAGTCACCTGGTGGTGACTACTAAATCACCACCAGCTAGTAAACTAGCTCTGCAGTCAGGGCACCTGCTGTAGCCCTCTCCCCTACTTCCAGGAGGCACGGCTTCTGTGATGAGGATATACTGCCACTAGGTGGCAGTCATACCGCATTGGTTTGGGGGCTCTGACTTCTCTGGAGTAGAGATTAAATCCATTGCTTTTCTTCCTCCTTTCTATAAAAGTTTAGCTCTTTATTAAAAAAGCAGAATTTAAGCAATATTACCCAACACCACATTTACAGAAGATACATTAAACACGAAACCATTAAATGATTTAGATATAATTCGTTATCTGTCTCATCAAGTTTTAAGCAGTTCAATTCTTAATTCAGCTAGCTGTCCTTTCCTTTAAAGATTTGAGACCTCACCAAAAGGATTTGAATGAGTAAAAAGTAATTTGAATCTAAAACTTCGAATTTTATACCTAAAAAAAATGATTCTTTGGTTCCTGCAATATTTGAAGCACTTATTTTTCCCACCCATTTAGTAAATATAAATCTTCAAAGCATTTTATTTTTTCATTTAAAATAAGGAATGTAGGTACTATTAAACTGCTAAAGTAGCATCTTTTCTTTTCTTTTTTTTTTAAATATATGAAACTTATTGTCAAATTGGTTTCCATACAACACCCAGTGCTCATCCCAAAAGGTGCCCTCCTCAATACCCATCACCCACCCTCCCCTCCCTCCCATCCCCCATCAGCCCTCAGTTTGTTCTCATTTTTTAAGAGTCTCTTATTAAAGTAGCATCTTTTCATTGTAATGGTGACTAGGAACAGTGAGACAGCTTTAGGTCCTCGGTCTCACAGTGAAAGCAGCTTGGGAGTGGCTCCCTGTTTACCGGGAACATGATTTGGCCACAGCAACAATTTTAAGGTAGGTTAAGTTTGTCACTGCTCCTTCCATGTGCACAGGTCTGAGGTTCTTCTGTTAATCATATATAGATGGAGTCTTTGGTATTTCAAACATTTTAATGATAGTAAAGAGAAGTTTCCCTTAAAATGTAAGTGTGTTTTGTTGTGTTTTGCGGTCTGTATAAAAGGGACTATTACCAAGGTTAATTTTTTCCAGAAGGTTAAGTAGAGAGATGAAGCAGGAGGAAGGGCAGAATTATGAGGAATGAGGAGAGAGTTTTAGGGGGAAAAAATGGAGTCAGAGAAACTAAAAAAGAGGAACCTGACTACGCTGGTAAATAAATAGGCGACTCTTAAAGCCACAATATGCCTGAAGCAAAAAGGATGAACCTACCTCTGAAGGGAATTTAAGAATCCAAAGGCTGTGGGGGCATCTGGGTGGCTCAGTCAGTTAGGCATCTGACTTCAGCTCAGGTCATGATCTCATGGTTCGTGGGTCCCAGCCCTGCATCGGGCTCTGTGCTGATAGCTTGGAACCTGGAGCCTGCTTCGGATTCTGTGTCTCCCTCTCTCTTTGCCCCTCCCCTGCTCATGCTTTGTCTCTCTCTGCCTCAAAAATAAAATAAATATAAACATTAAAAAAAAAGAATCCAAAGGCTATGGAAGGGCAGAAATTAATGACTCTGGAGGATAGGGAACTTGGAGTTAGCACCCTGGAGCAGGGATTCTCCAGTGTTGCCCATGGCGCACCAGGACAAAGTCTCAACTGAGCTCAGGGCCAAGGAATCTGCATCTTTGACTGTCACCCCAAGTGATTCTCATGGCCTCCAAAGGTTGAGGACTATTGGAGATGGTGGCAGAGCCAGCAGACCACGAGTGGTGTGGTGATAGATTTTCAGGCTTCTAGATGAATAAGTGCTTTAAGCCTGAATGAAGAAAACCAAGCATCTAGTGACCCAACTAGATATACATGTTTGTACCAGTCAACACCCCTGCATAAAAGAAGGCTCAGTCATTCCTTTGAAGCATCTGTGTACATTGGCAGGCACTGGGCTGGGTAGGTAGAACGAGGAGAACTTCCAGAAACAGGAAAGGTGACTTTTCATGCTCGTGTGGTAGCAGCTAAGTAAACTCAAGTTCTCTTGTCCTTGTGTCTCTCAGCTACAGCTCAGCAGAGGCTCAGCTTTGCAGATGTCAGGACTTGGTAGCTCCCAGTGTAGACCCTTTAAGTGTGCTCCACAGACAAAATCTTCTTGGGGGTTATAGGTTCCTCACTATCACTGGTGACTCTGGGAGGGAATTAGAACTTGGGCTCAGGGGTGCCTGGTTGGCTCAGTTGGTTGAGTGTCCAACTTCGGCTCTGGTCAGGATCTCGCAGTTTGTGAGTTCGAGCCCCGCGTCGGGCTCTGTGCTGACAGCTCAGAGCCTGGAGCCTGTTTCCGATTCTGTGTCTCCCTCTCTCTGCCCCTTCCCCGCTCATGCTCTGTCTCTCTCTGTCTCTCAAAAATGAATAAACGTTAAAAAAAATAATAAAAAAAAAAGGGTTCAGACACATACGTGTCTGACAGACAAGGGGCAGAGGGCAAAGGGATGGAAGCTGGATTTCAGAGAGCGGCAAAGGGGGTCCTCAGGGCTAAGTGCAGGCAGGCAGCAGTGGCTTTTCCTGACTTCAATTCAAACTAATCCCCCTAACCTTCCAGAACCTTTCTGTCCTGGCAGGAAAGGACACAGTTACACTCACTAGCAGAATTGTTTCTGAGTCCCTACTGGGAGCACTCATGTGTTTAATGTAAAAAGTAATTGTTCGAGCCTCCCTCATCCCACATTCTGTGGGAAATCAATGATGTCCCCAAGGCTTCTAGAATTTTGGGGACTTACACGTCCATAATTACTGTTCTCAACTTCTTGTTTCCCCTGAAATCTAGGTCACTTAGCCAGCTGGTGTGGTGTGCCTTCAAAGGTGAGGTAATATCTCAACTCACCACATCACCTGACCACAGGCTAGACACGGTCTCTGAAGCTCAGCTCTCTTGCCAAGAAGTCAGAGACAGCAGATTTTGCTGAAGTCTTGCTTGGAGAAATGGAGGGAGGCCGGCGTTAGAGCACAGCTCAGAAAGAAACTTCACACGAAACAGCAGACTGTGTGCTGAATTTCTTCTCCCATATCTCTACAGAGCATTACCTGGGGATCCACTTTGCTCTCTGGCCACTACCTCCCACCATCTTGCACGGGACCCCCTCTTTTCCCATCCTTTCCGTTTCTGCCCCCCTCTTCAGAAAAGAGGTGGCCACTCTAAGGGAAATGTTCTCACCTGAGATAGAGATAAATATTAGAGCCTAGTAAGCAGATGGCAAAGAACTCCAGGTAACAGCAGACCAGAGTGCAGCTGCTATGGGCCGTGGAGGTCTGAAAGATGTCCTCTTCTTCTGAGCATGGTCGGACACGATGTCTGTAGCAGGGTGAGCATACGTGAGCTACTCCCTTCCTCTTCTGGGAATGTCTAGACGGACACAAGAAGGGGGATGACTGAGACCTAGTCACCGGCAGGTGGAGTGTATTGATCCAGCAGGAGTAGGAATAAACTAGTAAAGTGACTTGGCCTAGGATTGACAGAATGATGGGCCCCGGAGACATTCCGGTGAATCTATCAAGGAATAGAATGGGGTACAGCTTCTTGCGTCCTCGTATCCTCTTTCAACATCCAGAAATGATCCATTGTCTTTCTAATGTGCAAACCAAAATTAAATAAATCTACATTAAGATCTGAGTCAGTGCTTCTTAAACTTTAATGTGCACGTACATCATCTGGGGACCTTGTTAAAATGCAGATTCTGATTCGGTAGGTCTAGGGTAGGGGCTGGAGTCTTCATTTATAACAAGTAGGATGTCAGTAGGTGATGTTGATGCTGCTGGTCCTTTGGCCGCACTTTGAGAAGCAAAGGTATAAACAACTTGATGTTTCCACTAACTTTCTCCTTGCCCTCGCTTTTGCAAATAATGACAAAAAACAGACACTTGGAGGGGAAGAGACAATTCTTAGCCCACAAGGCTAGACGTGCATGGTGGATTGTAGACTGTGTGGTAAAGCGGGTGGGAGGGGGGGTAAAGTAGCTATCCTGAGACTCCTCAATGGATATCCTTAACAAGAACATTTACTTTATCCTCACTGGACCAGCCTAGGAACAAAACATATAAATACCCTACTCCAAAGCCTCTCCTTTTTTTTTTTTTTTTTAATTTTTTTAAATGTTTATTTAGGGGCGCCTGGGTGGCGCAGTCGGTTAAGCGTCCGACTTCAGCCAGGTCACGATCTCGCGGTCCGCGAGTTCGAGCCCCGCGTCGGGCTCTGGGCTGATGGCTCAGAGCCTGGAGCCTGTTTCCGATTCTGTGTCTCCCTCTCTCTCTGCCCCTCCCCCGTTCATGCTCTGTCTCTCTCTGTCCCAAAAATAAATAAACGTTTAAATGTTTATTTATTTTTGACAGAGAGAGAGAGAGAGAATGAGCAAGGCAGGGGCAGAGAGAGAGGGAGACACAGAATCCAAAGCAGGCTCCAGGCTCTGAGCTGTCAGCACAGAGCCCGATGTGGGGCTCGACTCACAGACCACGAGATCATGACCTAAGCCGAAGTCTGACACTCAACCGACTGAGCCACTCAGGCACCCCAGCAAAGCCTCTCCTTCTAAGGGCCTTGACCTCAAGTTCTCTCCTCATTGCCACTCCCCGACCAGTCAGTGACTCTGTCTTATGTAGTGGCACACCATGGCTTTAGCAGGGAGTTTTTAGATTCCACATTTGACCTTTCGGCTATAGAATGAAAGGCTTGCACCATTTTGGGGGGGGACTCCTTGGTTCCCCTAAGTCAGCTTGGAAAGGCAGCCAACTTCACCATATTTAAGAGTGCTATGTTGCCCTCCTTTAACCAGGCCCCCCTCTAAGAGCCCAGTAAGATACAACAATGTATTGCAGCAAACCTTTGTCTCAGGGTTATTTGTTGTAGCATTAGCTGCTGCGGCAGCTGCACCCAGCACCACAGTGACATGCACGTTTAATCCCCGCCAGCCTGTCAGTCCCCCATCCAGCTCTCCTTTTATACAACACTTTGCACAGCAACTCCCCAAAGAGTTATAATTAGACTTTTCAAAGCACATAAACAAAATTCAAGCCTCATAAGTCTATCCGTCCAGCCTCAGGGAAACTAAAAGTTGCAGAGAGAAACCTCTTCTTAAAAAAGAGTTTGTAGGAAGAAAAAACAAAAGATTAGTCTTGGATGGAGACAAAACCAGTTAAACAGAGAAGGAGCTAACCAATGGCCCAAAAAACAAAACAAAACAAAACGAAAACCCCAAAACACCTGCTTATCTATTGAAGATTATAGTTAAATACAGAAATTTGGGTGGAGAGAGTGGCTTTCATGAGATGGGAAACTCAGCTTGTAGGTTGTGTCTTTGGAGAAATCCCTCAGCAGTAAATGGTTCTACATGCATCCAACAGTTAATCGCTAAGAGTTCACTGAACTCTAGCTAGTTATAAGACTGGGGTGGGGGGGACAGGGAATGAGAGAGGTGCCCATATGGCCCCTGCTTTTGAGGAAGGGGAAAACACATAGGAAAATATGGAAGACCACTAATGGTGAATGCCTTAATAAGCAGCCAGTTTGGAATAGCTGGGCTACCATAGTGGAATGCCGCCTTCATGTACAAACCTTCTAGCAAGGAAGCAAATTGATATGACTTTAAATTGAGAGTCAAAGAAAAAAATTTGGAGACATCTGAGATGCCAGTTAGGAAGAATCTTCCCTCTCTGTTTCTGGTAGTGATAACATACGCTAATCTATGTGAGTTATCCCATGGAAACAATGCCATTTGCAAAACCAACCCTGTCCCCAATACTCTTTATCAAATGCCAAATCATGTTCTACAAAAGTATTTTACTTATTTATTTTTAAAGATTTAATTTTTTTTTATTTTTTTTTTCAAATTTATCTTTGGGACAGAGAGAGACAGAGCATGAACGGGGGAAGGGCAGAGAGGGAGGGAGACACAGAATCGGAAACAGGCTCCAGGCTCTGAGCCATCAGCCCAGAGCCCGATGCGGGGCTCGAACTCCCGGACCGCGAGATCCTGACCTGGCTGAAGTCGGATGCTTAACCGACTGCGCCACCCAGGCGCCCCAAGATTTAATTTTTAAGTAATTTCTACACCCAACGTGGGGCTCGAACTCACAACCCTAGGATCAAGAGTCACATGCTCTACCGACTGAGCCAGCCAGGAGCTCCTCCAGAAGAGTTTTAGATGTAATAAAAGCAACTATGGTTGCCTGATTGTTCCGGATGATCATTTCAATGCTAAGCAAGATCCTCTAAGTGTGTACTGAGGATATCCTGTGTCGGGTCCTTTGATGACTACCCTGCACCATTCCCTCATCTGTACTCACAGCCTTTGTTGGAAGGCCTGGTGTTATTATTTCTGAGGTAGAAACAAATAACCTGAGGTCTGTGCATGGACGCGACAGTAAGAAATGAAACCTCGATTCAACTCCCAGACATACGTTGTTCCAAAACCCTTGCTAACACCCAGTCTCTTCTACCACCCCTACTGCACCCGGGAAGGTGGGGTTCCCTGGAGAGTGAAGGGACCTTGCTGGCCCATATGTTGGTCTCACTACTCCCACCACGGGACTAGCACCTCTGGGCGGCGCACAGACAACTCTGAAGGTGAGGCAGACAAAGCAGTGGCCTTATCCTCAGACCGGGGCAGCGAGGAACCACACTTTGACAGACACATTTCTCAGGCTTTCACAAAACAAAAAATAATATGGTACAGAACAAATTAAACAGGGGTCTGTAAGAAATTTTGCCTGAAAAAGAAGAAAGAAGATCAACTTTCAGGATCATCCCTTAGCAACTCATGGGCTACACCTCTGATTTCCCAAGAAGGAACACCTCTTCTTTCTAGTCCTCACCACAGACTCTTTTCATCCTTAACTTAAAAATGATAATACAGTCAACATTTGGAGCTAGACTCATTAAGGATTTATTTTTAGGAGAGATTAAAAGAGATTAAAAGAACTACGTAACACACCTGTGGCAATTAAGGATGCCAGGGTGGTCTTGTGTAAGCCCCTAAAGCGGGCACCCTGAGCGCTGGCTGTCTCCCAGTTTGGGTGACTATATTTAGCCCTCCTAAAATTTCTCCCCTGCAACTGAGCCCGAGGCCACATTTTCATTTCCTGACTTTGCATGTGGGCTGACCCATTTCTTTGGAGGCCTTACCTTATGAAACTGGCTCTGTCATTGCTCTGTAGGGATTTTCAGAGTGCAGGTCATTCAATCCTTGAGACTCAGCCCGACCATCTATAGGACGGAGTGATTCGTGGACACCTGCCATGAAAAATATCTCGTTACTGGAAATGACTGTGGAAGTCTGGAGCACTACATGTCATCAGTGTCTTCCAGCCATAGAGGATGGGAAATAACATGTGCACATGGTATTTTTCCACCAAGCGTAGGACCCGGTGGAGCCGTCAGATTTAGACAAGGTTTAGCATGAGAGGCCATGGGTTGGGAATGAGCCAGCGGGAGGCCTGGGGCAGAGAGAACCTAACTTGAGACGGTGCCCAAGGCTCTGAGAAAGAGTCTGTACTTTCTATTCCTACTGCCATGCTGACCCTGCATCATGAGAATTTGCATCGTGGCCAACTGTAATTACGTAAAATCATTCAAATTAGCGGCAAGAAGGCATTTTTACAAAGAACGCTATTGTTTGTTTTCCCCTTGCTTGGAAAGTTTTTACCTTGAAAATATTTGGTTTTAGGACCAAAAACAGAGGCGAAACTCGGTCTTGCTAAAACGTCTTCTTTGTTATATATTTGCTCATTTCTTTTGTGAGAGAAACAGTCACACATACACACACACAAAACCATGTCAGCTTTGTGGAAACCACCTAAAAATCAGAGAGTCACAGTGAATTTCCTAAGCGTATTTTTCCTTCCAGATGATGCTTTCCTCTTCCTCAAACTGTAAGGTGATGATATAGTACAAGAATCAAGATCTTTTTTTGGAGGAAGATTGTCTCTTAAGTGGCAAATTTATGCAAGTTTTCTTCTGTTAGTAGAGGCAAACCTTAAACACACGCACACGCACACACACACACACGTGTGTGTGTGTATCCACAAACTCACAATTGCTCATGAACCCTAGGCTATGAATACTCTTTGGCAGGTAACAAGTCTCAAAAACTGTCAGTTGGGTCAACACACTGTTGAAGTATAACTATGAATGAACATATCAAAATTCCCTGGGCCACAACATTTGCTTTATATATATATTTTTTGTCATTCACGAGTGTATTTTTGAAGATTATGTCTCACAAGTGTTTTAGAGCATAAAAGCAAACGTTTTGACCTAAATTACTCAAGATGATCTAGATGCTAGGCAAGATCACTTGAACATATTAATTCCAATGATCTGAATCTTTTTAAAGTTTTCAATCACGAAAGACGTTAATAATTATTCTGGAAGTATATGAGGGCATTAGTTTTACTTTCAGAGTAATTGGAAACTCTGCAGCACATTTTCCACCTAACAATTTCACTGTCGGTTAGTCATGAAAAAGCTTTTTGGACAAAAGGCTGGCTGCCTCCTCTGTTCCTGAGGCAAGGCAGGCTGCCCAGTATGGAGGTGTGCTCTTGAGGTGCCGCCTGTTTGTAGCTCCCGAGATCACAAATGAAGTCCTTTCTCCTCAGAATCTTTGGGAAAGATGATGCTCTAGGATTGGATTCAGGAAGGCATAAGCCATTGTAATAGACCAAAAGCAATTGCTTATGTAAATAAGGGACTTAATAGATAAAATTAAAATAAATCATCCTCATCCTGTACCATCAGACGAAAGGCCTGGTCTCCCCCTCAAAAGACAAGGTTCTTGGGGCACCTGAGTGGCTCAGTTGGCTGAGCATCCGACTTCAGCTCAGGTCATGATCTCACAGCTCGTGAGTTCGAGCCCTGCACCGGGCTCTGCGCTGACAGCTCAGAGCCTGGAGCCTGCTTCAGATTCTGTGTCTCCCTCTCTCTCTCTGCCCCTCCCCCACTCATACCATGTTTCTCTCTGTCTCTCAAAAATAAATGAACATTAAAAAAAAGAAAAATTTAAAAGAAAGGGTCTGGCCTTCATAGCTCTGTTACAAGATTTCCCCTAATGTTTATTTCAATGCTGATGAAGTTTCCTAGAAGAGATTCAATCTCTGAGAGAATTTTCTATCTTGTCTTCAACGTGGAAGACTCAATAGAACTGAAACTTATGTTTCTCCAATAGTTAACTGACAAAGAAACAAATGAAGAAAAACAAACAAAAGATTACCCTAAATGTTCACAAATATCTGAAACAGCAGTCATGACCTCTGTCAACTGCTATGAGAGAACACCAAGTGAGCATTCCTAATTACAGTGAGGCGATCTCTACATTAATGACCACCAGGCAGCTGAACATCAAATGTGTCCCCAGTCTCTTTCATCATGAACTGGTTCCTGTTTCCTCTTTCTCATTTGAAAGTATCTCTATTCTTGCAGCTACTGGATTTGATCCTTTGTCAGTCTTAATCTACTCAAACTGTGTTCTGGGAAGATCTAAAAGGTCTGTAAGTTTAAGTTTCTTTGTGAACAGAAATAAGTTCAAGTCCTATTCCATGAGATGGGATGTGCATACAAAGTATGGTAGAAGATGACATGTGAACACCAACTCCAGCTAAAGTTGGAGCCAACCTCTATTCTTCCTTGTACCTCAGCCAGCTTACTGAATCTGCCCCGTTTCGTCATTCTATCTCTGGACCAGGTCAGGCCTCTGTCATCTCATTCTAGAAATATGGTGACTGCTGGTCCTCACTGGCGTTTTTTTATCTTCAGTCCATCCATCACATTCCTGATAGTACAAGTAGAGAAGGGAAAAATTATTTTCTTTCCACCCATCGTAGGTGTATTGGCTGGGACCTATAAACTGGACTGACAAAAGACAGACTAACAAGAGAAAAACAAACAAGTTTATCAACAAGTGCATTGTGCACACACATGGGAGCTTCTGGTGGTGAGTAACTCAAAGGGGTGGTTAGAACTTGGGCTTATAAAGCCTAACAAAGACAGCAGTTTTTTTCAGAGAAGTGACAAGACAAAGGAAAAAGACTTTGAGCCTCTAGAAGTGGCAAATTGTGGGAAGGCAAATATATGGGGGAACAAATGATACCTAAGGACTAGTTTTAACAAGGTTTGTTTTATAGATTCCTTTTGTATAGATTTCTCTGGGCCAATAAAGGTCTAGAGTTGTCTCCAGTGTTAACTTCTGTCCTTTCTAGTACAGAAGGGAAGGGGACACCTTTACAAATGTATGCCCTGCTTTTAGGCAAATGGCACGGTGGTGGTGCTAAGGAGCTATTCTATCAATTTCTTCTCCATTGCCTTCCACTCAAAATAATCCTTATGCCAAAAGAATATATTTTAGGTGGTATATCTTGCCACCCTTCACATACTAATAATTACATGTAGTCATGCTATATCCTCTTGCTCAAAACTTTGAGTAACTCTTTATTATTCATACACAGAGAAAAAATCATATCTCCTTAGCCTGCCATTGAACTTCCCCATCATCTGGCTTCAACCTACCTTTTAAAACATATTTTTCATTATATCCCTCCAACTACCCTGGGTTCCTGATCATTTTCCAAATATATCATACATTTTCATATTTTTTTTCCTTTGTTTACACTCCTCTGTTATTGAATATTTCTTTTCCCAATAAGAATACGTCTGTTCTTGAAAACACAAGTCAAAAAATACCTCTGAGGAGTCTTCGCAGAAACTTTCCCTCAAAATTAATTGCTCCTTGCCCTGCCTCCCCTTGGCATATTCTGTATCCCTGATGGCTTCAAACTTACTCTACCCCACTGAGCTACTACTGGAGGAGAGTTCACACTGTTTGAGGGCATAAATTGCCTCATTCATCTGTGTGTTTCCCTTCTTCACTTAAACATCTGGCAGAGAGCCTTTCACAGAGTAAGCACTCAGTAAACATGTTTAGGCAAATAGAAAAGGCAATAGCACAGAAATAAGAACGAATAAGTTGCACCTTTGCCTAATGTACTTAAAGTTAAATGGGAGCTCAGAGAGACTTGGGAGGTTTTAGAAGCCACTGAGCCTGGAACAAACAGCCTGGAGTCACTTTCTCCAGGTTCTAAGCTCAGCAGTGTTATGCTCGTATAACTTCATGATCCTTTCAGGACAAAATGTCAGGCTCAGATGTAGCCATTGACTGTGACAGTTAATTAAGTACAGGTGTCCTCAAAAGCCATCTGTAAAGAAGGTGATCCTGGGCCTGCTGCATGCTCACTAATCCCTGGGGCTGTGGAGGAGCACAGTGTCATTTTAAATCAGTTTGGCTAGCAGCGGCTTTGTTTAGACACCTGCTCCTCCTCAGTAACCAAAGGTAACTGATATCTGTGTGCTTGTACGTGCCCAGACAGGCTTCCAGTCCCAGTCAACTAAAATTATCCTTCTTGAGGGATCTATTTGAATCTGACATTTGCTCATTTATATTCTTCAAAATGTAGTGGAGAAACTAAGGGACTACTCACTTATTATTCTGGGAATAGACTTCCACATGCTTTCTCACCTGGTACACATGGACTTCAGTCTCGGGGTGCTTTCAGAGCCCCGTGGGGGCCAGGCAATCATGCATTTTGGAGGAAGAGAGGAAAAGGCTGGAGGATGAAGATTTTTATCCTCCACTTAGAATTCCTCAGGAACGATGTCCATGCTTTTGCTTATGTTATTTCTCTTGACTGTGGTGCCCCCCTTCCTACTCTTAACTACGGTGACCCCCCTTCCTAACCCTAATCTTATTGTCCTCTAAATTTCAGCCTGACATACTGCTTCTTTCCTGAGGCTTTTCTTGATTTCTTCAGACCACACTACTCTCCTTTCTCTGAACCACTCCTGCCCTTCTGATCAACACTACCCAATTTGCATTTTTTGGCCTCTCACTGTTTTAAAGATGTTAATTTGATTTTCTCTACCAGAAGGCAAGCATTTTTAGGGCTGACACTATGCATCTCTTTTGCCTCCCACCATGGCCTCACTTGGCAAATACTTCTTGGAAGCCATTGAAATCAAGTTGAAGAATAAGATGTCATTGAAGCTTCAACGATTAGGGCAGTCTCTTGATAACCCTGATTCCTAGAAATCTTTTAGAAACTAAAAAGCAGACTGGATTGCTGCTTAAAAACATATCTCCTTAAACTCCAAAAATATTCCAACAAGGAATCTTACACCAATGACAGCTTAAGTCCTCTGTGGTCAGTGCCTTACCCAGCATGAACAAAATTCATAGAATCTTGATGGAAGGGACTTTAAGGAAGGCCTGGTTTCTAATCTTGTGAGTCACATGGTGGGCAGGAAAACAGCAGTCCTGTTCAAAAGAAGGCCAGGATTAGCTCAGGGGCTTACTGGGGACAGAAGTGGTTAGAAGCTACAATTTGCTCCATTGGATGTTTAAAATCACTCTGAAACTTTTCTAGGCCATATTTTGAAAAACACAGGGTTTATAACTCTGTTTTGTCAGGTTTAGATTATGGTTCTATTTCTGAAAATTAAGAAATCTATGGGCGTCTGGGTGGCTCAGTCAGTTGAGTGTCCGACTTTGGCTCAGGTCATGATCCTGTGGTTCATGGGTTCAGCCCCAGCTTCAGACTCTGTGCTGAAAGCTCAGAGCCTGGAGCTTGATTTGGATTCCGTGTCTCCCTCTCCCTCTCCCTTCCCTGCTCTCTCTCTCTCTCTCTCTCTCTCTCAAAAATAAATAAACATTAAAAAAAAGAAAAGAAATCTATTACTCTTTATCTTTAGCATCCTGTTAAAGTTACAGTGGTTTTAATATTGCTCTGGATTTCTTCCTCAAGTAGAAAGCAGGAATCCATAGCTTTCCTAGGAAAGCAGACATTGTACATTTGCTGTAACAAGGCACTGAGCATTTGGTTATTAATTCCATAGAGATAAACTGAAGGGATATTATTGGAATAATTCAAATGCTATGCAGTAAGAATAGATGTAAGGAGTAATAGAGAGGAAACATTGTAAATGGGTGTGGGAGGAACTTTGGAACAGCAAAGAAATTAGATTTATTAGATTTACTTTATCAGGGAAAAAGTATGATAAAAAGAGTCATTGGCAGTTATGGAGAAAAAAAGGCCTCTCATTCTCTTTCAAGACTGTTTAGGATTTTTAAACGGTATTGTACCATGGTTAAATGTGGCATGGTAAGTTGATAATAATATTACCAAGGCTTTTTGTTTAGGAAGAAGGAAGACTTCTAACTGGTATAAAGAATTTCTTCATTCATTAATTCCTTTATTCATTCAAGAGCTCTTTTTTTTTTAATTTTTTTTAACGTTTATTTATTTTTGAGACAGAGAGAGACACAGCATGAACGGGGGAGGGGCAGAGAGAGAGGGAGACACAGAATCGGAAACAGGCTCCAGGCTCTGAGCCATCAGCCCAGAGCCTGACGCGGGGCTCGAACTCGCGGACCGCGAGATCGTGACCTGAGCTGAAGTCGGACGCTCAACCGACTGAGCCACCCAGGCGCCCCAAGAGCTCTTTATTGAGCATCAATGATGTGTCAGGCACAATAGCTAAAGGAATGGACACAACAGTCAATCCTTGCCCCCATTGGAATTTACATTTGAGTAGGGTGGCAGACAATATTAAAAGATAAGTAAAGTATATCCTGTGTTAGATAGTAATAGGGACTAAGGAGAATAAGAATTCAGGCAAGGGGATAGTAGGGTGTGGGAGGGTTGCACTTTTGCATTAAATGGCTAGGAAAGGCCTCACTGAAAATATTGTACCTGAGGAAAGGCCTGAAGGAAGTGAGGAGTGACAGCCAGGTGGTTATCCTGGGAAGAACACTTGGCAGAAGGCCAGCAGTGAAAAGACCCTGGGGCAGAGCCAGAATCTAGTGCCTGAGGCACGTCAGGCCAACAGGCTGCCATGGCCAAAGCAAGAGTGAGGGGAGCATCGCAGGAGAGGGTGTAGGGCAGGCAGCAAGGAGAACAGATCAGTTCAGGGCAGTAGAAGAACTTTGGTTTTGGGGAGTTTTCACAGAGAAGAGGCATGATTTGATTTAGGTTCATTCTGGCTGCTATGTTGAACATAGACTGAAGGAGGATGTTAACAGTCTGCTTGGGCTGCCATAACAAAATACCACACACTGGTTGGCCCACACAACAGAAATGTATTTTCTCTCAGTTCTGGAAACCAGAAGTCTGAAACTAAGAATGACAGCAGGTTTGGTTTCTTCAGAGGGCCATGAGGAAAGAATTTGTTGGAAGCCTCTTTTGTTTTGGAGGTGGCTGTCTTCTCCCTGTATAATAAAGGTTATATTACTTCGTATTAAAGGTAGTATTAAAAAATATAAATTGTTATATGATCATATCAATAGATGACGAAAAAGCACTTGACAAAATTCAACAGCCATTTATGATAAAAAAAAAAAGTCTCTAAACAAAGTGGGTATAGAGGGAACACACCTCAACATAATAAAGGCCATATAAGACAAACTCACAGCTAACATTATACTCAATACTGAAAAGCTGAAAGCTTTTCCACTAAGATAGGAACAAGACAAGTATGTCTATTCTCACCACTTTTATTTACCACAGTACTGGAAGTTCCAGCCACACCAGCCAGACAAGAAGAAGAAATAAAAGGCATCCAAATTGGTAAGAAAGAATTAAAACTGTCACTATTTGCAGATGGCATGAGGTTATATAGAAAAAGAAAATTGTTAAGTCCACCAAAAATGATTAGAACTAATAAATAAATTCAGTAAAGTTGTAGGATACAAAATTAATATACAGAAATCTGTTTGGTTTCTATACACTAATAACAAACTATCAGAAAAAGAAATTAAAAAGATAATCTCATTTACTATTGCATCAAAAAGAATACAATACCTAGGAATAAATCTAACAAATTAGATGAAAGACCTGTACTCTGAAAATTATGAGACATTGATGAAAGAAATTGAAGAAGACACACATAAATGGAAAGATATGCCATGTTCATGGATTGGAAGGATTAATATTGTTAAGATGTCCACACTACAATCTACAAATTGTTCAATCTACAATCTACAAACAAAGCAATCTACAAATTCAGTGCAACCCAATGGCATTTTTATTTTTATTTTTTTACTGTTTATTTATTTTTGAGAGAGACAGTGTGTGAATGGGGGTGGGGCAGAGAGAGATGGAGACACAGAATCCGAAGCAGGCTTCAGGCTCTGAGCTGTCAGCACAGACTCATGGAGTGTGAGATCATGACCTGAGCTGAAGTCAGACACTTAACCAACTGAACCACCCAGGCGCCCCTCCAATGGCATTTTAAAAAATAAAACTAGAATAAATAGTCCTAAAATTTTTATAGAACCATAAAAGACCCTGAACAGCCAAAGCAATCTTGAGAAAGAACAAAGCTGGATGTATCATACTCACAGATTTCAAGATCTAGTACAAAACAGTATGTACTGGCACAAAAACAGACACATAGATCAATGAAACAGGACAGAGAGCCCAGAAATAAACCCATGCTTATATGGTCAATTAATCTATAACAAAAAGGGCAAGAATATACAATAGGGAAAAGAGAGTCAGCAATGGTGCTGGGAAAACTGGACAGCTACATGCAAAAGAATGAAATTAGACCATTTTCTTACACCATACACAAAACCAACTCAAAATGGATTAAAGACTGACATGTAAGACCTAAAAGCATAAAACTCCTCAAAGGAAACAGGCAGTGAACTCTTGGATGCCTTAGAAATGTTTTTGGATCTGTCTCCTCAGGCAAAAGCAACAAAAGTAAAAATGAACAATTGGGACTGCATCAAATTAAGAAGCTTTTGCACAGTAAAGGAACATCAATAAAACTAAAAGATAACCTACTGAATGGAAGAAATTTTCAAATGATACATCTGATAAGGAATTAATATCCAAAATATATAAAGAATGCATACAACTCAATACCAAAAAGCAAACATCCAATTACAAAATGGGGAGAGGACCTGAATAGACATTTTTCCAAGGAAGGCATAGACATGGCCAATAGATGCATGGGAAGATGATCAACATTGGCACATCAGGGAAATGCAAGTCAAACCCACAATGAGATATCACCTCACCCCAGTCAGAATGGCTAGTACCGAAAAGACAAAAAATAAAAAGTGTTGGTGAGGATGTGGAGAAAAGGAAACTCTTGTGTACTGTAGGTGGGACTGTAAGTTGGTACAGCTGCTGTGAAAAACAGTATGGAATTTCCTCAAAAAATTAAAAATAGAAACACCTTTTGACCCATAACTCCACTTCTGAGTACTTATCTGAAGAGAATAAAAACATTAATTCGAGGAGATACATGCACCCCTATGTTTGTTGCACTATTTACAGTAGTCAAGATATGGAAACAACCTAATTTTCATGGATAGATGAATGAATAAAGAAGATGTAATATATATGCATACATACCCACCATGAAATATTATTCAACCAAAAAAAGCTTGCCATTTGCTACAATATGAATAGATCTAGAGGCTATTGCTAAGTGAAGTAAGAAAGAAAAAGACAGACACAGTATCATTTCACTGATATGTGAAACCTAAAAAGAAAACCAAATGAACAAGCAAAACAAAATAGAAACAGACTCATAAATACAGAGAACAACAGGTAGTTGCCAGAGGAAGGGGGTGGAGGGATGGGTAAAATAGGTGAACGGGGTTTAGGAGGTATAAACTTCCTATAAAATAAAGAAGTCATGGGGATATAAGTATGGCATAGGGAATACAGTCAATAATACTGTAATAATTTTGTGCGGTGACAATGGTAACTAGACTTATGGTGATCATTGCATAATGCATATAAATGTCAAATCATATTGGTGTACACCTGAAACTAATATAAAATTGTATGTTAACTATACCTCAATAAAAAAAGTTAGAAATGAAATATTTCTTAAAAAATGGTATAAGAAATAAGGAAAAGAGGGGCGCCTGGGTGGCTCAGTTGGTTGAGCGTCCAACTTCGGCTCAGGTCATGATCTCACTCACAGTCTGTGAGTTCGAGCCCCGCATAGGGCTCTGTGCTGATGGCTCAGAGCCTGGAGCCTGCTTCCAATTCTGTGTCTCCCTCTCTCTCTCTGCCCCTTCCCTGCTCATGTTCTATCTCTCTCTGTCTCAAAAATAAAAAAAATTAAAAAAATAAAAAGAAATAAGGAAAAGAAATTCTATGACATTTGCAAAAGGAGGAGGAAAGTAAAGATAAAATGGGTAAGAAGGCACAAGACAGCCTTAGAAGAGAGGTCCCAAACTGGAGGCCCAAGAACAAAGGGCCATATTGATTGCCATCATTGAAACATTAGAAACTATAATTTAAAAATATAACTTTCTGTCTTGTCTTAAAAAATCTGATGATCTGGAACATGTGATGGCATTCCCCCATGAAAATGTTACACTAACTCTAAGCCCCTGAGCCCTCAGCCAGCTGGTCTCAATCACTCTTGGATGTGGGGCTTCCACCCTCTATTTTGTGCATGGACACAGCCTCACCATCAGCTCTATCCATGTGCCTTTGGAGATATTAAGGTCCAGGATCAGTTGTGACTTCCATTTAGCTTACACCATTGTGTATCCGACACGTGGTTTGTCTTGCTCCATTTTGTTCCCTGTTTGGGGTCTGCAGGCATTTGAATTCACCTCAATTTATAAAAACTCTTGAGGAGTAAGAGTGAAGAACATAAGAACAACAGATTTTCCAGCAGAAGTTGGAACCCAAATCTCTGTGTGGTAATGAGAAAAGGCAATAGTCCTTGAAGTCAGAGAAACCATCATTACTATAAGCTTTTGGGAAATTAATTAACCTCCTTAGGACTCAGTTTCCTCCTCTGTAGATGGAGATAAACAATACCACCTTCGAAGTTTCTAAGATAATGCATGAAAAAAGATGGTGGACCAAGGCAAGCCTTCAGTAAATTGTAGATAGAATTATTCTCTAATATCTCATTTCTCAATTGTAAAGTAAGGAAGGCACCACATGCCTCACAGCTGTCTTGTGAAGGTTAAACAAACATTTGAAAAAGCATCTCCTCTTTCCTGGCTCAAGAGCCAATCAATATACATTAGTTTTCCTTCTAAAACAAATGTAAAAAAGAATTTTATTTTAGGGTATAATATTTGTCTTGATTATGATATAACAGGATTTAACTATGTTGCAGAAAGCATTCAAACATGATCAGGAATAATAAACAAGTGAAAGGACACCGAATGCGTAGAATCAACTTGCATGGATACAGGACTGAAAAGTACAGCAGTAAACAGTCAGGAATATTCTTCCAAAAAGAGTAATCACCAGTAGAATTTGTGGCATTTGTGGCATTTAAGAATAGAGATTATGAGAGATGCTGTACTTCCTTTCCTAATCCTGGTATGCTAATAGGAAAAATTATATTCTCAAAAAAAATGGTAATTTGGGCAAAAGGAATAAGAGATGAAAAAATATTGTAAGTTAAGAAAAAAATGTTGGGAAAAGAAGATACAAAAATATGAATGGCAATATAACAAAATATCAGAGGATGGATTCTGGATTCTGGAGTTGGAATACCAGCTTCATCACTTATTAGCTGTGTGGCCTTACGCAAGTTACTTAACTCCACTGTGTTTCAGTTTCTTCCTTCTTCTGTACCTTATTTCCACCTTTACAATGGTAATAAGGGGGCGCCTGGGTGGCTCATCTGGTTAAGCATCCTACTCTTGATTTCACTTTAGGTCACGATCTCATGGTTATGAGATTGAGTCCCACATGGGGCTCCATGCTGACAGCATAGAGCCTGCTTGGCATTCTTACTCTCCTTCTCTCTCTGCCCCTCCCCTACTTGTGCTCTCCACATAAATAAGTCAATAAATAAACATTAAAAAATAAAATAGTTATAAAGATAGTAGCTATCTCAGTAAATGGTTATGTACAGTAAGTGAGTTAGCTTAATATATGTAAAGTGCTTAGAACAGTGCCTAGAACATCATAAGTACTACATAAATGTAAGCTTTTATTATTATATGAGGCAAGATCCATGGAGAAAATGCTGATTGAATTTTCTAAATATCAGAGACTGGGGGTATATGTTATAAATATGTCAAAATTCTCTCAAGTAAAAGAGGCAATGGTGACTCTGATGGAGAAAGTTCTAAAAACAAATATTTTCTCCACTCCCAACCACAGAAGTAAAAAAAAAAAAAAAAAAAAAAAAAATTAAACAGCAAGTCAAAGATAACTGTGGAAATATAATAGAGCTGTTAAGAAAAAAAAAGCAAATAGTCAACAAAGAGTAGTCTCCTATGGAAAATTTCAGTGACTTATTTTGTCCTTAAGTGGTAGTGGTCATGGTGGCGTTGGGGAGGGGGACACTGACGGGGAAATTTTGGATAAGAAAGTTGTATCATTTTGTGAAGTGATTTCTAAAAATGTATGTAAGTAATCCATGTCTATTATATAGAAATTTAAAAATACACATAAGGTGAAATAAAAATAGCAACAACAAAATCACCCCTAATCCTAGTATGGTAGGCACACTAATGGCCCCCACAGATGTCCGCATCCCAGTCCTGGAACCTGTGACCATGTCAGATTACATGGCAAAGGGGAATTAAAGGTGCAGATGGAATTAAGTTTGCTAATCAACTGGCTTGGAGGTAGGAAGAGTCTTATCATTTATTCTTATAGGCCCAATGTAATCATAAAGTTCCTTAAAGTAGAAGAGAAAGTCTAAAGACAAAACCAGAGAGATGGCTGGCAGTAGGAGAAGACCCTGGCCTCATGTGCTGTCTTTGAAGACGGAGGAAGGGTCTATAAGCCAAGGGCCACTGGTGGTCTCTAGAAGCCGGGAAGGGCAAGGAAATGCATTCTACTCTGAAGCCTCCAGAAAAGAACACAGCTTCTGACATCTTGGTTTTAGCCCAGTGAGACTCATTTTGGACTTCTGAACTATGGAACTGTAAGATGATGAATGTGTATTTTCAAGTCACTGTGTGTGGTAACTTGTTACAACAGCCAAAGAAAACTACTACATATGTGTTAACATGTTAAGTCATATTTTTGTGTGTATGTATATTTTTTACCTAGCTAAAATTTTGAAAGTGAAGTTTCCTTTTCAAGGGACTGCTTTGGAAGCAGGAAAAGTAAAGAGAGAAGGGAAATAACACAGGTTGGATTTTAATCAACGGTCAAAAATGAAAGCAGCTAGTGTCATAATAGTTGACACCTGAAGATGGCCTGAGTCAGCCATGGTCCACACAGGAAAATGCTGTAAATGGCACCCACAGGCCAGGCAACAGGGCCACCAGGATAACCCCAGTCTTCAGAATCACATTTGCTGAACCAGTGGCTAATAAATTGGATGGGTCATGCCAATGTGCCAGCTTGCAAAAACAGTCACTCTACAAGTGACTGGATATGGCTGAGGCTAAAGATGAAAGAATTATCTTATATGGTATGATACTTTTGCCCTCCAGTTCACTGTCCTCCTGGCCCACCTGCCTGACCAGTCACCATTTCTACCCCTGGGTCTATGTGCACCAATGCCAAAGCACAGAGGAGTTCTTCCTTTTTTTGCTTCAATTCCCTTTTGGGTCTCTCAGTCCACTTGATTTTAGCAGGAGCACTAGACAGTAGGATTCCATCTCTAATCTCAGTCTGGTTACTATGTAGATATCATGGTCCCTTCTTAGGGTGCTTCTCCTCCTCCTCGTCCTCCTCCTCCTGCTCCTCCTCCTCCTCCTTCTTCTTGTCTGTCTGTCTGTCTGTCTGTCTCTCTCTTTTTAATCTCTCCTTAAGGTTGGACCCTCCTTTCCGGTACTGCACCATTTTTAAAGCCAGATGCTGACATATTCAAACAGTAACTACAGCATCTCTTTCAACCCTAGATTTTATTTGCCTCTTGGACAGTGAACTTTTAGGTCCCCTTTCACACAAGGCCTAGGATCCCATGGGATGCCAAGAGCCTTGGGTACAGACATGACCCAGCTCAATCATATAAGGACAGGGGCAGTTAATTTCATTTAAGCAAAGTGAAATTAGACACTGGAAGCTGCTAACATTTTAAACACTGTTCTAAGAGGTTTTGAAGTAAACGTTCTGCAAAGCTGCCAAGGATTGCACAGGGCACAGCACTGATGGTGCAGAGGTACAAAAAAGCAGCAGAGAAATAACAAATGTGCCAAAGGAGGAGTGTGGGAAAATATTTATTATGTTCAGGACTATAGAAAAAAGCTGATCAGGCGAATGTAATTCTCTCCTTAAGATCATCCATGGCATAATGTGCTAGAGAAGATGCTGATAATATGACCTTCATTCATCCTCGTCCTCAGCAGGTGGGAATGCCAATCCAATGACCAGCAAAAAGAGAAGAAATGAGGGTCTCAGAAAATGTATTTAAAAGACAAGCTTGTGAAGGTTAAATGGTGATTAGAAGATGTGACCAGTGCTCAGTTATAACTTAAAAAACTGACATCCCTCTGGCAGTAGATTTTTAAAAGTACAACAAAGGAGCAGTGCAGCAATAGCTAATTGTTGAGTATTTAGGACCTGCTTACACCTAGGACCTGTAAAACACTGAACACATGTGTAATTTTATTTAATGTACTTATTTAAGCAGCCCTGTGATTGACATTGGGGTAGACAGAGTTCTAACAATAGAATATGGCAGAAGTGATGGTATGTCACCAACCAATCCCCTGATTATGTTACGATATGTGGCAAAGGCCAGGTGATTATGTTGCATTATTTAAGACTCCCATTTGGCACACTGGAGCTAGAAACTCTACTTTCAGGCTTAAAGAAATAAGTGGCCACACTGGAGAAGCTATGTGTCAAGGAACTTCACATGACCTCTTGTACCCGAGGGCAGCCCCCAGACAACAGCCAAGGAGAAGCTGGGGTCCTCAGTCCTGATCCTGCAAGAAAATTAATTCTTCCAACAAACTAAGGATGTTTAGAAGCAGATTCTTCCCCAGCTGAGCCTCCAGATGAAAATACAGCTTAGCTGATGGCTTGACTGTGGCCTGGTGACCCCCTGGACAGAGGACCTGGCTAAGCTGTACTTGGACTCCTGACCCACAGAAGCTATGGACAATAGAGTGTGTTGTTTCAAGCCACTAAGTTTATGGTAATTCAGTACATGGAACTAGGAAGTTAATATAGATGTATTGTCCTTCACCCTACCTGTAAGGAAAATGAAATCTAGAACTTCATCACATGTACCAGATCTCACTACTAGAAAGTGGTAAGGTTGGTGTTCAAGTATGGTGGGTCTCTTGCATTGCTGGGTGTCTACGTGCTGTGCTGGACTGCCTCCTCAAAGCTAGGAGTTCAGAAAATAAAGGTGCTTCAATCTGTTAGAGATGTAAGAGTGAAGGGTGGTTTAGAGAGTCTTGATTTGTCATTCAGAGGGGATGAGGACAACAGGAGATAAACAGAATAAAAGTTAAAATGTGGAAAAAATATCTTGGGGAGGGAAGGGACCGGATCAAAAAGTCTTCAGAAAACAGGATAAAACTAGTCACGTGGTCCCTGATGCCAAGCCTCTTTCCCGTTGGCCAAGTTTGGCTGGGCCACCAGGACGGCAATCTATGGAGGGGATCTTATTTTGACCCTGAGGTAGAAAACAGTATGGTGTATGTTTCCATGCACAGGCCACCAGAAGATAGAGCTCTTTTATTTCTAAGACAAGAGGTGACAACAGTGACAACAAAAGAAAAAAAAAAAAAAAAAAAAAAAACAAGTTTTCCCAGTTCTCAAAAAAGTTGTAGGAAGTGTGTGTTAATCTAGTTTTGCTAACAGAGAAAAGCCCCTCTGTAAAAGGATGCTATGGTGACACTTCACTAGAGAAGCCTTTCTTGACCATCGTAAGTGGTCCTAGCTCTTTTTTTTTTTAATGTTTATTTATTTTTGAGAGAGCACAAGTAGGGAAGGGGTAGAGAGAGGGGGACAGAGGATCCGAGGATCCGAAGCAGGCTCTGCACCGACAGCAGCAAGACTGATGAGGGGCTCAAACTCAAAACCCTCAAGATCATGACCTGAGCCAAAGTCTCAGCTGAAGCCTCTCAACAGACTGAGCCACCAGGCGTCCTAAGTCCTAGTTCTTTTATTCTCCTCAGTGATCTTTATTTCCTTCCTGTCACTTCCAACAATTGAAACAATATTTGTTTACTTTTTTATTGCTCCATGAGAACTGGGATGATGTCTGTTTTGTTCATCATTGGATGTGTAGAGATGATGCACCTGTGCCTAGCACATACTAGAAGTTCAACACACAAGTGAGATGTGTGAACTAGAAGTTCAACACACAAGTGAGATGTGAGATGTGAGATGAAAGGATGAAATGAAATTGACACAGCTGTTTCATATAATATAAAGAAATAAAGAAGATCTTTAGAAAGGAGTGGACTGAGGGTGAAGCATGAGCTCAGGGAATCAAGGGGCTCAGACAGCAGTAACACATGGGAGTAACGCATGGAAAATTCACAGAGCCCCCTGCTGGCTATAGGCAATGAAGCAGGCAGGGCCAATAGCAACCTTCTGACCAAAGATGGAGGAGGCTGGAGGAAAGACAATAATAATGCTGGGTCTTTGAATTCTCTGAATAAAAATTGGTTAGGTATGGGCTAATTGAAGGAGGAAAGGAAGCTCACAAACTTGCACATTGATCCAGTGGAAATGTGTACGTCAGAGACATGTAAAGATCCAGAAGAAGAGCCAATTAGACAGACGGGACACGTTCTTAAAAAAGAAGGTTCTAATAGTTGAAAGGAAAATAATGAAAACATGAGGAGATTGCAGTTATAGGAAATGGCTGTCATATACTCATAAAAAATTCTTGGTAACTGGAAGTATACAAATACTGTAGTTAAATAATTTTTGGTATTCCAATTTACATATTTAAATACATTTTTTCATATAAATCTGTAAAATGATGTGCATAGTATACCTTCAAAAGCATTATATAAACTTAGGCAATTTTTTTTCTTTTAAATCCCAGCAGTGATGAAAATCGGTCACTAATGTGAGCGTCCCCTTGGGGAGATAAAAGCACCCTTGCAGCTGAGCCTTTAGGTATGGGATTCTTTTTCTCACAGAAACACTCTAAGTGAAGCAACAAAATGTTCAGGAGAGGAGATGTTCTGTAGAAGAAAGGTAGAGTAAGATAAAATACCAGTTGTCAACATACTGTTTGCATTGTTTCCCCTGAATCTTGCTTCTAATAATATTTTCCTTTTTTTTTTCCCCTGTACCAACTTTTATAACTTAGTGTTCAGTTCTTTCCCTGATGTACTCCATAACTATTCAAGAAACAGTTAATATTTATGAAACTAGTAAAATAGTGAGCAACTATATAAATATTTGATAAATAAATGCATGATACTAAAATATCCACACTCAAGATAAGAATTTATCCTCATATGCTTTTCTTCATTTTACTTGAAATCAACATGGCTAACGATAAGAAATGGAACTGATGAGTTACAAAACCAGTGGAGTATGTTAAGAGGGTTGGTAACTGTCTCATTTTCTTACAAAGACCTCCTTTATTCAATGCTCCTCCTTCACACTTCTCTTCCCCACCTCATGTGTCCAGACAAAGTCTTAACTAAACACAGCGGGAACTTTATTCTGATATTCTTAAACACTGTAGTTCTTTTTATCTATAAAAATAACCTCTTCCTTTTCATTAGTGGCTGATCACTTCTCCCTTGTCGTTCTTAAAAGAAACATGACAAATAAGTGTTTATTATTCATGCCTCTATATTGATTTTATCACTCTAGAAAAACAGGATATGGATTGGAGAAAATGGAGGCTCTTCAATACTGCTTTGTCATCAGCAGATGAACCGAGATCAAGTCTCTTCACCGCCAGACCTCTGACTACATGAAAATCCTTCTGGAGAGCCGTGGGAAAAATTTCCCTTCCCAGTTGGTGCTGTCTGAACTACATTTAGAACTCTGCAATGTGTGCCTCCTGCCTTGTGTTTCTCCTCTCTGCCCAAGTGTGGGAGCTGGACTCCAGCGAGGGGGAGGACCCAGAGGCAGGACTATGGCGCGTGCACCTGCTGGAACGACTGGTCCCTGTGCTTGCCTCCCTGGCCCTCCCACCTCACGTCCACCTGTCCACTTCTGCAGCTCCGGGCACCTTTCTGCGCCAGCTCGTTTCTGGTCCCACTTACATGGCATTTGCTGATGGGAGTGATGTGTAAAAGGAGTGAGATGTAAGGAAGGGGAAGGAGCTACACATGGCAGGGGGCAGTGTAATGAGGTTGTGTAGTGTGACCTGGAACAGCAGGTGTTACACCTCTGTGAACCACCATACTGACTCCACCTTGGAGAACTAACATCTCAATCCGTGCTCCTTACTGTAGGAAAGAGGATACCCTACTTCACGTTTTAACATAAAATGTTAAATTAGGGAAGAATTAAGTTCATCAAATTAGGCAAGAAAAAGTAGTAGAATAATCAGTAATATAGACAAAGGGAGTTCATTTCTAAGATAACAGCAACAAAGAAATACTAAAAACTGTATTTTGCCGGATGGTGAAAGGAAGTTCAGTAAAAGAGCTATTCGTTTGCTGTTCTTACAAGAATTATTGTGGGTGGGCAATGCATCCAGTTCATTGTTTGGCATGTTAATTGCTAATTCTGCCTTTTTTTTTTTTTAATTAGGGCAGTGGGAGCTGGATCCCAAGATGGGTTCTAGCCTGAACAGCTTGTCAGATGTTTTTTAAATTCTCTGGACTTCAGCTTTCTCATTTGTGAACTAAAGGGTTTAGTCTAGATCAGGGGTCAGTAAACTGTTTTCTGTAAAGGGCCAGATAGTAAATATTTTAGGCTCTGGTGGTCGACACAGTCCCTGCCACAACTCAACTCTGCTACCAAAGCATGAATGCAGTCGGACAATAAGAAATAGGATGTGTGTAGCTGTGTTCCAATATAGCTTGATTTACAAAAGTAGGCATGTGGCCCGTGAGACTTGGTTTTCTGACCCCTGATCCAGATCAATCACTTCCCAAGTGTTCCTCAGAGATCTCTGGGGGCTGTCTTAAGAGAAGGAGGAGGAGAAGGGAGTCTGAGCAAGTGGGGCTCTGTGACTCTTGCCCCCATTTCAACTGGAGCAACTCTTTCATATTGACAAATAAGATTTTTTTAATGTTTACTTTTGAGAGAGAAAGAGACAGAACACAGGCAGGGGAGGGGCAAAGAGAGAGGGAGACGCAGAATCCGAAGCAGGTTCCAGGCTCTGAGCTGTCAGCACAGAGCCCAACACGGGCTCGAACTTGCAAACTATGAGACCGTGACCTGAGCTGACAGTTGGATGCTTACCCAACTGAGCCACCCAGGTGCCCCACAAATAAGATTATTTCTAAAGCTTCTTCAGCTGAAAAGCATGTAAAGAAAACATCAGCTCTCTAAAGTTCCCTTGAAAATTGTGTGCCTCCAAGTAGTGTCAGCTGCTCTTATGCTTTGGACCTCCCGTTCCCACCCTGCTGATGATCTGATGGTCCCCAGATTTCTCATTCCAGTTCAGAGTCCTCCTGGATTAGCCTTCTACATTCACTTTCCTTCCAGATAACTATCTCTGTTGGAATGTTCCACAGGCACCTCCTAATCTATGCATCCAAAATGTAACTCATTATGTTCACCCCAGTCCGGCTCCTTTTCTCTTTCTTCATTTGAGTTAATGGCTCCACATTCCCTCTGGTGACACAAACCAGAAACCTGAGCCTTTCTTCTCTCTCTTCTACTCCACTGAAAACCTGACAGATTTTATCTTGTGATTACCTTTTCCAATTGTTCTATGCATTAGTACTTCGGTCTTAGTTCAGGCCTCCACTAGCTCTCATCTGGGCTATTACCTGATGAGAAAAAATGAGAGGGAGAAACGACTTGAGGAGTAACCTGGCTTGGGCCACCCACAGACGAGTCACCTCATCTGTGACACAGATCTGTACTTTAGACAGAAACTCACCTCATTAAAATTCATTAGTTTCTACCCCATGCAAGATAAAGCACATGTTGTTCAACCTGGAATTAATACAAAGTTGTCTGTAACTGACCCTTACTGATAGGAGGAACCATACGAAATTGCCATTTCTGTAGGTCAAAATGATTGACTCTAGGAATGTGTTATGGTTCACCTAAAACTCTGACCTAACCTACTGTCATTTTCTCACTCACACTTCACATATAAGGGTAAATTCCTTTGCTGGAATGCACATGCCCATCATCCCCACTGGCCTGATCAATTCATATACAACTTTCACATCTTAGTTCTGGTGGACATTTTGTCCAGATCTTCTCCAAATGGCCGACTGGTAAAAGGTTCCCTCTCCATGTTTCCATAGCAACTTGTGCAAAGGCCAATGAGAGCACTTAACCTTTGGGTTGAAATGATCCGTTCATGCTCCAGTCTCCCCAGAAGACCTTCAGGTCTTTGAGGACACCTTTGTTTCCCCTCTTCCTGGCATGACGCATTCTATTTGTTGAACTGAATGGAATGGAACGAGACTAGCAATTTCTTAACAAATACTGATCACTAATAAATTGAACTGACTTCGGATTTCATGATTGTGTTTGAGTCTCAGAAGTGTTTGGGGATTTGAACCTGACTTGTGTTTTCATATGCTAATAAATGTGATTTGAGGCATGAAGCATTAATTAAATGAACAGATAGCTTTGAGAATTGGAGGATAGAAAAAGCCAAAGGCTAGTACTTTTATCCACAATATTTATATCACAGTAAGTGATTTGAATAAAGGATTTCTGGAGTTCTATTGTGGGAGAAAAGCATTCTTATAGTATAAATAATGCAAACTTTCATTTCCAAGTTCTCTGAATGTGCAAATTGCTTTTTTCTGTATCTCCTCTTTACATACAGGTTTGCATTAATGAAGACGAGATATTTCAGCTCCCCTCTCCTAAAAATACATTGTAGGCAAATAGTAATATTAGTTTAGATCAAAAATAATTCCCAATCATAATTATAGCAGCTCAGCTGTGGACCTATATGCAGTGTGGGAACAGACATATATATTGGGCTGTTGGCAGAGGTAAGCAAAATTATTCATGCCAGGATAGAATGTTCCCAAATAAAGCTTTCCTGCCTGGTGGAGAAGTAGACAACAAACCAGACAGCAGACGCACTTGCTAATTGGTCACATAGTTATGCCAAGCTCCGAGACAAGAGAGCCCAAGGAAGAAGGCAGTAATTCGTCAGCATATTCATTGTGGGGTCCTGGACCTGCCACACTGTAGGCTAGAAACAAGGCTCCACAAATTTGAAGAAGTGCAGTGAAGCATCAAAAAATAGCAGATTTAAACAAAGGGCAAATATTGAACACCTCTCCTAGGTACTGTGCCTGAAGGGGGGCTCTCACAGATTAAGCCTCACTGTGGCACCCTTCCCTTCTCTTGGCATGCCAGTCCCAAACATTAGGCCATCTTGCTCCCGTAAGTGTCAGGAGCCGTATCCCTAGCACAGCACCAGGCATAGCAATTTGTGAAGGTTTTGCAATAGTTAAAACTCTCTTGCACAGGCAGACAAAGAAATGAAGACCAGGATGGGAGGAAGAGGCCCTGTGTCGAAGCTCCAGGAGAACATCCAGGTTGCAACATATCCTGTGTTCAGAGAGGGCTTCATGTTCTGGATATTGAAGCCACATGTGCGGAGGATGCATTTAGGATTTCATGGCTCTTATCGTGACCAGTGTAAAATCCAACTATAGTGGGTGCTGTTTTTCCCCTCTTCTTCCTCTTCTTCCTCTCTTGTTTCAGAGTTGTGTGACTCAGCAGAGGAAGCAAGATGATCTTTTTAAACTCAGTTGTATAGACTCTGGATTTACTACCACATCTGGTTCCATATCTATAAGGAAATCATATATATCCCCATTTTCCTTGTGCTTTCTCTTGGAGTTTCTTAAGTGTCTGGCTTATCTCCTATCTTCTTTTGTGGCTCTCACTATCATTCTTGCGATGATCTCACATGGCTTCTCCTAAGCCTGGACCATAACCTTTTTTCTAGTTGTTTTTCAGATATTCTGTGCCTTTTCTAATGATAGTGGTAGTTATGATGATGACTATGATGATGATGATGATGATGATATGTGTTTAGCCAGTCTTACTGAACAGGTGTTATATGCCCCACATTACTTTGAAGAATTTACATATGTCATTTACTCATTATCTGATTTTTATTCTCTGTATAATTCAATGAGTTAGATATTATCATCTCTATCTTTTATTTTTTCTTTTCTTTTCTTTAGGAAGTCTTGTATTTTGAGAGAGAGAGAGAGAGACAGAGAGGGAGAGAGAGAGAAAGAGAGAGAGAGCATAAGCATGGGAAGTGCAGAGGAAGAGAGGGAGAGAATCTTACACAGGCTGCATGATCATCATGGAGTCTGATGCAGGGCTCAATCTCACAACCATGAGAACATGACATGAGCTGAAATCAGGAGTTGGGCACTTAACCAACTGAACCACCCAGGGACCCCATCTTTTATGTGAATAAATGGTTGGCAAGAGACAGGATTGATCACTTCTGGTTGTCATATAGTCAGTAACTAGCAAAGCTGCATTTAATTCGTGTTCTGTTTGACCTCAAAGATCAAGCTCCTTGTACTTGACAACTTTTGTTGCAAGTAGTTGCATATGGTTCTCTACTATCATCTCTTTCAGTTCCTTTATTTCCGAGTTGGCTTCTTGACTTTTCTTTCAAAGTATCCTACATATTTCATTTAGTACTTTTTTACGACTATTTTCAAATTTGCCTTTCTGTTCCAACTCTCCTTCATTGAACACCACTACCTAGCATTCTCAGAGAGTGTTCTCAGAATATTTTTTCCAGATGTTTATAGAAAGACAAAGCATCTGATCATTTTTATCAAACCCTCACTAACTGAGATGTTTTCTATAACTCCGGACGCCCACATAACTTGTCCTGTTCCCTAATTATATAATCGTTATGCCAGATTTCAATCTTTTCTGTAACAATGTACCAGGGAAATATAAATATTAGGTCTTTGAATTTTCTTGAACTATATCTTCTGAAGAAATTCATTTGATTCCTCTGACTGATTCATTGGGGAAGTTCTCAAATTGTTGCAGAAGGAATATCAAGAGAGATAAAGAGTTAATATTCCTCTTCTGGCGCCTAAACATAATTTTGCAATAACAATTCTGGAAGGTAGTCATTTTAGAAAGAGAAAATTGTAACATTCCAATGTCCTCACCTTTAGCATATCGTGAATCAAGCCTGGTGCACCTCTTCGTAAAGATTTATGAAAGGAAAGTGCTGATCTGACAGAAAAAAGAATAAAGGAAAGATTTCGTTCATCTGGGGATGGGCTGTAAGAGAAGAAGGGAGATGCAGATGGTGACAGGGAAGGAACCACCTGGAGGAATCCTACTCGCCTGAGCATGCTGGAGAAAGGGTACAAGGTGCTGAGAAGCCAGATTTGCGATGTCGTTCAGGAAGATTCAGAGAGATAGTGGAGAGGTACCAGCAGGAGTGAGCTTGAGAGATTATACCTTTAGGGGTGCCTGGGTGGCTCAGTCAGTTAAACGTCCCACTTCAGCTCAGGTCATGATCTCATGGTTTGTGAGTTCGAGCCCCACATCAGGCTCTGTGCAGACAGCTCACAGTCTAGAACCTCTTCAGATTCTGTGTCTCCCTCTCTTTCTGTGCCTCCCTCACTCACACTCTGTCTCTCAAAAGTGAAATAAGCCATGCAGAGAAAGACAGACACCATATGTTTTCAATCTTATGTGGATCCTGAGAAACTTAACAGAAACCCATGGGGGAGGGGAAGGAAACAAAAAAGAGGTTAGAGTGGGAGAGAGCCAAAGCATAAGAGACTCTTAAAAACTGAGAACAAACTGAGGGTTGATGGGGGGGTGGGAGGGAGGGGAGGGTGGGTGATGGGTATTGAGGAGGGCACCTTTTGGGATGAGCACTGGGTGTTGTATGGAAACCAATTTGACGATAAATTTCATATATTGAAAAAAATGGATAAATGTTAAAAAATTAAAAAAATAATAAGGTAAAATAGTCAAACTCATAGGAGCAGAAAGTAGAAGGGCTTAGGCGGGGATGGAGAGTTACTGTCCATATAAAACTTTATATAAAGTATAAAATTTCAGTTATGCAAGATGAGTAAGTTCTAGAGATCTGCTGTATAGCACTGAGTTTACAGTTAACAATGCCATATTGTACACTTAAAAATTTGCTAAAAGGATAGATCTCATGTTCTCTGTTATTAAACATATATATATATTTTTTTGAGATTTTTTTAAGTAATCCCTACACCCAACATGGGGCTCAAACTTACAACCCCGAGATCAAAATGCTCTACTGAATGAGCCAGCCATGCACCCCATGTTATCTGTTCTTAACACAATTAAAAAAAGAGGTAAAGCCTCAGTTTACACAGAATTTTCATGGGGTGCAAATGTGCCCAGGTGCTGACTTTAGAGGAGCACAGTGTTTCTTAGAGCATCATTGGTGAGCAAAGTCTGGTGTTGGGAAAAGGAGGCCTCTGAAAATGGACAACCCAATGACCAAAGACCATGTAGTCATTAGTAGTGGATATTTATCCACTTATCTGATTTATCCACAAGTCAAATTGGACTCATTTTATCTCTCTATTCACCAGTCCAAGGAGCAGCTGGGACCAGCCACTCTGCAACAGAGCTTGGCAAGATCTAGAGGATTCTTCATGAATTCTTGCCCTCCCCACCAGCCCTGTAACCAAGAAGTCACAGGAGCCAGTGCTCTCTCCCATACATATGAGGCTATCTTGAAAAGGATCAAGGAAAAGAAAAGATGTTGGATAGACTAAGCAATTCTAATTATGAAACCAACTCAGTCTCATTATAGGAAAAAAAAAAAAAACCCAGAATACATGCACAAAAAGAAGGAAACAACAATATTCATAATCCCATATAATCATAGATAACAGCTTTTGACATCTTGGAGCAGATCCTTTACAATGTAATATACTAATCTATACCTCCCAATCTCTCTCTGTCCTTACTCTCCCCCTCCTCCTCCTCTCTCTCTCTCTCTCTCTCTCTCTCTCTCTGACATTTACTACTCATGTGACCTTGAGAACATTCATCATTTGTAAAGTGAAGGTAGTAGCAATGTTAATATCTACTTCATAGAACTGCATTAGGATTAAATATGAAGATGCATATGAATGTTAGTGCAAAGTAAATATTCAACACATTTTAGCCATTTGTTTTTCTTACAAAAATGGGCATAAGATACAATTTTAAAAGAATATATAGAGAATATCTTTTTATTTCAATACATAATTTTTGTATGACATCACTCTGAAGAGTTGAATAGTACTCAAGGATATGGCTGGACCAAAGTTGATTTAACCGACCCTCTATTGTTGAGCATTTAGGTTATTTCTGACTTTTCATTGCTACAAATTGTTCTCATACAAATATTCTTGGAGGTACATATTTAAAACAAATCTTTATCTGTTTCTTTAGATTAATTTTCCAGAAGTTCAGTTTCTTGGTTAAAGGACAGGCCAATTTTGAAACTTTGAATACATATTTCCAGATTGCTTTCCAGTAAGGCTGACCTCAAAATTATGGTGGCTTGTAACAAATTCAGCAAAAACATGTCCAATTTCACATCCTTTTTCATCCTTGGCAATGCAACTACAATTCATGGCAAGATAAAATTCTGCTGTGAATCAAAGAAACTCCACCTGGAACAAGAGGTCTGACATTTATGTTTCCAGATAGAGTGAAATCTGAGACAAGCAGGGGAGGAGGTTCTCCATTTACCCCCATGGTCTTTGTGGCTGATAGCCAAATGTCAGATGAAACAGACACACTGTCTTTTCTTTGTAAGTCATTCTGTAAATGCTTTTGTTTGGATAGTAACTGCATTTTAATTGGCTAGCATTCTACATCATTATGTTACATTCCTAACTGAAAATGACATAAAAAAAAAAATCTTATTACCCTAAAAACCCCTCCGGTCTTGAGTTTAGCTTTCACCCCCGCATGGATCATTGTGGCTATGACTTCCTTAGGGATTACTCACAGGAGCAAGAACAGTCTGCTTCGTGCATGGAAAGACTGAAAGCCACTAATCTACAGAACTTAATTTAGAAACAACCTGCAAAAGATAGTTAGCAACTAATGAAGGTTAACTGAACCCTCCCTGGGGATGGTTCTCCTGGCTTAGCTATAACTGTGCAAAGCCTTTCTTTTGCATCTGTTACACCCAGGAGGCCAGAGAGGGAAAGAAGACCAACATGAGACAAATAGAGTCAGCTCTTCTGCCTCATTCCTACTGCCCTACTTAGGAAAGGAGTTCAGTTCAGCCTCAGAAACTAACACACACTTTCTCAGATGTTCATGGTCATTCTCTCTAGATGAGAGCTCCATGGTACAGTAATTAACCAGATTCAATCGCTTTAGTTGTCTTATCACAAACCCTAATGTGCTAACATATTGAGCTATCAAATAACGATGGTCTCTCGGTCATTTGATTGAGATGTTTTAAAGAAATTTCAATACTAGATTTCTTTTGCAGTATTAGGTGTGACTTGATAGTATTAACATTCTTAAATGAGTTAATTAGTTCAACAAGTTCTTTTCCTTTCCAGGTTTGTTTGTTTGTTTGTTTTTGAGAAATAATTGACATATATCACTGTATAAGTTTAAGGTGTCCAGCATGATAGTTTGATTTACAGGTAGTATGAAATTATCACCACTATAGATTCAGCTTACATATTCATCTTTTCATATAGATACAATAAAAAGAAAAGAAAGAAAAAAGGAAAAAATTCTTTTTGTGATGAAACTCATAGGATTTACTCTGTTAACAACTTTCCTATATATCATGCAGCAGTGTTAGCTACAGTCATCATGTGGTACATTGTATCCCTAGCACTTAATTATCTTAAAACCAGAAGTTTCTACCTTTCGACTACCTTCTTCTCTCCCCACTCCCCGCCCTCTGGCAAGCAACCACAAGTCTAATCTCTTTTTTATGAGTTTGATTTTTTGTTTTTGACTTTGTTTTGTTTTTGTTTTGTTTTAGATTACTTATGGTAGTGAGATCATATGGTATTTGTTTTCTCTGATATATTTTCCTTAGCACAATGCCTTCAAGGTTATTACAAGTGGTAGGATTTCCTTGTTTTTTTTTTTTTTTTAATGGCTGAGTAATGTTCCACTGCATAATTTATCTATTCATCCACTGATGGACAATTAAGTTGTTCCTATGTCCTGGCTACTGTAAATAACACTGCTACAAACATGGCAGTGCAGATAGCTTTTCAAGTTTCATTTTCTTTGTATATATTCCCAGAAGTGGAATTGCTGGATCATATGATAGTTCTATCTTTAATTTTTTCAGGATACTTCATCTTGTTTCCATAGTGGCTGCACCAATTTACCTTCCCACCAATGGTGTACAAGTGTTCTCTTTTCTCCACATCCTGCCAGCATTTATTTTTTTTTTTCATGATAGCTATTCTAATAGGCGTGAGGTGATACCTCTTTATGGTTTTAATTTGCATTTCCTCACGACTAGTGATGAGCATCTTTGAATATCCTTGTTGGGCTATTGTATATCTTCCTTAGAGAAATGTCTATTCAGATCCTTTGCCCATTTTTAAATTGGGTTACTTGGCTTTTTTTTTGCTATTGGGTTGTATGAGTTCTTTATATATTTTGGAAATTAACCCCTTATCAGATATATAATTTGCAAATATTTTTTCCTACTCTGTAGGTTGTTTTTGCATTTTGTTGATGGCTTCTTTTCCCATGTAGAAGTTTTTTAATGTGGTCCTAAGTGTTTATTTTTAATTTTGTTGCTTGTACTTTAGGTGTCATATCCAAAAAATTATTACCAAGACCTATGTCAAGGAGCTTTATTCCTATTTTTTTTTTCCCCTAGGAGTTTAGGTTTTACATTTAAGTCTTTAATCCATTTTCAGTTAATTCTTGTAAGTGGTGTAAGACCTGGGTCCAGTTTCATTCATTTACATGACAATATGCAATCATTCCAGCACCATTTATTGAAAAGACTGTCTTTTCTCCATCGATTATTCTTGGCTCCTTTGCCAAATATTAGTTGACCAAAAATGCTTGGGTTTCTTCCTGGCTCTCAGTTCTGCTCCAGTGGGCTATTTGTCTGTATTTATGCTAGTACTATACTGTTTTGATGACTGTGGCTTTTATAGTACAGCTTGAAATCAGGAAGTATGATGTCTCCTGCTTTGGTCTTCTTTCTCAGGATTGCTTTGGCTCTTCAAGGTCTTTTTGTGGTTCCATATGCATTTCAGGATTGTTTGTCTACTTGTGTAAAAAATGCCATTAAAATCTTAATATAAATTGCACTGGATCTGTAGATGGCTTTGGTAGTGTCGATGTTTTAATAGTATTGATTCTTTCAACCCATGAATATAGGGTACTTTTCCATTTCTTCAATTTATTTCATCAATGTCTTATAGTTTTCAGAGAAGAGATCTTTCACTTCTTCAGTTAAATATATTCCTAAGCATTTTATTGGTGCTGATGATATTGTAAATGCAATTAATTTCTTTATTTCTTTTTCAGAAAAATTGTTGTTCGTGTAGAGAAACACTACTGATTTTTATATTAATTTTGTATCCTGCAACTACACTAAATTTATTGATTAGATCTAGCAGTTTCTTGTGGAGTCTCTAAGATTTTCTATATATAAAATCATGTCATCTTCAAATAGAGACAATCTTCCAATTCTGATGCCTTTTATTTCCCTATCTTGCCTGATTGCTTTAGCTAGGACTTCTAGTACTATGTTGAATAGGAGTGGTGAGAGTGGGCACCCAATCTTACCCAATCTATTAATATGATGTATTATAGTAATTGATTTGCATATGTTGAACCATTCTTGCATCCCAGGGATAAATCCCACTTGATCGTGGTATATAATGCTTTTAAAGTACTGTTCAATTCAGTGTGGAGTATTTTATTGAGAATTTTTACAACCATATTCATCAAGGATATTGTCCTGAAGTTTTGTTTTGTAGTAGTATCCTTTTCTGACTTTGATATCAGGATAATACTGGCTTTGTAAAATAAGTTTGGGAGTGTTCCCTCCTCCTTAATTTATTGTAAGGATTTGAGAAAGATTGGTGTTAATTCTTCTTTCAATGTTTGTTAAATTCACCAGTAAAACTGTCTGGTCTTGGGCTTTTCTTCATTGGGAGATTTTTTATTACTGCTTTGATCTTCCAACTAATAATTGGGTTATTCAGATTTTCTATTTCTTCCTGATTCAGTCTTGGAAAGTTGTATACTTCTACGAATTTTTCAAGGTTGTTCAGTTTGTTGCATATAGTTGTTCATAGTAGCCTCTTATGATCCGTTGAATTTCTGCATAATTAGTTGTAATGTTTCCTTTTTAATTTGTTTTGTTGACTTGGGAACTTTCTCTTTTTCCCTTGGTTAGTCTAGCTAAGGGTTTGTCAATTAAAAAAATACTTTCAAAGAAACAACTCTTAGTTTGGTTAATCTTTCCTATTTTTTTTCTATTCTGTATTTCATTTATTTCTGCTTTAATTTTTATTGTTTTTTTCCTGCTAACTTTGGGCTTAGTTTGTTTTTCTTTCTCTAGTGTCTTAAGATATAGAGTTAGGTTGTTTATTTAGGATGCTTCTTGCTTCTTAATGTAGGTGTTTATTGCTATGAACTTCCCTCTTAGAATTGTTTTTGTTGCATGCCACAAGTTCTGGTATGTTTTGTTTCCATTTTCACTTATTTCAAGAAACATTTTGGGCGCCTGGGTGGCTCAGTCGGTTGAGCGTCTGACTTCGGCTCAGGTCATGATCTCACGGTTTGTGAGTTCGAGCCCCACGTCAGGCTCTGTGCTGGCAGCTCAGAGCCTGGAGCCTGCTTCAAATTCTATGTCTCCCTCTCTCTCTGCTCCTCCCTGGCTCATGCTCTGTCTCTCTTTCCTTCAAAAAAAAAAAAAAAAAAAAAAATTTAAAAAATTTTTTTTAAAAAAGAAACATTTTTATTTCCTCTTGAGTTTCTTCTTTGCTCCATTGGTTGTTCAGAAGACTGTCATTTAATTTCCATGTGCTCATGAATATTCCAGTTTTCCTCTTGTTGATTTCTGGTTTTATGCCATGGTGGTCAGAGAAGATACTTGGTATGATTTCAATCTTCCTGAGTTTGCTGAGACTTGTTTTGTGGCCTAACATATGGTCTATCCTAGAAAATGTTTCATGTGCATTTGGGAAGAATGTGTATTCTGCTGTTGTTGGATAGAATATTCTGTATAGATCTGTTAGATCCATTTGGTCTATAGTGCTGTTTAAATTCGCTGTTTCCATATTGATTCTCTGTCTAGATGATCTCTCCATTTGTGAGGGTGAAGCAGTAAAGTCCTTAACTATTATTGTATTGCAATTTATTTGTCCTTTTAGTTCTGTTAGTTTTTGCTTTATATATGTAGGTGCTTCCATATTGGGTGCATAAATATTTATGATTGTTGTCTCTTCTTGCTGTATTGCCCCTTTATCATTACATAATTATTTTCTTTGTCTCCTTTTATCCTTTTCAATTTAAAGTCTATTTTGTCTGAAATAAGTACAGCTTTATGGGGATTACTATTTGCTCAAAATGTTTTTTCCATCCCTTCACTCTCAGTGTATATGTGTCTTTGAGGCTAAAATGAGTCTCTTATAAGCAGCATATTATTGTATCTTGCTTTTTTATTTTTTTTTTTATTTTTTTTTTTTTCAACGTTTATTTATTTTTGGGACAGAGAGAGACAGAGCATGAACGGGGGAGGGGCAGAGAGAGAGGGAGACACAGAATCGGAAGCAGGCTCCAGGCTCTGGGCCATCATCAGCCCAGAGCCCGACGCGGGGCTCGAACTCACGGACCGCGAGATCGTGACCTGGCTGAAGTCGGACGCTTAACCGACTGCGCCACCCAGGCGCCCCTGTATCTTGCTTTTTTTAAATCCACTCAGCCATTCTATGTCTTTTAATTAGAGAATGTAATCCTTTTATGTTTAAAATAATTATCTATAGGTAAGAACTTACTATTGCCATTTTGTTAATTGTTTTCTGGTTGTTTTGTAGATCCATTGTTTCTCATTTCTTATCCTGCTATCTTTTCTTGTTTTTTTGTTTTTTGGGTTTTTTTTGGTGTCTTTTAGTATGAGTGTGTTTTTATTTCTTTATCCTGTTCTTTTGTGTAATTACTATAGGATTTTCCTTTGTAGCCACCATGAGGCTTACAGAAAATCTTAAATATATAACACCTTTTTAAAAACTGATTGCAATTAACTTCAATAAAATTAGTAAACTTCGCATTGCTACTTCTTTCCCTCATATATTTTCTTTCTTTCTTTCTTTCTTTCTTTCTTTCTTTCTTTCTTTCTTATTTGAGAGAGAGAGAGAGAGAGAGAGAGACAGAGAGAGTGAGCAGGGGAGAAGGGCAGAGGGAGAATCTTAAGCAGGCTCCTCACTCAGCAAGGAGCCTGATGTGGGGCTCTGTCCCATGACTCTGGGATCATGACCTGAGCCGAAATCAAGAGTCAGACGCTCAACCGACTGATCTACCCAGGCACCCCGTTCCTTTCACATTTTAAATGATTGCTGTTATAATTCACATGTTTTTATACTGTGTTACTAATAACATACTATTATAGTTTTGGTTATTTTTACTACATTTTTTTTAACTTTTAAACTAGAGTTGTAAGTGAATTATGTAAGTAATTATGAATTACTATGTTGTTGAATCTATGACTATATATTTACTATTATCAGTGATATTTACACTACCTCTTTATGCTTTAACGGTGTTAATTAGCATTCTTTTACTTCCACTCAAAGAACTTCCTTTAGTATTTCTTGTAAGGCAGCTCTGATGGCAATGAACTCTCTCAGCTTTTTTGTTTGGGAAAATTTTTATCATTTCTGAAGGACAACTTTGCCAAGTAGAGACTTCTTGGTTGACAGTTTCAATATTTTAAATATGTCATCCCTTTCTGTCCTGCCCTGAAAAGTTTCTGTTAAGAAAATTGCAACTAGTCTTATGGGGGTTCCCTTGTATGTAACTTCTCTCTTTTCTCTTGCTGCTCTTAAAATTCTTTGTCTTTGCCTTTTGACAATTTAATTACAATGTGTATAATGGATCTGGATGTTCATTTTTCTCCCCAAGTTCAGGAAGTTTTCAACCATTAATGCTTTAAATATACTTTCTGTTCCCTTTTCTTTCTTTTCTCCTTGTGAAGTTCCCATAATGCAAATATTGTTTCTTTTCATTGTGTCCTAAAATTCCCATAGGCTTTATTTACTTTTAAAAAAATTCTTTTCCTTTTTGCTCCTCTGGATAATTTCTAATACTTTATATTCCAGATCACTGATCTACTTTTGCAATTCTCTATTGAATTCTTCAGTTATTGAATTATTCAACTCTAAGATGTCTGTGGTTTTGTTTTTTGATGGTTGCTATTTCCTTGTCAAATTTCTCATTTTGTTCGTGCATTGTTTTCCTAATTTTATTTAGTTTTTTTCCTAATTTTGTTTAGTTATCTGTGTTTCCTTGTAGTTCACTAAAATTTCTGAACTCTGAGGAACTCTGGAGGAGTTTTCGAACTCCTCCTTAGGAGTTTTCTGAGGAAAATTCCCAAACTCTGAGGGTTATTCTGAATTTTTTGGCTGACAGTTTGTAGATCTCTATTTTCTTTTTTTTTTTAGGTGAGTTATTTGAGCTTTATAATTTTCCCTTAGTGGTGTCATATTTACCTGAATTTTTGTGATCCTGATTCTTTTTTTTTTAATTAAAAAAATTTTTTTAATGTTTATTTGGTTTTGAGAGAGGGAGAGACAGAGTGTGAGTGGGGGAGGGGCACAGAGAGAGAGGGAGACACAGAATCCGAAGTAGGCTCCAGGTTCTGAGCTGTCAGCACGAGCCCCATATGGGGCTCAGGCCCACAAACCAGATCATGACCTGAGCCGAAGTTGGATGCTTAACCAGCTGAGCCACCCAGGCGCCCTGTGATCCTTGATTCTTTGTGTTGGTATCTGTGCATTTGGGTAACTGGGTTCCTCCCCCAGACTTTACAGGTTCACTTTGGCATAGAAAGTTCTTTCACAGTCAGCTCAGTTTGGGTTTCTTGGTGTATTTGCTGGTAATGTCCTTGGACAGGTGGGAGCTGCTATTATGGGCTATTTTGGGGTAAGGCAACTGTTTGAGCTCTTGGATAGGGGTGGGGGGGAACCAGAGGCTGAGAACAGCTGGATAGGACTGCTGGCTTGATTCCTGCCCAAGTGAGTTGTAGGATGGGCTCTGCAGTTGCCTGGATTCTCTGGTCAGGCTTACTAGATGGTTGGGACTGGGTACTATATTCAGTTATAGATGAGGGTTATCCATTAGCTTTCATGTCGTGGGACCACAGAGTTCAGGACCTGTACAGCTCATTGTTTGGGAGCTTAAATCAGGCCCTAGTGTGCACTGAACTCCCTGGTCAGATGAGGTCACTAGTTTTGCTCTGCACATAGGAAAGCCATGGGATGTGCTCTCTGTTCAAGTGCCACTGTGCATAGTGCTGTTGAATGGGGTATACAGCTTTGTGTGCTATGGTGAGTTTCCCTGATTGGGCAGGCTGAAGGCTGTATTCAATGATGAACGGGGATATGAATTAGATTTTCTATCTGGGTGCAGCAGGAGAAGTAACATTAAAGCTGGTAAAGTTCATTATTTGCTGCCTTAACTCAAGCCAACCCACATTCCAAGTTCCCCAACTGAAGAGGCTCACTGGCTTTGTTCTGCAATCTACCAGTTTTGCTACTCACCTCAGTTCCAGTGCTGCTGGGTTACACTGCTTCCAGGAGATGTCTCCAACCCTTCTGATTGGATAGAGTCAGAAGACGCTGACCACAATGGGTGGACCTATGTCTCAGTTCCCTTGCATAGGCAAGAGGAGGAAAGGACACTCTGGGCTACTCTCAATTTCCCAGTTTCTCCAGTTGGTAGAAGTCAGGAACTACTTTTACCCTTGGCTACAAATTAATCCCCCTACCTGTGCATACCACAAAACGCTCCACTCCTGGTACTGGCTTTGTTCTGGACACGATTAGGCTTGCCTACTGCCTCGTAGCTTGAGTAAGGCTGTGCCACACTATTTCCAGAAGTATTCACCCGTCCTTCCGGTCATCTGGGGCTGGAAGACCTTCGGTCTGGAATTGGTGATTTACAGCTTCCTCATTCAATATCTGAGGAAAATGAGGCCCAGAGAGGTGAAGTGGGCAGGTCACACAGATGACTGAGGAGCAGAATAAAATAAGCAGTAAGATTGTGGGTTTTAAATATCTCCGATCATATTTACAAATGTAGTTGAATTTAACATAAGGTACAATGTTAAAGTATCACCATGAATATGTACACATATGTGCTTGGAATATACCTAAGAGTGAACTAGCTGAGTCAGAATATTCATATGGTGCAGAAGCTCAGCTTTAGTAGACGCTGCTAGTTTTCCAAGGTGGTTGTACCAATTTACACCTCCACCAGCGGGCCTCTACAACCTTGCCAACACTCCGGATTGTCTGTTACATTTTAGCTTTTCTGATGAGCACATCGTATATCTCATTATGTATTTGATTTGCATTTACCCAGTGACAAATGCAATTGAGCACCTTTTCATATGTTTATTAGCCATTTGTACATTCTTTTGTGTGAAATGCCAGTTCAAATTCCTGCTTAATTAAAAAAAAAACAAAAAAACTTATGATGCTTTAAAGTCACACTACTGAATTGGAAGTCACTTGAACAACGTATGTCATTAGTGGCAATCTACGTTTTGTTAGCTTACCCAGCACACACATGCCCAGCAAAGACAACGTGAGACGCCAGGGGGTGTGGTCTGCTTGGTCCCAAGCAAAGTTGTGTTATAAGCACCATTTGCCTTTGCTCTCCTTTCACCTCACCCATTGGGTTCCCACCTTCCAACTTGTCTGTGGTAACACGGCCCCATTGACAACTCCTCTCCATCACCCCCATCTTATTCTGTATCCTGGATGGGAAGGTGCATTGGAATTGCATTGGAAAGTACCGCTCTTAGGTCTTCTTTTGTACTTTGTGTATATCAGTACATTTGTGAGGTTGTTTTTCTTTTTTTAATGTTTATTTATTTTTGAGAGAGAGACAGAACGTGAGCAGGGGAATGGCAGCAAGAGAGGGAGACACAGAATCCAAAGCAGGCTCCAGGCTCTGAGCTGTCAGCACAGAGCCTGATGCAGAGCTCAAACTCAGGAACTGTGAGATCACGACCTGGGCAGAAGTTGGATGCTTAACTGACTGAGCCACCCAGGTGCCCCTGTTTGTGAGTTTTTAATGCACAAAAGTAGCCCTAGAGATGAATCTGAGAGTGGGACAAAAGATAATTGAATTGAATTGGAAGTGAGAAAAATCCAAATTGGAGCAGGAATTGATTCAGTCCTTGAAGGAATGCTTAAGGAGGAGAAATAAGAGGGGGATTCAGAATCCAGCAGGATGATGTGGCCACTGAGAAATTCCCAACAGGGTTTAAATGATCTTTTAAATTAAATTATTCTTTTTTTTACTTTAATCTCCTGGGAAAAAAACATTTATATGGTTCATAAATCAGAACAATATGCTCAGTGAAATGCCTTAGTCCAACTCTTGCCCCCATCTACCCCATTCCACCCTCCCCCACCCCCAGGTAATTTCTGTTTTAGTTTTTAGGGTATCTTTCCAGTGTTTATGCAAATACAGACCAAAATTAATTTATGTTTTTATTTTCTAACTTTCCAAAATATTTTAATAGTCATTTCTAAAATTCAATCTAAATTTTTTGAGATGTGAAGCAAATTTTCAAAATTTAGCAAAGTCTGCTCCCTACAACAGTCTTGTTTATAGATGTGGTTGTGTGTGTGTGTGTGTGTGTTTGTGAGTGTGAAGGACCAGGACCAATTTCTACATTTCTACATCTGGGTTGACATGATGTGGAACAGTAATGTGTGGGACAGAGAGAAAATCCATACACTGAATTAATTCAGCAGGAGAAAAATGAAGCCAGAGGTGATTGTGAGATCATAAACCCACCAGGAATTGATAGAAATCTTGGGAAGGGTGGTGGGTTTTCCACCGACTGTGTCGTGATGGTTGGAGCCTATCTTATTTAGGCTTTAAAGGACAGAGTGGATTCAGTGGATACCTGAATTACACACTATTGCCTTCAACTATGAAATAAGCCTTTAATTAATTATTAACTGGTAGGCTGGGACTTAATGATAAAGGATCTCATTGTTAAGCTGAAAAGCTTAGATATCTTCTTAAGGCCTAAATGAGGGGTCATTGAAGGTTTTCCAACATAGAATGACATAATCAGAATTATATTGCTAAACGTTTGATTTGGCAGTCCTCAAATTAACAATACTATTCCCAAGTTTGGAATACCCATTAAAGGTATATTCATTACCTATTGCTGCATAATAAATTATCCCAAAATGTAACAGCTTAAAACAACAAGCATTTATTATCTCAGTTTCTGTAGATGAGAAATTTGGGCGTAGTTATTGTAGCATTCAGCTATTCACAGGCTATTAGACTGGGAACCTCAGCTCCTCCAAGTCATTGGCCACAGGCCTCCCTCACTTCCTTGTCAAGTGAAGCTTTCCATAGGGTAGCTCATTACATGGCAGCCAGCTTCCATCAGAGCCAGCAAGTGAGAAAGCAAGAAAGGGCAAGTAGACAGCCTGTGAAGAAGGCTATGTGAAGATAAACTCAGGATTGTAGTCATGCATCTATCTGCAGCTGGAAAAGAAGAATGCACAACAGATCCTTCCCTAGTGCCTCAGAGAGACCATGGCCCTGCTGATACCTTGATTTTGGACTTCTGACCTCCAGAACAGTGAGGCCATAAATTTCTTTGTTTTAAACCAGAAAGCAGGGAAGGGAAGGGAAGGGAAAGCAAGGGAAAGCAAGGGAGAAAAAGAAAGGGCAAGCAAGATGGAAACCAGAGTCTCTTTGTAACCTAATCTCAGGAGTGATATCCCATCACATGTGCCATATTCTATTCACTGTGCTTATTCTGCTCATTCAAAGCAAGTTACCAAGCCCAGTCCTTACACAAGGGTGTAAATGAATAGGTGGGATTCACTGGGGGCCATTTTAGAGGTTATTTCAACCTAGTAAGCTAGAAGTAGTGAGGCATTGCAGTAGGTGGTTCCTGTCAGGCTTTAGATAGGGGAATGGTGTGAAAATGAAGATGGAATTAGAATTGCCAGGACTTGCAAACAGATTGGATGGGTAGGATGAATGGAAGAAAGGCGTCAAGCCCGGCTGATTGGGATGATTGCCAAGGGAGTCACAGAGAGAAAGCACATGAGGAGAGGCAGATTTGGGAGAGACATCAGTTAACAAGAATAGGTTTTAGCAAACTCGGCATTAAAGAATTAAGAGAGAAAGAACGGAGAATTCTTTTGGTTCCGTTGACTTGAAGCAGCTGGTGTAGGGGCAAGAACATATGGGCTGGAGTTAGACAGATCTGGGTTCAAATAGCAACTCTCCCCAATACTTATAAGTCCCGTGCCCCTGGGCAAACTACTCTGATTCTCCGTTTCTCTTCTGTTAATGTTCAGGTCAATGCCTACCTCTCCTGGTTGTTTTTAGAGCCGTATGAGATAGCCTCTCTAAAATTCCTACCAAAGGGTGGTGCTCAATAAATAGTGCTGAGTATAGTTATCCTCCATGTTTTCAAAAGTAGATATGAAAATATCCTTTGTCACTGTCTCCTTACAACCATCGGATAACCCCATTATATGACATTACTTTGTTAGCTTCAACAACTGCCATGAAGTTTACTTCTATATATCTTTATGGCTCCAAACCATTTTATACGTGTAGGTTTTTATGTACATTTCTTGTGCCACTCAAATATCCCCCAAATGTGGTTACCTAAGCATTTATACTTGGATGGCACTAGCTGACTATTCCTTACGTGCATAAAATTAATGTGTTGCTTTCTTCCCCTCTTTCTCTCTGAGTCCTACTTCAGTGTCAAGGTACAATGTTATTTTTAACAGACTCTCCTTTTATTGCATAGAAGGACCGTATAGTGGGTTTAAACAACACAAGACACAAAACAAAAACTAGACTACATCTGAAGGGCTGGGTTTGAATCCTGATTTTCTTTTTTATTAGTCATGAAAACTTTGCGCCTCCAGCTTCCTCTGTAATAAAAATGGGGGGCAGTATGATCTGCTTTATACCCCTACAGAGGAAATGGCCTAGGATTACAGAGGTGGAATTGGCCATCATCCTTGTTTTCCCTGTAACAGCTCAAAGGCAAAAACCTTGTAACACAAATGTCAATCATCACCTTCACTACCACCCAACCAATGTTGCCAATACTGTTTCTAACTTCTTCCTATTTTAATGTTTTCAAGTAATTATACTACATTTGAAAGTTCCAGGATAGGCAGAAAGTAATGTTGAAGTATTTTGAAGATCAGTTGAGGCAGAAATCGACGTTGATGTAAATCTTCTTTTTGGTTGTACCATAAATCTGCAGCACTGCGAAAATCCACAAGGCTTGGAATTTCACATGTAAATTTTGCTAAGGTTGTTTTTCAGGCAATATTGGTATGCTTTTGCAGTCCATAATCGTTTACATTAGTTGAGTATTCAGACCGTACCAGGCTCTGGACTTTACGTATGTTAACTTGTCTAATTCCATAACACCTCAGTCAGGTGGGTACTATGACTCTTTGTCACAGGCACAGACTTACCTCCATGGAGATGGTGGGAAGTGACCGAGCTTGGCATTGATATCTGTGCAGCCTGGCGCAAGGCCCACACTTTCACCACTATTCTCAATTTTTAGTTCCAAATAGCTGCTTGCAGCATGTGCTCTGCCAACTTTTTAGCCTCAGAGTCACCAGCAAGTCTTCTTAAAATATGGATCGCCGAGTTTCCACTCCTGATGTACTGAATCAGAGTGCCGGGACGCGGGCCCTAGAAATCTGCATTTGCACAAGGATTTTGTTTGCATTATTCTAATGCAGACTAAAGTTTAGGAACCACCATACAAAACTGCCTTGGATTTCCCATGGGTCAGGTGCTGTTTGATCTGGGTCCTGCCTATTTTTTCCTACTATCAGGACCATTGAGGAGCCATTTTTGAAATCTCAGCCTACCTACTCCCCAAATCCAATCCTGAAGATCTCTGGCTTAACTGAGGCAACAGCATCCAGTCTGACTACCTAGGTCAGCTCTATCTTCGGGTTCCAGGGCTATCTACGTATCTTCTTTGTTCTGGAGACATTAATTTCTTTCTTTTTTTAAAAAAGAATTCTCACATTTCCATTTTATTTTATTGCTTTAGAATAAGCTTATTTATTTATTTAAAAAAATTTAATGTTTATTTACTTTTGAAGGAGAGAGAGACAGAGTGTGAGCAGGGGAGGGGCAGAGAGAAAGGGAGACACAGAATCTGAAGCAGGCTCTAGGTTCTGAGCTGTCAACACAGAGCCTGATGCGGGGCTCAAACTCATAATCCGTGAGATCATGACCTGAGCCACAGTCGGACGCCTAACTGACTGAGCCACCCAGGCACCCTATTTTATTTTTTTAAAGTTTATTTATTTATTGAGATCTGAGAGAGAGAGAGAGAGAGAGAGAGAGTACCTACATGCATGCGAGTGAGGGAAGGGCAAAGACAGAAGGGGAGAGAGAGAATCCCAAGCAGACTCCATGATGCTGTCAGTACATACAGTGTCTAGAGTCTGAGGGTTCAGCTCCTAACCCTTATTCACCCCTTACCTCCACTTGCACAGTATTTTCTTGACACTCTTATCTGAGGACTCCTGTGTGCATCTGCTGGCTCACCCTTTTAGTTCGCCTGCCATCCTGCACCTCAGGCCCCCTCCCTGGTATATGCCCAGACCTGTCTGTCCCAGCACTGGAGTGAGGGTGACCACTTCCGAAATGAATAATCACAAGAGAACTCCCATCTTAGATATCGCTTGAGTTGGCAAAACCTCCCACCAGATGTCTGTCCCATCTCACAGTTCCTTGGGAACTCCCAAGAAACCCTGTGTCTCAGAGGCTGGGTTTTGCTTTCCTCCCTCAGGGCTTCTTCTCCCTTCCAGGGTTGTGGTCTTGTACCTTAACCCAACCTAAAATCCTGCCACTGGATTACAACTTTATTCTCACATCTTGCTCTCCTAAGTGTTGCATGCTTAACTCCAGCCACACTTTTAATTACTATAGAAGGACTTGTTCTTTCTTACTACAGGGCTATTCTCTTTCCATGTGCTATTCTCTTGGTCTAGAATATTCTCTGTCTCCCTGTATTTCAGCTGCAAGCTCCTTTTTAAATTTTGGTTCCAATATTACTTCTTCCTTTATCCCCCATCAACATCCCAATTCTTTTTTTTTTATTCATTTAAAAATTATTTATTTATTTATTTTGAGAGAGAGAGAGAGGCAGAGAGAGAGAATCCCAAGCAGGTTCCACACTCAGCATGAAGCCCAATGTGAGGCTCAAACTCACCAACTGTGAGATCATGGCCTGAGCCGAAATCAAGAGTCAGACCCTTAACTGACTGAGCCACCCAGGCACCCCTCAATTCTTTTTTTTTTTTTTTTTTTTTTAGTGTTTTACTTTTTTTTGAGAGAGATCACACAAGCAGGGAAAGGGCAGAGAGAGAGGGGGACAGAAGATCTGAAGCAGGCTCTGTGTTGACAGCAGAGAGCCTGACTTGGGACTTGAACTCACAAACTGCAAGATTATGACCTGAGCCAAAGTCAGAAGCTCAACTGACTGAGCCACCGAGCCCTCCACACATCTCAATTCTTGCTCAAATGTGCCTCCTGTGAAATCTCCACCATCCCATACTTCTTCTATCACAGAGCTCATCACATTATAGTGGCATTGTCCCTCATAGATTCTATGCTTCATGATGACGGGGGCGGGGGGGGGGTGGTCCACCTACCCACTGTATTCTTAGTGCTCAGTGCACAGTTGTTAGTAAATATTTACAAAACAAGTGAATCATAAATGTCTTTCTAAGTGCCTAACTGAATCAGAATACCTTTCTCTGACAACATCAATGCCATGTTCTGATGCCTGATCCACACCTTTGTAACACGGTGGTTGGTCCCCTACATTCCAACAGTGGTATTTGTTGCTATGCTTTCCAGATACTGACTTGGCCAGTGGGACTTTCCCAAAGGAAAATGGTTGATCTTGCTATGGCGTCTGGTTCCATGGCCTGCTTCTTCCTGATCTGCTCCTCCCCATTCCAGTTTACATCCTGCAGTAGGCAGCCTCCAAGGTGGCTCCTGATGATTCTCACCTCCTGGTGTTCATGCCTATGTGTGCACTGAATAGAGCTGACCTGTGTGACCAATAGAATGTTGCATAAGTGATGGAATGACTTCCAGGGCTAGGTCAGATACGTGGTTTCTGCCTCCTTCGCTCTTGGCTTCTTAGCTCTGGGGGAAGCCAGCTGCCATGTCATGAGGACACTCACACATCCCTGTGAAGGAACTGAGGCTGCCCGCCAAGAGCCAGCTTCAATTTTTGACATGTGAGTGAGCCATCTTGTAAGCAAATCTTTGCTGCATTCAAGCATTCAGATGCCTGCAGCCCCGGCAGACATCTTGATGGCAACTTTGTAAGAGACCTTGAGGCAGAACCAAATAGCTAAGACGCTCCTGAATTCCTAATCTATAGATGCTGTGAGATAATGAACACTTCTTGTTATAATTTTCTAGGTTTGGAAATTTGTTACACAGTAGTATGTAACCACTTAAATCCCTTATTTAACCTTATTTCACCAGTGAGACCACTCAGCCAACCACGAAATCATCCTTAACAGGATGACAAGAGTTGAAAAGACATATAAAAACCTGACTAAAAGTGTAAAAACATGGTAATCAAAGCCAGCATGCATGCACACACACACAAAACAAGTGTCTCCCTCACTTCCCATGATTCCTAGCTGAAAGAAACTGCTGACCATTTAAGCATCATACAGATAAAAAAAAAAAAAAAAAAAAAAAAAAAAAAAAAAAAAAAAAAAAAAAAAAAACAAGGTAAAATTTTGCTCCAAAGGAAACTAAATAAAACATAGTGTCCATGTTTGTTTTTTTTGGGTGTGCTAATTCTGCATCTCAAGAAAATCCACTGGTCAACTTAGAAAAAAGAGTGGTAGAAGGTTCTAAAATAGATATACTAATAAGGGGGCAGCTTTTTTGAGACAGACATTTTTCAGCCTAGGAAGTTAAAGTTTGAAAGGAAATTTAATTTCAGTCTTTAATATCCTACAAGATATGGACAAGTTAAAGAGGAATTGTTCATCTGAGGTCAGGGTGAATGCATAGGTCTTCAACAATATGGCCTTTGTGGATGTCTTGTCTATATTTGGATTATTAAAAAAAAAAAAAGTACCCACACAGAAAATAAACGTTTTTTGTACAGAAGTTGTAGGTTGAATATATAAACAGATACATGTAGAGCTTATAAAAATCACAGGCTACAGGGAAGCTGGCATGTAAAGAAAATAGCCCATCCTCCCCTTAACAAGCCCCTAGTCTTAGTGTATCGGAGCATTCTTAAATTCTTGCAATAGCCTTATTCAAACCAGCCTTCTAACGGGTGCTTTCACCTTCCCTCATGCCCTTCCCAATCCATTCTCCACAAGGTAGCTGGCACGCTCATTTTAAAACATAAAACAATCATTTCTCCTTTGCTGTGCCCTTCAGGGCCTTCTCGCTGTCCTCGCCAGAAAGTACAGCCTCCTTATCCTGACTTCGACCCAGCAGCCCTAGATCCCGCTGCTTCTCCCACTTCACCCCCTGCCTCCTTTCTCTTCTGCACTTGCCCCAGCCCATTCCCACCTCAGGCTTTGGCAGCAGGAGCGTGTCCGGTGGCTGGCTTACTGCCCTCCTTCAGGTTTTGAGTCTAACGCCCATGTCCCAGAAAGGCTTTTCCCGACAACCCCTTTGAAGAATTCCATACGGCTTACGTGTTACCTGAGTATGCGATTGCTCTCCTTCGTGGCATTTATCATCACCTGAAAATGAGGGTTTTTTTCTTACCTGTTTATTGTGTGTTCATACCCTTAAGCCCTAAGTGTCACATGTCTTGCTGGCCATTGTGCTACCAGCACCCAGCACCGTGATTGCCATTCGTCATCAACATCCTCCTTTTCAGAATGCTGGGTGAGAGACAAAAGAGACAACTGGACAGCTGGATATTTCATGGCAGCTTTCCATCACCAGCACCGTTTCACAAACTCTTCCCTCCTCCTCTTTCCTCCTCCCTTTGTCCTTCCCCCAACCACTCTCCCACCTTGATTTCTCAGCTTTCTACTTTGCTGCTCCCAGAAAGTGCAAAGCAATGATATTCTGCTTTTAGCTGCTGACTGAAAGATTGTATGACTTTCACTGTTGGCTCCCTACCCACCTGAGTTTCTCTCTCAGTATAGGGAGCATGCGTTTTCTGCTTGGTAAAGACTTTGGGACGTATTTAGCTCAGTGGTGTTTGTCTGTTGAGGAGTATTACCAGTGTGTGACAGAAAGTGTTGAGTGAGTGAAGGAAAGTGCCATCCATGGCAGCACTATTAATAGCAATCTGGAAAACGGAGACATGCTGGAGTCAGACTCACGTCCCACGGTGGAAATTGAAGTCTGGACCGGCCAGGAACTATCAGAGCTTTCTGGTAATGTCGCCCCGTAAACAGCATTTACTGAAGTTTCTTCCTTTTTCATTTTATCAAACTGCAAGTCAACGTGACCCTAATTAGTATAACATAGAACAAACAATAGTATTTTATTTGTTAAAATTTTTTGCGATACGTATATTTTGATAAGTTTCTATTTCATCGCCATTTTCACGAAATTTATGATATGCTTTTACATTAAGACATAGATGGAATTTGTTTAGTTTTCATTTTCTTTTTTTTTAACTTTTTAAAGTTTATTTATTTATTTATTTTGAGAGATAGAGAGACAGCATGAGGAGGGGGTGGGCAGAGAGAGAGGGAGAGGGAGACAGAGAGAGAGAGAGAGAGAGAGAGAGAGAATCTCAAGCAGGCTCCACACTGTCATCTCAGAGCCCAATGCAGGGCTTGAACTCATGAAACCATGAGATCACAGCCTGAGCTGAAACCAAGAGTTGAATGCTTAACTGACTGACCCACCCAGGCACCCCTAGTTTTCATTTTCATTCATATTTTTCCCATCTCATGTATTACCTGAGATAATCATTATTTTTGCATGATAACAAAATAGTAGAATAAAAATCAAGGCCTTAGAGACTGCCTATTGAGTCAGCTTTGAAATTGGAAACCAAGATAATACATATTGAGAAAAAGCCTTTTATTTATTTAAAAAAATGTTTAATGTTTATTTATTTTTGAGAGACAGAGCACAAGCAGGGGAGGGGCAGAGAGAGGGAGACACAGAATCAGAAGCAGGCTGTCAGCACAGGGCCCGACATGGGGCTCAAACTCACAAACAGCAAGATCATGACCTGAGCCGAAGTCGGATGCTTAACTGCCTGAGCCACCCAGGTGCCCTGTAGCCTTTTATTTTTTTAAATAAAACTCTTATATCGAAAATCTTTTTAAAAACTTTACCCTAGGCTAATTTAGCAGACTTTACTTATTTGTAACAAGGTTTATTAATGAATTATCAATAATCAAAATTAAGTACACATGGAGGATGGCATATCCCCAATTCTGAAGTTTAAAGTGGTCTGAAAATCAAGAAGGGTTTCTGTTTGCTTGCTTTTTTTTTTAATTTTTTTAAATTTTTTTTAACGTTTATTTATTTTTGAGACAGAGAGAGACAGAGCATGAACAGGGGAGGGGAAGAGAGAGAGGGAGACACAGAATCTGAAACAGGCGTCAGGCTCTGAGCGGTCAGCACAGAGCCCGACGCGGGGCTCGAACTCACAGACGGTGAGATCATGACCTGAGCCTAAGTCGGACGCTTAACCGACCAAGCCACCCAGGCACCCCCTGTTTGCTTGCTTTTGTGGCCGAAAAAATCTAACCCGAACTGATGCATTGCTGTTAATTATCTTTATTTATTTCATTAAGAACAGGCATACGTTTTACTGCAGAAATATTCACGTATTTGATTTGGGGATGTTGCCTCAGCCCGCATTGGAAATGTTATTTAAAAAATAGTGTATGCGCTTTAGTACCTTTGAAAGAATGTGAAAGTTTGAATTCAGTAATACATGCAATCTTCAGGTTTTCAAACAGGGCACTGGGGACCTGTATCATGGAATCATAAATAAATGTTCAAGCTGGAAGGTACCTAGGAGATAATATATTCCAACCTCCTCATTTTATGAATGAGGACACGGAGTCCAGAGAAGTGCAGTGACCTGCCAAAGGTCTTACTACTCGGTTAGTAGCAGAGATAGAAATAGACTCCACTCCCAAGGTGCTAGAGTCCCCGGCTCCTTGTACTCACCGCCCTTTAATGAGCTCCTCCCCTGTGCCTGGGATTTCTAAACAAGGGAAATGTACATGACTGTGTCCTCTCCTCCAGACCCGCTGCAGTGTGGAGGCAGAGTGAGACGGCACATCCCTGCTTTTGAAAGAAACTGTGTCCCTCTTCTCTTCCTGCATTAATCCCTACAGAATTGTGCTGATTCTGCTAATCAGCACAGGAGAGTCACCGTCACAATCGTTCCCAGTTTACCAGGCACCGTGCCAAATGCTAAAAAGGCCAGGTCCTTGACTTTACACTCCAATTTAACTTCGTTGTTTGATCAGTTTCTATTAAAAACATATCAGAATGCATATTAGCTTTCAATCACCAGGAATTTACTGGACGTCTATGTGCCCAGGATTATAACATGCTAAATCAGTGACTTTCAATCAAGGGTGATTTGCCCTTCAGGGAATATCTGGCAATGACTGAAAGCATATTTACTTGTCCCAACTTGGAAAGTGGTACTGGCATTTAACAGGTAGAGGCCAGGTTTGCTACTAGAAACCCTCCAATGCACAGGCAACTCCTGGCCCAAAAGGTCAAGAATGCTAAGACAGAGAAAATCAGGGACTAAACATATACCCTTATTCTCTTTTTCAGAGACTACATGCTCTAATTTCCAAACAACGACTTAACTTAACAAATTTTGAAGTTACAAAGAATAGTTAAATACTAAACTCAGGGGTCTATTTTTTATATTTATTTATTTATTTATTTATTTATTTATTTATTATTCTAGAGTGAGCACAGGAGCAGAGAGAGAGAGAGAGAGAGAGAGAGAGAATCTTAAGCAGGCTCCATGCTCAGTATGGAGCCCTACATGGGGCTCATTGAGGGGCTCGAAGCCATGACCCTGGGATCATGACCTGAGCAGAAATTAAGAGTCAGAGGCTCAACCGATTGAGTCTCCCAGGAGCCCCTAAACTCAGTGGTCTAAAGATTCAGAACCAGAAGACTGAAGTTCAAGCCCCACCTTGCTACTTCTTTCCTCAGTGATCTTTGGACAGTCATTTAAGCATTTGGGGCCTCAGATTTCTTATCTCTGAAACAAGGCTATTGATAACTAACCTACATATTTTATTGGGCTGTTATATCAAAAGAGATAGTGTTTTTGAAAAAACTTTGAGAACTATAAAATATTACATAAATATAATGCAATAGTACCTTCATTCTTTACAACACTGTCTTTTACCAAATACAGATAGACATGTTCTACATTTATCAACCTAGCACTAAACTCGTAGAAGTGTCCACCCTGATCTCAGTGAACAACACCATCATCTACTGATGTTGCCAATCAGGAACGCCACACCCTCCTTGATCCTTTCCTTTTCTCATTCCCCAATCAGTCACTGAGTCCTGGGGAATCTACACTTTTTTTCTTGTTAAAGGGGGTAAATGCAAGAATAGAAATCCAAATTAACATTCCACACAGTCACTCATTGATGAAATTAGCTTTGAAGCATAGACTAATGGCTTGGCACTGTTTAATTAAGCGATGTTCTTCTCTTCCTCTTCTTCCGTCTTGCCTTCCTGCCCCTGGAGATTTCTTCCCTTATTCTTTGGGAGAAAATATCTTCCTGGAGACTCGGTAACAAGTCTACTGTTTCCTATATGTTGCCACCTCTGTTTTCGGGTGTGAACAGACTCAAGACCAGGTGGATAGTTGTGTTTAGGGTGAAAATCAGGATGTAAGTGGAGGTGTGGGAGAGCATCATTTGAGTTCTAGTGAAGGAGCTCAGATCTTTGACATCTTTAAGGACCTCGGGGATGTCTTTTCAGAAAGCATTAACTAGCTGACCCAACTGAGAGCACCTGCCACCTACACAAAGGATACCACAATGTACTACTTTGTATGGAGTATTTTGTACTATGCATACTTAGTATGTGAACTCCTATCTATGTAGAATGATTTACAACAGTTTAATTATTCATTGTCTAAAAGATGTTTTGTCTGAAATTATCCCTAATAATGTAATAAAGACTCTTTCAGTGAGATTAAAACATATTTTCAATTGAAGTGTAATTACATTCAATGTTATATTAGCTTCAGGTGTACAACATAGTGATTCAACAATTCTATACATTACTCAGTGCTCACCGTGATAAGTATAGTCACCATCTGTCACCACACAACGTTATTATAATCTTATTGGCTATATTCCATATGCTCTACTTTTCATCTTTGTGTCTTATTTATTTTATAACTGGAAGTTTGTACCTCTTAATCCCCTTTATCTATTTCTCCCATCCCCTCTCCCCTCTGGCAACCACCAGTTTAAAAAAAGCTTAAATATATTTTGATTTTCAAACAAATACTTTAAAGGTGCATCTCTTCTGACATGTCAAGTGATGTGTGTAGGGCGGAAAGGAAAGGACAAATGGACAATCTGTACATTGATGGAAGAATTGCATAGGTACAATTAGAAAACAGAAGGAGGGATGCCTGGGTGGCTCAGTCTGTTGAGCGTCCAACTTTGGTTCAGGTCATGATCTCTCAGTCTGGTCCCTGGGTTCCAGCCCTATGTCAGGCTCTGTGCTGACAGCTCAGAGCCTGGAGCCTGCTTCAGATTCTGGGTCTCCCTCTCTCTCTGCCCCTCCCCCTCTTGCACTCTGTCTCTCTCTCAAATATAAACAAATGTTAAATTTATATATAAAAAAGGAAAACAGAAGGAAAATGACTCCTTTTAAAAATCTATTGGTACAGATCAGTTCATAGAATCAAATTCACCTTTTAAATCCATAATTTCTTCACTGCTTATAGCATAAAAATCTCGTACTGTGGTTTCATGTGGGTATGAAGAAACTCAGCGAAATGATTAATTTTTATTTTCTTTCTCTTGACGTGTGAACTCTATGGTAATTTGAAACCTCAGCGTGTGGAAGCTCTGAAATGAAACATCCTTTGCAAGTTTCCAATGTCACTCAATGGAATATCCATAGTTATGATACAGTTAAGTAATATTACTAGCTGGGTATTAAAAAACTACACTTTTTTTCTTCTGTGATACTCAGAAGGGTTATGTTTTTCCCATGACACATGCATTTTCCCTATTACACAGGATCGCACACATTCTGAGTTGACCCTCCCCATAAAGCAAAGAACAATCGTGCCTGGCCGTAATAGTTGACTTCGTCCTGCAAACCCTCACACAAAGCCAGACTGGAAACTTCCTTCTCACCATACACTCTGAGTTGCCTTTCTCTTCCCAGCCCATCTATCTCTTTGAATCTAGCTTGTTCCATGTATGAATGCCAGAAAGTCTCCTGGTGGCGTGGATGACTGAGGAGCAGAGAGATGGAAACAAGCTAGAAAAGAGCTCATTTTACAAATTATAAGGAAATCTGACTTTGCTGGTATAATTTACCCCCCACATGACATAAACTAGATTATTCTTTAAAATTTTTTTAAAATGTTCATTTTTTTTGAGAGAGAGAGAGAGAGAATGCACACAGGAGAGAGGGAGACAGAGGATCTGAAGTGGGCTTCATGCTGACAGCAGAAAGCCCTATGTGGGGCTCGAACCTACGAACTGAGAGATCACGACCTGAGTGGAAGTCAGACACTTAACTGGCTGAGCCTCCAAGGCACCCCTATTCTTTTTTATTTTGGTGTCATTTCCTGGGTCCCCATATTTCCCACTTGCCAGTTTCTTCTCTGATGGTTAGGCGTATGGGTTTGCACTGGTAACAATGTCAGAGAGACATCTGCTGAGTTTATATGGAGTTTTCCTCTGTAAAATCACATACCAGAATGAAACTTGTCCCTTTAACAGTTCCAGATTTCCCAGGAAAAACCTCTTTCTAACCCAGAAAAAGCCCATCCTCTATTTTTTCTTTCATTGAGCTCCATCTAATGGCAATTTCATGCTCTTCAACAGAGGGAAATTCATGGTCTCCGGGTAAAGGCAACCCCCCCCCCCCGCCCCCAGCTGTGTCAAGGAAGCTGCGTTTGACCCTTTTTCAGTAACAGTAGTAAGCCTTGAGGTTTACCATTTGCTGCATCAGGATTTTACTGATTGGATTGATTTCAGCTCCGGGCACAGAGAAAGTCAACGAAAGAGAAAGCGTATGCTTTCACTTAATCATGTCACAAAGCAAGATACCCCTGGTGCACAGCTCCAAGCAACATTTGGCAAGGGCTGGAGCCATCCAGCTGTTCTAAATGCAGAGTCAGATAAGAAAATCACAAGCTGGAGCCTGGAGAGACTGCAGGAGGCCTCTCTCGTGGCCCCTTACTGCATTACTTACAGCACTGAGGCTATGTAGAGACGTGCAGAAAATGTACACAGTGGTGGGCATGCATTGTGAGATGAAAACGGCACGAACAAAGATACAATGCCTCATCAGTCTCTATGCTGCTCCTGAGTATAGAGACCCACAGTAACTGTTCCGACGGTGTCATTCAGTAGCTGTGGAGGCATGCTCTGCTGAGTCACTGGCCTTGGCAAGACAAGCTGGCCCGGACCTGGTAGGCAGGTGATAGAGGGAGAAAAAAAAAAAAAAAAACCTTGCTCTTTAAACCACGCAGCAAGGCCCCTTCCTAAGACTCACCTCTTTATTTTAGTCCACTCCCTTCTTTTCCATGTTTGTTATATTTTAGCTATTCAGACAGCACTGTAAGTATAGTTATTTACAAATGTCTCAAGTAATTGCAAATACAGTCTCCAGGGGGCAGGAGGCTCTTTCTTCCCACCCATTTTTCCTTCTCTACAAACATATGGGCATTTTTGCACACACGCGTGCACACACACACACACACACACACAGCTGTCAGGGGAGCAGGGCATTTGTGATTATGCCTTGGAAAAACTAAAAGCTTCAACGGCAGCAATGAGATAATAAAGGAAAAAAATGAGAAGGACGTCGTCCTCGGCCCCCGGTCCCAGATCTGTGACCAAAGTCATCTGACATGCCCGGAACCCCCTTGGCTCTCCGCTGGGACTCAGGTTGCCACATGAAGTGGGTCCCTCCAGGAAACTTCGCCAACTCTCACCTTGGGCCTTTATACCAACTTGCTTAATTGGAAAGATTTTCTATTCCATGCGTGAGCCAGTAAATATTTCCGCCTAAAGGCAGTGAAAGGTGGGAATGACACATCCGGAAGCAGCTGTTTGAGTCCAAGAACACCCAGCAGGCCAGCTGGAGGTCCCTCACTATCTCTTTGTTATTGAGATGAGGTTGCTCCCTATAGAGGATGCTGGCTCCTCAAAGGCATTGCTTTGCAAGTGTCTTACTATATTTACCCATGGCCAGTGGGAGTGACTTTGCTTTTCCAGTCAGAGGTGAATGATTATTACAAAAGATGATCTAAGGACTGAGGTGACCTCAAAAGAGAGGCAGGAAATGCAATAATATATCTCTATTTAAATTCATTTAGCATCGCCTCCTCTCCCCAAACCATATACTCCTCTGCTGGTTGTTTTTGGCTTCTAGTCATAATTTGTTTGCTAATAAGGAAACTCTTGTCCTGGACTGCCTTCTCTTCAAGGGCATTAAGCGGCAGTGTCGGTAGGGAAATCTGGATTTAGAAGAATAGAGAATGCCTCCGAGTCTTCCTATAATGATCATGTTGCCTCCCTTGGAAGGGCCAGATTGTTGCCCAGAGGTGTTGCATAGCACTGTGGGAATGGATCCTTCGCTTACAGCTTTATTGCTTCACCCATCCCCAGAATACAAACTCCAGCTGGATTCATTAGCATGATGCTGCCTTACAACAAACACCCACACTGTATCTTAGGCCTAGTGGTAATAATATGGGCCTGTAATCCACTTCCTTCCCTAAAACAGGGGAAGGTGTGTTTCCTCAATTCTTCTCATTCATCCACCCACTGAGACAATTTCAGATTGGTCTAGAAATAAAAGCCTCAGGATATGAGACGTCAACATTTAAGCCCTATCATTCCTCTGGCGGATAAGTGCCACACCACAACAGTCCTTGGGTTTGCCTTGCTGCGTTGCGAGAGATTTACTCAGCAGCAAGTAACAGAGAGCTGTCCCCAGAATGGTTTAAATTTATAAGAATGATTTCCTGGAAGCCCTTGGTTTATATCTTCTTATCTGCAACGGTGTTGCTTTGCCACACCCAATTCTGACAGTCTGGGGAGCTTGAGATTTTTAGCCAGGTATATTCTCATCTTGATCAAAATTAATAAGGAATTTGGGGGTGGGGGTGGGCAGGAATTGGATTGGGGTAGGAACCAGCAGTGATTGCTACAATCCCAGCATCTAGCACTGTGCCTGGCAAATAGTAAATTGTATGTATTTGTTGAATGAGGCCTTAAAACATTAAGATGAATCATGCTCAAATGCTAAAATGCTAAGCCCCTTTCAGGTGTCACTCATATATCTATATCTATATCTATATATCTATATCTATATCTATATCTATATCTATATCTATATATCTATATCTATCTATATAATACTAAGCAAACACCCCTGAGGAAATTTCATGGTCACAGAAATAAGCATGTAAAGCAAAGATTGATTTGATTCTTTTCGATTCTCACCCTTCTTGACGAAATATATAGAGAAAAAAAGATAGAACTCAGAAGGTCCTAAAATTGCTCTAGCCATCTTTATATTCATTGTAGCTCTCAGAGTAGCAAGAATATTGACATTGGCTCTTTCCTCAGTAGTATTTTTTTTTTTTTATGAATTCCAAAGACAATGGCCCTGAAAAGAATCATGTTACAGATGTGAGACTGTTTTGGTAACCTTATGGAAAATCGTCCCAAAGATGGAATATCATGTATAAACATCATCTTGGGATAGTCTTTATTTTTTAGTACCTTGATCATGAGCTAGTTTTCATAAAACAGAGGTATCTGATGGTGTCTTTGATCTCAATAGAGCCTTAATGAGTCAATTCAACAAGGATTAGTGGAGCATTGACTGTATTCCGGGGATTGTATATACAGGCCCTGGGAATACAGAGAAAAATCATGTACTGCTTCTCTCCTCAAGGAGTGTAAAATCCAGTGTTGAAGGACATTTCTGATGTGGTGATATTCCAGATGGGCATACATGATGCTGTAGGACGCTTAGGAAGGGTAGGACTGGATCTATCCATCTGGAGAAGATTCTTAAAGGTTGTTAGAGGGATCTGAGTTGAGTTCCGTGTAGAGTAGGACTTTATCAACTAGAAGGATATGGTTGAAAATTCTATCCTCTTGCATTTGATTTATATTAAAATAATTACAGTGGCACAAGGCAAGAAAAAAATTAAGCAAGCATGAGAGAAGTCATCATTTAAGAGGGTAGAAGCTTGAAATTGAATTAAAACCATGCGTTTGCAGAAAGTTATGAAACCTGTTTAAGTTATAGTCAGTAAGCACTTCAGAGCTACAGTCCTTGGAAACGGGAAAAAGTCTAGTAGAGATTTTATAGACTGAGCAAACTTTGCAAAGACTAAAGAAATAATGTCTCTTTTCTTCTGATCATCCTTTTCATTTGATAGAAAGCAAAGGTGAGAGTTCAGAGCCACCAGCAAGCTTCTCATAATTTTAAAATTGTTGGTTGGAAGGTGCCATTTGGCTCCTTGGAGAACAACGCATCCTCCAAACTAAGGATTCTCAGATCATAGTACCATCTAAATGGTTTCAAAATATTCAAAAAGATACTTTAAAATTAAATCAAAGTTGTAGCTATTTTTCACAGTGATGCATAAATACATACAGATGTTTATAGAATCCAAATTTGCAAAGATGGAGAAGAGGTAAAAAGCATTGCGACAAAATTCTTGAAATTCAGTCCCTGTTCAGAGGAAACAGCCGCTTCTCTGACAGTCTGAGAAGCAGTTCGTGCCCCCTCTAACCTTCACTCTGTCCTTTTCCCCAGCTGACATCAGGGGGGCAGAAGACAATTGAGTTCAGAAGTCACGTGGAGGTTGATGATACAGGAAACCCAAATATCCAAATTTCAGTCAATCAAAGCATGTGGGCTGGTTGCAGATGACTGACCAAACCAGGGCTTCAAATGATGACATTGATGAGGGACTTTGGCACTCTGTACCCTAGATATTTTCTTCCTTGTTAGATACTCCATGCTGCTGTTTTTTTTTTTTTTAAACCTCTATTAGCTTGGATATCTCAGGTATTGTGTGTGTGTGTGTGTGTGTGTGTGTGTGTGTGTTTCCTTCAAAGCTTTTTTGCATGTTCCACATGAAAGGATCGGAAATTATCGTGTTGTTTTCTTGAGAGGATATGCTTACTATTTTTACAGCATATTTGCTGTGGTGTTACTTTGTGGTCCCCACTCAGCATGGCAAGATTGCCTATTTCATTTCATTTCATTATTTGTTTCTCCCTTGCACTGTTCCTGTCTTCTTGGAGAAAATTTATGCCCAAACCATGCTGATAGTTGGTTCTCCAGTGAGAGTAGCTCACAGTCTCCTCTGGGATATAGGAAATGAGACTTTAGTTTCTCTCAAAGCCAGTCAGGCATTTGCAGATAACCCATGCCTATTATCAAACAGATTAAGAGCAAAAAGGAACTCAAAGCATAATGGCTTGAAGTTGCAGCCTTGACCTTTTAACTGCAGTCACTGAAATATCCTGCCCTCCCTTAATTGGGTACTTCATCAAAAGCTAAGCTGTCACAATGCCAGATTCAAGACAATGGCCTCCCCTGGCCCCTGCAGCAGGTTCCTGGGTGAGGGTCCCCACTGTGTGGTCATCAGTGCGCTGGGGCTCAGAAGCACCTGAAGATTCACAACTGTACCCAGAACAGGGTGCTTAAACCACAGGAATCTGCCCATGATCCTGGAGGCTAGAAGGCCAGGATCAAGGTGTGGGCTGGGCTGGTGTCTTCTGAGGCCTCTTTTCTTGGCTTGTAGATGGCCACCTTCCTCCTGTGTCTTCACCTCATCTTTCATCTGTACTTGCCTGTGTCCTGATCTCTACTCACAAGGACACTGGTCATACTGAATGAGGCCCCATCCCATGCCCTCATTTTAACTTAATCGCCCCTTCAAAGACCCTATTTTCAAATACAGTCTTATTCTGAGGTATGGAGTATCAGGACTTCAACATATGAATTGGTGGGGGTGGGGGTGCGGGAAAGGCATTGGTGGAGTTTGCAGGGCACGACTCAGCCCATGACAGGAGGTCTTAGCAAGAAAAATATATTTGCTAAATGTATAAATTTATTGAGGTATTTTACATGCCAGGCAATGGGATAACTGTTTTACATACATTATTTCATATACTTCTTTCATATACAATGATCCCCAAAGCTAGATTACTGGAATTGCTATTTACAAATGAGAAAACTTTGGGTTCCAAATAAAGCGACGTTCCCACAGCCATAGAGAATGAGTTGTTAAAACCAAGTCCATACACTGTCTCCAGAAAGTGCACACATTACCATTATGCTTTTCTGCAATTTATGCAAGGTCACAGAGCTGGCTGGCAGCAAAGACAGGCCGCCTGATTCCCAATGCAGCGCTCTATTGCACTCATATGCAAATGACAGGAAACAAATGTATTTTCACTACTCCGCTTATTAAAACTGAGGATGTCATTTTGCCTTGTGTTAGTTAGGCTGTTTTATATTTCAAGGGATAGAGAACACTGAACAGGTTGAGATGTTAAAAGCCATTGATGCTTTGCTTGTTCACTCAGTTAATTAGGGCTATTAAAAGGATATTAATAGGTAGGGCAACCGACCATCCCGATTTTCCCTGGAACTGAGGGCCTTCCCAGGATATGAGAGTTTTGTGTTAAACCTCAGAGAATCCTAGTTTTAAAAACAAACAGAAGCAATTTTTTTTAATTTTTTAAATATTTTTTATGTTTTATTTATTATTTTTGAGAAAGAGACAGTGCGAGCAGGAGAGGAGCAGAGAGAAAGAGAAACACAGAATCTGAAGCAGGGTCTAGTCTCTGAGCTGTCAGCACAGGGCCTGATGTGGGGCTTAAACTCATGAACTGTGAGATCATGACCTGAGCTGGAGTTGGACACCTAACTGACTGAGCCACCCAAGCACCCCAAAAACAGAAACAGTTTTAAAGCAGAAAATATAGAAACAATCTCAACAAGTGCAGAGTCAGGCCCTATGGAGAACTGGATTCCCAGCTCAGACACAACAGCCAGACTCTATAGAGACTGAACATACCAATGGGCAATGGCTAGACCATATATATAAGCAGACCTTTGACCCGCAATCTGCAGCAACCTGCCCAGGAAGCCAGCCCCTTGTCTGCAATGAGCAACCTGCCATGTCCCACTTGCAAGATGCCAGGTCACTATTTCTAGTGGCTACCTAGGAAGCTAAACAATAACTTCTGAAACAATCAGCCCCAAATGTCCAGGACTTGATTAATAACTGATGGTTGCCCTAATTGCTGCCCCTGCTTCCAACTTGGGACCAATCAGAGAAAGCCAAATATGCCCCCCTAACCAATCACTCAGGATGTCCTTGCTTCCAGTTAGCCCACCTACAGTTTCCCCTTGCCAACAGCCTTAGTTAGAGCACACCAGACGTCTTCTCCTTCTTCTACTATAAAGTTTCCCCAATCCTCTCCCTACCTTTGAGTCTCTGTCAAAATGCAAGCGACAATGGCAGGCTCCCTTGCTATAACAGTATCAGAATAGATAGGTTTTTTTTGCTCTCATTTTTTTAAAAATTTTTTTAATGTTTACTTATTTTTGAGAGAGAGAGAGAGAGAGAGAGAGAGAATGAGTGGAAGAGGAGCAGAGCAAGAGGGAGACACAGAATCCAAAGCAGGGTCCAGGCTCTGAGCTGTCAGCACAGAGCCCGATGTGGGGCTTGAACCCACAAACCGTGAGATCATGACCTGAGCCGAAGTCAGACACTTAACAGACTGAGCCACCCAGGTGCCCCTTTCTTGCTCTCATTTGATTAGCTTTTATCTTCACATTCCATTGACAGGACATATCATTCACTCTCTACTCCAGTGTTCCACCATTTTGGTGACTCAGCACTTTGCCTCCACTGCTTTCACTTCCTGCTACCAGTGAAAACCGCCTCTGTACCCTTGCGTCACAGGCTTCCATTTACTGCCTTATTTCTGTGCCCGTCAGGTCCTCTTATTTTCCACCAGCTATGTCTGTCTTTGAGTTAAACTCCCTGGAGAGAGACAGCATCTGACTGCAGTATGCATTGGGTGCCCAGGGAACATCCTTACTATGCATTGTTATGGGTACAACCAACTCATAAGCTGCTGGCCAGATGATAAATGACTGCCTTTGGCTCAAAGACCTGCCCTTAGCCAATTAGCTGTGCTCGTGGTAACACTATCGCCTGGTACAAAGCATGATAACTGCTGTATAAAAGATCATTCATTCATTCCAAGAGAGTCTGATTATGGCTTCAGGCAGAGTGTACATGAACAAAACTGGCTGAGGGTTATGTCTGAGAATGACATTTGGTCCTTACTGAGCCGATATACTTGAATGTGTGAAGCACGCATGGCAAACCACCCTACATATTCTTCTTTACTTTTCTTCTTCCCAAGAGCTCTTTCCCCCTTTTATAACTGGAGGAAAGAGAAGCTTTGAGTATGTGCTCGATTTGCATTGGCAGGTTTTTATTCCTGCCGTGTTGTTACTACTGGACTTTACTGAACAGAAAGTCTTGCAAATTTAGATTCCAAGTGAATGATATGGTATTCTCCCACCTTCATGAGTGGTCCATTGCACGTGAAGCATTTCAGTGAATGATTTATAAATTGTTATTCGCTACTAGTTCTATAAAACCACTTTCTTCTCAAGAGAATTTGAAACAAGGAATGGCCACTTTTGAGTCCATTTTTTTCAGGAAGTTCTTCAAAGGTTTTTAGTTAATTTTGAATTACTTATACTCATGTATTTATCATTCATTTTTCATATTTACTGAGCCCCATCTACTTTTTAGGCATTGCAGGATTATGTATCTTGTATAGATAGTCTGATTTCCAAAGCAAAATTGTTATGTCTAAACCCCCAAATTACTTTACGGTAGATATACTGATAGATAAAATGCTCAGAGAGGCATAATTTCAATAACAAAGATCGCTAGACTCAAAGAGAAAATCACTAGGCTGGAAAGCAGTCCTTTTAAGATCTGATCTCCGTAGTCTATGGAGGTAAGAACTGCTAGTTTGTAGCATTTGGACTCATCCTGATTACTAAAAAGAGTTCTAGAAGCAAGAAAAGCCACTAGGTTTTGTCTAAATCTCACAGAATATCCCTTACAAGCCAAATTCGGGCTGTATACACTAAACACATCATTGATCATTTTTTCAGATTGCTGTTCTAGTGGGAAATATAACGTTCCAGCCCGTAGTGTTTCTCACAGTGAGATAACTGACAGTCTCGTTACAAATTCATATTTCTTGGGGCGCCTGGGCGGTGCAGTCGGTTAAGCGTCCGACTTCAGCTCAGGTCACGATCTCGCGGTCTGTGAGTTCCAGCCCCGCGTCGGGCTCTGGGCTGATGGCTCAGAGCCTGGAGCCTGTTTCCGATTCTGTGTCTCCCTCTCTCTCTGCCCCTCCCCGTTCATGCTCTGTCTCTCTCTGTCCCAAAAATAAATAAACGTTGAAAAAAATAAAAAAATAAACAAATTCATATTTCTTGGATGCAATTTGCTTATTCCAAGTTCTACTTGAACTTGAAGGAAAGCAATTTCATCAGCCTAGAGATCCTCTGTGACCAGGCATAAGACGATCCAGTGTGGGGTAGACATCCCCTTCATGTCTTTCTGTGGTGCTGAATATACATGCTAGGTCATATAGTAAATACAAACAACAGTCATCAGCAACTCATTTCTGAAAGCGACTGGCATTGCGAGTTTATTCAAGACTGACCCAGATAGGGGCGCCTGGGTGGCGCAGTCGGTTGAGTGTCCGACTTCAGACAGGTCACGATCTCGCGGTCCGTGAGTTAGAGCCCCGCGTCGGGCTCTGGGCTGATGGCTCAGAGCCTGGAGACTGTTTCCGATTCTGTGTCTCCCTCTCTCTCTGCCCCTCCCCCGTTCATGCTCTGTCTCTCTCTGTCCCAAAAAAAATAAATAAACGTTGAAAAAAAAAATTTAAAAAAAAAAAAAAAAAAAAAGACTGACCCAGATAAAGCAGGTCTAGGAACAGACTGGGCTGAGGCAGTCTGCTACGAGAATCAAGTTGGATGAAACACTCAGCCAGAAGCATGGGGCAAGTAAAGAACATGTGTGTGTTGGAAAGGTGTTGTGTAGGGGTAGAAAATAAGAAAGGGGATAGGGAATGACTGGAAGTTGGGAAAAAGGGAGTTTCATTCTCAAAAGTCAAAATCCAGAGATTGAGCTCAGAAAACTAGCCCAGGAGAAATGATTTCTTCAGGATCAAGGGCTGAGAAGAGGCCCTAGCAGGTCTGGGCAGTTAAGAAGGGCTTGCTGTTCCCATTCTGTACAAGACATGTAGTGTTTCAAGATTTCTGTGATAAATTGTATTCACACTGAGCATCTTTACTGAGCCTTGCTGTGGGGTTAAGAAGCAAAGCATTGTGGACTGCTGCTGTGTTCACAAAGCAGTCACTTAAATAAATTTCCTGTATTGTTGCTAAGTGATGGTAAAAGTATCCACTGATAACCTCTGAGAGCTTTAACTGCCTTCTGGCTTCTGAAGGACCATATCGAGCATAGTAACACATCTACAAGATAAAGTTCCCGATTGGATGAGGTTAAAAATTCTCAAGCTGTCCTCATGCTTTCCCTCCTGTATTTCACCTTTCATTTTGCTGTACCACCGTCTTTTTCTAGCATCCTGAGCTAGGATGGCCCTTGACATCCACACACAGCATCTTTATCCCCATGTTGCACCCTTCACCCCATCCTCACTGTCACCAAGTTAGGAAAATGACTTCATCTCTTAGTTCGCCTGAGGCAGGGTTAGTCTTTGACTCTATCATAGAATTGGCTCACACAGAAAGCATAGATTTCTTCATCTAATTTTCCTAAACCTAATCACATATATCTTAACTAGATACCCTACCCTAGATACCCTTCCTTGTTATTGATCCCACTCTGTGTATGCTAGACTAAATTAAAAAGACTTGGATTAGCACGGTTAAAAATATGGTAACAGCCTCACCAAAAGTAGATTCAAAATGTCATCTCCAAGGCTGGGTCCTGGGCTGCCTGGTCACTGTGTTCTTAGTGCTGTCCTTATCACTGGTCCCTGGGGAGGAAGACATTTCTCAGTGTGTCTGTGTATCCTCAGGTTTTCCATCTTAGGCCATCAGTATTTTATCAGCCCCTTTCAGGAAGGGCTCTATGACATTGGGGCCCTAGATATCCAGCCTTAAGCCATCACCCATTTATCTCCAACTTTTATGAAGTTTTCGATACATATTCACTACCTAGTGAGATGCTAAGGTTCATTTGAACCTCAACATAAGCTTAGTTAGCATTGGAATCTAATCTCATTATTTATCTGTCTTTGATGACACACGCCACCTATCCCAATTTCAATTCTCTACCAGTTACTTCTAACCATGAGAAACAGAATCTCTGTCTCTTCTTTTGAAAAGTATCCACTCTCATCTGGGTCTCCCACTAAGTTCTTAGCTCATCTTTGGAACAGAGAAGCTTTTAATGAGTAATAAAACTCATATAGACAGTTTCACTCATGGTTCCAGGTTCTGCTGGGTGACTCACCTCTGAGGAAACTCTGAGGTGTCACTTTCTGGAATCCTATGCCCATTTTACAACAGCAAAACTATTTTACTTTGACTATAAATGCAGCAGATATGGTTTCCACTAAGGGAAAAGAAGACTTAGTAACTGACAAACCTAAAGTATCAATTACCCCTAAGATTAATATTGGGAAAAGCCCACAGTCTCTATTTTAAAAGTGGCTTTCTTGCCCACAAAACACATGAATCTGGCCTCCATAGGGTGTTTTAAAAATTATCGATTACCTGTTGGAGCGCCTGGGTGGCTCAGTCACTTGAGCGTCTGACTCTTGGTTTCAGCTCAGGTCATGGTCTCACATTTTGTGGGATCGAGCTGACAGCACAGAGCACGCTTGGGACTCTCTCTCTCCCTGTCTGTGGCCCTGAATAATTCTATTTATTGATAATTGATTAATAATCCTATTTATTCAGACTATATAGTATATAATTAAATATACAGTATATATAATTAGAATATACCTATAATTCTATCTATATATGCTAAGATGTATATATCCTTGAATTCATGCCGTACTTTCCTCATTGCATCCTGTTACTGGTACACGATTAATACTTAGATCACTTTTAAGATATATAAGAGATTTCCTAGAGAAGCATTTCTCAAACTTTTTGGTTTCAGGATCCCTTGTATCTTCAAAATTATTGAGGACCTCAAAGAGCTTTTGATTTTGTGGGTTCTATTTATTGATATTTTTATGTAGTATGAAAAATCTAAACTGAGAAATTTTGAAATATTTCATTAATTTATTTATAACAATAATAAACACATAAATAAGTTATTTAATGAAAAAATAATTGTTTTCCAAAAAAAAAAAGTGGCATTGTTTTTTACTTTTGGAAAAATTTTTAAATGTCTGGCTTACTAGGAGATAGTTAGATTTTCATATCTGCTTCTTCATTCAAACAATTGCTTTATGTTGTTTTGTTTCAAGTACACGAACAAAGTCTGGTCTGACAAAAATAGTAGCTGGAAAGGAAAAAGTACTTTAATAGCATTTTCATATAATTGTGATATTATATTATATCTTGATATAGTTGCAGTTTTCTAAAGATTAGCTGCAATGTGGAAACTGAAATTCTATCAACGAAGTCTTCTTATTCTGTTACATTACAATAGAATTTTCTATCTTGGATTTTTAAGTGGATCTTTTACCCATTCATAATTTTATAACATGGTGCATTGGTCATTGGGAAAAGATTGGTTCACAGACATTTGCAGATCTTCCAAATATTGGCACTTTCTTGTTATACAGTATTAAATAAATACTTGGTTATTGCATCACCTATCTAATAAAAAAGTCTTTAAGTATTTGGAAACTGCCTCTTTGTACATACAAATTTTCTAAGATTCCAAATTTTGCTTAAAAGCTTAAAATTGAATTGTATCATTGGCCATAAACAATGCCTGGTGCACAGTAGTTCAAAGGTTATATTCAGTGAAAAGAAATACAAAAGGGCATTAAACTTCAAAAAAAAATACAATCTTCTGTCTTTTTTTTTTAATTTTTTTTCAACGTTTGTTTATCTTTGGGACAGAGAGAGACAGAGCATGAACGGGGGAGGGGCAGAGAGAGAGAGAGACACAGAACCGGAAGCAGGCTCCAGGCTCTGAGCCATCAGCCCAGAGCCTGATGAGGGGCTCGAACTCATGGACCGCGAGATCGTGACCTGGCTGAAGTCGGACGCTTAACCGACTGTGCCACCCAGGCGCCCCTACAATCTTCTCTCTTTTAACACATCTTAAATTTATGTCCTGGTTGATTTTAATGCAGGTATCATCTACAATATCTTCTATCCAAGCAGTACCTGATCTAGTTGAGCCCATAAACTCTGATGCAACTTCTCTGGAGAATACCCATCCCAGCCCTTACTAGGGTGAACAGCAGTACTCACCAGGCTCTGAAGGAACATGGGAGCTACCTGGGAGGTGACAGGCTCTTTATCCATAACTTTTCCTATTTCTTTTCTCATTTCTGTTTCATCTTCCAAAGTAACTGGTTGAATACAATTCCTGAGACTATCCATGGTTCTGCTAAATGAAATGGTTTGCTTCTTTCCAGAATCTCCTTGTGTGTCATAGACACTTAACATTTCAGCTTTCTGTACTCTGCCTGAGCCAGTTACCACCCATCCACCATCTTTTTAGCTGCCAAGAATTTGTTGACTTTCTTCATCTCCTGTCATCTATTCTCTTTTCTTTTATTGTGGCTTTAGAACATGTTTATCCTTTCATTGTTGTTTTAATGAATTTGGAAAGGAAGGTGTAGAGATACATATTTGTGCTTAATCATCATAGTTTACCAGAAGTCAAGACTACTGCATGAGAATAGAATTTTCAAATTTGTCTTTCTCTTCACTTGGAACAACAACATCTAAGCCTAGAGGATTCATATCTTAGACTTGTAAGTAGGATAGCCCATCTTCTTTTGATAGTGAAGTTGTGAGACTTCCACAAGCAGGAAGAAAATAAGGAGTATAAACAGTCATTTTTATGTGTGCTAATTTCCCCTATGGATTAATGCTCATTTTGGGATGTGAATTGTCAATTCAAATACTTTGCCCATTTTTTAATTGGGTTGCTTTTTTTCTTTTTAGTATGTGTAGTCTGGATATAAGTCTTTGTCAGATGTATATATGAGTATTTTCTCCTAGTCTATGGTTTGTTTATTTTCTTAACAGTGTCTTCAAATGAGTAGAAGTTTTCAATTTGATGAAATTCAACTTCATCTGTTTTTCTTATATAATTAATGCTTTTTGGATTATCTCTAATAAATCTCTGCCTTCCAAATTTCGAAACATCTCTTACATTTCCTTCTAGAAGCTTTATGGTTTTAGATTTTACATTTAAGTTTATGACCCATCTTGATTTAATTTTTATGTAAAGCTTGAGGTACAGGTTGAGGTTCATTTTTTACCCATATATTTATTATAGTTTTTCTAGTTCCATTTGTTTAAAGGACTTTTCTTTCCCACTGAATTATCTTGAAACCTTTGTAGAAAAGTTCTGTATGTATGAGTCTATTTCCCAACTTTCTAATCTGTTCCATCAATTTATTTGTCTATACTTCTGATAATTCCACATTATCTTGATTAGTGTAGCTTTAAAATAGGTCTTAAAATCACCTTAAAAATTCGCGGGTCCGCCAAATGTTTGTGGAAACATGTTGGATTCATAGTAGGGTCAATTTCTACAAAAAAGTCCTAATGTTTTAACTGTGATTACATTTAATGTGTAGATTAATTTAGGGTGAATTGCTATCTTAACAATATTGTGTCAGTTGATCCATGAAAATTCTAAATCTCTCCATTTATTTAGATTTTTTTTATCTCTTTCAGCAATGTTTATAGTTTTCAGTGTAGAGGTCTTGCATGCCTTCTTAAAAAATGTTTATTTATTTATTTATTTATTTTTTGAGAGAGAGAGAGAGAGAGAGAGAGAGCAGGGGATGGGCAGAGAGAGGGGAAGAGAGACAGAGAGAAAGAGAGAGAGAGAGAAAGAATCCCCAGCACAGAGCTCCATCCCACAAACCATGTGATCATGACCTGAGCCGAAATCCAGAGTCAGATGCTTAACCGACTATGCCCCCCACACATCCCTTGTGCATCTTTTATTACATTTATTCTGAAATATTTTATGTATTTGTCACTATGTTTAAAAATACTTTCTAAGTGACCTTATGAAGATAAAAAGCTTCTGCACAGCAAAGGAAACAACCAACAAAACTAAAAGGCAACCAACGGAATGGGAAAAGATATTTGCAAATGACATATCGGACAAAGGGCTAGTATCTAAAATCTATAAAGAGCTCACCAAACTCCACACCCGAAAAACAAATAACCCAGTGAAGAAATGGGCAGAAAACATGAATAGACACTTCTCTAAAGAAGACATCCAGATGGCCAACAGGCACATGAAAAGATGTTCAACGTCGCTCCTTATCAGGGAAATACAAATCAAAACCACACTCAGGTATCACCTCACGCCAGTCAGAGTGGCCAAAATGAACAAATCAGGAGACTATAGATGCTGGAGAGGATGTGGAGAAACGGGAACCCTCTTGCACTGTTGGTGGGAATGCAAATTGGTGCAGCCGCTCTGGAAAGCAGTGTGGAGGTTCCTCAGAAAATTAAAAATAGACCTACCCTATGACCCAGCAATAGCACTGCTAGGAATTTATCCAAGGGATACAGGAGTACTGATGCATAGGGGCACTTGTACCCCAATGTTCATAGCAGCACTCTCAACAATAGCCAAATTATGGAAAGAGCCTAAATGTCCATCAACTGATGAATGGATAAAGAAATTGTGGTATATATACACAATGGAATACTATGTGGCAATGAGAAAAAATGAAATATGGCCTTTTGTAGCAACGTGGATGGAACTGGAGAGTGTAATGCTAAGTGAAATAAGCCATACAGAGAAAGACAGATACCATATGGTTTCACTCTTATGTGGATCCTGAGAAACTTAACAGGAACCCATGGGGGAGGGGAAGGAAAAAAAAAAAAAAGAGGTTAGAGTGGGAGAGAGCCAAAGCATAAGAGACTGTTAAAAACTGAGAACAAACTGAGGGTTGATGGGGGGTGGGAGGGAGGGGAGGGTGGGTGATGGGTATTGAGGAGGGCACCTTTTGGGATGAGCACTGGGTGTTGTATGGAAACCAATTTGTCAATAAATTTCATATATATAAAAAAAATACTTTCTAAGTGTTTTCTGCAAGTACATACAAATAAAATTAACTTTTTGGTATATTGACCTTATATACTATGACCTTTATAAATTCCTTACTAGTCCTCATAGTGTTTTATAGATTCTTTAGGAATTTCTACGTTAATAATCACATTGAGAGTAAGATGGTTTTACTTTTTTCTTTTCCGTTTTTGTTATTTAGTTTCTGTGTCTTGTTGGAGGGTTTCCCTCCCTTGGCACCACTGACAATTTGAGCTCGTCCTGTGAATTATAGAATGTTTAGCAGCATCTCTGGCCTTACCAACCAGATGCCAGTGGCACCTTCTCCCCACCCCCACCTCCCACCTCCCACCCCTCTGCCCTTTTGAATAACTTCCAGGCAGGGGGAGTAGTAAAGTCTTCAGGGGACAGAAGCTGTGGGGCAGCTGGAAATGGAGGGCAGAAAGAAACAGCAGAAGCTTGGGAGACTGAAGAAGAGAGACACAGACGCAAATAGACAAGAGGAGAGTTCCAGAAACAACATTTGGTCAGTATGATGGGAGAAGAAGTGTTCAAGAACAGGGATTGCTGTCACAGGAGGAATGATGTCTCAGTTTCTGCAAGTCCAGAAATGCCAAAATTAAGAAGTTTAGATTTTCTTCTTTAGGTCAATGGCTTTTTTATCCTTTTATCCCTCTTTCCCTACTTCAATCCCTTCCTTTCTTTCTGTTATTTTTTTCAAATGTCAGCAGAGCCCTCAAGAAATCAAATTAAATCTTACACGGATGACTGGTATTGAAAATAGATGAAATCAGAGAATCATCAAAATATACTCTGCAGGGAGGAACCCTGGAACCTGCCACATGATCTTGCCGTTGACATGGCTCCTGGGGCTCCTCTGTGGCACCCCCAGTGTTCTTTGAAATACAGAGACAAACCGCGACTTTAGGAAATGAGGAGTCATTAATGGATTTTGAACTGAGAAGGCAAGCCTTTTCCTAGCTGTGAGCCTTAAGAAAGTTATTTAGCCTCTCTGGGGCTCATTTTCTCTTTTGTAACATGTAGATAATAATACCTTCTAGAGAGGTTATAACAATTAGAAACAAAGTACTTGGCAGAGTGCCTAGCGTGTAGGTGTTCAAATAAATGTAATTGCAAAGTTAATGATCATGACGATAATAATGGAAACAGAGAATGTCACCAGGCACGGAGTTCCAAATTCCCAAAGTCATTATAAGATCTATGTTTGTGATTGGATTCTTGGCTGACCCCAAAACCAAATTCAGAAGACTCTTAACACTCTGGAGCCACCGTAAGGACCTGCTGCTTGTGTGTATATGCCTCTGGCTGGCTCTGGGTATCTAGGGAACGTTCTACCTGAGACTCTTTTGAGTCGGGAGATACACTGAGATACACTGAGATAGACTGAGAGTTCTACCTGAGACTCTTTTGAGTCGGGAGATACACTGAGCTTGAGACTGACTCTGCAGTGGCTCTGGGTCCCCTGGCATGCTTCCACCTAGAAGGCCGCTCTGGTATGTACCTAGTATATCCACAAAGCAAGGAACTACCCCCACTCCACACTGAGCACGGCACAACTCAGCATTCCCTACTCCAGATGGATCCCTGCTCCAACTGCAGAGCTTTGGGAAAAGCAACAAGTTACATTCTTACCCCTTAAGACTGCCCATGTGTCATTATATGGACAGAATACATTTGCATTCATCTTAGTTATGTGCACGTTATCTGTGGATATTCACCTTTTAGAATTCACTTACCATTTATTTATCACAAATGTAACAAATTGATATTGAGTGCCCAGTGTGTGCCAAGCACTGGCTTAGGTACACGTTGAAAATACACTGACAGACGAGCCTGCAGAGTAAACATTATATAAATGCTAGTGGTATGTAGATGTCATACATTTATCAAACAGAACTATATATGTATATATATACACACATGTTTACATTTATATATATAAACTCAAAAGAGATTTAACGGGGAAAGTCAAAGCCGACTTTCCGATGTGTTTGTGTCTTTCCAGGGTGACTTGTAAGGCACTACCAACGCCATCTGCTCCAGAGCAGAAAGACTACTTAATAGCCAAAAGCAGCTGCCAGCTTAGGCTTCAATGTACTCTCTCAGTTCCCTCCAGGATGACCTGATGTGACCACCCTTCTAGGTAAAGAGGATTCTATCTCCATTTGACAATAAATCCTTAACCTGAGGAAAGAGGAGTCATGTCAGCCTGGCTGACTTTAAGTCCCAGGAGGGCGGAGGTTTTACAACTAACTTAGCTCTACCTGGAAAAGGCCATGTGTCAATCATTCAGAGGGGTAAATGTGGTTTGTCTGGTTTGGGGTCTGATTGTTTCAGTACCGCGATGTGAGGAAGGATAATATTTCTGAAATATTAACGTGTTTCTTTTCCCTAATATTTTGAGATGCAGTAAAACTGGTGGCTAATCCCTAGGAAGGGGGTGTGGGCAGGTGTGAAGGAAGGGGTGGGCTGGGGAAGAAAGGGGAGTGAAATGCATTGGCTTCAAGACCTTTTCTATTATTATTTTTTTTTAATCTTTGAGAGACAGAGTGCAAGTGGAGGAGGGGCAGAGGGAGACACAGAATCCGGAAGCAGGCTACAAGCTCTGAGCTATCAGCATGGAGCCCCATGTGGAGCTCGAACCCACGAACTCTAAGCTCATGACCTGAGCCAAAGTCAGATGCTTAACCAACTGAGCCACCCAGGCACCCCAAGACTTTTTCTGTTCTTAAATTTGAAATAAAAATTAGTTTTGCTATAGAAAAACAAATTAAATCCCCTGCATAACCTGACATCGTGGGGTAAGAGCTCAAATTGCCTCAGAGACTTTTTGGGGGTTTAGCCAACAATTAAAGTATCTCAGCGCTAATCGATATACAGTAGGAAACTTTGGCAAATTGCTTAATAATGGTAACAAGATCATTGTAAGAAATCTAGGAAATGCCAAAGTGCTTAAATAAAGTGAAAAAACCATTTGTAACATTTGTACCCTTTTCCTTTCAGTATATTCTTTCTGCTTTTTAGAAAACATAATTGAAATTATACTGTATATAAAATTTATCTTACTGTCTTATCCGAGAACGTTGCTTAAAGAACATTTTCTGTCATTAAAAATATTTACATATTCTTGGGGCGCCTGGGTGGCTCAGTCGGTTGAGCGTCCAACTTCAGCTCAGGTCACGATCTCGCGGTACGCGAGTTCGAGCCCCACGTCGGGCTCTGGGCTGATGGCTCAGAGCCTGGAGCCTGCTTCCGATTCTGTGTCTCCCTCTCTCTCTCTGCCCCTCCCCCGTTCATGCTGTGTCTCTCTCTGTCTCAAAAATAAATAAACGTTAAAAAAAATTAAAAAAATATTTACACATTCTTTTAAATTAATTATGTTATATTGCAAAATTAACCCATGTTCATTGCAGAAAATTTAGAAAAAAGAGGAAATAAATAGTCCTAACTCAAGAAAATCACTATTAACTTAGTTATTAATATAGTTATCATATTAATATAGAGCCATAGGCAAGAGTTTTACCTATAAAAGCCTCATTTTCTTTATCTTTAAAATAGAGATAATAGTATCTTCCTTATAGGGCTGTTGTAAGAAATTCCATATAAATGTAAAATGTTTCTCACAGTGCCTGACATATCATCAGCACATATTTATAATTTTATACTAATTAAAAAATTTTTTAATGTTTATTTATTTTTGAGAGACAGAGAGCGTGCGAGCAGGGGAGGGGCAGAGAGAGGGAGACGCAGAATCCAAAGCAGGCTCCAGGCTCTGAGCTGTCAGCACAGGGCCCGACGTGGGGCTTGAACCCACAAACTGTGAGATCATGACCTGAGCCAAAGTTGGACGCTTAACCGACTGAGCCACTCGGGTGCCCCTATGCTAATTTTAAACAAAATATTATCAACCTTTATAAATTGTTCTACAACCTGCTTTGTGTTTTAACTGAATAATATATATCAGGAAATTTTTACATGTTAACAAACATAAACCTGCAATATAATTTGAATAACTACATGGTGTTTTTTTTCCATGACTATGTATGAGACATTAGGTTGCAAACATGATTTAAAAAAAATTTTTTTAACGTTTATTCATTTTTTGAGAGACAGAGAGAGACAGAGCATGAGCAGGGGAGGGGCAGAGAGAGAGGGAGACACAGAATCCGAAGCAGGCTCCGGGCTCTGAGCTGTCAGCACAGAGCCCGACGCGGGGCCCGAACTCACGGACTGTGAGATCATGACCTGAGCCGAAGTCCGACGCCCGATCGAGTGAGCCACCCAGGCGCCCCCACACATCATTTTTAATGTTTGCATAATATGCCATCATGTGTATGTGCTATATTGTATTTACACTATGTTGTGTGTTATGATCCAGCTACCTGGGGACAGTGAAACCATGTTAACGGTAATCAAATATATTTTTCTGACTCTTCCAACTTTTTTTGCTGGCCTTTAGGCCCTCTTCAAAGATGACTCGTGTCATTTCTAGGAGTCCCCAAGGGATTCATCTATTCATTCAATTAACAAACATTGAGCTCACACCATGTTCCAGACATTGTGCCAAGGATGCGATAGAAGAAAGACACAGCTGCTGTTCTCTTGGTGTCTTCAATCTAAAATGGAAGACACCAGACCTTAATCAAACAATCACTTAGGGAATCAAATGCAAGCTATGTTCAGTGCTAAGAAGAACAAGTAGATTGCTATGGTAACAATGGCAGATGGATTTGACCTTGGCTGGGGCTCAGGGAAGGTCTCCGAGGCAGTTCCTGATTGAGATAAGATCAGGAGGGTGGAGGAGTTCATGAGGTCTGGGTGAAGGGGTTCTGAAGAAAGTGAGGGTCATGTCCAGCAAAAGGAACAGCAAGGGCAAGAGCTCTGTGGAAGGAGGACACCCGGTGTGCTTGGAGAAATGTCTGGGGCTTGAGTGAACCCATGCTGGAAACAACACGTGCCATCTGTGGTGGCAGCATACCAGGCATGTCTTTTAAAACGTGTTTTGTTTTTTGTTTTTTGTTTTTTACTTTTCAGGTACAGAGGGGCCAACTGATGAGGGGGCAATTGCCATTGAAAAGATAATTTATTATACCCACAGGTCGCAAGAGGAAGGGACACATGAGGAGGCACCACGGTCAGTCAGAAGGCTGAGGGAATGTGGGAGACACATGGGCAAGAGCCTTTGTTGTGGTTTCTGTGGGAAGGAATGGGCAAGGCAGCGTATGCAGTTTAGGATTGGCAAATCTGAATAATTTCAGCGGTCTCTGAGGCAAAGGGGCTGTCCCTAATTATCTGGTACCTGGTTCTGGGGGGTCACTGAGGCCAGGAAATAGTGGCCCTGAGTGTGAGAGGCCATAGAGGAGGTGGGTGGTAGTGTGGGCTCTGGATGGGTTGGTTTGCATATGAAAGTCACACCTACCGGCATGTTGTTTGCTATCTCTAGAAATTGTCTAGCCCTGGGAAAGGATTCCTTCCAGATTCAGCAAGCCCCAAGATGTCAAAGGATCAAAAGTATAGAGTAAGAGACACAATTAATACAGTATATTGGAGGAACATCAGGGAGAACAGTCAAAATAGAGTTAGCAAGAGGGACAGATGACGAGGAAGGATGATATTTCTCGATGTTTATGAGAGACTTGAATGAAAACAGATCCTTGCAGTTTTTGTAGTCCTTTTCCCCTTTGGGCACAAGCATACAGCTGATCGGAGGGCTAACCTGGATGACAGAAACATCTGCACTCAGAAGTGTCCCAGCAAGTGAGGTGTTCATCTTGGGTTAAGCCTGGGTGCTGGGTCTCTTCCTTGGGAATACATTTTTTCTTACGTTCGTTGGTCAAATAGGCCCTAGAGCAGTGATTCTCAACCAGGAGCTATTCTGTGGAATATAGGACATTTGGCAATGTCTGGAGACATTTCTGGTTGTCACAACTTGGTGGAGAGTGCCAATGGCATTTAGTGTGCTGACATCAGGGATGGTGCCAAACACCTTAAAATGCATGGGACTGCCTCCCCCCCCCCCCCCCCATAACAGAGCATTATCTCCCTCAAAATGTCAGTAGTGCAAGACTGCCCTCAGTGTCTGTATCCTGGAAGTGACCAGGACCAGAGTTTAAGCTATGGTCCTTCACAGCAGAATTTTTTCATTAATAATCACCCTGCAGTGGACATATTGTATTCATCATTTTTATAACTTTTTGTTCAGTCTCAAGATGTATCTTCCCTGTTTCTTCCCTCTATGTCTGTTTCTGGAAAAGAAGTTCTGGGGAGCATATGTGGAAAAAAAAGACTTAATCTACTATCTGATAGGACAGTGACAAAGACCTTTCGGTCACAGTCTCCTATTTGTCTACCTTTTGAGTGTCCCTATTACTTAATGAGTTCAAGTCAACAAGTCTTTAATGACTGTCTGCCATATACTTAGCATGTGTCATTTTCTGGAAATCTAGCACAGTGCCTGATGCAATGCTCATAAGTACTTGGCCCATGAGAGCATACATTATCTTATTTACTTCTCCCAATAGCCATATTATGGGCGGATTAATATACCTCAGCTTATATATGAGTAAATAAAGGCTTGGAGAGTTGAATCATGCCTCGATGACATGGCTAGGATGTAGTAGACTCGATTTGAACCCAAGTGCATGGTCTGACCCCCAAAGCCAATGCCCCTCTTGTGGAACTCCGTGACTCCTTCCTGTTGATGAAAACTGGGGACCACAATTCTTTATCCCATTAAGAACTATGCTGTGGTTGGCTCTTTTAATTTAGAAGATTCTGGTAAGCTCATTCAGCTTCCTGTAAAAAAAAGTAAGTACAGTCCTGGATGAAAGGAAAAATATTAACCAAGGGAATAAACAGGCCTCATAATGGCTTGACTCCCACTCTACCAGAAAGTCTGACTTTGAAAAACTCTGATTCCAACATAATTAGTACCTTAGTTGAGATCCTATTAAGTAACAGAGATTGATAATGGATAATGGCAAAGTTAGGGGACATTTCCCAACATTACGCAAGTTTTATTCTACAGATTGCTTCCTGGGAAATTAAAGAGATTCCCATTGAGCCTGAGGTGAGCCTTGAATTTCACAGAAGATGGAAAGGCTCATCAGAGTAGGCCTATTCTTGCTCTTGATATAAATTACTTGTCCTCAGATGTCAGCCCCTTTCTTACCCCTCAGACTATCTCTTGTTTCTCCCATATTGTCAGTGTTTTGTTTTGTTTTTTTTTAATATATCCTTCTGTATGGTTTTAATGTTTTTTTTCCTATTATGCCCCTATTCCCTCTATAAACTAAGACTTGAGTTAGCTAGTTAAATAATCTTTAGTAACTACATGGAACTATACCCTATGGTAGAGTTTTAAAAATAAGATGCAGGGGCGCCTGGGTGGCGCAGTCGGTTAAGCGTCCGACTTCAGCCAGGTCACGATCTCGCGGTCCGTGAGTTCGAGCCCCGCGTCAGGCTCCGGGCTGATGGCTCGGAGCCTGGAGCCTGTTTCCGATTCTGTGTCTCCCTCTCACTCTGCCCCTCCCCCGTTCATGGTCTGTCTCTCTCTGTCCCAAAAATAAATAAACATTGAAAAAAAAATTTATAAAAATAAGATGCATAAAGCAAGTGGCAGAAGAGTATAGAAGATGTGATTTCAACTGTGCTATAAAAAGGAAATATATTTTAATATGTACAAAATATGTCTGGACTAAGACAATGGCTCATCAGAGAGAAGAGGGGCTGAAGAGGTCAGACAGTGGTAGGATGTAGGTGACGTTTGCTTTTTAAAGGTTTTACGAACTAGTCCACTTCCCAGGTAGAATTCTATAGGTGACAAGATGCCATTTTGAAGGATCATGCCTTATCTATAATTTAAGGCATCAGGTTCTTCATTTGTTTACTAAAGGTTATACTTTAATTGCAGGTACTAGAGACTCCTGATAAAATACTTAAGTCTTTCACAAACTGCTTTACACACCAGGGATCCACACTCTGATTTCAGAATGGCTACACCTTCCACCAAAGAATGTAACGCATCTTCTTTGGGCTACTGTATTACACTTTTTAGGTCGATGCCCACTTAGTTGGCACATTTCTGTTGACCCCTAACAGTGCTGATTTTGCTACTATCACTGGGCACAGACAGCTTTGTATGATCACCATCCTGTCCCTACCCAACAAAAATGAGACAAGTCATTTAGCCACTGATCTCAGCTGACAGTAGAATCAGTAAATCTTTGCAATGGTGGGTTTGCCAAGCACAGCTCTCTGGCACTACAAGTGTACTGACCAGTTCGAGAGAGAGTCTCCGGCTCACACCATTCACTCTGCACCCCTGACTATCTTTCCTCTTCTGGTCCAACTTTTTTTTTTTTTTCATGATCATATTGCAGTCTCTGCTGAAATTTAAGAAAGACTAAAAATCAGGGACACCTGTTGTAGTTGGAAATGACCATGTTGTCTGTGTTATAGTGGCCATTGAGCCTGACAGCTGCACAAATGCAGGGCCAGTCAGGGTCTCCTTCAGTAGAAGTGACTTCTCTGTTTGGAAAAAAAAAAAATGCCAACAGAAACTCAGAGCCTGGACTGTTGCTGTGGCTTTGCCTGCTTGCTTGTTCACTTGCTTGGTTTTACAGAAAGAATATTTTCTGGTTTGTCTCAAAGTGGGGAATCATAAAAATAATATGTATATATACATTTACATATTTTATTTTATCTTAAAACACAGGTGCCTATTTTCCAGTGACTCATGTAGGGCCAAGGCTTGATTTGAGGGTGGACATGCTGTTTGGAGTCATAGAGTTGCCCCTTTTAAGGAAACCCCTTTCTGATGTACCATGCACCATTTCTAGAAATGTACCATTTCTAGGTTGGATTTCTTTAAAGTGGAATTAGAACTCCAAGCTCCTTGTGGAACAGTCTGAAAGTAGATTCCATTTAGATTTATACAATCTTTCCCCACAGAGTTTACTTCCCCATACATAATTCCACAGCAATATTCTTAGTTAGTTGTTTTTACTAAGTCTTTCCAAAGCATTCTCCTTAGTATTTGTAGAAAAAAGGGCTCTCATTTCATTGTATTTCACTGGCTTATATAATACGTAATTAAAGGAATGTAATCAGGGCACCTAGGTGGCTCAGTTGGTTAAGCATCGAGCTCTTGATTCCAGCTCAGGTCATGATCTCAGGGCTTGTGAACTGGAGCCCCATGTTGGGCTCCATGCTAACAATGCAGAACTTGCTTGGGATTTTCTCTCTCTCTCTCTCTCTCTCTCCCTCTCTCTCTGCCCCTCCCCCCACTCACACTCTCTCACTCTCAAAATAAATAAATAAACTTTAAAAAAAAGAACATCACCAACACATACAACTGCATTGAGTGGTTTGGGGACAAAGTCCAACTGATCCTTGGACAATAGGCAGCACAGTTTGAGGGGGTGGAGCAGGGAGGTGACTGAGCAAGCAGCCAGAAGCAATGCCCAGCTACCACTGGAGCATCAGTCAATAAGTCTTCCTTAACTCTGGGAAAAGGTGGGTTCATGGGATACCTACTGCTCATTAGTCTCTTTTAGGGTCTTGCAATGCATTTTAAGCAGCATTGATGGGGTCTTATGCAGAAGAATAGAATATCTGACAGGTATGGAAGTGTTCTTGGGGAATCACATTCATCCCCTCTCTGCCCCTTTTATTCCCCTGAGGTGGCCCTTGAGAAACATCTGGAACACCTAGGGCTGTGTGAAGCACAATATGCAAACCTTGGACAGAGTCCAATTCTTTCACAATGAAATAATAAACTGAAATCTAAAGATATTGTGGCCAGAATTCAGTTTTCCTGGTTCCCGAGCTTACACTTTTTCTGCTATGTTTTCTGACTTTTATTTCCCATGTGACTTGAGGCTGCCCCTCCTCGGGTTTTTCTGCCATCTGATTATCTCTGTGCGGCAGCCCAGAGGCCAGGAAGGAACAGAGTGGAATGGGCTCAGCATGGCTCTTTCTTTTTGTATAGCTCTCTGAACTTCTTGCCACTAGCATCGAATCCCTATGAATCAGTGTGTGGTGGGAGAGGCATGACTTTCTTGCTGACCTTTCCACCAAGACTGTTACTTTCAAACACTTCGTGGGCTGCAGAAGTGTTTTTATTGCTCAATATGTGGTCCCACTTTCACCTCCAAATTGCTCCCAGGGGAGGTAACATCTAAGTGGGGCTTGCTCAGGAGAAGGGGGCAGAGGAGTGGAAGGGCAGTCTAGGCAAAGCAAACATCAAACACAAAGACCTTGACTTGACATGAACCAGTACATTGTTTCAGAAGCAGAAGGTGAGAGCAGGGGTCAAAATCACGAAGGGTCCTATATCCACGCTAAGAAGTGTGGATTTTGTCCTGAAGGCACTAGAAAGTTATTAAAGGATTACAAGCAGAGGGATGACATGGCCAGGCTTGTGATTTATATGGATCACCCTGTCAACGCAAGAAAATGGATGGTGGCGGTAGGAGGGACTAAAAGCAAAGAGGCCAGATAGGAGATGGATGGCTAGAGTAACTCAGGAGAAAGATGATACAGCCCTGAACTAAGGTTTTAACAACATGGATAGAGGGGAGGAGGCAGATTCCAAGAGAACACTTTCTGATGCTGACTAGAAAGTTGCATTAAAGTGGCTAAAACAATTTTCAGGAGCATGAAAGAGAGTATGGATGTGATCAAGCTTCAGATTCAATTGCGAGGAATATTTCAGAGCTTCTAGTCTTCCTATCAGGGCCTCCATGTATGGCTGGACGTGTTGTACACTACTGTGCACTACAGAAGGTGCTACTGACACAATGCAGTGTCCTCAGACTGCAGCCCCTTCAGGTTGTGCAATGCTACCATCTTGCTTCCTATGGTTGTGCAAACAAAAATTTCCAGAGAAAGTCTATGTAGCTTCCTGACAAATGTCATGTGAGGTATCGAAGCCCACCTAAATAGAAGAGGTAAGGTAAGGCAAGATTACTACCAGTAGCTTTTAGGGTCTAATGCAAAGCTGAAACAGTCCTTGCTCCACACAGGTGCTGGGAAAAGAGCAGAGTTCAGATGGCTGCAGGCTCTCAGGCAGTTGGGGAGGGACACAGGAGGTGGTACAAAGCACTTGGCATCAGAAGAGCCTGAGACAGAACTTCCACTGATGCGGTACAAGTCTGAAACATAGAAAACAGCCCCACAAAGGACATCCTACCGTGGTGCCCAATTCAGGGGCTCAGGGGAACTTGGAAGAGTCTTTACAGTGGCAAGCCCCTCAGCAGGATCTGCACCCACACACCAAGAGGCATTTTCTTTCCATTCTGTATTTGGAAAAGGTTGTGGTTTGTGCCCCTCCCTTTGCTTCGCGTTAGCCAGTAAGGATGGTAATTCTTCTAGAAGCAGATGCTTTGTTTGTTCACAGTTCATGGTGTGTATGAAATAGATGAAGAAGTAAATGAGTATGTGCAACTGTCCTTCAGTTTACACAAATTAATATATTTCTAAGAAGTTGTGGGTGTACTGCATCCAAACCAAATGTCAACACAGGTTGGAAGTCTCTAACAGATGAAAATTGGAAGTGAACATGCCATGTGCTGTGCAGATCATATGGTCAGTGCCTACCAGTGCCGGCCTCATAGCGGAGGCTCCATGAGCACTCACTGAACTCACAAATAAATGGGTTATGTTAACTAAGCATTTCCGCACAAATTATCTCATTTGATCCCAACAAGTCTGTGAAGTAAGTGTTGTTATCTTTGTTTCACAGAAGAGAAAACAGAAGCTCTGGAAGTTTCACTGATTTACGTGCTCAGGGTCACACAGCTACAAAATGCTGTAGCTGGGACATTAATTGAGATCTTTTGATTCTTTCCACCGCTCGACAGCTGTTTGTAAAAGCTTTGGTCGGCACAATTCTGATTTAAAGGAACCTACTGAGTAATCCTCTGGTAAAGAAGAAAACCGTGCCTGATGCATATTTTGTAAGCCATTTTTTGGTATTATTTTGGATTTTCTCAGAGTGGGGCTCTCATCTTGTAAATGCATAAATGCATAAATGCCTAGTTTACACTCATTTTGAAGACTGAGTAACTGTAGCACATAAAGGACACACAAATGGCTGGTAACCACAAAAAGGGAAAAAGGAAAAAAAGCAATATGAAAAAAAAAAGACTTCTTCCCTTCTTTTGACCGATTAGAATCCACTTCTCTTGTATGTAGCCAGCATTACGTAATGTTTTATTTCTTGTCTCTGTCTGGTTCAAGGCTGAAATATTTGCTTTCTAAAATTGAGACCCTAATTTGTTGGGTTGATTTGATAAACTAATGATGTAGAAATTGGTTCCGAGGAGGAATGAAAACATTCCCCCCCTCCCCCCCACCAAATCACAGGTGCTGAAAGCCATAGATGAAGGAAGTTGCAAGCTTCCTTCTATGTAAAAATGGAAGCAGTTAAGCCTCCTAGGGCAGGAAGCTGGTCTCAGAAAGTGTTACCTCTCACTCATACCACAGCAAGTGGGCTTTGCCCATGTGTGGTTATTCAGATTCCCACGCCTCTCCCACCTGCTAGGGGCCTGGGGGGCCCAAGGCAGCTCAAAACTTCACATCCTCTGGTGGTGACCCCCAAGCCTCCCGCTGGAGACAGTGTTCTTGTTCCCTGTCCCCAACTGCTGTTGACCATTGCGTGCTTGGTGAGCTTTCTCTCCTGATCTTTTTTTAGGTAAGCGTGAACAGAAGCCCAAGGATCAGGTGCTGGCTGCAGAACAAAGATGTTTACTTTCCACCAGGATCAAAGGTGAACATAAACCAAAAATAAGTACAGCACCTTTACCATCAGAGTCTTTCAGACAATAAAGCAGAACATATTTTGAGAATTATATCAGCAGACACTGCTCAGGAGAATTTGTCTAAAGCAATGATTATCTTAATTTGATCTACCCCGTCCTTATTTGACTAGCGGAAGTGTCATTTCACGGATGAAGGACAGCAGACCTCAGCAGCCTGGTTGAAGGCGGTGTTTTTAAGAATTTCAGAGGCCTCCACCTTGTTTGTGGTTAAACTTTATTCATTCAGCTTTCCCTGACTCAGTGCTTCCTCCAATTAATTTGTGTTGAGCAGAAACATTGAATATCAAATTGAAAACGAAAAGAAAATTTGCTGAGTATTTTAGTTGATAAAAGAGAGTCGAGAAAGATCTGAATACATACATGCATGCATAAAATTTTGATGGAGGTGGTGGTGTATTTTCCAGCAAGCAAACTGCAAATTCACAATGGTGTTTATTGAAGTGCACTATATTTAGCAAAGGCAGGTCTGATGGAGCTTGGCTTTGAGAGGGCTGTTTGATCCTTCCTTTCATCACTGTGTGGTGGGGAGGACCTTGGCGAGGCCTGGGTAGAGAGAAATCACCACCAGGGCTTCCACTGCACGAACCTCCGCTCTCGGGACCAAACATAGCCCTGCTGCTTCAGGAAGGTTTGCATAAAAGGGATTGGTTTTCATTTGATTCTGCAAGTGAACTCCCTGGGAGAGCCTGGCAGAAAGGAAGAGAATAAGAAAGAAAAAAGATTCTTAAGCAGTTCTGGCCAGCTTCCAAATGCTTCAAGCTGACAGCACAAGTGGTTTAATCTGCTTCTTTAGAGCTGAAGACTTGCTTAACTTTCAAGGCCACAAACCAGGGACTTAATGAGCGATCGCTTGAAATTCTGAATTTTTTTTTTTTTTTTGGTAAAAAACAAAACCAAAACCAAAAACCAAGATATTATGCTTGAGTTATACTGCATTAATTTTTTTAATCATAGAAATGTTGGTCGATCTCCTTTACTTAAAAGACATTTTAAAAATTGTAAAAATTCATGACTTCTCTGAGAAAGAATCATGTTGCATCTGTTGCTACCATATGATTACATTAGAACTGTTGAAGACAAAAAGATAACCCTCTTCAAAATGAAATTGAGTTGGATCTAAAATAATTGTTATTTATTTGCTGACCATTTACCATGGGTGGGCATTAATCTTGGTTTGTTACAAAGATAAAAAGCAATGAAACATATTCACTGTTCTCAGGGCCTCACAATTGAACAGGGAAAGCACAAATTTATGGCTAAGTGGAAGATACATATTCTAATTTTCATACAATGCAATGAACATTACATAAAAGGTATGGGCAAGACACTGTGGAAACAAGAAAAGGTAGCAGTGAATTCAGCTGAGCAGAAGTCTGTTTTGGTTTCAAGTGGATATTAACATTGAAGCTGGGCTTTAAAGAGATACTAGCTAACAAGACCTAGGAGTAACGCCAGGACCAAATGGGGACATATTGTATAGCACTTGCTAACAGTGAGGCCAGCTCTATTCAGGTAAGGAGACTGGGCCAGAAACGGGATTACTCAACAGCCACCACCTATCCAAGCCGCATCAGATCCTATCTGAGCTGGAATGCTAGGCTACTCTCATCCTCTCATCCTTCTATAGAAGTCTTTTCTCCGCAGTGTATCAAGACTCACCCCCTTACTATCTAAATCATGTATTTCTTTTTTTTTTTTTTTTTTAAATTTTTTTTTTTCAACGTTTATTTATTTTTGGGACAGAGAGAGACAGAGCATGAACGGGGGAGGGGCAGAGAGAGAGGGAGACACAGAATCGGAAACAGGCTCCAGGCTCTGAGCCATCAGCCCAGAGCCCGACGCGGGGCTCGAACTCACGGACCGCGAGATCGTGACCTGGCTGAAGTCGGACGCTTAACCGACTGCGCCACCCAGGCGCCCCATGTATTTCTTTTTTTAATTATGTATTTTTATTTTTTAATTTACATCCAAGTTAGTTACATATAGTGCAATAATGATTTCAGGAGTAGAATCCTGTAATTCACCCCCTACATATAACTCCCAGTGTTCATCCCAACAAGTGTCTTCCTCAATGACTCTTGCCCATTAGCCCGTCTCCCCACCCGTAACCCCTCTGGCAGCCCTCAATTTGTTCTCTGTGTTTAAGAGTCTCTTATGTTTTGTCCTCTGCCCTGTTTTTATATTATTTTTGCTTCCCTTTCCCTATATTCATCTATTGTGTATCTTAAATTCCACATATGAGTGAAGTCATATGATGTTTGTCTTTCTCTGACTGACTAATTTCACTTAGACTAATACCCTCTAGTTCCAACTATGTTGTTGCAAATCACAAGATTTCATTCTTTTTGTTTGCTTCGTAATACTCCACTGTATACGTATACCACATCCCCTTTACCCATTCATCTGTCAGTGGACGTTTGGGCTCTTTCCATACTTTGGCTATTGTTGATAGTGCTGCTATAAACACGGGGGTGCATGTGCCCCTTTGAAACAGCATACCTGTATCCTTTGGATAAATACCTAGTAGTGCAATTGTTGGGTTTTCAGTTTTTCTATTTTTAATTTTTTGAGGAACCTCCATACAGTCTTCCAGAGTGGCTGCACCAGTTGCATTCTCACCAGCAGTACAAAAGAGTTCTCCTTTCTCTGCATCATTGCCAACATCTGTTGTTGCCTGACTTGTTAATTTTAGCCATTCTGGCAGGTGTAAGGCGGTATCGCATTGTGGTTTTGATTTGTACTTCCCTAATGATGAGTGATGTTGAGCATTTTTTCATGTGTCTGTTATAGCCATCTGGATGTCTTCCTTTGAAAAGTGTCTATTCATGTCTTTTGCCCATTTCTTCACTGGATTGTGTTGAATTTGACAAATTGTTTATAGATTTTGGGCACTAACCCTTAATCTGATGTGTCATTTGCAAATATCTTCTCCCATTCCGTTGGTTGATTTTTAGTTTTGCTGATTGTTTCCTTCGCTGTGCAGAAGCTTTTTATCTTGACAAGATCCTAATAGTTCATTTTTGCTTTTGTTTCCCTTGCCTCTGGAGACGTGTTGAGTAAGAAGTTGCTGCGGGCAAGATCAAAGAGGTTTTTGCCTGCTTTCTCCTCAAGGATTTTGATGGCTTCTTGTCTTACTTTTAGGTCTTTTATCCATTTTTGAGTTTATTTTTATGTATGCTGTAAGAAAGTGGTCCAGGTATATTCTTCTGCATGTCACTGTCCAGTTTTCCAACACCATTTGCTGAAGAGGCTGTCATTATTCCACGGGATATTCTTTCCTGCTTTGTCAAAGATTAGTTGGCCATACATTTGTGGGTCCATTTCTGGGTTCTCTTCTCTGTTCCATTGATCTGAGAGTCTGTTTTTGTGCCAGTACCATACTGTCTTGATGATTACAACTTTCTAATACATCTTAAAGTCCAGGATTGTGATGTCTCCAGCTTTGGTTTTCTTTTTCAGGATTGCTTTGGCTATTCAGGGTCTTTTCTGTTTCCATACAAATTTTAGGATTGTTTGTTCTAGCTCTGTGAAGAATGCTGGTGTTATTTTGATAGGGATTGCATTAAATATGTAGATTGCTGTGGGTAGTATCAACATTTTAACAATATTTGTTTTTCCAATCCAGGAGCATGGAATGTTTTTCCATTTTTTTTATAGCTTCTTCATTTTCTTTCATAAGCTTTCTATAGTTTTCAGCATACAGATTTTTCACCTCTTTGGTTAGGTTTATTCCTAGGTATTTTATGGTTTTATGCAACTGTAAATGAGATCAATTCTTTGATTTCTCTATTGCTTCATTACTGGTGTATAGAAATGCAACCAATTTCTGTGCATTGATTTTATATCCTGTTACTTTGTTGAATTCCTGGATCAGTTCTAGCATTTTTTGGTCAAATCTTTTGGGTTTTTCATATGGAATATCATGTCATCTGTGAAGAGTGAAAGTTTGATTTCCTCCTTGCCGCTTTGGATGCCTTTTATTCCTTTGTGTTTTCAGATTGCTGAAGCTAGGGCTTTCAATACTATGTTGAATAACAGTGATGAGAGTAGACATTCTGTCGTATTCCTAACCTTAGGGGGAAAGCTCTCGGTTTTTCCCCATTGAGGATGATATTAGCTGTGGGTCTCTTGTATATGGCTTTTATAATCTTGAGGTATGATCCTTCTACCCCTACTTTTTTTGAGGGTTTTTATCAAGAAAGATTGCTGTATTTTGTCAAATGCTTTCTCTGCATCTATTCAGAGGATCATGTGGTTCTTGTCCTTTTATTAATGTGATATATCACATTGATTTGCAGATATTGAACCAGACTTGCATCCCAGGTATAAATTCCACTTGAGTGGAGTGAATAATTCTTCTAATGCCTTGTTGGATCCAGTTAGCTAGTATCTTGATGAGAATTTTTGCATCCATGTTCATCAGGGATATTGGTCTGTAGTTTTCCTTTATAGTGGGGTCTTTGTCTGGTTTTGGAATCAAGGTCATCCTGGCCTCATATAATGAGTTTGGAAGAGTCCTTCCATGTCTCATTTTTTGCAACAGCTTCAAAAGAATAGGTATTAACTTCTCTGTAAATGTTTTGTAGAATTCCTCTGGAAAGCCATCTGGCCCTGGGCTCTTGTTTTTTGGGAAGTTTTGTAGTTTATATGTTTCTAGGAATCTATCCATTTCTTCTAGATTGCCCAATTTATTGGCATATAGTTGCTCATAATATTCTCTTATTATTGTTTGTATTTCTGCAGTATTGGTTGTGTTCTCTCCTCTTTCATTCTTGACTTTATTTATTTGGGTCTTTTCTTTTTTCTTTTTGGTTATACTGGCTAGGGGTTCATCAATTTTGTTAATTCTTTCAAAGAACCAGATCCTGGTTTCATTGATCTATTCTACTGTTTGTTGTTGTTGTTGTTGTTGTTGTTCATTTGTTTTTGATAGCATTGATTTCTGTTCCAATCTTTATTATTTCCCATTTTCTGCTGGTTTGGGGTTTTATTTGCTATTCTTTTTCCAGCTCTTTAAGGTGTAAGGTTAGTTGTATCTAAGATCTTTCTTCCCTCTTTAGGAAGGCCTGTATTGCTATTATATACTTCCCTCTTATGACCACCTTTGCTGTCTCCCAGAGGTTTTGGACTATGGTGTTATCATTTTCATTGGCTTCCATGTACTTTTAAATTTCCTCTTTAGTTAAAGAGGAACTTAAACCCATTCATTCTTTAGTAAGATGTTCTTTAGTCTTCAAGTATTTTTTGTCTTTCCAAATTTTTTCTTGTGGTTGATTTGGAGTTTGTGGTCTGAAAATATGCACAGTACGATCTCAATCTTTTTATACTTGTTGAGGGCTGATTTGTGTCCCATTATGTGATCTATTCTGGAGAATGTTCCATGTGAACTTGAGAATAATGTGTATTCCACTGCTTTAGGATGAAATGTTCTGAATATATCTGTTAAGTCCATCTGGTCCAGTGTGTCATTCAAAGCCATTGTTTCCTTGTTGATTTTATGCTTAGATCATCTGTCCACTGCTGTAAGTAGGGTGTTGAAGTCCCCTATTATTATGGTATTATTGTCAATGAGTTTCTTTATGTTTGTGATTAATTGATTTCTATATTTGGGTTGTTCTACATTGGGGGCATAAATATTTACAATTGTTTGATCTTCTGGGTGGATAGACCCCTTAATTATGATATAATGCCCTTATTCATCTCTTGTTACAGTCTTTATTTTAAAATCTAGATTGTCTGATAAAAGTATGGCTACTCTAGTGTTCTTTTTGCAACCATTGGATGGTTCTCCATCCCCTTACTTTCAATCTGAAGGTGTCTTTAGGTATAAAATGGGTCTATTGTAAACAGCATTAGATGTATCTTGTTTTCTTATCCATTCTGTTATGCTATGTCTTTTGATTGGAGCATTTAGTCCATTGACATTTAGAGTCAGTACTGAAAGATATGACCTTATTACCATTGTGTTGCCTGTGGAGTTGGGAGTTTCTGGTGGTATTCTCTGGTCCTTTCTAGTCTTTGTTGCTTTTGGTCGTTTTTGTTTTGTTTCATCTTTTCTCCCCTCAGAGAGACTCCCTTAAAATTTCTTGCAGGGCTTGTTTAGTGGTTATGAACCCCTTTAGTTTTTGTTTGTCTGGGAAACTCTTTATCTCTCCTTCTATTTTGAATGACAGCCTTGCTGGATAAAGAATTCTTGGCTGCTTGTGTATTTCTTTAACACACATTTATACCTACTTCATAGCAGGCCCTCTGCTAGATACTTGGAATATGTGAGTCAACAAAACAGGCATAAACCTTGCCCTTGTTGGGCTTATTTTCTAGCAGTAGAGACAGTCACACATGAAAACATAATCAATGAGGATAAAAAAGTAAATTTTATAATATATTGGAAAGTAGTTTTAAAAAGGGGGTCACCTAGGTGGCTCAGTTGGTTAAGCACCTGACTTTGGCTCAGGTCATGATCTTGCAGTTCATGAGTTCAAGCCCTGCATTGAGCTCTGTGCTGATAGATCAGAGCCTGGAGCCTACTTCAGATTATGTCTCCCTATCTCCCTCTCTCTCTGCCTGCCCCCCCCCCCCACCCAGTGAAGAGGCCATCGTGGCTGGACCAGTGAGCAAGGGGGAGAGAAACAAGAGTGACATCAGAGAAGTGAGGGGGGTGGTCATCTCATGAAGGGTCTTTTGGTTATTATAAGGAATTTGGCTTTCACTCTGTGGGAAATGGGTTTGAAGCAAGAGGATGACATGCTCTGACTCATACTTCAAAGAGGAACAATCTGGCTACCCTTTTGGAGTTAGGCTGAGGGGACATAGGTTGAAACAGGATGAATGCTTGGGATAAAACTTTAGTGATCTGGGAGAGAGAAGCTGGAGGCTGAGAGAAGGGAAATAAGTGGAGGAAGTGGGGAAAAGAAGGAGGACTCTGAATATATTTTGAAAGCATAGCCAATAGGATTTGCTGATGGATTGCCCATGAGGGGAGAGAAGGAGTGGGTTCAAAAGTGACACCCAGGAGTTTGACTGCAACATCTAGAAGGATGGAGTTTCCATCGGATGAAATGGGAACAACTACAAGTAAAATAGATTTGGGGGATAAGACAAAGAGTTCAGTTTCGGACACATGAAGTTTGAGGTGTTCGTTAAACACCCAAGCAGAGACCCGAATCTGGGTTCATGAGAGAGGTTAGGTTAGAGATATTCATTTGGGATTCATTGCTATGTAAATTATACTGAAAGTACTGAATTTTACTGGGTGAAATCACAAAGTGAATATGTATACATGGAGAAAAAAAGAAGACTAAAAGACTGTGTTTTGAGAAACAAGGAACAAACATGAAAAACAGAAGGAGCAATCAATGAGGTAGGAGGAAATCCAAGAAATGTAGTTTCCTGGAAGCCAAATGAAGAAACTTATAATCAAGGAAGAAGGAATGGTCAACTGTGTCCAATGATGCTGAAAAAAGTGGAGAGCTGACCTTTGTATTAAATAATGTAAACCATTGTTCAATCCAAGGACTCGTCTGTATCTCTTACAAGAGCAGTTTTGATGGAGTTCTGAGTGTAAAGTGTGATTGGAGTAAATCATTCCCAGTGTCTGTTTCAGAGCCATGTTCCCCAGCCTATTTCTGTCTGCCCTGCTTCTTACCCTCTGTCTGTTTACCTTGCTGTTTCCTCATTTCTGGCTTTATATCAGGTTTGGATTTGGTGCTTAGCCCCTTTTCCATTGTTATAATTTGATTCCTTTAGATAATGACTGTATCCCAGCCACATTGCCTCCAGATGCCTCACATATAAATCCCTCCTAGCTCTGTCAGACCCAGACCCTTTTTACTCTGACATTACTCTCATGGTTATTGCTACAGCATTTGTCCTGGCTTTAGGTTCAAGGGGAGCAGATACAAGTGTCAAAGAGCTTACTGCAGATTGGGATGTTGGCAAAGCGCATGTGCATGCGTGTGTTTCAGTGGGGGAGGGGCAGAAAGAGAAGGAGAATAATAATCCCAAGCAGAATCTGGGCTGTCAGCAGGAGGTCCTACAAGGGGTGTGAGCCCACGAATCAAACATGAGATCATGACCTGAGCCAAAATCAGGAGTTGGATGCTTAAGCAACCGAGTCACCCAGGCACCCCCAACCCCCTGACTATACTTCTTCCCTGCAACTCAATCTGTTTCATTTTTCCCAAGGCCTAGATGTAACAGTTGGTGCTACTTCTGCGAGGCTAGGACTCTTTGTGTTTTGAGCTGGCCACAAGCCTTAGTTTCTCTTAGTGGCCATGTTGCTTCTGTGGAGAGTTCTACTTACCTGGTAGTCTGTCTTCCTCTGAATTCCTTCAAAGCTACTTTGGAACTTTCTCTTTCAAACATCATCCAAAGGTATAGGAAGTTCCACTAAGTTCTTTTCACAAAGAGCAGCTTTAATATTCATCTTATTTGCATTACTATCTGACAGACTATGCTGAATGCTAGAGACATACAGATGGAAGAAGATCAAGAGGATTCCTAATAAATATTTTTCATCTAAGAAACATGATAAGGAGTATTATTCAGGGCTTATATTGGCCCTTACATTTGTTATGGCTCCCTTCAGTACCAAAATGGGCCATGATGACGATGGTGGTAGTGATAGATGCCAGGATCTAAATTTCATTGACAAATAGAGGAATGATAAGAATGGAAGTTTGTTGAATAATGTCTATTAAAAGATATTATCCAGAGAGAAAATTTAAATTAATTCTCTATGTCCATGTTCTTTAGTCCAAATATTTTATGATAGCTTCGTGAAAATAAACACAATAATACCTCAGAATGGCCACAGTGATTAGGTTAGGCATCCTAGTAAAAACTGTGTATAGGGGTGCCTGGGGGGCTTAGTCAGGTAAGCATTTGACTCTTGGTTTCAGCTCATGTCATGATCTCTCAGTTTGTGGGTTTGAGCCTCAAGTTGGGCTTTGTGCTAACAGTGTGGAACTTGCTTGGAATTCACCCTCTCTCCTCTCTCTGCCCCTCCCCCACTTACTCTGCTCTCTTCTCTCAAAATAAATAAACAGACTTAAAACAAAAAAAAAACCTGTGTGTAAAATTCACCATTTACTTAAGTTGACAATAATGAAAAATTTTACAAGATGTCTATGGTAGTCAGCGTCCAATATTGCCCCTGATGATCTTTTCCTTCTAGTATTTATTCACACTCTTGTGTCATCCCCTCCTACACTGTGATCAATAGAAGTGATAGTATGTACTTCCAAAACTATATCATATAAGGCTTCCTGGCTTCTGTCTTGTTCTCTTTCTTGGATCACTTGTTCTGGGAGAACCAGATGCCATGTTATGAAGACACTCAAGCAGCCCTATGGAAAGACCCACACAGTTAGGAATTAAGGCCTCATAACAACTGCCAGTAAGGAACTAAATTCTTTTGCCAATGTGTGGGTAAGCCATCTTGGAAATGGATTCTTCAGCCCCAGCTAAGTCTTTCCATATCTCCAGCCCCCTCCAACATCTTTACTGCAACTTCATGAGAGATCTTGAGCCAGAACACTTCAGCTAAGGAGCTTCCAAATTCCTGACCCACAGAGATTGTGTGAGATCATAAACATGTGTTGTTTTAAGCTGCTAAGTTTTGGCATAATATGTTACTCAACAATTAATAATAAACACAGAGTCACATGGAACTTTTTGTAGGTGCTATCCACCACTCGAGCCTAGCGTGCTAATAAAATCATCAACTTAGTTTGTCTCATCTCTTTATGTTCAATTTAATTTCCATTTAAAAATGTTTTCAGCGTTCTGGCATTTTATCCCTTAACTTTGATATTTACAAGATTTTAGAAATAGAGCTTAGTGATTCAGCAGTTGGGCTTTCGAGTTAATAGACTTTAGTTAAATCACTGTCCTGACACTGCTCACTAGCAGTATGACCTTAGAAAAGATATGCCTCAGGTTCCTTCTCAGCGTCATGATTATAGTAGGAATTTAACCCAAAAAGATTGCTATAAGGATTATTTATATATGTAAAACTGAACACGTTGCTGGCTCTTAAAATCTACTCATTAAATGGTACCAATAATGATGACGGTAATAATGATGGTGTGATGCTGAAGATGATGGCAAAGGTAAAAATCTTGGCGTTTTGGGTGCCTGGGTGGCTCAGTCAGTTAAGCAGCCAACTCTTGGTTTCGGCTCAGGTCGTGATCTCACGGTTCGTGAGTTTGAGTCCCTACTTGGGATTCTCTCTGTTCTTCCCCTGCTTTTGTTCTCTCTCAAAATAAATATATAAACTTAAAAAAAATCTCCATATTTTCAACTTGCAGGTGAATTCCTTATGAGGTGAAAGATAGACATTTTGCATTTCTATATTATAATGGTCTCAGCTCTTACCCTGTGTTTCTTCTTGTGTATGTGTAATTCCATTTATAGTAATCACAATTTAATTTTGCAACATATCTATTTCTGTGTCTTCTTTGCTCCTTTTTCTATAGCCCACAATAAAGCAGGCATTTTGCAGGTGTTCTTATGATAGAAACATACTACTGAGTTAATTAAGGTACAATTTTAGCAATAAATCTAATTTGGCTTTGATTATTCTTTTTGCAGATAGGTGACCTATTATTAATAGATATTGAAAATGCATAAAGTGTTCAACTATTCAACTTTTTATGGAGATGTAGAACTATAGCTTTGGTCACATATCTGAAAACTTTGTGGGCTTAGTTAAATCTCCCCAGTAGGGTTAATTTAAAAAGCTACATAGAGTTTGCATTCTTTAAAGGAAAAGAATGCTCTCCCTCTCCCTCTCCTCTCTCTCTCTCTCTCTCTCTCCCTCTCTCTTGAAAGGTGATTTTGGTTTTCCTTTCTCTGTGGAAATTGACGAATGAGAGGAGAAGACCTATTGTAAGATAGACCTACTGATAGTGACATGTGTCTGTTGTCTTGGTGTATCTCCTGTTCTCCATTTTATTGGCCTTACAGTCAACAGGTTGAACCAAATGACCTACATATTTATTCTCCCTGCAGATTTCTACTCATCCTCCAAAAGGGAAGTCACAAGCCCACTCCTTTCCCCCTGAGGCTATCAAAGATGAAAGGCTTGGCCGAATCTTTGTTTCTAAAAGAATATCTAGTATTAAAGGTGATCTCTGCTTGCCTTTTATATATATATATCTTTGAAGTATCTTGGGTTAGTAAGTTATGAAAACTTCATGAGATGGTTCCAAAAAGATCTGAACTCATTCCCACGATGCCTGTGGTCATGAGCCAACAATAGAAGCAACAACAACACCAGTGGAGGACTCTCTGTAGGCTAGACAACGTTTTAAGCACTTCACAGGTTATACCTCCCTTAGCCCTTAACCCTTACCCTGACCCTATTAGCTATTGTTACCACAGTTCCAGAGTTTCCTGGTGTGTCATACATTCTCTACTCACCAGACACAGGAGAGAACATTCATAGTCTTTCCACGGAGTCCTCAGTATGGTCTTCTTTGTTCCACCAGCTGTCCAAGCTGAACTTTGCAACTCTGCAAAGTGAGAACTGAGTAAGACACACCCATCCATAGCAAAAGCGTGACTGTGTGGTCTAGAAGTCCATTCTGAGAGGCATAACACTTCGCTTACAAGTTATGAACTCCAGTACTCCCTACCCTTCACTGCCTCCACACATACAAATACATACATACACGAAGCATTCACTGCTTCAAATAGTTTACATTCACCTGCTTCAAATAGTTTACATTTGCTTGCGTGCTACAATATCAGAAAGGGAGCATATTTTAAATTTCATGGCTTTTAAAAATTTGAGAACTACACCAAAAGTCAACCAGGTGGGTGAGACATTTCATAGAAGAAAGGCAACAAATAATAGGAATTTCAAAAGACCAGGGCTCTGGCTGGGAAAGAAAAAACTGCCAGTCTTTTAGATAATCAGATAAGTCGGTGGTGCCCAGATAGAGGTTTCCTGTGATTTGATTTTTCTAATTAAGGTTGTTGGTATCCATTAAGCTTTTTCCATGGAAACAGTATCCAAGATACACAACTGGTTCCAAATGGACTTGTTTTGAGCACAACAGGAAGGAAGGCTTCAGGTTAGAATTCAGAGACCAAAAAGTATCTCTAATGTCTGAAGTTGAGTCCAATCTTGATTTCAAGTGCATTTGATTTATATAAATTCAACCGCTCTGTGGGGGTGGGAAGCTAGGAAATAACATGTTATCAAATGTTATTTTATATTTATTATATATAGAATAAACATGTGCACTTATATATTACATATTGTACATAATTATGCAGATTCACATATTATATTTTATAGGTTGTATACTCAAAACCTTGAAATCAAACTTTATGAACAACTTAAGGGATTTCCAAGGGTAATTTTGACCCTATTTTCTTTTACCTTGAGCACAGTCTTAGAAGCCCAAGCAGGCTGTGACTCCTCTGTGAATTAAATGACCCTTCAGACAGAAAGAAAGTCCATGGGATGGATGTCCCAAGAACTAATCCAAATCTGATTGTTGCTAAGGTGGGGTTTCTATCTGTCAGATCCTGGAATTCACTAGGAATAGAGAAGGAAATGAGGTTAGAGTGATTCAGGAGCATTTTTGATCAGTCTGTTAGATTTTATCCAGAACATATTCTAAAGTCAGTGAGAGAATGTTTTGTGAACTGTTGCATTAGGAGTGTGTTGTGTTGCGTGAGAAATGGTTTTCTTGCCCATGTTTGCTTCCCTCGCTCTTGAAGGCAGAGAGGATAGTTCAGCCGAGTTAGCCAAAAAAAATCCTGTGCACCTATTTCTATTCTTAGATGCTGTGTGTGTGATAATGATACAGAAACCCATTCCAGTCTTATGGAAGGGGGTATATGTTTACAGGGACTAAAATAGTAGCACATTAAAATCAGGCAGGTGCTTGATTGGGGAATGCAAAACCGTCTTCTCAAAGAGGCTCTGGAAGTTTTTATTTAAATGTTTTCAGCAAAATAAACTGTTACTAGGAAAACATGTTGTTATAAATATAAGGGTCCCCAGGCTTGAAATGTATCTGGCTGATTTCTCTTTCCTTGTAACTCTGCTAAGCCTACATGCTCAACGGTGAAAGTCGGATCTCCTCATACACTTGATCACCCCTGACTGCTGGCAGAAAATGGTTGGCTTTCTGAGCTTAAAGCAAAGTCTTTTTCTTGACTGATGACCCCTGACCTTTTAAAGAGTATGTATTCAGAGATCTCTTTTGACCCAGGAATCTCTTGCATGATATAACGGGCTATCTTACATTCTGAGTGTGAGGGAAAAAAACACATGAAAGTGGACATAAATAGTAAAAGAAGCAGCAATGTATTAGTCCAGAGAGGAATTACTGTGGGGAAAGAGACTAAGAGTCACTTTGTGACGGTGATGATGGCTGAAGGACTGTAGATGGGGTGGGGGGGGGGGGCTGGACCGGGGTTCAGGGGGACATTTTGTATATAATACATATTTATTCCCAGGAGAATTGTCAAATTAAAATTGCCAGAGTCTCAAAGGGTTTTGTGAATTAGGAAAGATTGGAAGCATTGCCATAGGAGATCAATTCAATCTCAGTCTTAAAAGATTCCTTAAGTTATAGAAGGTACAGAAGAGGAAGGCTCTCTGAAGAAGTGGGAGAATACAAGACATAAGCAAAGAAACACTGAGAAAAGTGAAAGTCACACTTCACACTGGAAATGGTTTCAGACTTGTATGTTCAGGACACGGGATTCATATAGGACAGTGAAGAAACTGAAGCTGGAAAATAGGTTGGAACTGAAATGGGGACAACCTTAAATTAAAACTAAGGAGACTGGACTCCCTCCTACAGACCTCGGAGAATCACTGGCTCCAACTCAACTGAAAAACTATTGAGCACCTGATATGTATAAAGCAATGTGTGGTGTCCTGGTTTTGGGGGTGAGGACAGGACAGGCACATGTAAGGGAGAAGGGTTAAAATTTGCTCACAGCATGACAGTAGTTAGCAATAATTAACCTTTATTCCCATGCTTACTATGGGCCAGGTCTATACTAAATGCTTTAAACAGATTATCTGATTTAATCCTCAAACCCCGATTGTGGTATATACCCTTTTGGGGGTATAAGGAAGTTATGTTACTAGTGCTTAGTTTACAGCCGGGAAAGATGGAGTCATTATTCAAACTCAGGCGGTGTAACTCCATTGTCCAAGCTCTGGAACACTCTGTTGACTGTTCTGGAACAGCCAGAGATGACCATGACCCCATGCCTCTCATCAATACCAGGATATTGACCCTTCTAGAGACATCCAGAGTTTACCAAGTGCTATGTGAAGTGACAAAATGAATATAGCATATTTCTATAAACAGTCAACTTTATTTCAAGACTTGAAAAAATATATATGAAAACAAATGGGAATATTATGGGAATAATATGGGAATATTATGCATGTAAAACTCACATTAGTTTTTTTAATGAACATATTACATAACCCATGTACAGAAAAGCGAACACTCATAAGCATACAGCTTGCTGTACTTTCACACAGTGGATGCATCTATGCGACCAGTACCCCCAGGAAGAAATGGAGCCTTTCCAGAGCCCCTATCTGCACCTGCCCTGGCACCATCATCTGGGGTAGCCATCATTTAATATGTTCCCTTTGCAGGTGGATTCTTTTCCTAGCATTGTGTTTGTAAGATTCATCTATATTGTTGCATGTGGCAGTTGTTTATTTATGTGGTATTCGTTCTTAAAGTAAAACTTGATGGCACAATGAAGTTATTTGCATTTTTAGGGAGTATTCTCCAATTTTTTGAGAATGAAGTTGAGTCTCTTCTGTTTGGTCACTCGGATGACCAAGTTTGAGCAATACAGGAGAAAGCACTACATTTGGCACCAGGAGAAAGGAGTCTAGTCTTCCTCCACCACCCACCATTGTGTGACCTTGGACAAGTCACTTAAATCTCTGAACTTCATTTCCTACATTAATAAAGTAAGGAAGGGAGGGTCAAATGTCTCTTGGTCTACCCCCGTATGAGTCGTCTTTGCTTCACTTTTTTTTTTTTATTTTAACGTTTATTTATTTTTGAGAGCGAGTGAGAGAGACAGACTGTGAGTGGGGGAGAGCTGGAAACACAGAATCCGAAGTAGGCTCCAGACTCCGAGCTGTCAGCACAGAGCCCGATGTGGGGCTTGAACCCACAAACCATGAGATCATGACCTGAGCCGAAGTCGGATGCTTAACCAACTGAGCCACCCAGGCACCCTGTATTTGCTTCACTTCTAAGTTGAATGGGCTTAACTTAAGAAAAGTTTATGGATGAAATAAAATTTCTCTAAAATAAAATTATTTTTTTCTATTACAAAAGAAAAGCATATTTGTTGTAATAGTTCAAACAACACCTAGCTGTCTGAAGGAAAATCTGACAATAATTGTTCAATCTTACCTTTCCAACACACAAAAACAATGTAGTTTGGTATCTATACATCTATACATTTTCCGTTGATACAACTCTGTTCCCTTAATGAGTTTGTTGATTGTTTTTGAATGGAATCATACTAATACATTTTATTCTGCAATTTTCTTTTCGTGGAAATTCTTTCAAGATTGAAACATACGTTTCTGATCATTTAATGTCTGCAGAACTAATGTGTACACAATGTGCCATTGCATGCATTAAGGAATCTACTCCTGAAATCATTGTTGCACTATATGCTAACTAATTAACTAATTTGGACATAAATTAAAAAAATAAAATAAAAAGAAGAGAAAAGAAAGAAAAGAAAGAAAAAAAAAAGAAAAAAAATTGGTTCAACACTAACCTAGTCTGGAAAAACTTCCTGTAACTTGTAAAGCCTGATGAGGCATCTTTCCTGACCTGCTGTCCCCAACGCTTAGACCCTCAGGACCCTGCCTCCTGCAGGCTGGAATAACCAGTAGCTGACTCTGGGGAGATGGACAGAGTTGGGCCATTTGAAGTGGTCAATATTACACAGAGGAAGATTTATTTATCCTGTCAGTGTTTCACTTTGATGCTGGTCTGGAAAGGATAATTTTCCCTTATCCAGTAATATCTGAAACACCAAAACCTCCACTCCTCCCTCAAAAGAGAGCCAGATGGAAGCCATTGTCAGGGGCCAAGGGGAAGAAGGGAAATGGGGGTGGGGAGAGGGAGGGCAATATGTCTAGGAGACCATTGAGAGAGGAGAGGGGGAGGGCGGGAGACCAGAGAGGAGCAACTCCTTGACACCCATCCTGACTGGAGGGAGAAAGTAAGGAACCTTTTTGCCCCGCCTCCTCCCTCTGTGGTCTGGCTTGAGTGTCAAAGTTTTATTTCTGGTGGTGAACTGTGTCTTCCTGTCCTTCCAAGTTCTAAGGGCATAGCTAAGGGGTTGCATCTACAATGTGCATGGCACGATTCTACAATAACGTGCTCTTCTTTGCACAAGAAGATAGTGCTACTTATTCATCCTCAGGGTACATGCTGTTTTTTATTCACAGGGATAGTTTTACACTAATCCTGCCACTCTGTTTCCTTGGACTCGGTGGTGACCAGCTGGTTCCATGTGCAGGCAGCTGTTTGAGGCTGTGGAACAGCTAATTGGCCAGCAGTGGGAATGAACCTGTGACCTCCACCTCACAGACTGAGTGCTCAGTCCTCAACTGCGGGTGGTGGGCTCGAGTCACTCAAGAGCTGGGCAGTCAGTGCTCTGGCACTATTAGTTGCGAAAAGTCATGTAGCAACATGTCTTCACTAACCTCAATTTTTTAATCCACAAAATGGGAATGATCATTGCTCTCTCGTGGTGTTTTTAAGAGGATTAAATAAGCCAAAGCACATGTTTACCTCAGTAACTAAATAAATGCTTTTTGGCACCCTCAAAAAAAAAAAATAATGTGGTGCCTTTTCTTCGGATGTAATTCTTAGGCGTGCCCACCTGGGCCAGGAAGCCAAACAGCTGGCCACACTCTGGCATTAGGCAGTGGTCGACAGAAAAGCCTCCTTCACATCATTGTGTGTGAATACAGAATTTAAAGTAATCAGAAAATATCTGTCTCCTATTGCACCCCAGAGAATCCTGAGAATGTCTGCACTTGGTAAATCTTCTGTCTGACTTCTAGTTTGAGTCCAAGTTTAAACCTATCTCTTTATTTCTGGTCTAGTAGCCTATGTCTGCTAACGTGCTAAAGCGTTCTTCCCTTTGAATGATGTATTTGCCTATTGTATTATGCCATTGTTGGACACCTGAAATATAACCATATTCTTTTACCAACTGGTGGATAGCCTGGCCTTCATTCTCAATTTCTTTAATCATGTTAAAGTTTTTCTTACTATGATACGTTTCACAAGACTTTCAGAGAATGCTAAGAACTTTCTCTGCAGAGATAAAAATAAGGACACTGAGTCATTTCCTTTGTTGCTCTTTGAAATCCCATATAAAGTTATCTACCAAGTATACCTTGCTTGGTCTAGTAAGTATGCTTGCTTAACATGAGTTAATGCTGGTGACATTAGTCATTGTTAATTGCTCAAGAGTTGAGATCAGGTAGGCAATCACTGAGTTCATCTGTAAAAAAAAAAAAAATGACTCCAGTCATATTACAGAATAAAAGGCTCTATGGCTACCAAATGAGTATTTCATAGTAGCATACACTGACAGAAAACTCTGAAAATGCAGAGGCCAGGCAGTTTGGGGTTCTTAATTGTGTTGACTTTCTGCTACAATTGGTCATTGTTTTTCCATTTAGGAGTTTCTTTCTTCTTTTTCTTCTTTTTTTCCTTCCAATCTTTTAATAGAGTCTGTCCTATTCTGAATTCTCTGCCTGTCTGATTTTTAAATAGAATTTGTGGTTTGAATTAAACCTTAGTTTTTGGAAGTTGACTTTATTTGAAAGAGATTTTCTTACAAGTTTTTCCTACACTGGCATTCATTTAGTTAGAAAAGAGAAAAAGACCTGCACAGAGAAATTGCAGGTAAGTACCTCTTTTAGGATAACCCTCTTTTTGTCTCTTGGGGAACTCTGGCTAGGGCTGTGCTTTCTGGAGGAAGCAAGACTCTAGAAGCAGGTTTTCATAACTTCAGCCATTAAGCAATTATTCCTTAACCTACAGGGCATCTGACCTTCCAGTTTTGTACTTTGTCAACTGCAGGGAGAACCCGCTGAAATATGTCGAGTTATCATGACAGACAGGGCCATGTGGAAAGTGCTGGAAAATTCCTCCTTAGACTATAATTGCCTTGATGGGCAGAAATTCTGCCTTCTGTTCAACTATGGAGTGTGTATGGCCCGTAGTGCTTGAGGCAGTGCTCAGGATTTATTGTCCAAGGCTTCAGAGCAAGATTAAAATGGGGCATTGAAATTACTCTACTTGCCTGAGCAACCAATTCTATTTTATTTCATTTTATTTATAGGGTCATGTTCCTTAATCCCTGAGTATATAATGTATACACAGGTAGATAATATTTTTATCAGAAATACTTTTATCAGAAAGGGGTGTGTTTTGTTTGTGGTCATGCAGATGAGATTGCCTAATAGATGCATTGCTTCCTTCTAATTGAGCATTTGGCACCGTGGAGAGCGTTCGAGCAGAGAAGCCAGCAAGCCTCTGCGGCATAATGCTCCAGATTCAAGCTCTGGAGCCAAACTGCTTGGGTTTGAGTCTTGCTCCATAATTTCTTAACATCTCTATGCCTCAGCTTTCTTATGCATTAAAATTGTACCTAACTCATCAGGTTGCTAATACATACACATGTAAAGGTGCATCACACACAGTAAGGCTATATAACTCTTAGTTGTGATTATTATTTAACCTTTTCATTGTCATTAAAAATCTGGGAATTTGTGCCATTGAGTCTGGTTCTCCATAACCAAAAAGTTGGCTGAAAATTTAGCAAATTCTCCCTTTTCTTCTTGTTCTTCCATTCCCTTCCTCTCCCTTTGTTTCTTCCTGTTTCCTTTTCTCTTTTACTCTCCGCCTAGTGCTCTGGCTTTATATCCACACCATGGTACTTGATATTTCCAGTATTTCCTTATGTCATGTTTTTAATGGCAATGACGTGGGCAGAAGCAAGTTGTCAGGGGGAGAACGGCAATGCTGTACTCTCTACGTCTCGGGTATGGGAAGGTAAATGCTTCACTTATTAGGGGCTCCCACTCCATACCTACCCCCACGCCTATCCAGAAGAAGGAACATTTTTCTGTGCGGGGGTGGCTTTCACATTGGAAGGGGATGGGTGATGATGTTATTTTTGTTCCCCACAAATGTGGATGTTTAAAATAGTGCTTTATTCAATCGGCATAAGTGACACATAGACTATGTATAGTGGTGAAATTGGGCCTGGCAGGTGATGAGGGCCAGATCTCATGAAAACCAAGGGTCGTGGTTCTCCACTGATAGCACCCAAGGATCTGCTCTGAGAGTGGCCAGCACAGAACCCCTCTCGTGGGGCGCCTGGCAAATTCACTTGCACAACTACTGAATTATCTGAAATGGATGTACCTCAGAGCCAGTGAACTGGGACTTTGGCTCCATTTCCATGGGGCATGCCAGCGGGTCACATTTCCTCTCTGAACCTCCCTCCAAGCCGCACTGTACTCATGAAGGGTAAGTGTATTCGTCGTTCTTTTGTGCCTTTTGACTCCACGCCCTGCAGGCCTGGAATTCAGCCAGCGTAACCGAATCACGAGGCTACAGCTCAGGCTATATTTAATTGAAGGTTTATTGTCTTGCCCCGGTTTTAGAAGTTTAGGGAACTTTTTCTGAGATCGATTGGATACTGTAGAGTTTGAAGTAGTGTTAATTTTGACCCCATGTGCTCCTTTCTAATGACTATTATTAAAAGTTTATTTATTTAAGGTCTTCTGTCTTAAGTCTTTGAAAATTGCCCTTTTATACTTCAAGTCCACACAGTAAGGATTCTAGAAGGGATTCTGGTTTGGAACAAACAGATTATCTTTTATAGAGTGTAACTTCGGAGAAAGAGGGATGGCATATTTTACTCCTATGGAAGTTTTATGACCAGAACTCATCTGATTTGAGATGAACGAAGAAGAAAGTGCATAGATTTTGAGGCAAGCATAAAGCCTCCCATATGTCTAGGAGAGATTTTGAAATCTTTCCGGATTGTCCTGAATTCATATGAAACGCAACGCCAAATTTGAATTTTATTTAAGAACAAGGGGAAAAAGCCATTTAATCAGATTGGGGAGTGAAAGATGGCAGTGAGTAAAGACTAATTTCATACTTGCTAGACATGGCTATAATAGATTACATAGAGCATTTGGTTGATTTGAATGAGAACCCACATGCCTCCTCCACCCTCCACCTTCTCTTTTCATCGCAGAGCCTCCTCTCTCTACCCTCAAGTGTGGTTTCAGTATGACTGGGGAACAGACACTAAAAATATTTCTGGAATGACGTGACCCACTCTCGCCCCATCCAGGAAAGGGACAAGGCTTCACAAGAAACAGCACATGCTTTCCTTTCATTTCTGGAAGTCCCTGGGTCGACCTACAGATGCTGCTCCTTCCGTGGCCGATGGCATTCAGACTCCTCGCCGCCGAAGGTGCCAGACAAACAACTGGACAGAACAGCTCCGCCACGGGAAGCTGGCCCCAGTCTCGGCCGGAGCAGCAGCCCCCCGGCCCCAGACCACCTCTGCCACCCCAGCCGGGAGCCTTCCCGCCTCCCTCGGTCTTGCCCCCACCGCGCCACAGGGGCTGAGGACCTGGGAGCTGGTGGCAGCCGCCGCAGTGGTGCCTACGGCCTTGGGGCCGGTCCAGGCACGTGGGGCCCTGCTCAGGGCCACTCTGCAGCCCCTCCGTGGCCAGGGAGGGACCCAGGACAGCCCCGGCGCTCACCACTGTCTCTTCCTGTCGCTGAAACTTAGCCGAGGGCTCGGAATGGAAGGCGCCACTCCCGAGCCGAGTCCGCAGGCCAGACCGGAGGAGGTGGGCGACCCCGGGGAGAGCGGGGCTCCAGAGAGCCAGGAGCTCAGGCAGCAGCTGCGGCCGCGGCCCAAGCCAGCGGCCTCCTCCCCGCGAGGAGCGAGCTACGTGGAGATGTGCGCGTCCGCTGGGGCCCACGGGGACAGCGCCGGCTCCAGCGCACTCGCTCTGGGGCGCTGCCCCAGAGCCCAGGGCGCCCCTAGGAGTCCCGGGGAGGAAGCCCAAGATGAACCCAGCCGTCGAGAAGGCAAGGCCCCGGCCCCCCGGAGGAATCCTGCCGCCTCGGAACTCTCCAGATCCCAGCTCTCCCGCACAGACGGGGGCAGCAACGTCTCCTCTTCCTCCTCCTCCTCCCCGGTGGACAAAGCAGAAGAAGGTGGCCTTTCCAAGATGGATGATACCACGACATCAACAGGGGCTCTGGCCACCTCCTCTTCGTCTTTAGGCTTTGAGAGTGACAGTGGTGAGAACGCAGTGAGCTGCCAGCCCAGGGGAGGAGGCGGTGGGGGGAGAGCAGGGGGAGGAGGAGGGGGGGGAGGGGCAGGCCGAGGGGGAGGGGGAGGGGGAGACGGAACAGAGTGCAGGGACATTATTGCCAAGTCTCAGGGCGGCAGGGACCCCCCCAAAAATGAGGAGGCTCACTACATCACCACCCACGAGATCCAGCTGAGTGAGGTGGAGCAGGACATGGATTTTGACGTGGGACTGGCCTCCCGCTGGGATTTCGAGGACAACAACGTGATCTACTCGTTCGTGGACTACGCTTCCTTCGGTGGCAGCGATGAGACCCCGGGGGACGTCACCACCCCGACCGAAGAGGACGACGACAACAGCTGCTACCTCAGCACCACTCCTAGCACCAATGCCACCCAGACTCCGAGCCCCACCAGCAGCGACCCGGCCCGCCCCGGCGCCGACAGCAGTGGTCGCCACACCAGCAGCACGGAAGTGGGCAGCGGCCCCTCTGACAGTGACCCCACTCCCCCACCCACCGGGCCTGGCACCGCCACCCCGAGTGAGCCCTTGCCCGAGCCCCCGGAGGCAGCGTCAGGGGCAGCCGCCGCCGCAAGCAGCTGTGGGAGTGCGGCAAGCCAGATCCTCCTATCAATCAAACCGACTTCCCGGGCTATAAATGAGCCTAGCAACGTGCGTGCAAAGCAAAACATTATTTATGCTGCCAAGCATGAAGGCGACATGAGCCTCCGCGTCTCTACAGCTGCTGAACACAATTCAAGTTCACTGAAGCAAGACCCGGCTGCAGCCGTGGCTCAGGACCATGCAAAGAAATTCATCGCTGTCCCTGCTCGCCTGCAGACCCGGTGCGGGGCCATCCGGGCGAAGGAGCTGGTGGACTACTCCAGCGGGGCCTCCAGTGCCGTGAGCGAACTGGACGATGCCGACAAGGAGGTGCGGAACCTGACCTCCCGGGCCTTCCGGAGCCTCGCCTACCCCTACTTCGAGGCCCTGAACATCAGCTCCCGGGAGTCCTCCACGCTCTCCGAGGTCGGCTTTGGGCGGTGGTCGACCTTCCTGGACTTAAAATGTGGAGGTGTTGGAGCCAAGGTGGAGCAGAGCCTCCTGAGGAGCAGTGCGGCCTCCGTGGCCGCGGGTCTGAGGAAGGGCGGTGGGGCCAGGACGGCCGCAGACCAGCTCTACATCCAGTCCAAGAAGTCCCAGACCAAAGCCTTGGAGTTCGTGGTCAGCAAAGTCGAGGGGGAAATCAAACATGTGGAGACCCCGCTGTGTTTCCAGAAGCAGGTCCAGACGGGCTCCCGCGTGGTCACCCTTCTCGAGCCCATGAATCGCCGCAGTGACAGCAAAGCCAGTTCGGCCACTGGGCCCTGCAGAACCACCAGGGGCTCCAGCAAGGGCCCCGGGTCGGTGCACACTGACGATGGCTCGGAGACCTCGGAGAGCAGCAAGCCTGCCTCCCGCGCCGACGGCCCCCAGAAGAAGTCCAAGTTTGCTTCCAGTCTGCTCAAAAATGTCATCTCCAAGAAGATGCAGCGGGAACATGAGTTCAAAATGGAGAGGGGAGAAGTCAGCGACACATCCCACCATAACCTCTCCGGCACCTCCAAGGAGACGGCAGAGAGCCCTGCTCGGGGGGAGAAGCCGCGGGAGAGGGGCCTGCAGAGGCAGAGCTCTCGCCACTCAGAGGCGGGCTCTGAGTACACGGTGCTCAGCGTGGCGGACGCAGGTGCGGAGGGGTCCGCAGCCGAGTCTAAATCCCCAATCTTCAAAGCCAGTGCTCCTCGGGAGAGCGCCACGGTCTCCTGGCGAAATTTCCCGGATGGACATACGGAGGAAGTCTGCGAAATTAAGAAGAGTGCATCAGAGACTGTCAAAGGCATCTTCCTCCGCAGTCAGCACAGTGCATTCCGGTCCTGGAAGGAGAAGGAGGCAGAGAAGAGGGAAGAAAAAGCCCCCATTGGGAAGCTGAAGCTTCCCAAAGGGGGCGACTGGAGGGCTGATCTCGGAGAGATCTCTGCCAGCAAGTCCACCATCATGTCTCGCCTTTTCGTCCCCAACATCCAGCAGACGCCCAAAGACAAGCAGCCGGGGAAGCAGGCTACCAAGTATCCTGCTGCCCAAGCCACCTCCATGGCAGTGATCCGGCCCAAGGCTCCCGAAATCAAGATCCGGCTGGGGAGCGTGCAGCAGCCAAGCTCGGACTTCAACATTGCCAAATTGCTCACGCCCAAACTGGCCAGCAGCAGCGCCTCTAACCTCTTTAAGACCATTGAGGACAACAGCAGAGCGCAGCAGAAACTCTTCCGGGGAGACAACCTGGAAAAAGTGCCCCAGTTCCAGGTGAGAGACGTCAGAGACAAGTCCAAGGCCCAGGGCCCCCTCCACCAGGTGAGAGATGTCAGGAAACTAATCAAAGGGTCAGGGGACAGCAGTGACAAGGGCAGCGTCACCCCAGAGCAGGGGCTGACCGGGCCCAAACCCAGGCAGCTGGCCGCTGCAGCTGGCGGATCCAAATCCCTTTCCCCCATAGTGATTACGTGCCAGGCCGTGGTGAACCAGAGGGAAGATAGCATGGACCGCGAGCCGAGGGAGAACATAGGCAAAGGTGGCAGCGGCAGGGTCTTGAATTCCTCCTCACCGGAAGGGACAGTCTTGGTTCATAGGGCATCTGGCAGGCTGCCCGTGGCCACCATTGCCCCCAATAAGCCGGAGCAGGGGTCTTACCTGCCTGTGCTCAAGATCGTCTCTAAGGCTTCTGCTCAGAAGACCCCAGAGAAGGCCAAGGAGGAGGAGGTCAAGGAGGAAGGGAAAGGCCCCAAGCCATCTCGGAATGCCCTGGAGAAGCTGACTGCCGCAGTGAGGTCCATGGAAGAGCTGTACAGCTTCAACAGGAACGAGTGGAAGCGCAAAAGTGACCCTTTGCCCATGATGATGGACAGCCATGTCCTGTCGCTCATTGCCAGTGAGGAGAGGGAAGGGGCTGCGGGTGCTGAGGGGGACCCAGACAAGCTGGCCCGACGACTGGGTGAGCTGGAGGAGCGGGGCGCGGGAAACAAAGGCGGTGTGGTCCTGCGTGGGGGCCCCGTGGAACGTCTGCAGCGGAGAAACTCCAACCCTAGCACTGAGAGTGTGTCTGCCCGGGCAGCTGCCTTTGAGAACCTGGCCAGGGAGAGGCCTCGATCGCTCTATATTCCCCCAGTCCACAAGGATGTGGAAAGAACCCAGCCCCTGCAGCCCCTTCCCCCACTCCCCAGCAACCGAAATGTGTTCACCGTGAGTGCCAGCAGCACCCAGAAAACTGGGGGTGTCGCTGGCAAGTTCCCACAAGGGCCTTCGCCAGAGAGTCCTTCGGCAGCAAAGGGCATCAAATCACAGGGACTCCGGTCCCTCAAGATCTCTCCGGCCACACGGGCACCTCCTGATGAGGTGACCAATAGGAAAAACGGCAGCAATTTGGAAAAGAACAATAGTGACTGTGAGAATTACCTGACCATCCCCCTTAAAGGAAGCTCTGCAGCTGGAGAGCTTCCGGGCCGGCCCGGGGCTGGGAGGGAGGGGCCGCCCGCCTCCTCAGCGACCACTCTCTGCAGCTTGCCACCCCTGAGCGCCCGCAGTCAGGTCCCCAGTAGTCCCAAAGGCTCTCAGGTCAGTGGAACCGGCCGGCCAGCTTGGCGCACCAAACCCGACAACCCCAGGGAGACAGTAGCTGCCCCCCAAGGGCCACAGAGCCCCGAGCATCTTCCCACTGCCATCTACCACCAGCAGCCACTACCCTTCACCCTGCAGGGAGCCCAGCCCCAGGTCCTCTGCTTCTCCCCACCCAGCATGCCTGCCCCAGCACCTGCAGGCCCGGCCTCAGTCCCCGCAGACCCCTTCCAGCAGCCACAGCCTCAGCAGACCCAGCGCAAGATGCTCCTGGATGTGACGACAGGCCAGTACTATCTGGTGGACACACCAGTACAGCCCATGACCCGAAGACTCTTTGACCCTGAGACGGGGCAGTATGTGGATGTGCCTATGACCTCCCAGCAGCAGGCTGTGGCTCCCATGTCCCTCCCTGTGCCTCCTTTGGCCCTGAGTCCTGGGGCCTATGGACCCACCTACATGATCTACCCCGGTTTTCTGCCCACGGTGCTGCCCACCAGTGCCCTGCAGCCCACGCCAATTGCTCACACCCCAGGGAGCAGTGAGCTCTCCTCCATGGCGGCAGAGCCCCCCAGCAAAGACGCAGCTTCGACATTCACTGAGGCCCCATACTTCATGGCCTCTGGTCAGTCTCCTGCCTCCTCTTCCTCCTCGGCCGCAGCAGCCACATCCCAGCTCGTGGGGGCCAAGGGCTTCGCCCAGCTGCACGGCAAGCCTGTCATCAGCATCTCTTCGCAACCCCTGGGGCCGAGGATCATTGCGCCCCCCTCCTTTGATGGCACAACCATGAGCTTTGTGGTAGAACACAGATGATGCGCAGTCACCAGAAAGCAGAACGGAGCAGCTGCTGGTGAGTGAATGTTACTTTGATAATCAGTTTTAAGGGATTAAGAGCAATCCTACTGCTTCGTGTTTGAAGTGGCAGGGGAGGCTGTCTGTAGAAAGGGGCGTTTTGGGAGAAGAGAACAATACCCCACCTAAATTATTAAGGAGCTAATTTCCTTACCAAGTTTCCTCTTCTTCCCACTCCTCAATCCCCGCAGCCAGCCTTTCCCCCTCTGACCTTTTCAAACTGCCTGTTTTTCCCACCAGTGAGTAGGAGGGAAGTGAACCTTAGATCTGTCAGGTTAGCCTTTGGTGAGGATTGGCAGGGGAAAGAAATGAAAACCCGGTCTGGATTTCGTGGAGTGAGCTTCGCTCTATTCCTGGCAGCCCCAGCGACAGAAGGCGTGAATATTCTGAGAGATGGGTGGGAACACCGGTGCTCTCGGTGCTCTTGTCGCTCCCCACAAGTAAGAAGAATCACACTGACATTTTCTTGTTTAGGAGGTTTTCTAAAATCTGTACAAAGGCTTCTCTCCCTCCACATCTTCTCTCACTTGAAATGTCTTATACAAAGGGACTGTATATTTTAAGCTCTTGTTTTTCTGTTTCCAGATAGAGTACTTTTTCGTAGGGTGAGTTCAAGGTCTTTAGACACACACACACACACACACACTTGACCATGAAAAGGGGGATATTCTTCAGCTGCAGTGGCTTCTTGCATGGGCTGCTGGGTTTGATCCAGTCTGATCAGACCGAATCCACTATGCACGGCTGCTAATTCCTGTAAGACACTCGCTTTCATATCTGCATTCTTTCCCTTCGGAAAATAATCAACCTCCACTTGCCCCCCTCTAGAAGAAATCAGATTAAGTAGATTCCTGATATCTGAATTAATCCAAATGCAGACAGGAATCCTTGCTGTAAATACACTCCAGGGGACTTGATAGGAAAAATGAGTTTGGCTTGTCTGAACCAGGACGATCAGACAATCAGACAGGGGCAGCCTTCAATAGGAGCACAGAAGTGTCAGCAGCGTGGGGACAAATTGGCCCCCTCATTTTCCTGTTTGCTTCAGATTAGGACGTGTTGGCATCATATATGCTTCTAGGACTTTCACTTTTGGTACGATCATGCTGAACCAAGAAGGGAGGTGGAGAGGAGAGAAGCCGTTTCTCTGCTTATATGAAAGAAGTAAACCATTTTTCTCTTTTCCGAACTGAAAAGGAACAGAGGAACACTGCTTCTTTGTGCGATGAAAGGGCCTTAAGTCAGGAAGTAGGATCATTGAATCAGATTCACAGCTTCAGCTCCTCACCAGCTGTGTGTTCTTGGGCATGCAAACTCTTTAGCACTCATGGCACTCACGTGTCAATAATATCTACCCTTCGGGGCCCCTGGGTGGCTCAGTCGGTTAAGTGTCTCTTGATTTGGGCTCAGGTCATGGTCTCATGGTTCATGAGATTGAGCCCCATATTGGACTCTGCGCTGACAGAATCCTTGGGATTCTCTCTCCCTCTCTCTGCCCCTCCCCCACCTCTCAAAATAAAGAAATAAACATTTAAAAAAATATCTCCGGCTGCCTGGGTGGCTCAGTGGGTTAAGCATCCAACTTCAGCTCAGGTCATGATCTCACCAGTCATGAGTTCAAGCCCCGTGTCGGACTCTGTGCTGACAGCTCAGATCCCGGAGCCCTCACTCTCTGCCCCTCCCCCACTAGTTCTCTCTCTCTCTCTCTCTCTCTCTCTCTCTCGGAAACAAATAAACATTAAAAAAAAATTAAACAAAATACCTACTCCTCAAAATTTACCTCAGTGTCAGTTGGCATAATAGTATATTGCAAAGTATAAAACCTTTTTCAAATTCAGGGATTGTTACTATGCATTACATTTATTAGACTTCTAGACATTAAGCCACCGTTCAAAAATCCTTGGGTCTTTGTGTCAAAAATTCCCTCGTTTTCCTTGCACTCTGGAAACAGAGAACTTGCATTCTTCCTCTGTGAGAGCTTGCAGCAGGCAGTGTATGATGATCACAAAGAGAGGGGTGTGGGGACTCAAGGTAAATAATGAATCTTTTATTCATTGTAAAAAAATTCAATCTGCTTCTGGAAGAGGCTCAGAATTAGACACGTAGTTTTGCAGAAAGAAAAGAGTAGCCTCTAGGCAAAAATGTTTTAATCTTCTAGACAGGTGGTGTGTTTACCTAAGGCTATTTTGGGGCAGCTAATCCTGCGAGGCCTTTGTGTGAGCCCTGGAGGTGCAGAAGCCAGGGGAAGAGAGGACACGACACAGAGGAGGGAACAACCGGGCACACGGGCACACGCTTGCCTGGTGTCCCTGCAGCAGCTGCCTCTGGCTTCCCTCCTGTCTGCTGAGTCTGGAGAGATTAGGCATGGAGTTGTTCCCATCAGACACAGGTAGAAATCATAATTTTTAGTGTTCGAGATTTGAACAGTAATTTTTTAAAAAGGTTTTGCCTTTTGAAAGCACAGCCTTTTATTTTAGTCCCCAACCCCAAAGATAGAAATGCAAAGCTGGCTTCTCGGTTTAAGAAGACTTTGTTAGGAACTAACAATTAGCGTTTTGTATATAGGCAAAAATCTATTATCCAAATTCAGATAACTAATATCCTTCAAAACTCATCTTCCTGAAAGTCCTTTTCCACACTGTCAGTACAGAGCCCGACTCAGGGCTCGAACCCACAAAACGTGAGATCGTGACCTGAGATGAAATCAACAGTCAGACACTTAGCTGACTGAGCCACCCAGGCGCCCTACCTTCCTGAAAGTTCGATGCCACTTTCTGAAGAAAGTTAGATACGTGAAAAAGAAGTGTGTTGTTCTTTTTGGCGTGTGAAAAAAATTGTAAACACTGCTCAGATATATCAAAAAAATTACGTTGTACACATTCATCAGTGGAAGCTCCTATGGATGGTCAGGGTGAGAAGTCTTGAGAGCTGGTTTCAATTCAAGATATCCTAAGAATTTGATTTAAAATTCAGAGATTTTCCTTGAGGTAGAGTAGGAGTTTATGTGCCCCTTTTAACTAAGAAGTCACACAAATGACTTGATCTGGTCACAGCATTTCACGGAGAAGAAAATTAAAGCTTAGAAGGAATGGCTTTGCTGAGGTCCCCAGGGAACGAGATAGCCAGGATCTGCAGAGGGGGCTCTGGGCTCTCGCTCGCAGCATGCACCCCGGGGGCCACTCTGTTCCTTGGTCGAAGGCCCGGAGCAAAGAAAGGATGGCAGAGAAGGATAGCGAGCCCTGTCCTGGCAGCCAGGACACCCGGGCTCTCTACTCTGTGCTTCTCTGGACATTTGTAAAATGAATGTTTGAACGAAATGCGCTAATTCCCTCATTCATCCGAGGAACACGAACCTCTTGTTTACCCTCCACCAGCTACAGTGTGCTCTGCGGTGGGGAGAGCCCCACCCACGTGTGACCTGGTCCCCCAAGCCAAGAGGGCACAGATCCGTGCCCGCAGAGCTGCGAGACCAGGATTCAAGTCCTGTCTTAACCTTTAAGATTCCTTCCAGCTCAAATAATAATAATAAGTGTTTCAGCATCTATTTTTAGCTGTGCCGTTGTACCAGGGAGCCTGGGGAGCTTTGCTCCGTCCCCCTGTGTATATCTGAGCATAACCAGGTGCCATCATCTCTGTCTGCTTATGCAGTTACGAATTTCCCTTTAGTTTTGCTTTCACAGATGGGTCTTTCTGCTTCTCTCCTTCCTGTGGTCACTGCTGCTGTGCTCCTCAAACTTTGCCATGTCGCAGCCCGGCTGAGAAGATAATTAGCAGTATTATTCTTTTATCCTGACTTGGTAATGATGTCACACACTGTGACAAATGGATGAGGCTCTTCCCAGCTGGTGGCCTCGCGGCCAGTAGTCATGACAGGAGCCCATGCTCGACACACCGGTGTGCTGGGCACACCAGTTGCAAAACTTGGCTATTTTCTCCCTTGTCGTTAGGATTTTTCTGTTTTAGGCCTTTGCTGTTTGTCGGCTTTTGCTTTGAAAGTCCCTTTTCCACAGGATCTTCGATGCTTTTTCTGCTGAGACCATTTTTGTTTTAGTTTTCTGTTATTTGACATGTGTAGCTGAGGTTTTCCTTCCCTGACACATTCCCTCTCATGCTTTCTCCTGCCCACCCACTTAGACACCATCTTTCTGTTTTAAAATTTGAATTGAGACTTGATTATAAATACCATTTACAAGGACACAAAGATAAAGTCAATAGGTGATAATAACAGAAGAAAACTTCAACTGGCATCATGCCTGCCACACAGCGGTTAACGCAATTATTTTGTTTCAGTGAATGTCTTCTGTTTTTCCTATAAGACTTGATCTATTTGTCGTTTCATTTCTGAGTGTGCCTTATGTTGCTCCTACATGTTGGTCTTTCTTTTCTTCTTACTTCCTCCAGGTTCTTTCCACGGCTCAATAGAGCCCCCCACATCAGCAGCTGAAGTGGAAAGAGAGAGGGGCTGGATGCAGGGGCAACTGTTTCTGGAAAGTTCTAAGGAGGCCCTAGAGGGGTCCTCAGATGGTTGAACCCTGTCTCTTGCATTGAAATTACAGGAGGAACCTGGGGCTCAGAACAGTTAAGTGACCTTTCATGAGTCACTGTGCCCCTGAAGGCAGAATTGGGACTAAAAACCCAAAGTATCCCATGCGAGAGCCTTTTTCCAGTTTGCTTCTTTCTTGCTCTTCATTTCCCCTTTTCTTTTTCTCCTTTGGTGGTCTCTTCTTTGGTGGTCCCTCTTCCTGGTGTCTGTCCAACCAGTTCACTACCTATCTCTTTCTTCTTTTAGCGTTGGTCTGAGAATTTCATTTACTTTCTGTTCGTTGCTTTTTGTTTTTGTTTGACAACTTTATTTTTTTTTATTAATTTTAATGTTTATTAATTTACTTTGAGAGAGAAAGAAAGAGAGCAGGGAAGGAGCAGTGCGGGGGAGGGGGGGTGCGGGTGGGAAGAATCCCAAGTAGGTTCTGTGTTTTCAGCGCGGAGCCTGAAGCAGGGCTCGAGCTTGCAAACCCCGAGATCATGACCTGAGCTGAAGTCAAGAGTCGGATGCTTAATGGACTGAGCCACCCAGGTGACCTTGTTTGGCAATTTTATTCCCTTTTAGGACTCTTTTTCCCCATTCACTTGCAGTTGATTTAGTTGGATGTCCCACCTTGCTTCCTTCTTTCTCCTCACCTTTTCTTTCTGTGGTTTGTTTTTATCACCACCTGGGTGGCCTGAAGGACACTGCTCCCTGCCTGCTCCCTCACCTGCACATTCTTTGCAGCTTCCTGCAGGAGGCCAGGTGTCAGGGCCGGGGGCCATAAGCGTGGCATTTCATTTGCAGTTCATTCTGTAATCACATTCCTGAATTGATTTGTTCATTTCAATTTTTTTCTAACTTTGTTGTGGCTTCCTCTGTCTGTTATTATCTCTAGCTGCTCTTTTGTTGGATTATCTTCTTAATGTCTTTTTTGCTTTTTCTCCCTTTCTCTTTTCTTGGATTGTAGCTTCCCTCGAGCTTATTATTTGGTGCCTCCCTCCACAATTGTATTAATACCTTTTTGTTTTCTTTACCATCTATAAAATTAATAATAAATGAAAAGTAATAGCTAATGTATATTAATTATTTGTTATATATCAAGACTTCATATCATGCCATTGGATTCTGAAAGTAAGTAGATACTATTTTTAATTCCTGTTTACAAATGAAAAAATAGCTTGTCCCAGATCCACAGATCAGCTGAAATCCAGGCCCTTGGAGCTCTGTGGCCCATGCTCTTGCAGATGACCCCTTGTATGCCCACTTCGTTTACTCTCTGCCCTCCAGGTGTCAGTTTCTGGCTGTGAATTGTCTCTCTCCCCTTATCTGGGGAAAAAGAGAAGAGAATAAGGGTAACAAATTGACCCTGAACTGTCAATGTCTAGCATATGCTAAGTCTCCATGTGTGTTTTTCTTTTGATTTAAAAATTAGCTGTCCTTAGTTATTAGAACATCTTATGCATCAAAGAGAATTCAAGCCAGTTTCAGAAACTTTGGGAGTGGCTGTGGCTCCCAGTGATGGGGGAGAGGGTGGTAATTGTGGTATGTGGGGGAGGGGTGGGTATAGGTTGTCCGTGTGAGAGTGGGATCCTCCTGGATGCCAATGGGTTCGTGCATTTTAGTTGAGGAGGGACTGTGGGGCTTTGACTAAATAAAGGCCAAGTAGGTGCACCTTGAGGTCAGGCAACCCTGGCTTAAATTCTAACGCTCGTATTACTTTGCATAAGGGATTTGTCATGTCTGGGCCTCGGTTTCTTCAACTGTAAAATGGAAATACCTTGCAGGAGTGTTGGGAAGAATGAGTTATAAAACCGTTACAAAGGACATAGCAAACAGCTCAGGGCACATAGTAAGAGTTCAGTCTCTCTTGGAGACTAGAACCCTATAAATGCCTCAGAGCCCCCTCATCTTTCAGGCCCTCACGAGAGCAGAAAATTGGTCCTTATCTACGCGGACTTCCAGGACAGCAACAGGGGCCTGTATCCAGGATTGCTTTATATTTCCCCCAACGGAAAGCAATGCCCACAACCCCAGAGTCCCCTTTGAGCTGGCTTATCTCTAAGGGCAGGCCCGTTGGCTGCGGGTCAGGGTACTCTAGTATCAAGGCCTTCCAGAATGTTATACAACTCTGCAGATAGCTTGCCAGCTGCATGTAGAGATTTTCCTCTCTGTCTGGGCACAGGTCTGTGTGAGCAAGGGAAAATCTGACCCAGCATCACTGCTGAACTCCGTCATGTGTTCTGGTCCTATAACCATGGGAAGTCATCCAGGCCAAACTGCCCGGTGACACAGTATAGTCACCCCTCTCATCTTTACTGGCTTCTTCATGATCCTCTGATAGGTTAAACTGGTGGATTTTCTTACTCAACCCTTAACAAGAATCGGACTAACTTTATTACTTGCAAAATTTCAAATAAAATTCCTCTGAAGTTAATGGAAGCAGAGCCAATGTCCTGCAAATGAATGAAAAGGCGATATCTGGACTATGGGTCCCTAAAAATGGTCCCAGTCGATTGTATAAATAGGTTTCTCCTCCGTTTCTCAGGCTGTTCTCACCATCCTGGAGTACGCCTCCCACCCACCCCACCGCTGTCGGCGCCCATCTCCACCCGCACCACCACCCCACATCTTCTCAGCCTGTTCAGGGAATCTTTGCAAAATCTTGCCTCACGATGGACTCAGCCTGTGTGGTTGTCAGATCCATGGATCCTTGAATCTCATACTCTGCTTCTTAGTCTTCTATTTTCTTCTCCTCCCCTTGTAATTATATTTTCTTTTCCAGTTGCTGCTTTCTATGCCCTAAGGTAGGAAAAACCTAAATTTCACAAATGAGAAGTCTCCAAACCCATCTCGGTGTCTTGCATCCTGGAGGTCACTCCTCAATATAGAAGACAAAAGAATAAAATAAACAAACATGAAGTATATACATGTGAAATCATAATTATTCTTAAAGACTTTTTTTTTTTTTTCAACGTTTATTTATTTTTGGGACAGAGAGAGAGACAGAGCATGAACGGGGGAGGGGCAGAGAGAGAGGGAGACACAGAATCGGAAGCAGGCTCCAGGCTCTGAGCCATCAGCCCAGAGCCCGACGCGGGGCTCGAACTCACGGACCGTGAGATCGTGACCTGGCTGAAGTCGGACGCTTAACCGACTGCGCCACCCAGGCGCCCCAAAGACTTTTTTTTTCTTATGTATTTAACACAAGTCAATTTTTAGATGACAGGGTTAAAATATCCCTTGTCGAGCTACTCTGATTGCGTATAATTGATTAGATAGCTGTTATTTGATACTCCTCAGAAGTTATTTTTCACATGACAGAGTGTTCTTAATCCTTAACAAATATTACCTGTAGGCCACTCTATATCTGTCTTCATAATATTATGTTCAAATATCAACTCTCAAATGTCAGAAAAAAAAATGTTTTTTTAAGGCATAGTTTTAGTAGACTTACTATAGAGAGATCAACAGAAAAGGCTAATTTTCAGTAAGCTTTTAATCTTGTGATAGAATGGATTTAACTAAGTTATAGGCTCTAATCAGTGTGTCTCATTTTAATCAAAATGCACTGTACGAAATTCTACATAATTTAGGTAGTGATTGTTCACTTATAAGAATTCTCAGTGTAGGGTTTACTCACTTAACTGGATTACTAACTCATAAATTTCAAATATTTCTATTTAGCTTAAATATCATTTCTGCATGATATTTTAGGAATGTATCTATCACAGTTTTATCTCTGCTGTGGATGATTTCAATGAAACTAAACATTTAACTCTAAAATCATTTTTCAATAGTTGATTGATTAAAGTTTCAAAGAGAAGCTTTTCTTTGGGTACTTTCTTAAAGTCACTATAATGTCTAAGGAAATTCAGAAACACTTTTGCCAACTACAATTTAAAATGTGATCTTCATCATTATTAATGTTGAAATTAGCCAAATAGTCAAATAAAATGTACCTTGATATCCTTCTTTAGAAGTGAGATCTACTGGGGTGCCTGGGTGGCTCAGTCGGTTGAGCGTCCGACTTCGGCTCAGGTCATGATCTCACAGTTTGTGGGTTTGAGCCCTGTGTCGGGCTCTGTGCTGACCTCTTGCTCAGAGCCTGGAACCTGCTTCGGATTCTGTGTCTCCTTCTCTCTTCTGCCCCTCCCCCGCTCACACTTCGTCTCACTCTGTTTCTCAAAAATAAATAAATAAATGTAAAAAAGAAAAATTAAAAAAAAGAAGTGAGATTTACTTTTAGTCTAACAATCTTTTCTTGACCATGTTTGTTTATAGGAGCAAGACGGAAGATGGACTATTCTGTAATCTGAAGGTTGCATTGTAGCAGCACTAAGAATGCATCTGAAACACTTCCTCTACATGTGTTATTCTTAGTTTTTGCTTCTTATAAACCAAGTGTGTAAGTTTCTATATTTTCCTGAACAACCCTGTTAAAACAGTTTGTGTTATTTTAGTTTTACTAAGCTGATTGAATGGTTGCAGTTTTTCCCCTGTGAAACGATTTCTTTTTATACTATAATACAGAATATAAGCTTTCTCTTCATCTCTCCCTTCTGTACTTGTGACTAGGCAAACAATCCCTTCAGTGTTTTCATAGTTCAATCAAAACATACAGCAGAATGAGATTGGTTCTGTTTTAAACCACATCAGTAAATCAATAATCTGGATTATAAATCTCCTTATGGGTTCTTGGAATATGTGAGGATTGTTTGATTTTTAAATATGATGGGTCTGCATTTTGAATCACATACGAGCCAAGCCTAGTCATTCCCTTGGTTATGTTCTACATGTTCTTTTATTGGGTTTAGCATGATTTCAAATGTGATTGTGAAAAAATAGTAGTTTTCGTTCTTGGGCTTTGTTTTAATTTTCCCATTTGTACAACGCCATGACACTATCTGTCGCCTTAAAATAGAATGGTTTGAAATACTGAAGAGCCAGTGACTGCATTTAAAATTAAGTTCTTAGTCTCAGAGAAGTATAAAATACCTATTTTCCTCTTGGAATCCAACCTTTGTTATGAGTGGATAGCAGTTTTTTGTCTTCTTCGGTGATTCCCTCTCTCCATAGTTGCATGCTCCTCTCTCACAGGGTTGCCTGAAGTCTGAGGAGTGGCCTGTTTGGGGCAGTAGAGTGGAATGTGAACTGATTCAGTGGCTCTGATTCTCTCCAGCCCCAGCCATACAGATAGCAGTGCCCTAGGATTGTATCACTTGCTCCCTATGGCTTTAAGAGATGTTGAGAATCCAAATCACAGAATCTTTCATCGACTTTCAATACTGTCTCCGCTGAAACTCAATTCTGAAGGTTATTTTAGTGAGTGTTCACAGTGAGTCCTGATGAGTTGATTGGAGAGATAAATATTTAGTTTGTCATAATTAGTAAGCATGCCAACATATACTCAACAAATGATACATTGGAATATTTCTTACTTTTAAAAAGAATAACTTGAAGGTTCTCCCAGGCTGTCTTTAAGGAGTTTCCTCTTATCTGTTTATTTGTTCAAAGGCAAGTCATCCTGGTAAAACATTTTTTAAGATCCTTATTTTGATTTTAATGATCATCGGTATTTGGTTTCTGCTTAAATTTTTTTCTTGAAGCCACAGAATTTTATGCTATTCATGACTGAAGATGTGAGTAAAACCTAAGACTGATTTTTGTGTGATTGACGTAATCTCATTTGTAGTTAGGCTTCCCGTCTCAGACTCTTGTAGGAAAAGTGACTCAATTTCTCTTTTAGGGCCTTCCCGAAAGGGATCTTCCTTTAAAATGAAATTCTGTTGGGTAGAAGAAAAGGTTTGAGGCAGGAATAGTCAGCTCTGGTCACGATTCCATCAATGGGCTGATGAGCAATGAAATGAATGTCTCTATGAGACAAGAAGCATGAAATATAAAACAGCCTCTGTGTATAGAAAAGATGACCTTGTACCATACTGGGGCAAGCCTTATTTCTTTGTCACGGAGGTCTTCTCACCCAGGTACAGCAGCAGTGTCACCCCAGAATTGCCTTAATTTTTCACCACTCTTACCACATTCAGCCATTTTCAGGAGAGATTGGCTAGGTATGAGGTCATTTAGTATTAAAACAAGGAGGTAGAATCGATTTCAAAGAGCTCAAACCTGTAGTGCCCAAAGAAGCACCATGAATTCTCAAATATTTGAACACATCTGGCAAAACCAACATAGGATTTGGGTGGATAGTACCAGAATTGACAAGACTGTTTTAAAAACGCGTGTGACTTTTAGGCAAACCCAGTGATCATACTGAGTAGTCAACTGCTTGCCAGGTCTTCAAAAAGAGAGACATTTCCTTCCCTGGAAAATGTGGTCGAATTCTTACCTGGGGGCCTGGGGACCCCATAAGCTATTTATCATTATTTATCATCAGCAGATCTGAGCCTTAAATTCTCACACTGAGGTAAACTAGTATAGAAACCAGGAAAGAAAAGAGAACTTTTCACTCATTGGTTCTATCAGAGAGGCCACATCTTCTAAGAAGCTGCCAAGGACGTAGTAAATGTCCAAGTGGTTAAAATGGAACTTTAAAAATAGTATTCTATGACTGCCACATTGTTTATTGATAATTTTATGGTCCTCTATTTCATCAAACAAAAAAAAAACAAAAACAAAAAACAAAAAAAACCAAACTAATGCTGCTGGCCATTTACTACCTCAAGTGATAGGGACGAACGTTTTTAAACACGTGGTAATTCTAAAGCCTCATTTTCAGTGTTTCATTATTTCTCGAGGTTGCATTGCTGTTGGAATGAGGTGGTTGTGCCCTTCCTATTTCAACCAAAGTTACGTGGAATAAAGCAAGAGTCTATGAAGCCTTTTGATCCATAAAACTATTACCCTAACGATGTCCCTTTAGCTACTGAACTACTACCCTTTTATGTCTTATGTACACAAAACCATCAATGAAGCATGTAGCATTTCCCAAATAGTGACTTGAGCTTGAATCTAACGAGAGTCCGGTTTATGCCATTTCCACTCAGGGTTACATGTGTGACTCAGTTTTCCAGAGGAACCACAGGGCATTGTCCATAGAAAACTTGACCCGTTTCCTCTTTCCCCCTGTTGGTTAAATAGTCAGGTGGAAATTTACTCCATTTGAGTTGTTTCTGGAAAACTGAACACATTTTTAACCAGTATGAAAATTTTCATCCGCAAGAATATATTTTCTTAGAAGCACTCACTGAAATTGCCCTCAGGATTAAATGAAGCCCAAATATGCAGTTAGTGACTTAATATATAAGCTCTCTGTCTGTCTGTATATGTCTTTATACGTTTGTATGTATATGGCTCTCTATGTACCACTGAGTAAATAAGCTAAAACAGATTACGCTTTGCCATCTTTATGACAAATCTCAAATGTTAACACACAGTTCAAATTCATCCTTATAACAATAGGAAATACCTAGTGATATAAATTTCTTTTTCTTAATTTCAGATTTGACTTTATCATTGTTGCCTCTTAAAGAGATAATGCATTTTAATTATTTTCATACTTCATAGAAATGAAAGTCTGTGTTTGCTACAAATTGAATGCTCATGCTACCTGAAATAATACTTTGGACTGCAGGACAGTATTGATTCTTAAGTAGATTCCCTATAATCTCATGATAAGTATATATATGTGCATGAGAAAACACATTCAATAATAGTCTCTGTGTTTAAAAACTATCATGGTATACATTTTCCTATGTGGTGCTTGAGGAGTTTTCATTCTACAGTTTACAAGGTGTAGGTTTGCACCCCAAATTCTCAGGGTATAGTATTTTACCCAATACTTGAAAGAAAAAGGTGCCCTGTGTTTTATCAGTACTGTTGAGGAGAAAAATTATGTGTAAGCTTGTTTTAGAAAACTACTTATAAAAAGTCAAATTCATAAAATATGTTAGGCTTTTTCATAATTTCTAAGAAGACATACATATAGATATGATATATATTTTCAAGAGACTGTTTCTATATTCTTAACTAATTTCTGGGTCCTAAGTAGACCTCACAGGTGCGTAAAATCATTAAGAAAGCATGTAGCATTTGCTAAATTGTACCTTGAGCTTGAATCTAATCAGAATTGCAGACTCCGGTTCTCTGGGGGAAAAAAAAAAAAAAAAAAGCACATCCATCTGTGACACGTGCGACTACAAGGCCCAGAGGAAGATTCTGAAAATTGGACTCATTTGTATGCCCCGTGTCTCAGAAGAGAACTGAACGTTCACAGCACAGCAGTATTTGTAAGCTGTTAACATTCTTGTTTCATGTTGCAACTAGAGCATATTATTAGATTTATTCCTATTTAATTCAAAATGGTGCAGAATAAAACACACACACACACACACACACACACAACACATCAAATTTGATTTCCTTTTTTTAAGTTTCATAATTGCTTTTTCACAAGCTAGTGTTAATGGCAGTCCTTGCCAGGGTTCCCTGAATTTACCCTTCCTACCTGGATCTGTTTTCTAGCAGGCAGTCCTTTCTTTTTCTCCCTCTTTGAGGATGTAGGTGTCTGTATTTACATTGAAATCGTATTATTGTATACTAAAGACAGTGGTTGTTGAAAAGAATGTGAAGACTGTGGAAGTTATGTCCCAAACAGAGAAGAGGAAATTGTGTGGTAAATAGAGAAAGACATTGGATAATGCCGGATTGTGCCCCTGACGATGAAAAAGCCAGAGGTAAATGGAAAGAATGTGAAAATTAAAACTGCTCTCAAGGCAGAAATCATGGTGGAAAAGTTCCTACCTGAGGTCTGATTCAATTATAAAACACAGTGAGCTTGGCCAATGGGACTGTGAAATCAGCCCAACAGCTCGGAGAATTACGCTCTCGGTGTGTTGCATATGGAGAAAACTACTAGACAAGGACTCGTGAGACTGGCCTACTTACCTTTAACTGCAGCATTTGTAAGTGATTGTGCAATCTTGTGTAATGGTCTTTTATTTGGACTCGTTTGAAAAAGAAATGTTTTGTTGTTGTTGTTTTTCAGTAAAAGTAACCGCAAAGAAAACATGCATCGTTTGTCTCTATTTGAACTCAAAAATCAAGCTTTGGGCATTTTGATTTTCTTCTGTATCCTACCTTCACTTAACTAAAATCCTCTATCGTAATGTTTTACGTCCAGGTTGTGTTAGTTTTTGATTGCTGCGGTAACCACAAATTTAGTGGCTTAAGACAACACAAATTTATCATCTTACGCTTCTGAAGATCGGAAGTCTGGTATGGGTCTTTCCCTGTACCAGAGTATTTCACCTGACCAACTGAAGACATCTGTTTGTGTCATTAAGTAGCATTGTGAGGAGCACCTGCCAAGGTATGTGATGCTCTGGTGACGCCCAAGAGCAACCTAGACAAGTGTCCCTGAGGGCACACATGGAGGCCCAGGAAATTGTGCTTGTCCCCTTCAAAGCATAAATATTAGAGGCACACATTTTGGAGACCGAGCGCACAGTGAGGATCAATGCTGTAACAAGTTCTTTAAGGCAACCACTAGTCAACTGGAGTTGATCAAAGCCCCCAAAATATTTGAGCCCACATTCCACAAAGAGAGATGTCCAGGATCCCTCACATATGTCCAGGGGTTGGGGGTAATGGGGCAAGAAAGAGTTGAGGACAGTTACAAGCCTTATGTTTTCCTGAGTCACCTGTAGATTCCAGGTCTTGTTTCCAGTGAATTCTCAAATTCCATTCTCCATTTTGTGTCAAGTGTTCACAGTGTTACTCAACACTGCATTGCCCCCATGGAGTTTAAGGCAGTACACCCATCAAATCCTGGGCATTCCAGTCTCAAAACTATATGTAGGGCAGGATTTGGAGGAAGGTTTAGGGAGCATGGGTTGGAGATTAGCAGGTACTCCCATTGCATGGCAGCCAGCTACATCCTTAAGGTGTTTTAAGGAGCAAACACCTTAAATCCAAACCAATGATATCCCCATTCTAGATAATCTCTGGTGTCTCTGGTGTTAGATGATTTCACTGGTTGTTGACTTCACTTGTACTTCAACCACTCTCCCTATTATGACATCCCTCTCCCTCCTTCATCCTCTGCTTCCTCTGCTCCTTATTTTCTGGCTTAGAATCCTCTAACATCCTATTATTTCTTACACAGAGCAATTCGGCCACCTAATGAAGCCCCACTAATGCAGACCCACTACAATATCTGCAGAAGACCCATCTTCATAACCAAGTACATGCATTGCTCTAGCTTTGTATTGCGAAGTGACAATCCACCATCAAACAGGGGCTTAAAAACCACAAAAACCATTTGCTTAGCTCATGAATCTGTAATTTGGGCAGTGTTCAGCATGGGAGGCTTGGCTGTGTTTTACACAGCCGCTCAACTAGGGACCAGAGAATCTACTTCCATAATGGTTTACTGATATGACTGGAAAGCTGATGTTATTGGCCAGGCATTCAGTAGGGCCTCAGTTTCTCTTCACCTGGGCTTCTCCATGGGCTGCTTGGGCTTCCTCAAAACATGGTGGCTGACTTCCAACAATGAGTATCCCAACAAACAGTAGCAGATACTACCAGTTCCCAAGGCCTCAATTCATGCAGTGACATAGCATCCACTTTCATCACACTCTATTTGACAAGCAAACACAGAATCCTGATTCAATAGGCTAGAACACAGATCCCATCTCTCAACAGGAAGAGTATCAAATAATTTGGGGACATGTTTTAAAGCCAGTATGCTGATTAAGGTGTGTTTTTAAACAGATATTAAAAAAAAAAAAAAAAGCAATTCTAAAGTCAGTTTTCAGGTTAGTGTAGGCTCAGATTCTAGAAAATTCTAGATTCTAGAATTATTCTAGAAAATATTTAGAATGACAGCAGCCTGTACAAGGTTTAGTGGACACGCTTTGTGTGTGTGTGTTGGGTATATGTTGGAGTCTCACAGAGCAGAAATCTCTGTTGAGTTTCCAGTGTGGAGGGACTCAATATCCTTTGGGAATGAATGAATGCCTACTATATGCCAGGTGCTCTAATTCATGAAGAGGTTCAGATTTCAGGAAGCCCTTAAATATGGTGAGCATGCCTGATATGCTGGTGAAGCTATCTGGTCTAAGCCTTGTCAAAGGCATGGAGAATGAAAGAGGAACCTGGCTAAGAGCCACAAAGAAGATATCCAAGCCAACGACCCAGCATGGGGCAGGCGGGGAACAGAGGGGAAAGTGAGAAGAGAACCAGGAAAACCAGAGCAGTAGCAAGAGACCAAAAATGAAGAACTATGTAGTTGTGCAGGGAGCAGGGTGCTACTGAAGGGCAATAGTAGACCGGTACTAAAAAGGGTATACACGAGGAGAAGCAACACACCCAGAGCCCTTTGACAGGAAGTTTATCCCACAGAAGTGGTGTGAAAAGACAGTCAAAGACAGAGCCAAAACTACGACTTCTTTTGCCCCTTGAAGTTACAACCTTCATCAACAGATTGTCGTCAACTGTAATCTTCTCTGAATGCTAATGTACTTCAGTACACTGGATACAGAATAAGAACAGGTTTTATTATATACATATGTGTATGGACACACACTAGAAATACAATATTGAGAAATAACATTATGTTGTACCTATTATTATAAAGTGAGAATTATACAGAGATACTCTATATTACCTCTAGCCTGAGGTTAGCATTCAAGAAATATTAACTACTATGCTACGCCTCTCCATTACAGCACTTCTGCTTCTGAAAAATTCAAATTCACTGCTGTAGAGGTTGCTTAAAAATACTCAAACTGTTTATTTGGACATGTTCTACTTAGCATAATAATGCATGTTCTTTGAAGGAAATTGAGAGAATGTTAGGATATTCTAGAAACCGAAGAGTTGAGAAAATTTGTCATCACCCAGAGGTACCCACTACATAAACTGCTTTCTAGGAATAAATACTTGTAAGTATATTTGATACTTTATATGCTTTTTTTATAGTCTACTTTTTTGCTTCATAAAATTATAAACCTACCTCCTTTTTAAAAAAATGTTTATTTTTGAGAGAGAGAGAGTGAGAGAGAGAGAGCATGAGTGGGAGAAGGGGAGAGAGAGGGAAACAGAGAATCCCAAGGAGGCTCCACACCATCAGTGCAGACTCCAATGCAGGGCTCAAATTCATGAACCATGAGATCATGACCTGAGCCAAAATCAACAGTCAGTAGCTGGACTGACTGAGCCACCCAGGCACCTCGAAACCTACCTCCTTATCTTCCCATATCCTTAGAGGAATAATTTTTAACAGTTGTATCTTATCTCCTCAGATGGCATTATAATTTGTTTAATCAATCGCATATTTTAAGTACTTGGTTTTTATAGCTTTGGGCTGTGAAAATGATACTTCAGTGAACATCTTTGAACACAAATCTTTTCAAGCATCTCTGATTATTTCCTTGAGATAAAGCCCTCTAAGTGGAATTACTGAATGAAAAGGACATGAACATTCTTAAAACTTGAGACACATGGGATTTTGAGATGTCTCCCTACCTCCTTTATCCCAATTCTGCACACCCACCCCCTGCCATGCAAACTCACCATCTACAAACTTCATATTTGAGTACTTGTTTAAAATTATCCTAGGGGCGCCTGGGTGGCTCGGTCAGTTAAGTGTCCGACTTCAGCTCAGGTCATGATCTCACAGGTTTGTGAGTTGGAGCCCTGAGTCAGGCTCTGTGCTGACAGCTCAGAGCCTGGAGCCTGCTTCGGATTCTGTGTCTCCCTCTCTGCCCCTCCCCTGCTCGCAATCTCTCTCTCTCTCTCATAAATAAATAAACGTTAAAATAAATAAATAAATAAATAAATAAATAAATAAATAAATAAAATTATCCTAAAGGGGCGCCTGGGTGGCTCAGTTGGTTAGGCATCCGACTTCGGCTCAGGTCATGATCTCACAGTTTGTGAGTTTCAGCCCTGCATCGGTCTCTGTGCTGACAGCTCAGAGCCTGGAGCCTGCTTCAGATTCTGTTTCCCTCTCTCTCTGCCCCTCCCATGCTAATGCTCTGTCTCTCTCTGTCTCTCAACAATAAATAAACGTTAAAATTTTTTTTTTAATTATCCTAAAGACGGAGGGGTGAGAGGCTCCTAATGATTTGCTGAAACCACAGACTACCCAGCTTCCACCCCCCCACCCCAATTTACAAATGTTAGGAGAGATCAATGGTCTTACTATGATATGAAGTGTCTTCCTCCTTCTCTAGGAGCAAGAATCTAAAAGTGTAGTCCCCATACCAACAGCAGCGGCTTCAACTAGGAAATGCCACCTAGGAAACATTATCTATTTTCAATGCAAATCCTTGGCCTACCTCAGGCCAATAGTTGAATCTGCAATGGGGGGGGGGGGGGGGGGGGGCGGGGGGGGGAGGGGGTGGTGGTGGCGGACAGCATCTGTGTTTTAACAAGCCCTCCAGATGACTCTCATGCACACAGTTTTGGGAACCACTGCTCTGAACCACAGTTGACTGATGACCACAGGCTGACCCCTTGGAAGGAAGCAAGAAGTTTGCTGTCCCTGAGTAGAGAACCCTGCTCTTGAACCATCATGTTAGCATACTAGCCCCCAGTAAATACTGCTTTTCGGATCCTCATTTTTCTCAATGATTTTTTTTTCTAACAGAGATAACAGATGTCTGCATCAGGGTCTTTGTGAGCATTTAAAAAAGATAGTGCTTAAGAAATATTGCTTTCTTTACTTTTTGGCAAAATTAATTTAGTCTTTTTTTTTTGCATTTTTATTTTATTTTATTTTGAGGGGAGAGTAAGAATACTGGGTCATTAAAGGGGAGTAAAATGATTTGTTTCAGAGGATCTGACTGAAATCTGTCTGCTTCAAATGGCTCTTTGGCCATCCTGAAAGGTACAAATGCAGTGACATCCATAGGGAACAGCTCAGTAGTTACTGAACATCATGCACTGCATGGATGATTCTAAGGTCGGTATACATAGTCCTGAGCTTGAGAAGCTCTTACCCTATTTGGGAAAATAAGATATTTACATAACGAAAGTAATTTGTTAATAACACGACACAATGCAGAAAGGCAGTCCCCCAAGTTGGTACGATTAATTCCCAAGTAGGTGCTAAGTGTAATAAGCATACCTGGGAAGCAGGTGTCTTGGCAGCTGGAAGCTGCCATGCCCAGGAAATGTGATGGGAGCTGGGCTTGCTAAGATCCCTTTGGGCAGAAAGCAGGGGGACAGATGAGAGCAGAGGAACTGAAACAGTTGAATGTTGATGTGCTCAGGGCGTGCATGCTGCAGGAAAAGGAAGTGTGTTGTTCAAGAAGAGCAGTGCCTATGAGGCCCCAATGAAATGTTGAACCTAAGTGTGGAGAGTGAATGGATTTCCAGGCTTAGGGACTCAGATTGGACCCTGGTTACGTAGCAGAGTACAGTAGGTGCATGGTTGAACTCTAGAAGGAGGCTTCCCTAGGTTAAATCCTGGCTCCTCTCTTCACCATCTGTGAAAATCTTGGACAAGTCGCTGTATCTCTCCGTGCTCCATATACCAAGGGTATATAGTAATAGTTCCTACCTTATAGGGTTGGTATAAGAATGAAATGATTGGATACCTGTGAAGTGCCTAGAACCGTGTATGACACCTAACAAGTGCACCTAACCTAAAATGTTTGATAAGTAATAAAGGGAGAGAGGGAGACTTTGGTTAGGCGTAAATTGGTTAATTTTTAGAAATTGTCTACTCCCAATAAATGCTTTGTATTCAGCATGGCCCTCTAGGATTTCATTAAAGAGCTAATGTCTTCTTTCCTGAGAAATACTTTAGAACATCACTGCTAAGCATCTCTTTATAGCTCAATAATTTGAAAGATTCATCTCACACATCTTACTCCATGACTGTGGTTACATGGTTTATCTTCAGGAAAACTGAGTGGAAGACATATTTAAAAACAAAAAAAAGTGGGGAGGGGCACCTGGGTGGCTCAGTCAGTTGAGTGTCCAACTTTGGCTCAGGTCATGATCTCACGGTTCATGAGTTGGAGCCCCACGTCAGGCTCTGTGCTGAAAGCTCAGAGCCTGAAGCCTGCTTCAGATTCTGTGTCTCCCTCTCTCTCTCTCTCTGCCCTTCCCCTGCTCTCTCTCTCTCTCTCTGAAAATGTTTTTATTTAATTTTCAAGTTAATTTTATTTAATTTAAAAGTGAGGATAGGAAACCTAAAACAGAATGGAAGTGACTCACTTTCAGTAACAAAAGGAATCAGGTAATTTTTTTTCAATTTTTATTTAAATTAATTTAAATTATTTTATTTTATTTAAATTTATTTAACATACAGTGTACTGTTAATTTCAGGTGTACAATATAGTGATTCAACACTTTTATACAACACCTGGTGCTCATCACAAGTGCACTCCTTATCGCTTCTCGGCCTTTTGGCTAAGATCAAGTGTAGTACAAGTGCATTCCTTAATCCCCATCACTTATTTAACTCCTTCCCCCCACCGCCATTCCTTTCTGGTAACCATCATTTTGTTCTTTATAGTTAAGAATCTGTTTCTTGGTTTGGTTCTCTCTCTTTCTCTTTCCCACCTTTGTTCATTTGTTTTCTTTCTTAAATTCTGTGTGACTGAAATCATACGATATTTTCCTTTTTTGACTTATTTTGCTTAGCATAATACTCTCTAGTTCCATCCCGGTCATTGCAAATGGCAAGATTTTATTCTTTTTTATGGCTGAGTAATATTCCATTATATAGATACATACCACTTCTTTATCCATTCATCAATCGATAGACACTTGGGCTGTTTCCATAATTTGGTTATTGTAGATAATACTGCCATAAGCATCAGGGTGCATCTATCCCTTTGAACTAATATTTTTGTGTTCTTTGGGTAAATAAGTAGTAGTGTGATTTCTGGATCATAGGGTAGTTCTATTTCTAACTTTTTGAGAAAACTCCACACTTTTCCAGAGTGGCTGCACCTGTTTGCATTCCCACTAACAGTGCAAGATGGTTCCCCCTACTCCACCTCCTCACCAACACCTGTTGTTTCTTGTGTTGTTGATTTTAGCCATTCTGACAGGTGTGAGGTGATATATATATATACACACACATATATGGATGTATATATATATATATATATATACACACACACACACATATATGGATATATATATATATGGATATATATATGGATATATATATATATAGGGATATATATATATAGGGATATATATATAGGGATATATATATATATAGGGATATATATATAGGGATATATATATATATATATATATATCATTGTAGTTTTGATATATTTGAGGTCATATATATATATATATATCATTGTAGTTTTGATTTGCATATCCATGATAATAAGTGATGTTGAGCATCTTTTGATGTGTCTGTTGTCCATCTGTGTGTCTTCTTTGCAAAAATGTCCATTCATGTCTTTTGCCTATTTTTCATTGGATTATTCATTTTTTGCGTATTGAGTTTTATTAGTTTTTTTTAAATATATTTTGGATACTAACCCTTTATCAGATGTGTCATTTGAAAATATCTTCTTCCATTCCACAGGTTGCCTTTTAGTTTTGTTGATTGTTTCCTTCGCTGTGCAGAAGCTTTTTCTTTTGAGTAGTCTCAATATTTATTTTTGCTTTTGTTTCTCTTGCCTCAGGAGACATATCTAGAAAGAAGTTGCTATGGCCAATGTCAAAGAGTTACTGCCAGGAATCAGGTATTTAAACCTAAAACCTATTCTGGAGAGAATATGTCCAAGATTTTTTATTGCAGTATAGATAACATACAGTGTCATATTAGCTTCAGGTGTACAATATATTGATTTAACAATTCTATACATTACTCAATGCTCATTATGATAAGTGAACTCCTAATCCCCTTTGCCAATTTCATCCATCCTCCACACCCACCACCCCTCTGGTAACCACCAGTTTGTTCTCTGTATTTAAAGTCTGTTTTTTCATTTGTCTCTTTTTTCTTTGTTCATTTATTTGGTTTCTTAAATTCCACATATGAGTGAAATCACATGGTATTTGTCTTTCTCTGACTTATTTTGTTTAGCATTATACTCTCTAGGTCCATCCATGTGGTTGCAAATGGCAAGATCTCATTCTTTTTTATGCCTCAGTAATAGTCCATTGTATGTATACATCTCCTTTATCCATTCATCTATCCATGGATACTTGGCTTACTTCCATAGCTTGGCTATTGTAACTAATGCCACCTCTATGTGCGTGTATCTTTTCACATTAGTGTTTTCATTTTCTTTGGGGAGATTCCCAGTAGTGGAATTACTGGATCATATGGCAATTCTATTTTTAATTTTTTGAGGAACTTCCATACTGTTTTCCACAGTGGCTGTGCCAATTTGCATTCCCACCAACAGTGCACAGGGTTCTTTTTTCTCCACATCCTCACCAACACTTGTTATGTCTTGTCTTTTTTATTCAAGCCATTCTGACAGGTGTAAAGTGATATCTCATTGTGGATTTGACTTGTACCTCCCTGATGATTAGGGTTGTTAAGCATCTTTTCATTTGAGCAGTGAAGGAAACCGTCAACAAAATGACAAGGTAACCTACTGAATGGGAGAAGATATTTGGAAATGACATATCCACTAAGGAGTTAATATCCAAAATATATAAAGAGCTTATACAACTCAATACTAAAAGAACCCCAAATTATCCAATTTAAAAATGGACAGAGGACCTGAGTAGACATTTTTCCAAAGAAGACAAACACATGGTCAACAGAGAACAAACTTTTACATGTAATCCTAGAAGATTATGGCAGGAATCTTTCTAGTAAAAATAGAAGGATAAAAATAGCTTACAGGTTTATGTGATGTTCCAAGTCAACTGTGAATAAATTAAACTTTTATTAATAGGAGGGTAGCAAATGATTACAAATTCATTCTAGATTAACTGTAATCCCCTGATGGTAGGTAAATGGTGAACTGATGTACCACCAATGATGGGCTTTTTATTGATCTAAATTTTTATATTCTTTTATACTCTCATAAAGTAGAAAATGCAATTGTATAGTAAGTTCTCTGAAAGTGAGAATCGTTTATCTGTGCACTCAAGCTGAAGGTACACAGAACATACTTCACTTTGGGGTTGTAGGTATCATGGATTGTAAAGGAATCTGATACACAGCCAAAGGAAGAGGCCAATTTTGGTTGACAGCAGCCATTGTGCTAAAATTATTTTTAGCTGTATGGCTTACCTCACTTCACTGATTTTCTTGAGGTGAAGGAATCTATTTTGTTTTAATTTTTTTAACCTAGTACATTTCTTATTCCTAATAGACCCACCATGTTGTATAAGATGACTGATTAAATCAACTGATAAATTGAAAAGACTCATATAAGCTTGGGCTTTCCATTTTCCCTTCCAAACCTCTATCTACCCTTCCCACCTTTATAGATAGTCTGGATCAATAGGCATTCTTTCCTCTGGCTTCTGGTTGGTATCAGCCAGTGGGTACCACAGACAGGAGATTGGAGGGAGAAAAGAAAGCAAGGTATGGTGTTTGTTTCCCTGCTCCCTCCAGAGGATGTGGTGAGGGCTGCTTGTGCTCTTTAATTCAACGTCATAGCTCCACATAGTTTATGTTCTCTAGATTCCAGTGAGTACTCTCTCCCTTGACCTTTCAGGCTTCCTGTGGTTGTGAGCCTCAGGATGCACTGTCTCTTGTTGGCTTCCCTCTAACCTGCTCATACCTTTATGACATTTACTGAGCTCTTCTGAACTTACCTAGTTTGGATGTGCCATCTGTTTCACACAGTGACCCTCTTTCTACGGGGTCCCTGACAAAGAAAGAGAATCTGACAGTGAGGGGGATGGTGAGTAAGAATTGGTTGAAGATTAGACGCAGGACATTCTGTTCCAGTCCTGAAGAAGGATGAGAACTGAGGTGGGATGCAGTCTTCTGGTGTTTTCTTCCCTCTCAAAATGCTATCCATTTCACTTAGGATGTGGAGTCCTCTTACTATTGTCCCCCAAAACTCTACTGGAACTCGTTTATTTTATGTCTAGATTTTAGATTCATTCCTTGCTTCCTCATGAAAATACTTACTCTTTCCTCTTAGTAATTATCACAGTCCCAGAGACCAAAAGCAAACCAATTTGGTAAAGAAAGGATCAATGAAATCTGGAATGTGGAGAAATGGGTGAAAGTCATGTTGTTACAAAATGTGCAAATGATTTTTATAATGTGAAACTAGTGTTTTCACGATAAGCAAATAAGCAAACCTGGTGATCTTCCTAAAATCCATGATGCCCACGAGTGAAAATGCAGAAAACAGATTCAGTCCATGAGTCAGAATATAAAATGTTGCTTAATTGAGGAGTTCTATAAGACCACATATTAAAAGTTAATATTAGCAAATACTTAGTGCATGCTATGTGCCAGGCACTGGCCCATTACCTTGTTTCAACCTCACAATGACCTATGAGGGGCTGCTCATTTTACAGATAAGGAAACTGAGAAGCTTGGAGGTTTATAAAGCAGACGTGTGTGGACAAGGTGAGATTTCAGATGTGCTGGAGTATCTTACTCCAAATCGCCTTCACTGCTATACTTCCCTGCTTCCCACTTCCCAGATGCTGCATACAAGAGGTTTAGCTACCCAAACCACATTGCACTAAGCCCTGACAGAGAACCACTGTGCTCTCCAACTAGTTGCAAGGTAGAACAAATCAACTTCTTTGCTATTCAATAAGATCAAAGCTGATTGTTGATAAATAAGAACTTGTTCACTACAGCTCTAATATTAAAAACAACATTAATGATAGTAAAAAAAAAAACATTTATCAAATGCTCTGTATACTTGGCACTGTACTTTAACATGTCCTGTCTCAACTTAAAATAACCCAGTGAAACGTAGATTATTATACCTATATTAGAGATGACAATTGAGTCACATACCCAATGTCATTCAAGCAGTAGGCAGTGGAATTAGAATTCCAAACCAGGCCTCCCTGTCTCCCTCTCTGCCACGCCCACTGCCTTTCAGTTACCACCAAAATGATGAAGAGCAGTGAAGCTTCAATTAAAGAGAAGTGAAGCTTCTGAATCTCTAAGATTCTTTTTTTTTTTAATTTTTTTTTCAACGTTTATTTATTTTTGGGACAGAGAGAGACAGAGCATGAACGGGGGAGGGGCAGAGAGAGAGGGAGACACAGAATCGGAAACAGGCTCCAGGCTCTGAGCCATCAGCCCAGAGCCCGACGCGGGGCTCTAACTCACGGACCGCGAGATCGTGACCTGGCTGAAGTCGGGCGCTTAACCGACTGCGCCACCCAGGCGCCCCATCTAAGATTCTTAATGCCAGGAGAGACACTTCAAGTTCTGCTTTCCCCATCCCTGTATTTCATTAGGGAGGGCATTTGGATTATTTAAGTGTTTAAGCTTTCAAATAAGACTTTATGAATTCTCAACTACAATTACTTAGAGCTAGAGCCATTCCCAATTAATTTGAGCCTTCCTTTTATGTTCTGTGGTCATGAAGGGGAGTTACTGCTATTACTCCCCAACACCATCTTCACCAGCACTGTCATCTTGGCTATGACCACTCTCACCACTCCTATTCAGCACTGTCCTGGAGGTTCTAGCCAGGACGATCTGGCAAGAAAATGAAATTAAAGAAATTCAGATTGGAAAGAAAGAAATAAATCAATCTCTATTTACAGATGGCATGATGTTTTACATAGAAAATCCTAAGTAACTACCAAAAAAAATATTAGAACTGGTTAGTTCAGCGGTGCCTGGGTGGCCCAGTCAGTTAAGTGTCCAACTTCAGCTCAGGTCATGCATGATCTTGTGGTTCCTGAGTTCGAGCCCCGTGTGGGCTCTGTGCTGACAGCTCAGAGCCTGGAGCCTGCTTCGGATTCTGTGTCTCCCTCTCTCTCTGCCCCTCTCCTGCTTGCGTGGGCTCTCTCTCTCTCTCTCAAAATTAAATAAACATTAAAAATTTTTAAAAAAAGAACTAGTAAGTTCAGCAAGGTTGCAGGATTCATGATCAGTGTACAAAAATCAACTGTATTTATGTACACCTGTAATGAACAATCCAAAAATGAAAGAAAACAATTTCATTTACAATAGCATAAAAATAATAAAACGTGGAATAAATTTAACAAAAGTGCAAAACTTATACCCTGAAAATTATGAAACATTGTTGAAAGAAATTAAAGATTGATGTAGAAAGATGCCCCATGTTTATGCATCAGGAGATTTAACATTAAAATGACAATATTCCTAAAACTGATACACAGGTTCAACACAATCCCTATCAGATTCCTAGCTAGCTCTGTAGAAATTGACAAATTGATCCTAAAATCCATATGGAAACCCAAGGAACTCACTATAGCCAAAACAATGTCGAAAAAGAACAAAGTAGATGAACTCACATCTCCTAATTTCATAGCATACTACAAAGCAACAGTAATCAAGTGTGGCACTGGCATAAAGGTAGGTATGTAGATTAATGGAATAAAACTGACAATCCAGAAATGACCCGTTATACATAGTCAATCAAATTTAAACAAGAGTGCTAAAACAACTCAATGGGAAAGAATCATCTTCCAACAAATGCTGCTGGGATAATTGGATATCCATATACAAAGGAATAAATTTGGACCCCCTACTGCCCACAGTATACACAAATAAACTCAAAATGGATCAAATACCTAAATTTAGAGCTAAAACTGTAATACTCTTCATGGAGAAAGGCATACTTGCAAAGAAACAAATAGAGGTCTATGAGTGGACAAGAACTTCGGGTAATATCGGAGAAAAAGACGCAAGAATCATAGAGAAGGGCACTGAGACTCAAAACTTTGTAATACAGCTTAAAGCCTTGTAGCTGCTGTTCCATGTTTGTCATTTTCAAAACTGCTGTCTGTCTTCTTTAAGCAGCAAATTTTAAAAACCAAAATGATCTGGAAAATATAGTGAATTCAGAGAGCAGATTCTGGGAAAGACCACTTGTATTTGAATCCTAGTTTTACCATTTTCTGGCCAAGAAAATGTCTTCTGTGGCAGAAGTTAAATGTCTTCTGTGTCCCAGTTTCTCCATCTATAATTGTACTCTCCAATTCAGTGACAACTAGCCACATGCGGCTATTAAGCGTTTGAAATGTGGCTAATCCAAACTGAGATGTGCTGTGCAGTGTACGCTAATTATATACCACGTTTCAAAGATCTAATCCTCCTCCCCCAAAACATCCCATTAATATTTTTTATATTTCTTACATGTTGATATAATACTTTGCATATATTGGGTTAAAATATATTATTAAAATTCATTTCACTCGTTTCTGTTTATTTTTTTTAAGTCACTACTAGAAATTTAAAATTGTTTATGTGGTTTACATTATGTTTCTTTTTTTAAATTTTATTTTAGGTGGGAGGAAAGGGATAGAGGGGGAGAGAGATAAAGAGGGGGAGAATCTTAGGCAGGCTCCACACTCAGTGTGGAGCTCGACGTGGGACTGGATCCCACCATCCCGGGATCATGACCTGAGCCGAAAGCAAGAGTCGGATGCTCAACCAATTGAGCCACCCAGGCGCTCCCACATTCTGTTTCTATTGGACAGTGCTGATCTGTAATACGGAAATAATAATGCTCCCTATTAAATATAGCTATTGTGACAATTAAATAATTTAACATATATACAATGCTTACAATACCTGCTACATAACAAGCACTGAAGAAGTGTTAGCTTTAAAATTATTTTTCACGATGGTCAGGTTCAGAGAGGCAGGGAGCAACCTGTCGAGGGCAATACTCTAATGAGATACGGGAATGGCAGCACTTCTCGGAAGCAAAGCCGTCAGCTTAAATCTCTAAGGTATACAGAAAGAAGCTACGGCACCTTCCCAGGAAGACATCTTTGCAGGGGACAGAGCTACGGACACTGGTGTTTGAAGCAGTGAAGTCAGAGACTACAAGTGAGGCTTATGGTTACGTTTCTGGCTCCAATACATCATTCCAAAATGTGGACTATCACTCCATCCCTCTTAAATTTCTACCTTTTCATCCAGACAGGAGGTAGTGTTTGTTCTATGCTTCAGGTTTCTTGTTTCTTTGGAGCAAGTTAGAGTTGCTAAGTACTATCCATTCTCCAAATGGGCAGCAGCGTTTGACTCGGCCCGGCAAACAAGCAGTTGGGAAGTCCTATAACTCTAATGTCCAGAACACCACAGTCATCACTCTTGAGTAAATTATTATTTTACATTTTACAGAAGCAATTGTAGTTCATTAAGCATCACATGGCTGAGGTTCCTTCCTGAGATGTCCGTGACATCTTTCTCTAACTTAGTGCTCTAGATCAATTTGCTTTTGCTGTAGCATGAGTATCTTTACAGAGTACTCCTTCCAAGACCAATGCCACCACCAGTGATACACTGCCCCCCCTCCAGGTTTTGATTCCTGTTTCTCTTCTCAGTAACATAACAATGAAAGTACTGGCCCTGAGCCTTACGAAAACTGCAATTAGAGCTTGTTTTCAACAGGTTCTGACTGTGGCTATTCTCAGTGGCTCATTTTCCAAAGGGCTCTGACCTCCTATTGGAGAATCTGGCCTGCTCTATAGAGTGGCAGAAGCTTAGTTGCATATGTGTCTGCGCTCAGAAAGTGGCAGAAACAGAGAAATATGGTGTCCAAAGTAATGGAAGACAAAAGCAGTTCAATAGAATTTCCATATGTTTATTTCATCACACGTCATTTAAAATTTACAACCAGTGATGGGCTAGCTAAACGTCCATTGTGTGTGTGTGTCTGTGTGTGTGTGCGTGTGTGTGTGTGTAATGGGCAAATGAGCATTATTATCTGCTTTGAGTTTATCACCATCAACACATATATCTATTTTTATTAACAGATATTTAAAGATGTTTAACATGGCTCTTTCAATTTGTACAGATAAAGACAATATTTTCTTGATCTCATATTTTAGAAGTCCAAATCCATCAGTTTCTAAAAGCAGTGTTAAAGTCTTTTGGCCATTCTGGTTTTTGTACAGATTGTATTCAAACAGACTGGAACTTTCACCACAAAACAGTTGAATGAAAGGTAAAATAATGACTAGATTAAGATGTCCCTTATAAAGGACACTGTACCACATGACAGTCTCAAAGAGACAGCACAAGTAAAATCAAATGGAGTTTCTGAAATTAGTATTTCCAACTCTTATGTGCTAAGTCCAGTATTTTTACAGGGCAGAAGTCAGAGAACTAAATGGCTTTCTTCTAGCAGTCTGACTTTATGGTCTACAGAAAGATAATGTATGTTTTAAATCTGTGTGCCTTCTACCTCAATACTTAGTAAAACTAACAACAAAAGAGATAAATATTCACTCTTGAAGCTGTGACAAAAGTCTTTAGAAAGTCATATCCCCTCCCCCCCCCACTTTCCCTCAAAAAAGGAAAAAAGAAAAAGGTCTGGTGTTTTGTTTGTTTTTGTTTTAGTTTTCTGATTGGGCAACACATTTGGTAGAAACAAGCCATGCATGCTTAAGGTCCTGTAAAGGTTTTTATACACACTGATTAAAAATTGTTAAAACAAAATTGGGTTCTCCCGAGCATATGCGTGCTTTGTCATGTGTTTTATAAACAATCGTTTCTTCTCAGGACAGCCCTCTTCCCACCGCACCAAACGGGATTTCATGGAGGGACAAGAAAACTGGGAATGTTGCTGGAAGTGTCACGTACGTTGGCTCAGAATGACACTATAGGGAGCATACCGAATAGGCCCACATTTAATCATTGGAGGCTTTTCATAGCTTTTTACAAAAATCTTAAATACAGGTAAACATGTAAACACTGTGCTCTCAGAGAGCAAGTACACAGGCATGTCACATGGTATCCCTTCTGGGAAGACAGATTCAAGTGAAACATCACCAATCAGTTTCAGAACCAACCGCTAGAAGTACTTGCTGGCTCAGGAGCAAACACCACCTTGCACATCTCCGAGTTCTCTTGGTGGAGAGGGAATTCAGATCCTGCTATGAGGCTTTCTTTTCTTCTCCGAGAGATGTAACCTCTGCCTGTGGACAGTCTTTCATACTTGGTCTCAAATTGCCTGCATGACGACAGCAACAATAACAAAATTATACACATATTCAAGTTACCCCACACTCCTCAGAGGCAAATTATTGACTGTAGACTTGAAGCTTCTGTTTCAAAGCAATTTGAGAAAGGATGGGAGTGCCAAAGACTACCAGTTTCCGTTCCCATGAATGGGGTGATTTTTTCTTCCCATGTCTTTCTATACCAATAGACAAACTGTAGATTCCTGGAATATAGGAGCCCTGCCACACATTTTTCTAGAATGAAGGTCCAAATTCTTCTCAGCTTTCTGGAGATGCCGTTAAGCTCTGCAGACCTTGCTATGTCTCCCACCCATCATTCCAGGAGCCCCACCTTGGGAGCGAGTCCAACTGGATTTAGGCTGAGAATGCTGACAGGCATAACATTCCTTGAGCTCTGGGCCAAGTGGAATGTGGAACCAAACCAGTTAGCTGTGAGCCTGAGTTGGTGGTCACTGCATTTCAACCACAGGAAGGTTGATTTTTTTTTTTAATTCATTAATGGAGATTTATTCTAAAAATAAGTTAGTGTGGGTTAACAGTAGCTTAATATTCTGATTATAATCTACTATCTTTTATCTGTAAAAATACAACCCACTCATCTTTGTACTTACATCATTTATGTATTCCTTATATGGGTCATGAAATTTCAGTAAAATAAAGAAGGTGCTCAACTCTGGCCTGCTTATTGAAGGAGATGACAGAAGATGTGGCTTGCTGTTTTAAACATACAAAGTGCCTTCATGGTTAATAACGTGTGTCAGGGTGACCTCTACAACTAACAGAGGAGTCAGCGCTAACTAGACCCAAAGCATTCTACTTCCATGTGGCAGTACTGTTACAAATGACCATTAGAAGAGTCAAAGGACACAGTATAAATGAGACGCTATAGGGTAGAAGAGGTGCTGGGAGACTTACATGAACAATCATATATTTAGTATTTGAGACACTAAGAATTCTACTGAAAGCATTTTTTTTTTTTTTATTCAAAATCCCAAACTCTCAAGCTTGAGCCAAAACTTAAACAAGGTCAAGTTGCTATGGTACAATTCCCTAAAAATTGTGAATTAATTTGGGCTCTTAACCCATGCTAAATGATTGCCAGCTGTTTTGTTTTGCACTTTCTGTCCAGGAAACAGTTGTGAAGTTAACTGACAGTAAATACACATCCACTATTTTTGCTGAAACTACGTGGCAACTCTTATGGTGAATCAAATCCCTTTGTTACCTTGATAAATTATTTCTGGACTAGAATACGATATTATCTCCAGAATCAAATGAACTGGTCCTTATAGTTTCTTGGTATCCTAGAAACTGACTTTTTTTTTTTTTTTAAAGCTTTATCAATTATTCTCTTACTTATGTAAAGGAAATTTATGTTTCACTGTATTTTTATCATTTACTTGTAATTTCTGAAACTAAACGCTCAAAACTGGCTGTTAAGTTCCTGGCCAACTGGGGACTGCCCGAGAATATTCCACGAGCGCTGCCTCTTACCTAAGTGGAGCTGCATCCTTGTCCATCTGCATGCAAACTAAGAACGGGTACTGAGAAAACTGCACCGTGGAGATAAACTCCAGGCCTGTTTCTGTTTCTGTGCTGATCTCCAGGCCAGCTTTCACAAAAGAGGAGTCTACAGTGATGCTGCCAGTTATTGCCAGAGCCACCCTAAAGATTTAGGTAAAACAAACAAACAAACAAACACCATTAATATCATATTTAACTGATTTGGACCAACAGCTATAATTTCATAGGGTCTGAACTCACTAACGTGTGACCTAAATGTGGTCAGAGTTCTGCTGGTAATCAGGGCCTGGCTAGTTTCAGGGATTAGGCAGTGAAGTTCTGCCCTTCCCCTGAGCCCTCCCACAGACTTCAGTTCTAGATCTGGGGATGAAGTGTCTATCAGGTACTACTGTTTGCTATGGGCACACCAAGGGCCAGGGTGAAAACATGCCTGGAACGTGATTCTCTCAGGAAGTCAGAAACACCTGAGCTAGCTTAAAACAAAGTCTAAACTCACAAAGACAGTTGACATTCGTAACAATGCTCTTGGTAACTATCTCTCTGCGGGCTTCTGTGTAGCTATTTCAATTCCATTTGTTTACTGTCTCCAAAGGGTCTCTATATCTATGGTTGCCAAGATATTTGAAAAAAATATTGTGTCACAAAAAACGATTCCTAGAGTGGGGCACGTACAGGCGTGCCCTAGGAAGGACAAATATGGTGGGTGCTCCAGTAGTCGCTTTGAGAACTGAGTAGGCAGATTGGGTTGACTGGGGAACATGGCTTGGATGATGATGAAGAAGCAGAAGGCTTACCTCTAGGATCACTCTAATTTAATTGTAGACTTTAAATGAAATTGTGGAAATTACTCCACAATTAAATCTGAGTTTATGCTCCTGCTATTTTGATAGAAGGATACAAAACAAGGTTTGCTGTGCAAATTAAAGTCCCTGCTGCTGTTGTTGTCAGTGTAAAAGTAGGTCAGAGGTGGTATCATTTAAATCCCTGAATCCCTTATCATACCTTCTAATATCTTACACTCAACAGAGGCTTAAGAGATATTTTTTAAATGAACAAATGAAAAATTGAAAATAGATTGGCTACAATGTGGATACTGGTAAATTCTTAGGGATACTGTGTCCTTTTTAAAAATCAAGATAATTTTTGGTGTTGCTGTTGTTGATTTGTTTCTGCAAAGAATTCAATTCAGTCAAATTTGGGGAAACTTCTATCTAGAAAATACTTCAGAAAAAGGAGAAAGAAGACCAATTCACTGGGAAGCCCTAAATTATACTGCTGATCCCTCTGATGGCCCGTTCTATTTCTCATTCTTCGGTTCCTTTTAGTAACACTGTGGGTCACCTTTCACATTAAATGTGCTGCCTTTTGATTTTTCTCAATTCCTTTAGCCATAGTTTAACATAAATCAAAAATTTAATTTTATAACTCCTATCTCACTTCTGCCCCACCATATTCATAAATATCAAAAAGGGGGGCGCCGGGGTGGCTCAGTAGGTTGAGTGTTCGACTCTAGGTTTCAGCTTACGCCACGATCTTGCAGTTTCATGAGTTCAAGCCCTGCGCTGGGCTCTGTGTTGGCAGCGTGGAGCCTGCTTGGGATTCTCTGTCTCCCTCTCTCTCTGCCTCTCTCCCCACTTGTGCTGTCTCTGTCTCTCTCAAAATAAATAAACTTAAAAATATAAATAAATATCAAAAAAGGTAAAAATCAATTGCACTTCCATATTCTTTACTTTGATTTTACAACAAACAGAATCATTCTTTTGATTATCACACTGGTTCAGTTTATCACCTTTTACTCAAAATACAATACTTTATTTGATTTGACACCTATATTAGAAAAACAAAAGGAGCTGAGGACATTTTGTTTAGAAAAATGAACGCTAATGAAAAACTTAAGGACTCCTACCATTTAAGACATAGATTCTGCACACAAGTGATCATCTTTTTAATTTTTCTCCACTGAAGACAGCAAAGGAGGGAACATTTAAAATCCCAACAAGAGGGATAAACTAAAATGTTTGCTTCAAGACAGTATTTCCTGAGAGCATTGTCAACTACTAACGTGGAATACTAAGAGAAAATGAACTTCCCATCCATGGGGCATGCTGTATGTGGACGTCTTTAAAAGTGTGACCATTGTTGGCTGAGTTAATTAGATAACTAACCGGCTCATAAGAAGCTATGGAAAGAATGAGTTTCCATGGTTTCTTCCTGCTCTATGGCTTAGTCATTACAAATAGAAAATACAGATTTTTGAAAAAATCAGAGAGCTAAACAATTCCAAAAGCATATCTCTGCAGTTCATTGCATAGAATATTATACATATGCTTACCGAGTTTTCACTCGGGTTTTAGACTCACGATACCACAGGCTAAACTCCATTGCACCTGAAATGTCAATAGCTAGGCCACCCTGGACATCCATATTGGCCTTTAGTCCAGATTGCAACTGAAGCTCCTAGAAGCAAAAATATATCATCATCATCATCGTCGTCATCATCATAAGCAAATTTAGTCTACCCCTTTCCAAAGGCATGTTCAACCTCCTGCTATACATAATACCATTTGGGCTATGCTAATGTTGGAGTCTTTCTCTAGGCTTGGAAACACATTATTCTAATCTTGATCACTAGAAGTAGACTGTTGATTTGCTCAAGTATTTAGTCTATTAAAATACTAGAGACGTGCAGTGCCAATTGAGATGGGTGATGTTTTTCAATCATTGCCTCACTTTGGGAGAGGCAAAGGTTCTCAAAGTGTGCTCCCCTTAGGAACAACATCTGGGAACTTGTTAGAAATGCAAGTGCCATACCTACTGAATTAGAAACTCTGAGGATGGGGCCAAGCAATGTGGGTTTTAATAAGCTCTCGTGATTCTGATGCACGTAAATTTGAGAACTACCAGAATGGGGAAAATGAAAGCATTGTCACCCGAAATCCAGCTGTGGCTTTGGGGTGGGGGTAAGAAGTTGGGCTGGATGATCTCTTGTGGTCCTTCAGCACCTCTCTAGCTATGTGCTGTGTCAAATATAGGCAGCTGCAGCATCATGCTAGCAAAGTAAGTGCAGAATAAAAACTGCTGGTGCAATATACAAGTTCCAGGAATTGCCTAGATAAAGCTGGGAAAGGAAGGCAAGGCAATCTAACTAAGCCTTAACACCTTGTTGTTTGACATTTGAAATGACATCAAATTAACAAACAAGTCCAACATGAACTTAAGAGCATATTCCAGAGGGACGCTTCTCATTTACAAATGTAGTCCATCCTAAGTAATTTTGCAGTTGTCTGAAGCCCACTGTTTTGTGTTGTTTGTCAACATTGAAGTCTTGCATTTTCTGAGTACATTAATGAGGTGATGTTGGCTTAAAAGTTCTTCAGCTGGATTGCAATCAGATTGACTGGAGACAGTGTTGGAAATGATAATGGCTCTGGAAAAAAAGGCTCCATATCCTTAATTTTGATATCCCTCCAAAGATCTTAGATTCATGGTAACTGCCAGCATGACTAACTTCCTTATGTAACTGCCCTACTCAGACCAAAGAAGCCATGCTTTCACCAACTATAAATGCCGTGATTTCGCTTTCTAGAAAGGATCATATTGATCTCCTTGAATTCTTCCCCCTTTCCGAAAAACATGGCAAGAAATCTCAGTCAAAGGCCTTCATTTACAACCAGGTATATCAAAAAAGTCTCACTGTGGCATGAAGCTACTTTCAGTCTAAAACACACTTGGATGAAAGCATGAGATTCTTGACACAGAGCTCAGGACACATTAGGAGAGCCCTAAGAATACTTAACAGCTACATTTAGTCTAGAATAAAATGTGGTTGTAGTATGATACGAGGTTGTCTCATATATCATAACTAATATGAAGGAACACAAATTATCCTAGGAAAGCCAGAAAATTATGCCCAAATTTTAACCTATGCCTATGAACTACAGAATATCAGATATCAAGGTTCTGCAGTTGCACAGTGGTTGTGATTATTCCCAAATGAATCCTACTGTGTGCCCTGTCTTAAAAGTATTTCCTTGGATCTTTTGATCTCTTCCCAATTTGAAAGCTATAATCTTGTTAGTCCACTCAATCAAAAAAAGGTCTTTGATGTGGACTTTAGCTTTCCCACTGGCCATACATTAAGTAGATATCAAAGCACACCAAGTGCCATGGAAAAGAACATTTCACAGCTTTTAGACAATGTGCCTTTTATGGGGAGAGAGCATTTCCATTGTGGTCTGGGTTTTAGGGAGTACCCTGGCTTTCTTGGAAGATTCAATTTCTCTCATGCAAAGGGATCATGGAAGAACTCTTATTTGTAGTCACAGAGGAATTTTCCTGAGCCCCCGTGGAAGGACAGAGCACTAACCCCTGTAGAAGAGCAAACCACTCTCTCTTTGGGAAAGGGACTGAACCACATAGTGCAGTGGTTCTAATTTTTGAGGGTATAAAATAAGACAAACTAACAGTTTTGAGCACCTACTGTGTCCCCAAGGGTCTACATTTGGTATCTCACTTAATTCCCATACTGATCTTCCATGGTAGGCATTATATCTTGAAGATTAAAAAGGAGGTTCAGGCTTGGTGGCACATGTGGAGACAGAATAAAACCCAGACTGTCTCTAGGGCGGATACTTTTCTATTACCACACATGGTTATCACAAAATCATCTCTCTTTTGTCTCCTGCTGTGCAAGAAAGCATCTTCTGAGAAATGTGGTGAAAAAAGATCATAGGTTTATGTCCTTATTTGACCCAGGATGCATATTTATTTAAATTATTGTCTATGAACTATAGGAACAAGATACTAAAGCTTTGCATTTGTAGCTAGTGTGACTCCTTTGATCTTGCACCTTTGGCCCCAAAGGTGTTTCTTACAGTTCAAACACTAATATTTTGACAACATGTACCATTGCATCCATTCAGGAAAATATGGTCTTTGCTGGCTAAAGAGGATCTCTCTATTAAGCTGACTTTATCAGACAGCCTTCTCTGAAGAGTAATCCAATTAGACGAAAAGAGAGAGCAAGAGTAAGCACAGAGTAATTCCATCTGCCCTGGTGGCTGTGACAGGCTATCCACTGCCAAAATTTCCTTCAATGTCAGCACTTGACCTAGAGTGGTATGTGCCTCTGAAGCTGGGATGGCATTACTGGAGTGCTCTGCAGAGCCAGGGAGCCTCAAAGAGCCTATTTGTATGGTTACCCTTGATCTGCCAAATACTCCAATCTGAAATTCAGACATTGGGTTACGTTTAATAGCTACAGGATGATCTTGCCTTAGAATACGCCTTAGGTGCCCTCTCTTAATGAACAGAAGAACTTTAAAAGATAATCTAGACCAGGAGTTGGCAAACTATGGCCTGCAGGCAAATCTGGCCCACTTGCTGTTTTTGTAAATAAAATTTTGTTGGAGCACATTCATTTGTTAATATATTGCTGATGGCTGTTTCCACTCTAGTGGCAGAGTTGAGTAGTTGCAACAGAGACCATATGTCCCACAAAGCCTAAAATATTTGCTTTCTGCCTCTTACATAAACTGTCTGCTGAGCCTGATCTAGATTACTGTTTTTATCAGGTTTCACACCCCAATTCTGACCATCAGACTGTTGAAAGGTAGTTGAATACACACAGATGGTGTTGAACCGTAATTATTCCTGTGTCTTAAAATGTGGACCATTGGGGCGCCTGGGTGGCGCAGTCGGTTAAGCGTCCGACTTCAGCCAGGTCACGATCTCGCGGTCCGTGAGTTCGAGCCCCGCGTCGGGCTCTGGGCTGATGGCTCAGAGCCTGGAGCCTGTTTCAGATTCTGTGTCTCCCTCTCTCTCTGCCCCTCCCGTGTTCATGCTCTGTCTCTCTCTGTCCCCAAAATAAATAAAACGTTGAAAAAAAAAATTAAAAAAAAAATGTGGACCACTTACTCAGCACTCTTACGCCTTCTTCATAGATTCATTAAGAATTCATCTCGCCAGAATCAGTACTACAATGGGTATGCGCAATGTAAAATTGTGATATAATTTGAGACTTGTTTTTTCATATGTGACCTTGAGGATTAAGGGATATGACAGATCCTGTTCATTGTCCTTCTCTTCATTTGTTCGGAGTGACAATGCACCCATTGAAAAACTACATTTACCAGTTTTCCTTGAAGCTAGAGATAGCCATATGACACAGTTTTGATTAACAACAAAAAGAGGCTTGGTTATTTTCTCCATTAATTTCTTTGTTTCTGTCAGCATAAGTATTGTCTTTTTTTTCTTTCAGTTTTATTGAGATATATGTGGCATTATTATACTCATATTATATTGACTATATCCTCTTTTGCCTCAACAGTGAGATGTCTTCATGGGCTAATGGAGTTGAGAGAAAACCCTGCTTACCTGTAACAAAGGGGAAAAGGATGAAGGGCGGGCGGCAATACCCCTACGGTGGGTGCTTAGAATGTGAATTCCTAGATGGGTGCAACTTTGTCTTGTGTTCTCCAAGCTTTGAGCACATTTAAAATGTGCCTAGAACACACTAGGGATTCAATAAATATTTGCAGAATGAATGGATTACCTGGGAATGATCTATCAACAGAATAAGTCCCTTCACCACACTGATAGGGTCACCAGATGCCGACAACATTTTGGACATCAAATCACTGTATCCGTTGAAAAAAGTGACAGGTCTGAGCTGAACATCAAAGAGGATGGCTGACATGCCTGCGTAGGAGTCGAGGTTCTCCTCCCCCTCATCGGGAGTGGCCGCAATCAAGGCCTCCAGGCCTTGGGCTTCGATGACTACCTAGGGGAAATGCAGATCACATTCATGACGTAAGCTCCTTGCCTATTCCGTAAGTGACGGTGAGGCTCCTGGGCTATTGCTAGAACTTTCCAAAACCTGAGGTATCTGCAGCAGCTAGGCAAACAAAAACAAAACAAAACAAAACAAACAAAACAAACCACACCTCTGTGCCTGAACATAAGGTGAATTCATTTTCTTCCTTTAGTTCCCACACCCATTGATCCATTTTGTAGAGGCAAAAACTAAAAACAAAAAATTCAAATGGCAGAGGCAGAACTCAAACCCCTTCTGTGTGACTGCCAATGCCATGAACTTTCCTTTTTGTGGTGTCATCCTTGAGACTCTTAATCCCTCCAGGACTGCCATACATAATGGATCAGTTGTCTGGCAGAGCCCCAAGAAGGAGATGGAGAAATGCTGGGACAATTGCCTTGAGGCTATTGCTACAAGAGGATATGGAACACTCCAAGGCATGACTCACACCCTTCCTATCAAACTTTTCTCTCTAGCTGAGAGAAAAGATGATGGAGGCTCACATCAAGATCTCCACCATGCATAGGAATCTTACATATTCTCCGTCCTCTGTACCAGCCCCATACCCAGTGGGTGCTTGGCATTTCAAAATGCATATCAGAAAACAGATGGCAATTCCTCAGGATAGAAGGACATTCCTCAGGATAGAGGTATTCTGACTAGCATCCTACCAAAGGGTGTATAATATAATATTGATAAGAACTCAAGTTTGTGTAGGACTGGGCCATTTTTAAAACTTAAATGAGCTTATTTAGAAGGCTATAATTTGATATGCATAAAAAGAAGTATATTTCATAATTAGGAAGACTTTACAGATTATAACCAAATTTTGTATAAGACTAAAGAGATGGAATTCAGTCAGTCATCACATGCCTACACTTTATTCTTTTCTCTCCTAATGGTACTGAAAAATATAGATGGGCTCTTTAGAGAGTCAAAGTTCTTATGGGGAATCAATCTGTTCATAGACACAACCAGAGAAGGGAAGAGAAGGGAGGCGCCTGGGTGGCTCAGGTCATGATCTCACAGCTAGTGAGTCCAAGCCCCGTGTCGGGCTTTGCGCTGACAGCTCAGAGCCTGCGGCCTGCTTCAGATTCTGTCTCCCTCTCTCTCTCTCTCTGCCCCTCCCCCACTTGTGCTCTGTGTCTCTCTCTCTCTCTCCCAAAAATAAATAAACATTAAAAAAAATTAAGAAACAACCAGAGAAGGAAAATATATTCCAGAGTTAGATAAGTGGAGCTTTAAAGAATATATCTATGAATAAAAATAAAATATTTTTTAAACATATCTGAAAAATATTAGCACAGTTTCAACTTTGTGAATATGTTTGCCTTTGAAATGACGAATGGATGTTTAACGAGTCTAGTAAATCAAATTACTTAGGTTTCAAGTTCATGCTTGAAACTTTCTCTGGCATTATAAACCATATAGCTTCCTGCAAATGATGGAATTGTGAGCAACTTAAAACAGAAGCCACCATTAACTTATGCATTTTGTAGTGTTACCATCAGTATGTTTTTTTATTTTACTTCAGACTAATTTCTTATATATTTATGAAGCAAAATTAATGGAAAATGAGTTACCTGGCTACTGTGAAGATGAGCCTTCCCAATGTACTGAAAGATGTTCAGGTTACTTCTCCTTAGAATGCCAGAACCAGAGTAAAGAATGTCAAGGCTGTAAGTAGATGCTGAATGGGGAGTACCTAATGACAAAACAAAACAAAACAACTCTTGTAGTTTAGTAACAGTTCCCACGATACCAACTTGCAGAAGGGCAGAGAGGGAGAACCGCTTTCTGGGTTACGTACGTTCTATGTAGCCAGTATAGGCAGAAGAGGATCCACTCTTGGAGAAGCGGTCATAATTATGAGCAACCATTTCCTTCAGAACTCTACGGACTATTTTGCTGCAACACGTAAAAGGAAAAAGCACATTCATTGTAATGGCTGCTTCCCAAGTCAGATTTGGAAAAAAAAACAAATCCTCAGTGGAAAAAAGAGGGGCCAAATTTTCCCCATGCTGCTCCAAGACTGGGGAGGTGCCAGCTGGAGGGCCAGCATCAGGGTTTTAGGGCTTTCCCCTTCATTCCTCAGATATTTGAAATTTGGTTTGGTATCAAAATGACAGCAAGAACGAGGATGCCCAGCTATGAATGGCTTAAAGTAACTGATGGACACACCTCAGGAGTGGAAAACACATATTCCATGAATCATCATGGTTGTATTATTAAATAGTATATACTTTCAAGGAAAGCTGTACCAGACAGGGGATGGTGGAGCAGTTGCCCAATATGTCTTTAAATATTTTCCTACACTCTCTAATGATACCAGTGGCTAATGACATATCACAGTTAATTTCCAGGAATTTTTTCTATTTCTGTAGTTTTCAATTAAAGAGACATCTCAGTAAAACCCATATATAAATGATCATCTCCTCTAAAGTAAGTCTTAAACCTTGCCCTATGCCTCTATCTTGTCTACTATGTAAGGACTGTTGAGATCTTTCCAATCTTGACTACTTAACACTAATCATATCAGGAATAATAAAATTATGACACCACCACAAAAAATATCAAAATAATCCACTCAAGAAATTAGGATCTGGACCTGAGGTAGAAACTTATTGAGAGGTGGGAATGGTGACCCTATAGGTGCCCCCCACCACCCAATATCACTAGGTGATAAGATTTAGCCTGGAGAAGGGCTGAGGACACCATGATATCTGTTTTGTAATATTCAAAGGGCCTGCGGGTGGATGAAATGATTAGACCTGCTCTGCTTCGCTCCAAGGATTGGGGCAAATAGGGCCAATGGGAAGCTTTCAGTTACACAAAGAAGTCCTAGTGACACTGTGAATAATGACACAAGTTCCCTCAGGGGAGGTGAGCCCCCTGCCACTGGCCAGGTGCAAGCAAAGACTGGATGCCCCTGCTAGGAGACTAGACCCGCACACTGGAGAGATGCCAAGCCAAGTGGCCTGTGATGTCTTTTCCAACTCGAAACATTCCGGTCGTGAGAATCTGAACCTCAGTGTTTCCAGTGGTCTCCTCACCTTTCCCTGCTGCTCTCTACCCCACTCCTCTTTTACCATCCCCTGCATCACTAGGTTCATAAGACAAGGACAGAAAACCCACTCAGGATCTCCTTCTCAGAGTCTCATAAAAATAAACAAAGAAATAGAAGTCAAATCCATTCTACTAGGAACACATGGTTGTAGATAGACTTTGCTTCTTCCTCCCTCACTCATCTGCTCCTTCTTCTTCCTTATCTGTCCCTGCTCTTTTCTCCTGTCTACTCACTCCTCTCACACCTTTTTTCTTTTACTGCCTTATTTTTTTTCCTTTCTCTTTATCCATTTTCCAACACCCACTCCCCCCCATATCTGTTTTCCTTTTCAACTTAAAATACTCAAATTTGATCTTTCCTGAGGATACTGCCGTGAAAATAACTCAGGGGAAATGGAAATTTCTTTTTCAGCCCTCTCATTTCAGTAAGGAAGTGCAGAGAGCCCTGGGGAACTCCCACTTTGAAGGGAGACATCAGTGAATGAAGAGGAAGAGACCCAGGAACTGGAAGGAAGATGAATCCAGTAAGAGTTACTGAGCCTGATGAAGTCTGCTGATTCCACTCTTCATACCTTGAAGCGTTCCCAAACATGAGCCATGCTTAAAGTATTTAACTTAAATGGCAAATTCATTTGATCTGTGATAGATGAGGTTTCAATGTTAGGTCACTAACGTTTGGAAAGTTAACATGGAAGACCATTTGGTGAGAATTTACATCGCTTTGTTATGCTGTTTATAAAAACAATCCTATTAAAAATGTAGTTGGGTTGTAAAACATTATAAACATTTGGCAATATATATTTACAGACTGAACAGGAGACCCAGAGTAACAATCATACACTGGGTTTCAAATCATAGTGCCAGAGTGAAGTTGTTTTATCTGGCCCGCTAAATAGTTCTCATGGGAAATTTGGCTAACTTTGGTTTTATGCAACATAAACTAGCATAATGACCACACCATTATTATCAGCCACATGTGTACCACACCAGTATACAAATAAGCTTGAACAAATAAAATAAGCTTGCTTAAATAAACAGAGAGACAGGTGCACTCTATCATACCTTGCAGGCATTTCAAAACGTAGGATGTCTTGAACAAGAGTGAGCATGTATTTATTCATTTCTTTGGGAAGCTCCCCAATAGAGAGAAGAATGTTTTTTACTTCCATGTAGGATGGATTGTTATTTAAAATGATAGCAGCTGCAGTAGTGCGCACAGTCTTTTCATGAACTTTACGATTCTGGTGGTATATCCTGTTCAAAGTCTTCTTGACCTGTTCAAAGATGTTCAAACTTAGTGCACATCTAGATTTTTTAAATTGATATTGTAGCAGGAACAGTTAGTGCTCTTAAAACATATGTGTGTTCTTACATTTCCCAAGGTTCTTTGCAGTCAGGTTGGGGCCGTAATTGCAGCTAATGGACTATGAAGAGAACGGCCATGGGAAACTTCTAGACTGAGACAGTTAAGAGCTGCTGTGCCTTCTCCCTCTGTTTTTATTACTACTTTAGTAGGCTTAGAGCCACATTTTCCTTACCTACACTAGGCATAGCATGAATGAGAAATAAACTTTTGATAAGCTGAGATTTTGTAGCTCGTTTGTTATTGCAGCTTATCATGGTGTTACCCAACTAATATTGACTTTTAAAGACTACTGTCACATAGCAATAGATCTCTGGGGAGCAATGGCTATATTAGCTGATATTTCCTTACAATGGAGTCTCTCAGGATCTTCCCTTTATCCTTTTTTAAAATTAATAAAACTTTCATTTTTTAGAGCAATTTTCGGTTCACAGCAAAACTGAGCTGAGAGTTCCTATATACCCCTTGCTTCCAGGCTCCTCCCTGCCCAGCACATACAACCTCACCTCTATCAACATCCTGCATCCTACATTTGATAAAACCCATACTGCCACATCGTTGTCACCCGGAGTCCACAGGCTACATTAGGGACTTTTTTTTTTAAAACAAAATATTAACACCAAAGAAAACTTGCCAAAATAATGGCATTCTGTGGCAACAAATAATTTCATTGGTTACTAGCATTATGTGGTATGGAGTGAGGTGGGGGTGCTCTGTACTAGGCATTTCTGAACAGTTCTTTCAATTCCCACTTCCCTCTGCTTTTTTTTATTTCCCCTAAATCTTGGCCTTGTTCTCAGGTATATAGGAGTTAAATGACTCACCTGAGCAAAACAACTGGGAAGGAACAGCCAGAATTTATTTGTGGGTCTGTCTGTCTCAAACACTTGTGGCCCTAGCCATCATGCTCTGCAGCCTACTGACTTTGACACAAAGCAGTGGGAGGGTTCTCAGCTGCAAACTGGAAATATCATTCTCAGCAGACAGCTTATCTTGAGGCTTATAGACTTTTCCGCTCTTAGAAAAGTTTAATTTAGATGGCTTCCTGAAAATGTAGCTATAGGAACCACCACAGTAATCCTTAAGCCAGGATATTTCAGTGTTGAAAATTTAACAGCATCTTAAAACTTATGGAAGTAAAGATATTTCTGGAAAGAGTTTGTTTCTTAAAATAAGAGAATGTGCTTCAATATTTATGCTTCAGGATACAGGACATTATCTATTCAAAATGTGAGGCTGCTTCAAAATAGCCTTAAATTCAATTTAAGAGTTATTTCTAAACAGGAAAGAGAGATCCTCAGTTTGGAAAAAAAAAAAATAGGATGACTTCAGAGAACTTTGCATTTGACTCAAGTTTAGGCATGCTTCTTTTCTTTTGTTTATGTTACAAATATTCTTTTACCTCATCAGTTATGAAAGAGACATCGTATCTCTGGAGAGCGGTGGTAGCGAGGTGGCTGACGGGCCCTTCTCCAGCCTCTGCAAACTTCAGAAGGAGTGGGATGCCTTCCGGCAGCAGAGCATTCTTCAGAGCCAATAGGTACATCATGGTGTCCTCTTTTTTCTCTGCTCTTTCAAGTCCTCCTAGGATTAATTTCTTGGCTTCTACCACTGCCTAAAAAAATCATATACTACCTCAAACATACATACGACCACAAATTACACAAGGCTTGGACAACACTGGCTTCACTCTTGGACCTAAGAGAACAACCTAAAGTTTTATTTATTTTTTTAAATTTTTATTTTATTTTTTATGTTTATCAGAGAGAGAGAAAGAGAGAGACAGACAGAGCATGAGCAGGGGAGGCACAGAGAGAGGAAGGGAGACACAGAATCTGAACCAGGCGCCAAGCTCTGAGCTGTCAGCACAGAGCCCAATGTGGGGCTTGAACCCACAAACTGTGAGCTCATGACCTGAGCTGAAGTCGGATGCCCAACCGAATGAGCCACCCAGGTGCTCCAAAAACAGCCTAAAGTTTTAGAAAGTTTTGCACTAGTTGCCTGACTGAGACACACAATAAAAATGAATAAGTATACTTTATAAAGGTGTTCTGTTTTTTAAGAAATGCAAAAATTAACATATTCGTAAGAAGCAATTTATACAACTAATAATAGATATATAGGGCACCTGGGTGGTTCAGTCAGTTAAGCATTCGACTCTTGATTTCAGCTCAGGTCATGATCTCATGGCTTGTGGAATTGAGCCTGGCATCAGGCTCTATGCTGACAGCACAGAGCCTGCTTGGGATTCTCTCCTTCTCCCTCTGCCCCTTACTTGTGTGCACATGCGCACTTGCTCTCCCTCAAAGTAAATAAGTAAACACTAAAAAAATAGGTATATTTACTTTTGAACACATTCTGAATGTATAAAGTCATTTTTAAAATTCCTTTGTGATCGATTATTCGTAAAACTATCCACTCATTGAATTTCTAAAGCAACAATTAAATGGCACCTAAGTGATGCCACGTACTTCTTCTTAAGTAATAATTTGGTGAAAATACTTAGAACTTGACCATAAGGTCTTGTTCTCAATGTTTAAAAAGGGCTTGTTTCCACTTGAATCAAAATTTGATTAATGCTGCCATACAGTTCAAAAAATATTTCAGAAAAATGTCTTCTATATGGAAGATACTTTGCTAGGTACTTTTCACATATGTTCTTTAATCAAAAAGGCCCCTTTTCCTGGCCTAGGGAAAAAAAATGATTGAGTATAAGTTAGTAAGTCAATGGAAAAGCAAAGTAAAAATAGGGACACCTAGATTCTGGTTTTTGTCACTATCTATGTTTTAGGGGCTTCAGTTTCATCTTTAAAGAGTCCTAAAATCTAATCCATCTGTAGGATTTGGAAATTATGAAATTAAGCTACAGGGACGTGCGTGCGTGCGCACACACACACACACACACACACCAGAGGAGAGACAGAGAGAGAGGGATAGGAGTGGGGGAAGATATAAAAGGTCTCTAAATGGAAGGAAAGGCACTAAATTTCACAGGTAATAAGAGAAATGCCATTTCTCAACCATCAGATTGATTAAAAGGTTCAAAAGTTTGATAAGACACTTTCCTATTGAGGCTATGGGGAAATAGGCATTCTCGTGCATTACTGGTGGACGCATAAAATGATACAACTCCTAAGGAAGGTAACTGGCAAAAGGTAACATATCTGCATTTTGTTCCAGCAACCCTAGCCCTGAGGCTATGTCTCCAAAAACGAGAAAAAAATGTGCCCACGATTATTCATCTCAGCATTATTTGTAACAGCAAAATGGTAGAAACCACCTACTGACCACAGGCGGGAGATGCTGAGGACACTGGTATGCCGACACATGCAGTTCTAAGCGCTGCTAAAAGGAACAAGGAAGATCTCTGAGAACAGTATGGGATGACTTCCCGGGTATGTTGTTAGGAGGACAAAATAAGACACAAAAGAGTGTATATTTTGTGAAAGAAAAAATAAGTAAAAATGTGTGTGTACATTTGCTTAGGAAGCACAGGAAGGAGAAACCAAAAACTGACACTGGTTACGTGGAGGAGGCTGGTGAGAATGCGTGGAAGGGGTAAGAAAGGGAACAGGACCCCATTGAGAATGCTTTTAAAATGCAGTTTTGACTTTTGAACCATGTCAATATTTCACATATTCAAGAAATACAACTCAATCAGCAAAGATGGAAGATTGCTAAAAGTGAATTCAAACAGCAGGGAATGTATATGTGTATCAAACTGCTAACATAACTAAACAAAAAAGAATAACAGAGACTTCTGGATATGGACCCTTGGCTGTCTATCTTTTTTTTTTTTTTTTTTTTACATTTATTTATTTTTGAGAGACACAGAGAGAAAGAGAGACAGAGAGCATGAGCAGGGGCGGGGAAGACAAAGAGGGAGACACAGAATCCAAAGCAGGTTCCAGGCTCCAAGCTATCAGCACAGGGCCTGACAAGGGGCTCGAACCCATAAACCATGAGATCATGACCTGAGCCAAAGTCGGACGCTTAACCAACTGAGCCACCCAGGTGCCCATCTGGCTGTCTATCTTTAGTATATTCCAAAACAAAAGAGCTGTGATGAAGTCTTAACCTTTATTTAGTCTGATTTTTGTAGCAATATTGGTGTAGCAATTCACAAACTATTTTGTGTGCGTTTTAGGCCTGAGCAAATGAATCACCAGGTTGATGTTCTAGAACACCAAGGTTCTCACTATAGGAGAAGGAAGATAAATTTATGGCATGGAAGGAGAGAAAGAAGCTTGTTGTACTGGCCTGGAATTAAAGACAGCAGTATGCACTCACCATATGATAAATATAAATATAAATATACGTATTTTGTCCATCTTAAGGGCCAAGATGCAATAGCACTCAAGTAATTAGAAGTAAAGCATTTAGGGGTAAAATGCCAGATATCTGCAACTCAATCTCAAATGGTTCAATATAAGTACAAATAAAATGAAATAAAACAGAATGACATAATGGAAATATGCAAGATGTTGAAAATTGGCAAATCTAGATGAAGGGTACACAGATGTTTGTGGAATTGTGCTATTCTTACAACTTTTCTATAGGTTTGAATTTTTTCAAATGCAAATTTGAGGAAAAACAAAATTAGGAGGCAAGGAGGTTGAAATGTATGCCAAAAACTAATAGAAAAAAGAAATAGGGGGCTTTGTACTCAATGAGTAAACTTGACCAGCTGCCACTCGGACTGTCACAGGGCAGGTGGGAGCTTTCATGCTAGCAAATGCTGGAAAATCTTTAGTAGTCTATCAGATGGCAGGTACCATTTGGGCAGTAGAAGTATTGTATGCCTTGTAAGGAGATACCTTAAATTTTTGCTTAGAGTACATCATTTTCTTCCTATTCATATGTCTGTGATTTGGGCTGGAGATAGATGAATATTCCATAGCAGAATGTTGAAAAGAAAATGTGAGCATTTACAACAATCTATCTGGTGACTAATTTTCTTCAAAGATGCATTGTTTTAAAAGTTGCTCAAAAACATTAACAGAATTGAATGACAGTGATAGTGGATAGTTTTGAGCTACCTACAAGGTAAATCTAAAGATGTGAGTAGAACTTGGCTCTCCTGTTATCAGCAAAACCTTACATTTAATCCTTTGTTCAGTTTCCTTCTTGTGCTATTCTATTCTCTCTCAAGGTTGCAGCCACTCTCTGTTCCTGGCCCTAACTCCTCTTCTGGGCTGCAGGTGGATATGGCCATCTGCCTTTTGGACAACTCAACTTGGTGGCCCAAAGGACTTCAAATTTAACATGACCAAAACAAATTCATAGCTCTACCCTCCTCCCAACCCCCAAACTGGGTTCTATAAATTGTGCTTAAGTGGTTGACATCACCACACCTAGTACCCTACCCTGGAAGCTTAATAGTAACCCAGCTTCTTACCTCTTTCACGCTACCCACCCACATCCCATCAGTCACTGGGTACTATTAACTCTACCTCCTAAATGGCTCTTGAAGCTGTCTCCTTCTCTCTACCTGCTGCCTCTATGTTAATTCAGACCTTTACTTATTCTTGCCCAGTTGTTGCAAATATTTCCAATCAAATCTTGCTGACTCTAATCCAGTCCACAGCTGGTCCATACACTCTACTTCTTTCTAAATAAAAAAAATCTAAGCATGTCATTCACCTGCCTAAAAACGCACTATTCTCCCTTCTCTCTATGGAACGAAGGCCAGACTTGTTAGCTTCTCATTAATAAACATCCTCTTTTCTGTATTTCCACTCTCATCTATCTGCCCCATAAATATGAATACTTTGTTTTCCAGCCCCACAGAATTTCTCATGTTCTCAGGCATACCAGACCCATTTTGATATTGGGCCTTTTCATGCATTGTTGTATTTCTCCTAGAATGTCCTTCATTCCATACTACCATCTCTTCACCTAAAGAGCTTTTCTATACGAAGTTCAAATATCACTATTTTGGTGAAACTTTCCCTAGCACCCCCAAACAGAATAGTCTGCTACATATTCCATATTCTCAGAGCACTTCGTTTATATTTCAATATTATTTTTTGTTTGTATTTGAGAAATGGAGTGGAAGATCTTTGAGGATGGTAGAATATTTTATGCATTTTTATATTAAGGGATTAACATCACATCTAGCACAGAGTAGATGTTCATTAAATTATGTGAATGGACGTTTTCAGGTATGAGATTTGTCTTTAGCCAAGATATTTGATACAGGATTACTGAGGTAAATTGGCTACTCAAATAATCATGGAAATTGGAAAATATAAGAAGTTATAGTTCTTTGATGTCATAGAAATAGTACGAATTTGATCTCTGCCTGAGCTTACTAAGCTGATACTCAAACATTTTCAATGCCATTTCTTTTTTAGTAATCTTTTTCACACTTAGCTTACATTCTAGTTATGGGTTGCCTCTTTTGGAACTATTTGGTTTCAAGAATGTTTTCTCTATTATTTTTAAGAGCAAGCATTCTGTAAGCAAAATAATACAGTGACGTCTTTTTTGAGATAGAAGAAAAATGCTGACTATAAGCTGGCTATATAATAAATGTGGACAGAAAAAGACTTTTTATATATTTAACATTTTCAATCTATTTGCATTATAGAAAGATAGGCTATATTGGATACTAATCTATTTGGATTTTCTACATCTAGTTAAGCTTACAAAGTGAGTTTTTGGTTTTTTATGAGAAAAGTGTCAAAGTTGATAGTCCACTCTGGCAAATGGATAAACTTTGAGCAAATGAAATTAAAAATAAAATGTAAAGTTTTCGGTAATTAGAAATAACTAAATTCACACCATCAAAACTCAAAACTGCAAACCACACTTATAAAGTTCTCCTCTAGGAGATAGCCCTAAAGTCTAATATTTTTTCTAAGAATAAGAACTATACCATACATGCCATTGAAGGCTGCATACATAGTGGGCACTTAATAAATACAATTGGTGAGGGATTAATAGACTATTTACTCTTTAGCAAGCATTTGTTGAACATTATGCATCACATATTATTTTAAGCAATTGGCGTTAACAAGACAAAGATCCATTTATGCATGGAGCTTGTTATTTCAGTAGAAGACAAAAATAAGCAATAAATGTAATGAATAACCGAATTATATCAGGTATGTTAGATAACAATAATTGCTATGAAATAAAGAAAGTGGCGTAAGGTAAGGGGAAATAGGAGGGCCAGTGGTGGGCAGCTCAGTAAGACATAGAATGATCTGGAACTATATAACACACAAGATTGGATTCACACTTACTTTGAGTTTGCAGCCTTCATTCTGACACAACTTCTTGACGAGGGCCCCAATGATGATCATAACAGTTTCTCTGATGTCGTTGCTCGCAAAGGAACCTTTGAACTTACTCTATTAGCCAAACAGAGATAAAATAGGTTATCAAAATATTTAAACATTTCTGAGGGACATTTTTAGAAATGAAGACACAAAGTAACCAATGTCTAAGAGAAATGTTTTATGTTCCTAGATAGCAAATTCAAAATTTTGATTTGGGGATACTTGCAAATTCACTACCTAACTTTGAATCAAAGAGTTTATAGAATCTCTCCTATGCAAGTCTTATTAACATATGAACTATGAACTCAGGAAGTCTATGAACTCCTGAGAGGTTTATGGATTGGGCTCACTGGGTTAGTGAACAAAAAAGGAAAAAAAAAGAGATCTGCAAAACTTTGTGTATGGGTGAAGAGGGGATTCATTGCTTTTTTCTTCTTCTTCTAAAGTTTATTTATTTATTTTGAGAGAGAAAGAGGAGAGACCACAAGAGGGGAAGGGGCAGAGAGAGGGAGAGACAGAATCCTAAGCAGCCTCCTTGCTGCCAGCATAGAGCCCAATGCAGGGCTTGCACCCACAAACCGTGAGATCATGACCTGAGCCGAGATCAAGAGTTGGATGCTCAACCAACTGAGCGACCCAGGTGCCCCGGGGTTTCATTGCTTTTATCAAGTTCTTAAACGATCTCACTTTCCAAAAAGATTATGAGTTATTCCACTAGATCATAAGCAGATAAGTGCACATTTTGTTTTTAAATCTTGGACCCAAGAGAAGTCTAGTTTTATTTCCAATATAAATTTTTTTAATATTGGAAGAATTGTATCTCTTCAATGTATTGTATATTAAATGCTGTGAAGACTTTTGAACTCAAAACAAATCTTTTAAAATCAATTTTGGGGGGTGCCTGGGTGGCTCAGTCAGTTTAGCACTCAACTTCAGCTCATGTCATGATCTCACAGTTCTTCGATTTGAGCCCCCATCGGGCTCTGCCCCGACAGCGTGGAGCCTGCTTGGGATTCTCTCTCTTTTCTTCTCTTTCTGCTCCTCTCCAATTCATGCTTTCTTTTTCTTCTCTCAAAAATAAATAAACTTAAAAAACAAATAAAATAAAATAAAATAAAATTTTGAAGCATAACCAAGACTCATCTCCTCTGAAATTTTATCCCATGTTACATTATATGATGGGTGAATACAATCTTTATATTTCTATATGGTATAGTTTATGTTATTTAGAGGAATTGCAAAGAAGACATTATGTGAAATAGTGTACTACAGTTAATGATTAATGGATGGAAGATAGCCCAATTCCTGTTTAGAGTCTTATGAACTTTTTAGCAGCTGACAAACTTTATTTTCACAGTGTTCATTTGACTTACAATGAGGCCTCTCAGGAGTTCTTCATTGGGATGGGAGGCAAATCCACAGGCATAGAGAAACCTCTCCTGGAGGATAATGCTACTGTCACTTTTGAAATCCAGAAAGTCCAAAATGGCGTCTAATGAGTCTGAGGTCTGAGCGGAGGTGACAGCATCCACCAGTTGAGGTCTACAAAAAAGGGGGAGTCATTGATATCAATTTTTAGCGTGCTTAAGGAATTATTTAAATCTCTACCATTCACAGATTCTCCATTGATCTAAGTTTCATAAAGAAGTGAAATTTTTATATAAACAAAAAAATGAATAATTCCCTCAAAAAGACCCCCTAATTTTGTTTTAAACCTCCCATTTAATTCCTCGCTCTCTAGCTCAATGTATACTCAGAATATATAAACTAACTTCACATAATAGCCTAAGTCAAACATAATTTGGAAATTTGTATGTCAAAAAATTATACACTAGGTTCAAATTCTTTACGAGTAATACATCAGAGTTATAGTCTCAAATATTGATTCTCTTTCTCTAATGATCTCGACAAATATATACATTTCTTAAATGCCTAATTTAACTCAGGTGCTATTAGGAAATTCTTTTAACTTTAATTTATATCCAAGGGAGAAGATTTTGTCCATTGTTTCTAAAAATAAAAAGTACCATGGTATATTCCAATGTTCAACCATAATGATTATGTGTGGGCAGAATGGAACTCCTATAGGCAAGTTCTCATTAGATATACCAGTCATCAAGAATCTTTGGTTAGTTGAGTCTGGGATGGTAAAATTTCTGAAACTAGTTGTCATGCTAATGAATATATCATGTATGTAAGTATATTCCACATTGTATACACACACTGTACATGTGTTTAGTGCTTTATACTATAAAAAAATGATATACTTGCACTGTATCATTTTGTTCCTAACAAAAAACCTAGTGAATGAAGCAGACACTGAGAGATAATACTTATTAGGTGCCTATTATGTAAGTATTGCACTATAAATTTTAAATGTGCAATTTTTGCTTTCACTTCTTCGTCTGTAAGATGGGGTTAAAAATAGTGGTTACTTTCAAATTTTGGGGAGAACTGGACTGCATAATCTATGCAGAGCACTTAGAATAGTGTTTGACATGTGGTAAATACTCAATAAAAATACACTGCTATTAACAATTACTTCATTTAATAGACTAAACATCTCTGTCAGTTTAATACTAATATCCCCCTTACATATGAAGAAACAGACTTCAAGGCCCTATAGGTGTTAAGTGTATAGCTGGAGTTGGAACTCAAGGTTTTTCTGACCTGAGATGTCTCAGGTATCCATGATCTTTTATTTTGTAATTTTTTTTAAATTTTTTTTAACGTTTATTTATTTTTGAGACAGAGAGAGACACAGCATGAACGGGGGAGGGTCAGAGAGAGGGAAACCCAGAATCTGAAACAGGCTCCAGGCTCTGAGCAGTCAGCACAGAGCCCGACGCAGGGCTCGAACTCACGGACCGCGAGATTGTGACCTGAGCCGAAGTCGGCTGCTCAACTGACTGAGCCACCCAGGCGCCCCTATTTTGTAATTTTTTTAAAAATGCTCATTTATTTTTGAGGGGGGCGGTTGGGGCAGAAAGAAAAGGAGACAGAGGATCCAAAGCAGTCTCTGCACTGACAGGAATGAGCCCAACGCAGGCCTCAAATTCACAAACCATGAGATCATGACCTAAGCCAAAGTCGGATGCTCAACTGACTGAGCCACCCAGGTACCCCCATGATCTTTTAAATACATTGGTGTTTCCCAAAGTGTTGTCCATGTGGTTCTAGTCCTACAACATGCTGTAAGCAAAGGGATCTTCGAGGCTGTTTAAGTTTAGAAAATGTTTAAGGAAACTTACACCTAATATTATATGATTAAATATGCTGAAAATTTCTACAGCCAAGAAAACTATTTGATTTGGTTTCACCCCACGCTTTTCTAACTCAGTTGCTCACAGAATCCTTTCCTCTTGCCATACTTGCTAGTATTCTGCAAATTACAGGATACACACGATGGACTCTTTGGGAAATGTTATATTCTACCACCCTGACTTGCACTATCCTACCATAAACAGAAAGAATTATTCTCTGTATTTTACAGATGTTGAAAGTGAAACTTGGAGAAGCTAAATGTAAACAATTTGCTCAAAGGTTATATGCTGTTGGAAGTCAAAATTAGAAACGAGGTTTTCTGATTTTAGTTCATCCTAGTATCCTTTCCATTACACTATGCTACATGTGGTCTACATATGATATGGCACAATATTATGTAAATACAAGTATCTCCTGCTTTTCCAAAGTTTGTGTTGGGCTACTTTGCTTTTACAAAAGACCTACATTAGTACTTGTTTTTGCTAACCAAAAGAAATCCTGAAGAGGAATTTTGCTTTTACCAAAAAAAGGTTAAAAGCTAAATAGCATTCAACGTGTTTTGCAGCAAGCCTGTTATAGAGGTAGTGTGGACCCTGAGCAGTGAGGGTAGCCCCACCAAGCCCCTTCCCTGGGAAGCACACTCAGCATCTTACAATCAAGTCACGATAGCCTAGAACTGTATCTGTGAGCATCTGTGCTTTCTCTCAATGTATTGTGTACATCCATTAGCAAGATAATGGCCTAAGGTATCAGAAAAACCTAAAAGAAGTTATTTTGGGGGTCTGGAAATGGTCAAAAGATTTGCCATGTAAATTAATGGTAATTCATTGCTTTGCACAATTGCGGGTTACAAAAGGTTTCATAGAAGTCTCCACTTTTGGATAGCAGGAGAAACCTGTAATCTGATTTAGAAAATACATCATGAAATCATCCAAATTGTTGCCACCTGAAGGTTTCTAGGACTCACATAAGGTTAAAGTGTCATACAATCTCCATTCTAAATTAATAGCTAATTTTTAAACTTTTCTGGTCAGTATCTTTGCCTTTCCTATAAAGAAAAATCACCCTACAAATATTTTTTAAAGTTCTATGATTAAAACATGAGTCTGAGAATTTATTATTTCGTGTATTTTTCAATTTCTGGTTTAAATATTTATTTTTGAAGAGAGCAACCAACTCTGTTTAGTCATATGGAGTTCCTATCAATTTTTTTAAATGTCCTCAAGGCAAGTAAATAACAAATACAATCAAGAATAAACAGACTTCTTTGTTACTTTTAAGTTATTTATTTATTTATTTTTGAGAGAGAGAGCATGCATGCATAGGTGCACACAAGTCAGGAAGGAGCAGAGAGAGGAGAAAGAAAGAATCCCAAAACAGGCTCCACAATGTCAGTGCAGAGCCTGATGCCAGGCTCAAACCCACAAACCGCAAGATCATGACCTGAGCTAAAGTCGGACGCTTAACCAACTGAGCCACCCAGGTGCCTCAAGAATAAACAGAATTCTTAAAAAAAAAAAAAAAAAAAAAAGCTAAATTATCTTCTTAGAGAACTGAGTTGAGTCCTTTGTACTCAGTTACTACTGTTGCCGCTATTGCTGCTGCTGTTGCTGTGTGTGTGTGTGTGTGTGTGTGTGTGTAAGTTGGCCAATTTCCACTTTTGATTATGTTAATGGCTAGTTTTGACAGTCAAATTAATTAAGCTATTTTCTGTATCATGAGGGTAATTAGTATCATATAGTTGAATTTGTATTTACAAATTCTATATTACAGACAAAAAACATTTACATCGGGGCGCCTGGGTGGCTCAGTCAGTTAAGTGGCTTACTTCGGCTCAGGTCATGATCTCGCGGTCCGTGAGTTTGAGCCCCGCGTCAGGCTCTGTGCTGACAGCTCAGAGCCTGGAGCCTGTTTCAGATTCTGTGTCTCCCTCTCTCTGACCCTCCCCTGTTCATGCTCTGTCTCTCCTTGTCTCAAAAATAAATAAAACGTTAAAAAAATTTTTTTAAATAATAAAACATTTACATCTACAAAATTAATTTGAGAATTAAGTCAACTCTTCACTATGTGTGTGCAATGAATCATACTTTCACCAAACATTCAAGTAGCATACAGATGTCTTTTTCTATATTTTTTGACTATTTACCTCCATTCTCAATTTGCTATATAAAACATGGCTTTGATGGGGATGATCATTGGATCTCTAATAAAATTTCTCATTTTTCAATCGAAAAAGTCATATTCTTTTTTTGTTTTTATAATCAACTCTGCAATCTCTTCAAATGTAAATTAATAGGTCCCAAAACAGGAGGCAGCACATATCAAGATGAAGCCCTCCCCTCCCTTATGTATGTACCAATTTAGACCTGATTTAAACTCATAAACACTCAAAATATGTTCATGCTGAGTCACTGTTAAAATCTTGTTACTACATTTCTGGTCAAGTAACTGTTAAATTACCATATTGAAGCATAACTGTTTGATGAAAATGCAAAACAACGCAATAATTGATTTGGAGGTTGGGCAGTTGGTTAAAAAGGAGTCTTTCTTTGTGGCGCCTGGGGAGCTCAGTCGAGCGCGGACTTCGGCTCAAGTCATGATCTCGCAGTTGGTGAGTTCAAGCCCCTCTGTGCTGTCAGGTAGAGCCACCGCTTTGGATCCTCTGTTTCCCCCCCCCCCACCCCTCCCCTATTCAGGCTTTCAATCTCAAAAATAAATAAAAGCATTAAAATAAATATAAAAATAAATAAATAAATAAAAGGAATCTTTCTTGCTTAATTAAAGCTAATAACCAAGAAATGCTTTTCTACAGACAATGCCACACAGTATTCGGGAACTTACAATACTTCCTTGTTTTCAGCCTTTAAGATCTGGAGGATCTCTTCTCTAGTCGCAGTCCTGAGGTGCTGAATGAAGGCCAGGAAGCTTCTGACAGCCTCAGCTTTAGAGAGGTTGTCAGGCTGCAGGTGTTTTCTGGTAGACTGCCAGTGCTCCGAGAGCTGCAAGAAAACATGGCTGCAGGCTCGCACCCCTTTCATAATTCTGAACATCCACTTTGACAAGGGATGTTCTCCCCAGAAACAAATTTTTCCTTGTATCTGACAAGCAAAAGAAGCTTTTTGTATCGCCTCAATATGCCAGATTGCTACCTGCCAGTATCACATTCCTGGGATTCACGGAGACAAATATTGAGGCCTGTCGACCCTGTGTATGATTCTTTCTCAGGAGCACCATTTTTGTCTATTACTCTTTAGCTCGAAAGAAATCAGGTTTCTGGGCCTAGAAGGTCATTCCATGGTTACCCTAAGGAAATTCTGTGTAAGGCCGGGCTTTGACTACCATACTAGAACTATGCAGAATTTTCGTTAACAGCAGGATATGTTGGAGGGGGAATAAATCAAAACTGCTGAATAATTGTGTCAGGTTTATTATTTACAGGAAACTCACTGAAAATAAGTATTTGTAATAACGTGAGCTCCCCATTCTAACTCTTACTTTTATTGTTTTTATGAAATGCAATGTTTAACTACACTGAGGTCTGAACTGCTCATTACTTAAAATGTTAAGTAGAGTATTATTTAGATAAAAGTAATTCTCCTACTATTGTTTTTCTACTATGGTTTTAAAATTAGTAAATAATTCTAACTAGTGACATATTCTGGCTTTGAAATAAGCTAAATAACTGATTTTTCATAGTTTGCCACTTTTCCCCTACTTGTAAATAATGTGTTTAATCCCATTAGTCACCTCCAGCTTTCTAATTCTGAGGTAATCAGCATGCTACCGATTTTTTAAATTATTCAGTCCTTCTAATAAGCAATAGACACATATTTTCTCTTTTTCAAACTCCTTTTGGTTATCTAATCTTAAGAGGATTTTCCAAAGCAAAATTCTAGCTATTCTTAGCTAAATATTTACTGGGTCATTTCTTTCTTTTTTTTTTTTTTTTTAATTTTTTTTTTTCAACGTTTATTTATTTTTGGGACAGAGAGAGGCAGAGCATGAACGGGGGAGGGGCAGAGAGAGAGGGAGACACAGAATCGGAAACAGGCTCCAGGCTCTGAGCCATCAGCCCAGAGCCCGACACGGGGCTCGAACTCCCGGACCGCGAGATCGTGACCTGGCTGAAGTCGGACGCTTAACCGACTGCGCCACCCAGGCGCCCCATTACTGGGTCATTTCTGAGGGCAGAAAGAACACTAGTGTGAATTCAGATTTTTTTTCTTTGAAGGGTTGCAATGGTGACAGTATATGGAAATTGGAAAAGCAATTGCTCAAAGACATCAACGCTTCCTACGATAATGAAGAAGTAATTATCAAAAATCTAAAACAGCTTATTCTTTTTAATAACCATGGGGGAGACAAATTAATAATTCACAGTATTAAAAAAGATGATTGGTTTCATTAGTCACTTTCCTATATAATTTCCACCTCCATATGACACATTAGAAAATCACAGTAGAATATTAAATGATATATGGAAGAAAAACAAGTAAAAGGAAAAACAAAATTTGAGAATTATTTTTTCTGTTTTTTCTTTAGTTCCATTTTGATAAATTTGAAATTAGCAAGGAATAGTGTCTTGAACTTTAAGCAAATTATGGTATTCGTTCTTGATAATTCTACTTCTCTGAATACCAATAAAACCCAAGGGAACAGAATCTTCTGGTAGCTACCAATGGAGCATGTTGCTCTGTTGTTCATGCTCAGGGTTTGCTCTCCTGACAAGAGGTTAAGTATTAGGAAATGCTAGATCCTAAGGTCACATCTGTAGCCATCATCACAACTGACTCGTGTAATAAATGAAATTTCTCTTTGCTGATTTTAAAATGTTATAAGATGACCTATTCTTTGCCTGGGAGATGTGAGATCTCGTTTTGCCTATAATTGTAGAGGAGTTTGGGGCATGGTAGAAAAATGTTTCCTAATTTAGAAGAGAGCTTGGCATCCTTTTTTAGTTCTCAAAGCAATACTCAGAACACTGAGCTCAGCAAAATATTTCACCTAAGGACTTATTGCTATTAAGTGGCGAAAACTTTCAGGATTCAGATCCTGTCCATGCTCTTGACACTATGTGCTTTCCCCTAACTTCATTAGGGCCTTTATCCCCCCAGGTATTCTAGGTGCTATTATTCAGAAGCTGCCCTTACTTAAGTCATAACATTTTTAACTTGAGATGAGTGGATGATAATTATTTGTTAAATATCATTGGATTACACATCATCTCAGGTGCATATTGTTAAGATAGTGCCATTATAATTCAGTGGTGGCTGGTAGCTCTTTATAAACTTTCTTCAAAGAATTAACTGAAGCTTCCATTGGAAACAAAAAGAAAACGGAATTTTAAGCCTTGAGTATGCCCCTATCCGACCACTCAATGCAGTTGTTCACACTTACGGAAGGGCATCTTTTACACTTGCTCTGGAAGTCCTGTCCCACAATGGGAAGGGCCTTGTACTCTGAATCAACTGCTTTAATTATGGCTGCAACCTGCTTTCCAGACATCAGTCTTGGGCCTGCTTCAGTGGTCTTCAGTTCCAATTTCTGCCTGTACAACAAGGAAGAGAAATACCACATAAGCAGTTTTCCTTTGAGTGAACAAGCTACTAATTACCATTCTCTTGGCAAAAAATTTATTCACACTATGGAAGTCCATATCTTTCAAACTGCAATATCTCAGTAACAGACCTCAAGCTAATTATGAAGTCTTTTTGGAGCAAAAATTTTATTCAAAGATTTGAAATTTTAAGTCTGGATTTAAGAGAATAGAGGGAAAAAAACTTGCCTGGATGCTGAACAAGATATGTGATGTCACCTCTTTTGAATTTAGCCCTACTTTCTGCAAATAATACCATCAGTACAACCACACACCACTTACTAACTAAGACAGTTATGAAATCTTTTTTACTAAAAATGGTTTCACAGATATTTTTGCCTGATATATACTCTTTCAGAACCGTGTCTCTCTCCCATCAAGTGGTAGAGTCTGCATCCCTATCCTTGAGCCTGGGCAGGACTCTGTGACTTCCCCAACTAAGAGAGGGACAGTAGAAGTGACACTGTGTGACTTCTAAGGATAAATCTTAAAAGGAAATTCAGCCTTCATCTGGAATGCTAGCAGCTCCTGTACCTTCGGAGACTTGAGCCGCCATGTACAAAGTCTGGCTACCCAAAGCTACCATTTTGAGAGGCCACATATTGATAAAAGAGAAATGCTTGGGGAGCCTCAGTAGTTTGTCTTCCCAGCCCAGGTACCAAATAGGCAAGGGAGCAGCCTTTGAACAAGCTCTGGTCAGTGCCTGTCTGCAACTGCAGAATAGATGCCAAACAAGGCATGCTTAGTTGAACCAACGCAAGACTCAGAATTATGAGAGAATGATAAAATGATTGTTGCTTCTTACACCACTGACTTTGGAGTGGTTTGCTATAAAGCAATGGAAATCTGATAGACCTGGTACGTAATTTAAAATATTTATTTTGTATGAGAATAGATGAAAGTAATATGGTACAAAGTAAAATGCAAAATTCTATCCAGATGAGACTTCAAAAATACTTCAAGCATTTATGGTTTGAGGCACTTCTCCCAAGATTCTGCATCCACTGATCTCTGATATTGGAGCTATTTCAGAGAAAACATTTGACAAGCAATGGTATAAGATATAATACATTTAATGCTAGAAAAATCTTTTTCTAAATTAAAATCTTAAAGGAACACATACTCTTAGATTTGAAAATTTTAGTTCTTAAGCCTGTGAGAACTTCTGATCAGAGAAATCTTCTTAAATTGAAATAACAGGCTTGAATTTGTAAGTACTATAAATCAAGACTACAAAAATTCTGTCATATCACTTTACTATGGAATTTTTTATGTGTTTTTTAACAACAGTAACAAAAAAAATCTCAAGGAGAGAACGTGCAAACGTCACCACTTTTTAACCTTATCATTGTAAACTTCTGACAGAGAAATTAGAAAATAAACCAGAACTTATCAAGTAGTTTGCCTTTTTTAAATGTAAATTCTATTCAATAAACAATTGATACAATTTTTAAATGAAATTCTATTAAATAAACAGTAAGTTTTTAATATATCCCATTATTATAGATGATGTGAAAAAATAAAGATGAACAAGATGTAATCACAGTTTTAAAGAAGCTAACGGTCAAAATGAGGAAGCACTAAATATACATAAAACATATATATATTTAACATGTCTAACATATACATGTAAAAACCAAATATGATAATATATAAAAGAATACGAAAGAAAATTTATATTCCAGCATTATCTTACTTTGATATTATTTTGCCTGCAATGGTTTGTAGAGAATTCATCCGAAAAGCATGTGTCTCTTCTGCAAGCACAGCTATAACAAAGCTGTCTTCTATCTTATAGGTAGTGACAGACGTGGCTTTTGAAGTGACACCCAAGACCTAAATAAGATAGATAGATGATAGATAGATAGATAGATAGATAGATAGATATTTGTAGTTGTAAAAATAAGCTTTTTATCTTTGAATCAAGTCAAGTAGCAAACTGTCTTTTGATGTTCAAAAGAGCTTCCCCTTAATATCTTCCCTTCACCGCCCAAACTTACAACATATGAAAACAAACCTTTTCATTTGACATTGTATGAAACAATACCCTAAACTAAAAATCATAAATATTCCAAAATTATATTGTTACCTTATTCTTCTACTATTTTAAATTAATCTCTAAAAATGTAATTATTTGAATGCCTTAAAGAGAGTGATATCAAGCATACCTGATTTGAGGTTGTAAATCCAGACCTCTCTATTTTGCATGAATCCAAGGCCTTAATTTTGATCACTTTGTCTTGATGAGCCTGGTATGTCACCTTACAATCCCCAGAAATATCCACCTAAAAAGAAAAGTAAAAATACAGTGTTTGGGATTTTCCCATGAACCATTTGAATTCCAGTGGGAAGTAGCCTGAAAACTGGGGTTCCTGAGATGCCATGGGGGACTACCTTTTGTCCAAGCTGACAAGATGGTAAGACAGGAAGAACTCAATGCTTCCCATAACATGTGGATTCTTTTCCATCCTCTTTTGCTGAGTCTTACTAGCACCTTCTTATTGCCCCAGGAATAATAAAGGATTTCCTATATTTCTCTAAAGTTTAATGAGAATTGGACAAATGACCTGGTCATAATCAAAACCTCTGGAAAAGGGGTAATTGTGTGGGAAGGGGATTTGAGTTTTAATGCCATATCTAGATGTGAATGTGTGTGTACATGTGTTCTTTGATTAGATGAATATAACCAGAAATCCTTAAAAACCTGTGGGATTAATTCAGCTCATAAGTCACATTAACAATTTGAGTGTGGGCAAATGTATGCCAGTACAGACTGTTTAGCTTCTCTGAGCCTTCCCTCCAAGTCTCTGCCAGCACCACACCCAGCTTTTATTCTAGCAAACTAACGGATATTCCCTCAGCCCCGCCCTGCGATTAGATTTTCTTGCCCATTCGTGGGTTGGCTGAATTCAGAACAGGAAACTTAGACTCAGTTCTGCTTTTGACTCAAAGTATGACACTGGGAGGACCACTTAACTTCTCTAGTTTTAACCTCAGTTTCTTCATCTGTAAAATGAAGGGGGTTGTTGGTATAGACCACTGGTTCTCCAAACGGATAATGTATCCAAATTATCTGAGAAAACTGTTATAATACAGATGCTCAGGTCCTCTCTAATCTATTGAATCAGAATCTTCACAGTGAATCCAGGGAATCTATATCTTAAATAAGCTCCCCATGAGACAGTGATGCACAGTGATGCCACTGACATGCTCCCCAAGGTTTTCTGCATCTCTGTCATTCAATCATTCTATATGCTCCCCTTAGTATATCATGTTCCCCTTAGTATAATGGATTCTAATTTCCTTTACCCTGTATTTGGGTACAAATTGGGGTAAACGGCAATCTGTTTCACCCTACTCACCTTTTCTGAGCATTACCATAGTAGTAACTTTTTTACTGAATTTCTACAAATAGAAATCCATATGAGCATTTTTGTTAACTATTGATAAATAATATTCTGGATCCTTAATAATATTAGTAAGTACCTCATTGGTGGTTCCAGAGCTTAACTGCATCTGAAATAGGCTAGCCAGGCCTCTTTTGAGATTTTCTATGGCCACCGGCTCATTTGCATATGAGTAGAACTCTTTGACCTAGGGAGAAAGAAAGACAAACATAAATGAAGCAAAAATGCATCATTTATTAGATTTGGTTAAACAAGTGGCATGAAAGTTCAGATTTTCACCCTTATCGATCTGGGAAATAGAGATCTGTTTACTCCAAAGCTGGGATTTCTTTTTTGTGTGTGAAAAGAGGCTATTTAAATGTCTAAGAAGCTAGACCATGAGAACATGAAATTTGGGGAGACTGATAATTACGGCTCTGAACATGATGGGAATAGTATAGGGAAGGAAAGAGTGCACGGATTTAGACTGGGATTTCTATGAAAACAAGAAGGATTGCCCAAGGAAGAGAAGCCAGGAATATTCTCTTTGAACACATCAACATGTTCTCTACCTATAACTCTGCCTGAAACAAAAATTAACCAATGTTTAAAATGACAAAGAGACTGGTGCTTAAAAGAGAATGGCAATTACACTTGACAGTCATGAGTTAGCACAGCCTCTAAGGGCTGTGACAAGGGCCTAGACATGACCATAATCCCTATGGACAAAATTCCACAGGGGTGACTTTCTCTGGCTCTCCAGAGCATGCATGTTGGCATTAGGTATAAGGAGATAAAGAAGGTTGGAGGATTTGAGGTTGAGATTGCTAGCATGACATGGCCTGATGCAGGTGCTGCTTTGAGTCCCTTTAGAAGGCAGGAAGAGAGGTTGAAATGAGGGGATGACTGTGATTTGGCTGAAATAGCAAACATCTTATCTTAGCTTTGTTTTATCCTTGATATTTATAGGCACAAGAGTGATAACAATGTCTCATACCATTTTGATAATTTAGGTCATGTTTAAGAAACAAGAATATAAATACAAAGGGAATTTCCTGGAAGGCCTGTGTCACTTTTCACCAAGTATTAACTCCAAACGCATCACACAATTTAGAAATAGAGGCTGGGGGCACCTGGGTGGCTCAGTCGGTTAAGCGTCCAACTCTTCATTTCAGCTCAGGTCATGATCTCACAGTTGAGCTCCAGCCCCACATCCGGTTCTGTGCTAACTGTGGAGGCTGCTTAAGATTCTCTCTCTCCCTCTCTCTCTGCCCTTTCCCTGCTGACGCTTTTGCATGCATGCACACATGTGTGCATACTCTCTCTAAAAATTTTTTAAAAAGATAGAAATAGAGGATGGATATAGCTTCCCTGTCAAAATTCCCAAGGTCTATGCTAATTATAGCCAAGCATTCCTACTGGAAATATCCTTAATGTCTTACTATTCTCTTTAAAATCAACCATGATTTCTCAAGTAAAACAGAATGCTCAGTAATTTGGCAATGAATTCAATTGATGCCAATCTGAACACAGTTCGATCTATACGGAAACTCTTACACCTTAGAAGGGACTATTTTGTCTGGATTAGCCAAACAAGTGTCTCAAATCTCTATTTTTATTTTCTGCATATACTCTGCCTAGTGACAAATTTACTAGGTATTTTATCCAGCAATCAATTTTAGTCATTACACTAAACGAACCTATAAATGTTGGAAATGTATTTGTCCAGGTTAAAAGGAACTGGAATAGTGACCTCAGCGTCTGAAAATCCATGGTATCATATTCTCAAACAAATCACTGGCAATTTCTCAGATCCAAGGCTGAGTTTCTGATGTTCTATTTTGTAAACTGGGTCTTCTTTCCTTTTAGGAATTACAGCGTAACCTCCTTTTCAAATATTTGGGAGTATATCTCTAGATATCGTGACTTTTAAAAGTTCATAAGTGGGTCTCTTGAACCCAGATACAGTCAGAGGGACTCATTTAGTGGCAATACACATATGTCTATGGTCTGTGACTTTTTGGCAAGGCTTTAGTACTTTAGAAAGCAAAAAGGAGTCATTAAGTGGTAAAAATACTTGTATGACTATCATTAGTATCCTCACTTTCCTTCCATGCTATAAAATGTACCTGAACTATTTATAAAGTTTCACCTAAAATTTCAGGAAACCTAGTTCTCCAATTTAATCTTTGAACTACACAAAAGATTAAGTACTCATCTATCAATGGCCCATGTGTACGGATCAAGTTTTGATCTCGACCACCAGGTCTCTAAGAAAATGGTGTTCACAACTTTTTTTCCCTAATAGGCTGAACAAAATAAGCCATAAAACAAAAAGAGATTTTTTTTCAGTTTTCTATTAATTTCTATCATTTCCCTAAAATTAGAAAAGTGGACACATCTGTTTTTCCTCACTTGTATGACAGCTATCTTTGAGGCCTACATTCTGTTAAGTGCAGACCATTGTGAGCCAAAGTGAAAACAGCTCTGGTATCCATATTAGCTAAATGTCAACTATTAGAATTGAGCAGGCTCTCAATAATTGACAAAACAGTAAGCCAGAACTTTGCAGTTCAATCCGTGTGGCTGTCACAGCAATAATCTTAAATTCATTATTTCACAACAGGAACCAAGTAAGTTTTATTATATTCATGCCATAAAGCTGATTTATTTCATCCAGTTCTGAAATGAGCTCTGAACATCTGCAAGCACAGGACTCTTATCTAAACTCACATAGCTTCCGGAGAGCAACAGTGACACCACCTAGTTACAAACTAAGTCTTTAACTCAAGGAAACCAAACATAGGAGAAGATAGGTGAGTTGCAGAAAAGGAGAAAAGGATTCTATTCTAGAATAGAATAGAAAGTCTCCTGCTAAATTTTGAGGGCTAATTTCACCGTGGAACCAGTCGAGATTCATTGTATTTTTTCCTTAGGGAAAAAAAAAAATGCTTCTATCCATCCCCTTAATGTATGTATTCTTGAAGAATAAGAGAAAGCAAAATTCCATTAACTGGCCAAACAGCAAAAATAAACAAAAAGAATCCTAGCAAACAGACTATCATTTTGTTTAGTCTATTTAGCTGATTTATGTCTTTAAATATATCTTTGATATATATCTAACAGAGAGTATAGCTAGGGAATGACACAATGGAAAACAGACAAGTGAAGATATACTTGAAGAATTGAAGGTTTTCAAGGTGTCATATTTCTTTCAGAGGTTCAGTGTGTGTGAAGGAGCCATACTGCCAGATTCAGAGAACAAATCAATGCCCAGAAACAACACAAAATAAAGGGCCAACTCGGCAGCCATGAGGTTCATTTAATCAATACTGACAGAAAAAAACCAGAAATGGGAATCTGGTAATTATCCAGTTAATTGTATTAGCATTTCAGGCCAAAAAAGGATCCATGCTGTAACTTGAGGCATCTTTTGCTTGTCAGTGTTAATCAACGTAACCAGAAAACTGTCATATGTCCAACTTCACTTATGATCTGTAGACAAAACCAGAGCCATGCCCAAACACTTATATAGGGAAGATGAGTGGGCATGGAAAAAGGATGATGTGCAATAAATATGCATCTGAGTGTTTTAATGGGCTCTCCTTTACCATGTAAATATGGGAGCTTAAAACAGGGGGCTCTGGAAGGACAAAAAATACATGCTGTTGAGCATCCCTGAAATCACAGAAATTTCAGGGAGTAAAACTTAATTTGAGCCTGGAGAGGAAAATATTTTTCAATAAAACTGCCAATCAGGAGCTCAGCCCTTGCTTCCCTAATTCCTCTCATGGTAGGCTGAGGTGATCATTTAAATAATGATCTCTCTGACAGTGATGTGGCTGAAAACTCCACATGGCTTCTTAGTCTCCAGGGTCATTTTTTTTTCCCAACAGGTACTTTATCATATCATTGATAGATACCACAGTGCACTTTAACCTGAGGCTATCGTAAACCATCACAATCACAGCTCCTGTAGAACTGGCATGTTGGAGTCATTGAAATAATGATGTGGCAGCTCCATCCCAGCCTTTGAACAGTGAGGGCACTGAGTTCTTTTGTGTGTGTAACAAAAGACTTTGTACTCAACTGCTACCCAAGGGGCTATAAAATGGCAGGTTGTCATTAAGATTATAAATGCAACTTATATTTTATGGGCTCAAGTGTCTTTCCACATTAGAAGGTCAGAGAGGAAGAAAATAGTATTTCATGTTGTTGTGCCATATGAAAATCAAATGAGTTAATAGATATACTGAAGGATAAAGTAGGAAAGTTGCAAGTCAACCAAAGAGGTGGTACTTCCCCAAATACTTTACAATTAGAAAACAGTATAATGTGGAGGTTTCCAGCCTAGCCTCTGAGATTAGACCTGTTTGAATCCCAGCTCCACCACTTGCCAGTTGTGTGACCCTAGGCAAATTTCTTTACTGCTCTTAACTTTGGTTTCCTCATCTATTACAAGAGGACGATAAAGCAGCACCTGCTTCCCAGAGCTGTCATGAGGATAAAAGAGATCACTAATGTAATGCCTTTGGCCTCTGGTGCACATTAAGTGCTCAATATGATTTAGCTAATATTCAGCAAACAATAGCCCAAGACTTTCTCAAAGTTCAACTCATTTTAGCCCCATATAACTTTATGTGTTCATTCCTTTAATTTACATTCATTGAGACCCCACTATGAGCAGGACACTGAAAATACAGAGTGAAAGACACAATTGCTGCCTATGAGCTTACTCTGAATGCTGACTGCAGACAAAGAGAGGATTTAAACATCTATGATAAACACTTGAATAGAAATAAGCCTAAAGGAGTATGGGGTTTGGGAGAATGTTGGGAAAGTCTCTTAGAATACCAGGTCAGTCAGTACAAGGCATGGTTCTGGGTGTTTTGCAGAGGAAGGGAGTGGAAGGGCATGAAGGGGAGCATGAGGGGCTAGAATACAAAGAGGAATGGGAATTTTCTCTACCAAAACCCAAAATCTAGTAATGGACACAAATGACCAAAAGGACAGTGATAAGGGCCATGAGTGAGTTACAAAGTGCCAAGAGGGTTCTAAAGAGAAGTGATTATTTCCAGTTGACTGGAAAGATATGAACTTTATAAAAGAAAGGGCCTGTGAGCAATGCCTGGGGCATGGTAAGTATTTTGACAAGTGGAGAAGAGAAGCATCCTTGAGATGGGGATTCACATTTGGTTGTAGGAGAGGTGACAACATAAGAATTCCTTTTACTGCTTTATATAGAAATGCAGATCATGATTAGCAAGATATCACATGTCTGAAATTTATATTATTTTAAAGTATTTGTTTTCACCTTTAAAAATTTTGAATCTAGAGACATTTTGCAGATGTGTAGAGTTTTAACTATAATGGTCCCTCTGTTTTTCTACCTTGGTAACTAAAACTGAGTGTACATCTTTACAGACACATTTTTATGTACATCAATATAATATCTCTACTTTTCATAAACCCACATATGTCATGCCTAGTATTTCACTGATCACAGTTTCTTCTCAGTTACAAACATATTAAGACCATTGTAATAGATCACAATCAAACCATAAGTAATGCACACTTACAGAATTTTCTGAGCAAATTTACAAATGGATGTTATAGTGTTCATTCTTTAATATATAAAATACTTTTAAAGTCATCGTTTTTAAATAACCTCTAAGTACTTTTTAAAAACACCAACTCTACCTTAGGAATGACATGCCCTTTCAAAAGCTTCAATTTTGTGCATTAGCCAGATACTGATAGTCTCATGAGTTAATATCATTTATCGAATGAAGCTAGATCATTCCATTCTCACAATTTGTCTGCTTTCCTGAATGATGTACACAATCATCTGTGATGACCTAATGTGTTACAATATCTTTCTAATCCTTCCTAATAAGGAATATACCTTTTAATAGTGCCTCTCAATAAACAAATACTTGATTCTATTGTAAAGATTTTCACAAAAATAAGAAACAAATGGCTAGAAAATGTAAGTGAATTCAACGCCTTGATTGACTTCTGAAGCATTTAGTTTGCAACCTCTACTTATTAGTTCTTGAAAAAATTCCATTTACTGTAAAAGTAGTGATATCATGATCATTTCAATGTAATAACTACAGAAAGAAGGAAAAATTTGAAGTAGGAGAAAAAAGATGTGGGACCCCCAAAATCACTTTTACCTTTCCATGGATTAGATGAAGGAGCACAGGTCTTTGTAACGCTTCCAAGTTTTCCTTTCTTATGATTTTGGGTGGATTTTTTCCTTTGAAAATGCTCTTCTCTCCTCTCTGCTGATTCACATTTTCAACATTTACGTCTTTCATCTGGAAGCATGGAAAGAAACATGTTAGAAAAACTTGCTATCTCTATTTCCATCATAGTCTTTTAGAAAATAAAATGCTAAAGCAATAAACAGGGTTGGCCATAACTTATTCTGTTGCTTTTCAATTCATGATTCATAGGACTTAGCCATTAACTTTAAAATAATGGGTTGGGGCGCCTGGGTGGCGCAGTCGGTTAAGCGTCCGACTTCAGCCAGGTCACGATCTCGCGGTCCGTGAGTTCGAGCCCCGCGTCAGGCTCTGGGCTGATGGCTCGGAGCCTGGAGCCTGTTTCTGATTCTGTGTCTCCCTCTCTCTCTGCCCCTCGCCCGTTCATGCTCTGTCTCTCTCTGTCCCAAAAATAAATAAACTTTAAAAAAAAAAATAATAAAATAAAATAATGGAGAAGTCACATGAAAATTAGGTTTTTGAATTAGGTAAAAATACTGATACTTTAATAAATCTGTGAATTCAGGTTTGTAATAATCATGACTGAAAGGTAGCTCTTTTTTGTCACTGTCACTCTCCTTATTCATTTTGACTATTGCTATCTGCCTGGTCTCCTCACTTTCTTTACCATTTTTTGGAAAGGAATCCTGTCCCATTGTATTTCACTTGTATATACAAAATCAAAGATGAACAGTCTGATTACTGAACAAGGAGGTACATAATGTTTTCTGCAGAATAGTTTACTGTTCTATTGAGAAATGGTTTAGAGAGGTGGATGATGAAGTTTTGAGCCAACCTGGAAGTCACAACAGCTATTAGAGACATCCAAAGAAGCAAAGATCACTTGATACATGTATTGCAATGACACCTCATTATAAAGTTTATCAACAACTACTTATCAGTTATAATGGAACAAATCTTGGTCCCGTGTACCTGCTTCACACCAACACGTAGAAGAATAACAGACTTTACTAGAGAAATCTACTGCCTTTAGGCCTTTGAAAGCAAATATGGAATCACCATATATTAAAACTGAAAGAGGTCCCAGAGACCATATGATTTGACCTCCTTTCTCAACATATAAATCTAAACTGTCATAATTGACCAAATACGGCCATGCAGGAGAGCACCTGGCTCTTTCCTCAGGAAGAACACAGAATGGGTTCACTTCCTCATTGGTACTTCCGTTATATGGAGGCACTCGGGAAAATTGAGAGGTTCCAATATTATCTCCTCCTTCAGTGAAAGTAGTCTTAATTGTTTTTCACATGACATGGACTCTAGACTCCTCACTCCTAGAACATTTCAACTGGGTTATAGTTTAATGTGCCTATTAGTGAGAAATATAGACCTGGACATCATACCATAGTTACTCACTAGCATATGCCTTCTTTTGCTTGCTTCAACAACTTAGAAAGACCAGATTGCTTTTTATTGGCAAAAACTCCAAAACTGTAGATCTATTTATTTTAGTGATAGATAACAAAGTAAAGGGATATATAACCAAGAGCACAAAACAATTGCTCTCAAATGATAACATTTCTCAAAGACTTTGCTGACATCTAATCTTTGCATCCCTGGTAGAAAATACTTACTGTGATTTGGATCAGTTGGTCATCATCGCCATCAGGATTCCTCCACAGTAAGACGACATCCACATTAGATGAAATTCTGTAGCCTACACTGTCTTGGAGTTTTCCTTTGCCCCGATCAAGAAGAACTTCAGTGGAATATGTGAGTTTGTACAGACGGTCATTATTTAATGAGAGACCGGTTGTGTGACCTGCATAAAGATTGTGACACAAGTCAAGTCTCAGTGGTAAGGTACTTGTCATGACATGGAGTGTGCTATCTTGCCATCAATGCATTCCTTGTCCAGCATAGTGCTGCCTAGTGGGACCTTAGTAATATTTGCTAAATGAAAGATGGTTCTATTCTCCATTTGCTGAAATCACTGACTTGAACAACAATAAAAACAACAACTAACAAACAAATAAACTTCCATTTCAGAACAGACATTAATTTGTATCCTTTATCAATAATCAGATGATCTAAATATCGCTCTGGTTGAACTATAGAACGGTTTTTTTAAGGAAATGTCATTGCATTGCTTTTAATTATATGAATGTGATTTCTCTTCTCTCTCCAGCTTTATTGAGGTAAAATGAATATGATTTCAGGTAGAGGTTTAGCCAGGAATTGCTTTACAAAATTAATAAAAACTATTTGTAACTAATATATCATTTCAGTGCAACAGATCAATGCCAAGGTAATTTTAGGGGTTAGAAGGCAGTTCCTTAAATTGGATATTTTGAATATTTAAAGACTATCCCCCCAATGCAATTAATTCTACTAGTTACAGTAAAAATATTATAGTTTATTTAATTATAGTAAACTTTTAGTACAAAGGTACATTTCAAGGTTATACATATGTAATTTTAAATTAGCTATTCCTGAAGAAAATAATGTTTTACTACACAAGATTTTAGTACCAGTTTTAATTTAGCATCGGCAGCTTAATGTCAAATAGTATAGTGAGCCAAAATAATTGATATATGAAGCAGTTTACACATTGTCTAATTCAGCTTACCTTAACCCAAAGAAATGTGACACAGGAGGATCAAATCTTTACCAGAGATGATTTGAAGTTTATGGTCATGCAAACCCTCTGTGTATTTTCTATCTATGGCTCACAGGACATAGTCAAAAAAGATTTCAGTATACATTTTTCCTCAGTGCTAATGGGGTTGCATTGCCTAGTGAACTATAATAAGCAACCATAAGTTTTTCTTCCCTCAGGAAATATGCGTATGGAGGGAGGGCGAGGAAAGGAAGTTCAAATGAGTAGGCCAGAAGAGAGGTAACTGAGAAAGAAAACAAAGTTACTTTGCAAAGCCAAAAATTAAGAAAACTTCTGAAGTCTACTGTCTCCATCATCTACTATAGTGCCTCCTGTTGAGAGGAAAAAAAATGGCCAAAACACATCGTCTCAGGGCATCTGGGTGGCTCAGTCAGATAAATGTCCGACTTCGGCTCAGGTCATGATCTCTCAGTCAGTGAGTTCAAGCCCCGTGTCAGGCTCTGTGCTGACAGCTCAGAGCCTGGAGCCTGCTTTGGATTCTGTGTCTCCCTCTCTCTCTGCCCCTCCCCCACGCCCTCCCTCTCTCTCTTTCAGATAAATGAACATTAAAAAATTTTAATTAAAAAAACACATTGTTTCTAATAAACTGTTCAGTGTGCTTTATGTACATTAACTTCTTTAATTCTCACAAAACCCAGTGGGGTAGGTACCATTATTAGTCTCCTTTTATAGATAAGGAAACTGAAGGGCATAGAGATTATACATTTTCCCCAAGATGACCCAGACAGTTAGTGATAGAGTCGGGATTTGAACCCAGGCTGTCTGGCTCTAGAGACCATGCTCTTGCCTGTACTACACACAACTAAACCTTTAGGTTGAACTCTTCTCCATTCCTAGGGAGGGAGCTAAGAATTCACTCATACATCCAACAAGGATGGACTGAGCACCTGGGTGGTAGGCACTTTTCTAGGCTCTGGGGCTGTACTAATTAATAAGCAGACAAAATGTCTGCCTTTGTGGAGCTTACATTTAAATGAGGAGATGAGCAATAAAAAAAGTATATAAGCATATTAGAAATGTTAGAAGTGCTAATGAAGAAAAATGAAACAGGAAAGGGAATGGGAATGCTGAGGGAAAGAGCTTTGTGAGAAGGTAATAGTCTGGACAAAGGCTTTAGGCCACATGGATATCTGTGGGAAGGGCATCCCTTCTATCTCCATGCTTGCACCTGCCCCAGCCCTCCACACACATAGACAGAATAGCAAGTTTAAAGGCCCTAAGGAGAGCACAGTGCAGGTGTAATGGAGGAACAGCAGGGAGGCCAAAGAGGCCAGAATTCAGTCAAAGGCACTACAGAAGATGAGGTCAAAAAGGAAAGTTTTGGGTGGTGAAGTTATATATTTTGACAAACCTTCAAAGAAAGGGGATACAGAGACAAGGAACAGGGATCTAGAAAAGCTAGAAGGAAGTGTGGGAGGGGAGTATCCAAGAGTATACATACAAACATACACTGTGTCCAAGCAGCAAATCAGGCAGAACCTCAGGTGTAAGATACAGAAGACAAAAAAAAAAAAAAGTCAGGAAAGGGGCACCTGGGTGACTCAGTTGGCTGAGTGTCTGGCTCTTGATTTCAGCTCAGGTCATGATCCTGGGGTTGTGGGATCAAGGCCCATGTTGTGGAGAGAAATTCTCCCTCTCTCTCCCTTTGTCCCTCTCCCCTGCTCACATGTTCTCTCTCTCTCTCTCTCTCTCTCTCTCTCTCTCTCTCTCATGATAATAAGAAAAAAAAGTCAGGAAAAACCCTGGAGGAGATAAAGTCTATGACTACCTCTTGCCTCCCCTACCTCAAAGTCTTCCACATTTTAACTGGGGACACTGCTACAGGTTCAAACATTGATTTTCTGATCAGGAAAGACATTTTGGCCAGAGAGCCTTCTTTTTATCATGCCTATCGAATTCCACAGAGGGCATAAAGGAAATAACATGTCTTATCTAATCCTCACAGCAATTCTGAAAGGTAAGCATTATAGACAGCTGAGAAAAGCTGACTCTGCTCTCAACCCAACATAGCAGATAGAATGCAGAATTTGATGTTTAAATTTACTAAGATCCAAGTTTTGTGGGCTACATAAATATCTTCTGGTTAAAATAACTATGAAAAGTTTGTAGGAAGGTAGCCTCTCTTAAATTTTAAAGATTTCCAAAGTATTATGTTGATCATTTTTTCCTTGCTCTTACTTTACCAGTCAAAAGAATGTGAAAGCAGACAATATATAATAGATCAGAACTTGACTATGATGTGGAAATGATAAAGCATAGGAAAGAATAGGCCTTGTTCTAGATCTTTTTCCTACCTCTTGAAACAAGAGATGAAACCTCAAATGATTCAAATAAGTGAATCATGCTGTAATATTGTCCCTGTTATCCTTTCCTCTTTGATTAGTGTTTCTCTGTTCATGTTATTCAGAGATCTGGCAACACTGGCGATGGGAGCATGTTCTGTTTATACTGCTGACTTACTTCTTTCTTAGGATGTTACTCTATAGAGTATACGGGATGGCATTTTTTGAAACCGAATTTAGACAAAACCTCTTCAACATGTCCCTTCAAATGCATTTAAAAATTTGAAGTGACTTAAAAGCACCAAAACTCTTGGTTTTCAACCTGTAAAGAAATATCTTAAAATACGTATTTTGAAACAGGTAAATTCAAGGTGAGACTTAAAGGCACATGCAACAGTGGTAAGGGTAGGCAAATGGAATTGAGGATTCCAACAGAAAACTCTAAGACAAAATGTAAAAGAGTAGGATAAAGGACAAGGGAAAAAGATTGGAAGATGTGATTGATGTGAATGGACTGAAAAGCGTGGGTCAGGCCAGGGACTTGAGAGCAAGACTGGAAGTAAAGGAATCGGTCGTGTTCAGAGATAACAAGATTAATAAACAGAACGCTCATGCCTAGGTTAGCAAAAGTAAAAGCACACCCGAAGAATGCACTGAAAATAGATACACCATTACAAAATATGATTGAGAAAAAGTAGGGGAAACTTGAGTCTTTAGGACATTCATACTCAGCCTATCTCTTCTAAATAGACCCTCATCTGTACGAATCTCACCCACCTTCTCTCAGTCCAACCTCTGCTCAATATCTGCCCAGATCTGGGGATTTGCCAAACAGTTGCATTTATAATTAAATATAACATGGGTGTTGAGGTGATACATGAGATCCCCAAATTTACCATGGCCTGATTTTAAAATAGACTTTCACAAGGAGTTTGTTTCTTAAATGTCAATCATTACAGAAGGCAAGGAATCTATAATAAAATCATGGTACTGTAATACAAAAAGTTATCACATTCAGGTAGAGAGAGAGCTGCCAAGTCCTATACTTTTTCTTTATGATATTTGGTATAGGTAGCTTGTACCGTGAAGCTAATGATGCTTAAGCTTTGGGGCCCTCACTTGCCCAAGCTCCTTCCAAGATCTTGGAAGGGCACCCTAGCAATGTGCACACATGCCATATCTTTTCTTTCAGTAACATTTGCAAAAGTAAGGTATTTTTGCAATTTTTTCTCAAGATGCCCCCTAAATTGCATAAGCTTCAGGTTCTAAAACTCTGGATTCGCCACTGAGTTTGTACACAACACATGGTAGCTATCTGTCATATTTTAAACCATATTTCCTGTATGTCATTGTTGTGTATGTGTGTGTGTGTGTGTTTCAGTCATTATAACTGCATGTATTTGAAAACACCAAGTTATCCAATTTTTTTCCTTTATAGAGTAGAAAAAATAGAAGTATATAATAACTACCATAGTTCAATTATTTTTCTCAAAATAATAAGGGTATTAAGCTTGATATTATGGTGTATAAATCCCTCATATTTCAAATACTCTACAATTCATTTGGCAGATAATAGCAAGTAAGGACTGTATTTTTAAATACTAAACACTTTAGAAACTGGTGTTTTAAGAAACTAAAGAAATCTTTAGTTCAAGAAACTAAAGTGTTATTTGCTTAGGTAAAATAATTTAAATTTAGCCCTGCGTTTTTCTGCTTCAATAACAAAGATTGTCTTCTCTCCTCATGTGGAAATTTTCCACATGAGAAATCTTGAGACAAATTTCACTTATGAAAATATAATTATCCCAAAAGGGTTTTAGAAGTTTAATGTGAATTGTTTTGTATCACTTAGGATACATAAAATAATAATTTTTAATTATTATTAATTATTATTTTAATAAAAACTGGACCCTATCATGCATGCTAAGTGATGTGTTAGATCAACTGGTTTTGACAGTGTATCCTCGTAAGAGACTCTAAAAGTGTTTATTTTACAGGTGCAACATTTAGAAATCCAAGGAGTTTGTTCACATTCTGGTTGATTTAAAAGAAGATTCCATAATAATACATTTCATTCAGTTTTTAGAAATCACCCCATAAACCATCATAAACCATCCGATAAACCATCATAAAATATGTTTGTTCTGAAAGGTATACAATTCATATGTATTTTTAAAAATCAACTTTATCTTAAAGTAGAAACTACAACTAGCAACACTATTAATCCAAAGACAATAAGTCTTATTTCTTAAATCAATACCATGTAGTTTTATTTTCTTTAATTCACCACTTATGATAATCCTCACTTTTGAATGGCAATGCAATTAAATACATACTTTACTATTTCATTCATAATTCTTTGGCAAATCAAATGCCTGTTTCATTGAGCCTAATGCTTCTTGATGTCACATTGCTAAGCAACTAGAAGAAAATTTAAAAACTGATTTTTTAAAATCCTCTTTTACAATTCAAATGAAGGAGCTGCATTCAGTGAGTGACCAACAGCAGCAGGTAACAATAGCTGGCATTTCTTTTCTCCCTTTTAAAAATAGACCATGAATGAGACATTGAAGCAAGGAGCACATTAGTCTAAGGGACTGAAACTAAAAGGGACCTCTGTTTCCTTAATGTATGTAGGAATTTGAATTTGATTTTCATTCCAATCCAGTCATGCCTTCACAAGTATTCCAAAGTTTTGTAGTTTTGAAGATGATTTAGTTAGAAACTCTTTCACTGTTCACACACACACACACACACACACACACACACACTTTTTCCTCTCAGTGATTAAAATTAAAGTTAAGCAAACGGTGACACAAACTTACCTTTAACAGAGGCTGAATATGAGGAAATGAAGCAGAGAAAAAGCACAGCAAGAAGAATCATATTGACTGGCTACCCTCTAATGCATCCAGTTCCCAGCCAGGAGTCACTGAGAAGTGGACTCTTCTGGTGGCAATGAGGGAGTGACCCTCCTCAGAACCTGCAACAAGCATGTTTATCTTTGGGGAAAGGTCAGATTCCAAACTCCAAAATGAGGACCTAAGTTCACCAAAGAACTCACTGTTAATGATTAAACTTAGGTGGGCTGCAGTTTTCAGTCTCTCACTCTTTTTACTTTTTTTTTACTCAAGAAGGAAAATCAAGAAAATGTTCACTTTTGAGAGCTAAACCAGTCTGCCTTCCTATAAATTCAGAAGTGCTTAAGGACATTTGAGAACAACTGGTAGTGATGCTTTTTGGCTCAATACACAATAATCATCATGCCTATATTAAGTGCTTATCTGTACATTTGGCCACATTGTGTGGGAGGGGGACAAGGATTCTCAAACTAAGCTAAACTTAATTGAATTTTATTATGTCTTTTATGGTCATCTTGGAATTTTTTTATACTATTTGTATGCTGTTATTTAAAAATCACTCTGAATTTTATAATTTATTTAAACATTTTTAGGTTGTACCACCACCAATCACTTCAAAAATCATGTTACAGTACATAGAACTTTCAGTTTTGAAAACTAGATGGTTCTTTTTATATGTGAAACTAATGGGGTTGTAGCAAATCAGCATTGTCTATTATTAACATGTGAGCCTATCAAATGAGGATATTACAGTAGACATCTAGCTATTTCTGTGACAAGAAACACTTGTCTAAGTCCTCAGACTGGCTGGCTGGAGTCCCCTATGCTTTCTGAATCTCATTTCTAGGAAGAAATTCAGAGGGGGAATTCCAGCCCTTAGCACTTTTGCTACAGAAAATTCATTAGGAAAGTTTTCTAGAATTAAAGTGAATATTCTAGTATGGCTATGACCATACTAACTGAACTAACTCTTGTCCTTGAAAACTCCTGTGAGAAACCTGCTAGGAATAAAATCTACTAAAATGAGGTGGTTTGGGGAGGCATTGTGGGGATGTTTTGGCAGGGAATCAAATACTTGTGAAGGGCTATTTGAATGAAAATATTATAAGTAAGTAAATATTGTAAGTATATGAAAATACTTACAGCCATGTTTAAGTATAAAACAGGTTCTTAAAGTTTCTATCCTCTTTCTCAAAACCCTTTTCTAGAATTCTAACCTTAAGCTTACATCTTTTAGACAACTCAGATAAGAGACAGCTAACTTAATAGAGTCACAAAATGAAATATAAACTTTAAACATCTCTGAAGTTAAGCATATTACCTCTTGAAATCTATTTTTGTATAAAGAACTGAGAGATGAAAATTGTTTGTCTTTATCATCTATTGCGATTAGAATTTTATTTGCTACCATAAGTTTCATATATAAATAATGGCTAAATGTTTAAAATAAACATTTCAAAAATAAAATATTTGGCTGTGACTATCACCTTAAAATTATAAATATTAAGTTTTCCTGGGGTAAACAGAAAAGGCCATTCTTAGAAAAATGTTTGTTGTTGAAAAAATAAAAGTTTTTATGAATAACAGGAATTCTAAACACAAGGTAATGTGGAAATGCTTTGTTGCTTTACATTTAAATATATTTCTATGCGCTCCACAATTTCTGCATTACATACATAGTGATATGCAGCCTTTAGACTCACCTAAACTTGCTATGCTTATTTATTTAAATAAAAGACTTGTTTAAATCATATGTGATTCTATGATAACTGTCTTTTGTATTTCCATTTGAGGCTCACAGTTACATAGACCTTTAATGTTTGTGGTTAGACTATGTGATGCATGATACGTGTCTCTTTGGGTAAAGTACCATTTGTTGTCAAACGTTTACCAGAGTCCAACCAATAAAAGACACATCACTATTGCCTAATAAAATAAATGCTGTTTCATTCAAGCATTTGCTTTGGACTAGAATGCTTCTATGAATCACACTATTAAATAGTCATTTCAGCATAGAATGTTCAAAGAAGCCTGTTTCTGTCAGTAATAAATAATATCATCGTTCTATATTTTGCTTAGAACTTTCACTTTGTACAAAGACATTTGAAAGACTTAAGGTTGTTTCACCAAAAATAAAGTAAGAATGCCAAACTCTTTCCATACTCGGTGAATTCTGTATACCAAAGAAGAGGCACACTCCTCTATGGCTCGGTTGATCAAGTAAAGCAAACATAGTATAATATATGTGGAAGGTATCTCCCCAAACTCATCTCTTATTTTACATGCATGTGAAGCAGGACCAGAGCATAGCACAGTATAAAAATAACAAGAGCTGTCATCTGTGAAACAATTACTATGTATAATAAACTATGCTGAGCACTTTAGATTTTTTATTGTACATCCTAACAATCAATTTACATATTAGAAAAATGAGGCTTGGGTTAATTTGGTAAAAATGACTTAAGAAATATGGAAAAACAAACCCTAAAACCTAATCATTATTCTCCTTTACTTTAAAAATATTAAAGATAGGATGCAGAAAACTTGATTTCTTAAGAATGACAGAGAATTATTAATTGGGACTGTCACTAACTTTGGTAAATCCACCACAATTTTGTACAGAGGCTAACAGGGCACTTGATTGTTGTGTTTAAATGTTCCAGGCTGAACATACAGGGGAAAAAACTGATCTGTGCTAACGAGACCAAAAATCAAACAATAGATTTTAAAACAATTCTCTTGCAATGAAATTCTATTGGTAGTACTTGACACTGGAATATCTGCTATACACCTATTTTGCAGTGATAAATAAGAAACTATGCATAAAGATGAATTACTAATTCCAAAGTGCAGTTGTGTTTCTGTGGAGTATCAGAGGTTGTTAGGAGTTAACTCATTTTCATAGATTGGAAGATAAATGAACTTCACACGCTAGAGGTTGGAAGGAAATGTATTACCCTACCAGATATAGATACAGTAAGTCAGGCTATATGAAAGCTGTTAGAGGGGGGGAAGTCTTTACAACATTATAACACTTTACTCTGTTCTTAGAAAAAAACCATGGCATTAATGGGAAAAAAACGTAAAAGGACACTTCAAATACCCCAAAGTGGTCATAATAAAGTCTAACAGCATTTTCAACTCAGTGAGGGAGTTAGAATTTTCAAGATCCTGCATAAAATAATTTTGTTAGATTGAGAATACTCTTATGATGTGATGATCTCTTTTATACCAATGCAAAATTATAGGAGAGTATATAAACTATTTTAAAAGGTATACTTTAAGAATTCTTTGAAAAAATAAAAACCGAAGTGCCTAACACTAAATGCCTTTCTTTAACAAGAATAAACTTGAGACTTAGGTTTGAAACATTTGAAATCTCCAAAAAGGATAGCAATTTTTCCAAAATGAAGTTATCAAACAAACTTTACCTTCACCCCCACCTCTAGGCACACACATATTTGACAACAAAAACAAAATCTTTAAGTGTCAATAACAGTCACCCTGAGGGGAATCTAACTTTACATTATCTTTAGCCACAAAACCCCTGAATTTCTAGCATTTAAAGGAGAGAATTGATGACTCTTTCAGTAGACTGCTATAAAGACAACAAAATTTATTATTATTTTTAACGTTTTTATTTATTTTTGAAAGACAGAGAGAGACAGAGCACAAGTGAGGGAGGAAGAGAGAGAAGGACACACAGAACCCGAAGCAGGCTCCAGGTTCTGAGCTGTCAGCCCAAAACCCGACATGGGGCTCGAACTTACAAACTGTGAGATCATGACCTGAGCCAAAGTCAGACACTTAACCGACTGAGCCAGCCAGGCACCCCAAAAGACAACAAAATTTAAATTTGGATCATGATGACTGATTTTAATTACCAAGACAGTCCAGAGATTTCCCATATAGCCTATACCAAAGCATTCCTATTATTATCTTACATTATTGTGGTAGATTTGTTAATTAAAAACAATATTGATACATTATTATTAACTAAAATACATACAGGCATACCTCATTCTATTGCACTTCACCTTACTGAGCTTTGAAGATCAAACTGGTGCCATTTTTCCAATAGCATTTGCTCACTCTGTGACTCTGTGTCACATTTTGGTAATTCTTGCAATATTTCAAACTTTTTCATTATTATATTTGTTATGGAGACCTGTGACCAGTGATCTTTGATGTTACTCTTATAATTGTTTTAGGGCACCACAAACCACATCCATATAAGATGGAGAATTTAATAAATATGTGTGTGTGTTCTGAACGCTCCACTGACTGGCCATTCCTCCATCTTTTCCATCTCCTTTGGCCTCCTTATTCCTTGAGTCACAATATTGAAATTAGGTCAGATGATAGCCCTACAATAGCCTCTAAATGTTCAAGTGAAAGGAAGGATCACAAGTCTCTCATGTTAAATAAAAAGCTGCAAATGATTAAGCGTAGTGAGAAACGCATGTTGAAAGTCAAGATAGGCCAAAAGCGAGGACTCTGGTGCCAAACAATTAGCCAACTTGTGAATGCAAAGGCAAAGTTCTTGAAGGAAATTAATATTAAAATTATTTCACTAAACACACGAACGGTAAGAAAGTGAAACAGCCTTCTTGCAGATACGAAGAAAGGTTGAGTGTTCTAGATAGAAGATCAAATCAGCCACAACATTCCCTCATGCTAAAGCTTAAACCAGGGCAAGGCCCTCTTTTTAATTCTCTGAAGGGTGAGAAACGTGAGGAAGCTGCAGAATTTGAAGCTAAAACAGAAAAATATGAAGAAAAGTTTGAAGCTAGCCAAGGTTGGTTCATGAGGTTAAAAGAAAGGAGTCACCTCCATAACATTAGTGCAAGGTAAAGCAGCAAGTGCTCATGTAGAAGCTACAGAAAGTTCTCCAGAAGATGTAGCTAAGATAATTCATAAAGGTGGCTACACTAAATAATAGATTCTCAATGTAGAAAAAGCAGAATATGCCATATTAATCATCATCTCAAATGTTCAAAGGACAGGCTGACTGTCTTCTTAAGGGCTGATGCAGCTTGTGACTTTAGGTTGAAGCCAGTGCTCATTTGCCATTCAAAAGATCCTGGGGCCCTTAAGAATCATGCTAAAAAAATAAAATAAAAATAAAAAATAAAGAATCATGCTAAATCTCCTCTGCCTGTGCTCTATCAATGAAACAACAAAGTCTGGATGATAGCACATCTGTTTAAAACATGGTATACTAAATACTTTAAGCCCACTATTGTGACTTACTGCTCAGAAGACTTCCTTTCAAAATATTATGGCTCACTGACAATGCACCTGGTCACCCAAGAGCTCTGATGGAGCTGTACAATGAGATTCATGTTGTTTTAATCACCACTAACACAATATCTATTCCACAGCCTATGGATCAAGGAGTAATTTCAACTTTCAAGTCTTATTATTTAAGAAATGCATTTCATAAGGGACACTTGGGTGGCTCAGTCAGTTGAGCGTCCAGCTTTGGCTCAGCTCATGATCTCGTGATTCATGGGTTCAAACCCCACTGACATGGGTTCAAACCCCTCTGCGTTGACAGCTCAGAGCCTGGAGCCTGCTTCAGGTTCTATGTCTCCCTCTCTTTCTCCCCCTCCCCCACACTCTCTCTCTCTCTCTCTCTCAAAAATAAACATTAAAAAAAAAAGAAATACATTTCATAAGGCTATAGCTGCCATAGCTCTGATGGATCTGAACAAAACCAATTAAAAACCTTTTGGAAAATATTCACAATCTAGATGCCATTAAGAACATCTGTGATTCATGGGAAGAGATCAAAATATCAACATCAAAAGGAGTTTGGAAGAAGTTGACTCCAATCCTCAGGGAGTACTTTGAAGTGTTTAAGACTTCAGTGAAGGAAGTAAATACAGATATGGTAGAAACAGCAAGAGAACTAGAAGTGGAGCCTGAAGATGTAACTGGATTTGTGACTGGATTGTTGCAATGTCATGATAAAACCATAACAGGTGAAAAGTTGCATTTTATGGATGAGCAAAGAAAGTGGCTTCCTGAAATGGAATCTACTCCTGGTAAAGATTGTTGAAATGACAATAAAAAATTTAGAATATTACATAAACTTAGTTAACAAAGCAGCAGGGTTTGAGAGGATTGACTCCAATTTTGAAAGAAGCGCTATCATGGGTAAAATGCATTTGCTGCGCATGAGCTGTAAGGCAATATCTCATTCCAGTCTGGATTTACCTTTCCCTGATGATTAGTGATGAAAAAGTTCTTCTCATGTGTCTGTTGGCCATCTGTATGTTTTCATGGAAAAACAAATGTCTACTCAAGTCTTCTGCTCATTTTTAAATCAGGTTTTTTTTTTATATTAATTTGTGTGTGTTCTTTATATATTTTGGGTATTAACCTCTTATTGGATGTTTGACTTGCAAATATCTTCTCCCACTCAGTAGGTTGCCATTTCATTTTGTTGATGGTTTCCTTCACTGTTACAAAGTTTTTAGTTCAATGTAATCCCCCCCCCTTTTTTTTTAAAGCTTTTGTTGTCCTTGGACCAGGAGATGGTCCAAAAAAAGTATTGGTAAGATTTATGTTTACAAGCTTCTTGCCTATGTTTTCTTTTAGGAGTTCTATGGTTTCAGGGCTTATAATCAAGCTTTTAATCTATTTTTAATTTATCTTGTATACAGTGTAAGATAGTGGTCCAGTTTTCCCAACACCATTGATGGAAGAGACTATCTCTTCCCCAGTGAATATTTTTGCCCCCTTTGTTATAAATTAATTGACCATGTATGTGTGGGTTTATCTCTAGGCTGTATATTAAATTCCATTGATCTATACATCTGTTTCCATGTCAATACCATACTGTTTTGAATATTGTAGCTTTGTACTGTAGTATCAGGTAGTGTGATACTTCTGCCTTTGTTCTCCTTTTCAAGATTGCTTTGGCTATTCAGGATCATTTGTGGTTCCATACAAATTTTAGAATTATTTGTTCTAGTTCTGTGAAAAAAGCCATTGATATTTTAGTGGGGACTGCATTGAATCTGTGGACTGTTTTGGGTAGTATTAACATTTTAACAATATTAATTCTTCCATACCATGAGCATGGCGTATCACTCCATTTATCCATGTCATCTTCAATTTCTTTCATCAATGTCTTATAGGGTTCAGAGTTTAGGTCTTTCACCTCCTTGGTTAAATTTATGCCTAGGTATCTTTTTTTTTGGATGCAATTATAATGAGATTTTCTTAATTCCTCTGATAGTTATTAACGTACAAAATGCAACAGGTTTCTGTATATTAATTTTGTATCCTGTAACTTTACTGAATTTATTAGTTTTAAAAGATTTTTGCTCAAAAAAACTTTTAGCATTTTTTTAATATACGAAATTTATTGTCAAATTGGTTTCCATACAACACCCAGTGCTCATCCCAAAAGATGCCCTCTTCAATGCCCATCACCTACCCTTCCCTCCCTCCCACCCCCCCATCAACCCTCAGTTTGTTCTCAGTTTTTAAGAGTCTCTTATGCTTTGGCTCTCTCCCACTCTAACCTCATTTTTTTTCCTTCCCCTCCCCCATGGGTTTCTGTTAAGTTTCTCAGGATCCACATAAGAGTGAAAACATATGGTATCTGTCTTTCTCTGTATGGCTTATTTCACTTAGCATCACACTCTCCAGTTCCATCCACGTTGCTACAAAGGGCCATATTTCATTCTTTCTCATTGCCACGTAGTACTCCATTGTGTATATAAACCACAATTTCTTTATCCATTCATCAGTTGATGGACATTTAGGCTTTTTCCACAATTTGGCTATTGTTGAGAGTGCTAGCATTTTCTATATATAGTAACATGACATCTGCAGGTTATGACAGTTTTACTTCTTCCTTACCAATTTGGAAGCCTTTTCTTTCTTTTTCTTGTCTGATTGCTGTGGCTAGGACTTCCAGTATTATGTTGAATAAAAGTGGTGAGAGTGGCCTTCCTTATATTGTTCTTGATCTTAGAGGGAAAACTTTTAGTTTTTCACACTAAGTATGATGTTAGCTGTGAGTCTGTCATATGTGGCCTTTATTATATTGAGGCATGTTCCTTCTATACCCACTTTGTTAAACATTTTTATCATAAATTGATATTGAATTTTGTTAATTTCTGCATTAATTGGGATGATAGGATTTTATCTTTTGTTTTATTAATCTAGTATATTCCATTGTTTGTAGATGTTGAATTATCCTTGCATCTCTAGAATAAATTCCACTTGATCATGAATTGTGATCCTTTTAATGTATTATTGAATTTGGTTTACTAATACTTTGTTGAGAATTTTTGCATCTGTTTTGATCAGAAATGTTGGCCTGTATTACTATTATTACTATTATTATTATTACTATTATTATTATTATTCTTTTTTGACAGTGTCTTTGGTTTTGGTATCAAGGTAATGCTGGCATCATAAAATGAGTTTGAAAGTATTCCTCCCTCTTCAATTTTTTTGGAATAACTTGAGAAGGATTGATACTAACTCTTTTTTAAATGTTTGGTAGAATTCAACTGTGAAGCTGCCTGGTCCTTGTTTTTTAAAGATTTTTTAAATTACTGATTCAATTTCATTACTTGTAATTGGTCTATTCAGATTTTTCTATTTCTTCATGATTCAGTTTTACAAGGTTCTATATTTCTGTGAATCTATCAATTTCTTCTAGGTTCTCCAATTTGTTGGTATACTTGTTCTAGTAGTCTCTAAGAAAAGTTGTTTTCTTTTCTTATTGCACTAACTAGGACTTCCAGTAAGATGGTTGAATATATATGTGTACTTTTAATATTCTGTATTCTTTTCTGAGTTCTGTCACTCTTCACATCTCTTCTCCAATCACTTTATTTCTCAGGGTTTTTTGTTTTATGTTGTTTTACCTTTTATCTCTAAATTTTTTTTTCCTGTTTTGAAATATTGGGTTATATTTTTCATATGCTTTTTTCTACTTCATATTCTATTCTAATAATTTAAAAAGGATTCAATAATAATCCTTTTGTCATATGTTTTTAAGCTAAGTGGATTATTCTTCACCTTTAAGAAAGAGGGGCAGGTATAATAGCTTTTCTAGCCTCATAGTTCTAAAGCTTCCTTGTCTCATGTTTTCATAAAATGACACTTATATATCATTGTCATTTCTGAGCTCTGTCTCTTCCCTCTACTTTTATTTTGACCTGCATTTTTCTTTTCCTCTATTGTCCCTGTCCTGTTCAATTTGGATTTTACTCCCAGAAATTTCTTACTGTTGGGCTTTGTCCAAGAATGGACCTCAGCTTTATTAAGTTTGATGAGTTCATAAGCTCTATACCCCTCCAGCATTCTCAGACTTTCCTGCTCCTCCCTTTGTTACTCACCCTGAAATTACAGTCAACCAGTTTTGCTTCTGATCTCATACTAGTCTCCCTTGCTTTTCAGTAAATAGCTGTTGGTAGCTTGGGGTCCTCCCACTCTCATGGCCTTCAGATGCTCTGTGGTCTTCCCACTGTTTCCTCCTACACAGATGCTGATACTAAGTTGATGGTTTGTTCCCACCTGCTCACATTTTGAGCTTTATAAGGATTCTTTTTCACTTAGTTATGTTATTGCCATGACCTGAATTTGTTGTTGTTTTGCTATCCAAGACAGTCTATCTGTTTTTATGAGTAAATTCAGACTACAATGCCTCCATAGTCATCTTCCTAGAGTTTCACTATTCATGTATTACTTGGGGAGAGGGGATAAGTTTTTTTCGTTTGTTTGTTTGTTTTGTTGTTGTTGTTGTTTTTAAATTTTTTCTATATTTTCCAAATCAATCAAAATACAAGTTGAAATTATTATAATAGGTTGATTCTGATTTTTAGATAGCTTTCAAGTGATTTAAAAATTAATTTGTTTTGCTTTCTTAGCCGAAATTAACATACTCCAGAGTGTTACTCTATTCCCATACCTTCCCACTTCCAACTTGCTGAAGAATACTCTCAGACTTAATGAAATACCAGAACTAGGCTTAAAATAATGGAATTTGTGATGACTGCCCAATGTTTTCAGGCCAAACATTTGGAGGAGCTCATAGCTGTATTTATTACCATTTTGTTATTGTTGTTACAAAATTCTATCCGTAGCCCCTTTCTCGCTCTATGGTATACAATCCAATTTAACAAACTGCCAATTATCTGATTGTGGTCCACATGTTCTGTTTAGCCTGCTCACTATTTAAAAAATGAACAAACAAAAGAGTTGCCAACACTTAAAAACCAGATTTCACATAAAAATCCAGTTTCCTGGCTGCTCTTTAAAAATTGAGATCTGGTGTAATTAAGCCCATATTCCTACTTAGAACTTGTGCCCTGACTAAACAGACAATACTGTCTCCAGTTTGTGACACTTTTCTCCCAGATAGTTTCTCTCATTTGCTACCACCCAGTTCTCATAGACATTATAGATTTGCAACGCATAAACTAGCGTCTCTTTGATTTCAAACTCTTATTTTGGCTTAAGCCACCAGATATGTGCTGATGATTTCTAAATCTGTTTCTACTTAGACATCCTGTATACTCCCCAGAACCCACATATTCAATATCAAACTATTTTTTTCAAAATGTAATTTCCTTCCACTATTCTTTAAATGACCCAGTTAACATAATTATATTCCTACAGTTGTCCAAATTAAAAAACCCTAGGGTTATTCTTTCATCCTTTTTCCTCATCCTACCCACAGTTTCTCAATCATATGCCAAATTATGACATATCTTTGCTTTTATAGCTCCCAATATTTTAAATACCTTTCCCTTCTTTATATCTGGGAAAACCACTTACTTTCCAAGATGAAGCAAAATTATCCAATTTCTAAAACTGCATCCCCTGTGTCCAGGAGCATTTAGTTGCTCTTTTCCATGTATAGCCATCTCAAGTACATTATATGTTGTATGGTATTTATTTACTCTCCCAGTAGTCTATGGAGTCCTTACCAGGGCAGCGATTATGATTTAGTTATCTCTGTATCAACAGTACTAAGACAAAAAAATGGAACTCAATAAATGTGTCAAAAAACAAATACATGAATCTTACAAATCAATGAAAATGAGATTATTTCATGTCATGAATTTACCTTCCTGTACTTTCTATATAATGTTTCATTCTTTGGTTAAATTGCTCCCTCCCCCCTTTTTCTTGCTGGTACTTTTTTGGGGGCTTGCTTTGGATTAACAGAATCATTTAAAACTGTGCACCATATGATTGTAAAGTTAAATGGCTGTATCAAAAGAAAACTTATTGACTCCACCATGACAATATAAGGGATTTTAAGGTAACTTAAAAGTTATGCTTTAAATAGCTAAGGATGCCAGGTATTAACACTGAAAAAAATATATAATTACTCATGAACAGAATCCTGAGGGGCACTGAACAGCTGTTGAAAAATTTGGCACATCACTATGCCAGCCTGAGTTTAATGACCTACATGTGAAGGGCTACATATCCGATTACTAATCCTTCCTCAGCTACTCTTTGCCCTGATACAGAGGCAGCTGAAAAAAGATGCCCTACTAACATCAGAAACGGATCCAGACTTTGTTGTCAATGTTCAGTTAAAAGATCTTTTCGATTTAAGATGAGGAACAAACAAGGAATGACCCACAGCAGTGTTGCAGCTGACATAGTTTTTCAAGTAAAATTTGAAGGTTGAAAGCAAGAATGACTTCAGTTTTGTGACTAGAAAACTCAAATTCTGAATTTAATTTTCTGGTCATTAAAACCTTTAAACATGTTCAAATATGCTTTCAAATATCAAGAATTATTCACTTCACAATTCTTTCCATACCAATTTGGCAGTCTTCTATTCATCAATTCAAACTTCATTCTTATCTTCAAATTCTGCAATTATCACCTATGAGAAGTAGGCCAAAAGCAAAACTAAACAGAAAATGAGTCTATTAGATTATGTTTCAGTTCTCCCTCTGTTGACTGGGTCTATATATAGCAAAGAAGATCATATAAGGTCACGTATTATAAACAATGAAATGCCACATGATGTTTTGCAAAATAGCGTAGGAAAAATAGCTCAAGGAATGAATGGAGACTAAGATTTATGGCTACAATGATGAAAAAAAGTTTAAACATTCTAGATTAAACGCATCTTACTGGGAATTTGACTCACTCTTTAAATGTGATTTTCCATTTGAGTTGTGTGAAATTATGTGATGCAACCTTCTTCCGTACAAATTATGGCTGAGGCGAGCTACGCTTTCCTTTCATCTCCAGCAGAGAATTAAGAGCCCTCCATCAGTGTTTTCGCATTTAAAATTTGTAACACTAGGTATGCCTTAACACCCCTCCTCCATCCCCATAGGGATACATAAATGGATACATGGCCGCCAAGTACACATTTGCCTTGAGGTGGAAAAACAGACACCACTATAAGCATGTCCCTCTCCAAAAACCCTAACTCTAGACCCCGCCCAACATAAAACTCCCTCCCCCTGTCTTCCACTGCGGGTCCAAAATTGGCGCAGTTCGATGACGCTAAAACGTAAGCGCGCAGCCTCCTACGCGTAGCCACCGTCCCTGCCTCTGGGAGTTGAAGTTTCCCGGGGAAGACTCGCGAGCTGTATCAAGATCATTAAGAGAAGGCTTTGTGTTGGTGTTCCCGGTTCCCTGACAACTCCTGAGCTCGGTAAGTCTCCTGGTACTGCGGCTGGCCCTTGCCTCCCCTCTGGTCTCCTTTGGGCGCAAAAGGGGCTCTGGTAAGTGCCATCCACGACTAGCATCAGGGCTTCCGGCGGAGAGGGGAGTGGGGCTGTGGAAGCCGCTCCTGGACCCAATTCCCGAAGGAAGTGATGTCAGATAGAGCGCGTCCCCGGCGCCAAGCAGCTCCCTGATTCGCTGGCTGCAGTTTAATCCCTCCTCGAGTGCGGCCGCAGGCGGGTGGTCTAGAGAGGGAGAGTGGGGTGAGGTTCTGCCCACCCCCAGTGGGGCCACCTACGGCCGAGGTTTGTTTGGGGGTCGGGATCCGGTCCTTAGTACGGGAAGAGTGTGAGCTTCCAAAGAATGAAGGGAGAGGGAAATCTGGATTCTGAAGGGCTGGAAAACGAGTTGTGCTTCTGCCACTTGGTGGCTAGAGACCGTGAGCCGTCGCTTTACCTGTTTAAATCGGCCTTACCTCATTTCTCCAGCGAGGGGCTGACGTGGCTGAGCGCTCTGAAATGTAGAGCCCAGGACAGAGTTGCTGCAAGTGCTCTTAAGCCCATGGTGGTGGGCCGAGGATGGTTTTTAAGAAGACTGTTAACTTGATTTCAGTGAAATATTTTCAGTGTTAAAATGCGGGAATTTTTCTGGAGATATAAAGAGGATAGCATCAGATGACTTTCTCACTTTTTGTTTGGGTTGTTTTGTAATTTCTTCCCCACTCCCTATCCCAGCCAAATCCTCCCAAGGGGCCTGAGAGCTGAACCAAGCGCTTTCAATACTGCCCATCAGGCTGGCGCATTTTAAAAGGGGTATTCTTTCTTTCCCTGTCACTGTCAGGTCATTTAATTTCATTTTGCAGTTCTTCCAACATTCGTTTGTATCTTTCAGGAAGGGAGGCAGTGTCATAAATTATGAAGACTTTATTTAGCCCAATCCATGAAAGTTGGTGGGGTTTTTTATGTTTTATTTTTATTTTTTATTTTGGCAATTCACTGATGTGTGATATCTGTGTTCCCTGCTGGAAGCCGTGCTAAGAAGTGGAAATACAAGGAAGATTGAGACGTTTTTCTTTTTCTTTCTTTCTTTTTTTTTTTTTTTGCTTCTTTGTTTCACACCAAATGGGCTTAGTCATCTTTATCCAGTTCTTAGTTTTATCAGATCACCTGGTAACCTATTTCTGTGACTAAATGAACCAACCTTTTACAACTTCTGTGTTAAACTAACGTTCACACAAATATTTCTATAATGGCTACAGTATATTGTTCTTACGTATTTGTTGAACGTGGTTGAATAAATGAAAATATGCTGTGAGTGTCACTTCTCTGGAGGGAAGAACACAAAACTGGTGTGAGGCTTCTAAACGAGCAAAAAAACTTTAAAAAGCGGATATACGTAGTAAAATGCCATTATTTTATCAGCTAACCTGAACAAGCTAGTACATAGTGAAATGCTTATTGTATGGGAAGTGGGAGTTGGTACACATCTTTGTATGTAAAGTGTGATGTAAGCAGTAATATATTGGACCTTAAGCTAGCATCATTACTTTTTTATTTTGTGCCTCTCTATATGTAGCTTATCAAAGCTTAAAAAAATTCACTTGCTGCAGTGCATTTTCTTAATTGCGAATAGCTTTAAAAATAATGATGATAAAGTCGACCAGTTCATGACCTTTCTTTGCATATGATAGCCTGTTTAAAAACATTAGTATGCAATGACAGGCCAAGTTAAAATTAACTTAGACTTCTTAGATAGAAAGGGCAAAAGCTCCCCCTGGTGTACGTGCGAGCTGTAAAACATTGCTATCTATATATTGCTTTTTAAAATTTTTCACATTATAGAGCCAATCAACACTTGCAGCTTTTTAACAGAATAAAGAACTAGCACAAAACACAATGCCACTATGAACAGAAATGTTCTCCTTTGGAATATTTTTTTTTTAAATGTTAATGTTTACTTATTTTTGATAGCGTGCGCGCGCGCGCGCGAGCGAGCGAGCGAGAGAGAGAGAGAGACAGAGACATGGAGTGTGAGTGGGGGAGGGGCAGAGAGAGAGAAGGACACACAGAATCTGAAGCAGGCTCCAGGCTCTGAGCTGTCAGCACAGAGCCCGATGCAGGGCTCGAACTCATGAACTGCGAGATCATGACCTGAGCTGAAGTTAGATGCTTAACCAACTGAGCCACCCATGTGCCCCCTCCTTTGTCATATTAATCATTGTTTCATGAAGAAAGCAATTTGTCTCCTGTGGATTTTAATTGTGCTTTTAAGTTTACAGGTTTAGCTTACTGGGCAGGTCTAGCTTATGTTTTCTCTACCATGTATTGTTTTGCATATATGCATTGCTGGCTTTTATTTAATGCACTATGTATGGAAAGGAAGTAAAAATGATTCTGGGAATCACAATATATATTCTAAAATTTTCTTCTAATTTTTGGGGGCTTACTGAGTTTCCCCTGTCTCCTGTTTCTTAAGCTGAATGCTTATTTTACAGCTTTTTAAAAACACTCTTTAATGAATGCACTCAAGGTTATACATTTATTTTCAGTTAACTTTTTGCTTGTATTTCTCTCATCCTGTTATTCAAGTCTTTTAACTGTTCTGACATATTTTGTCATTCTAGTTCTCTGAATTCTGAGATTGTCATGATGTCTTCTAATTCATCCATTACCTCTTGGATTCCAGGTAATCTGGAGTTTATCTCATCTGTTGAAATTTTTATATCTTCATTTCCTAGTTTCCAAATAGGTTCTTTTTCATGGATTTTGGTTTTGATTTTTTTATGCCTGCTTTTGTGTCCCAATTTCCTGTATTGTTTTTATGATTTTTATTCATCTGACCTCTGAAAGATTCCAACCAGACTTATTTTAAAGTCGTTTTCACATTGTGCTATTATTATTTTCAATTTGTGAAGAGTGAATTTGTCTCCTGATTGTTGATTTTATTGTTTTTTTTCCTCATCATTTCTCTCTTTTTCTAACTTTGCATAGTTCTCTTGAATGGAATTACCACTTCTCTCCCAAGCATCTCTCTATCTACTGGTGATTCTGTGGTTGCTTCTACCCATGGCCCTGTTCAGTGCTTCATTCCACAGCACAGCTTACATAGGTGGGTTAGAATTCCGATCCTGTAGTGTTCTGTTTTTTTTTTTTTTTTTTTTTTTTTTTATTGATTTTGAGAGAGAGAGATTAAGTGTGCACTGGGAAGGGGCAGAGAGAGAAGGAGAGAGAGAATCCCAAGCAGGCTCCACACTGATAGATGCGGGCTCGAACTCATGAGCTGTGAGATCATAACCTGAACCAAAGTCAGATGTTTAACCAACTGAGCCACCCAGGCACCCCCTAATCCTGTAGGGTTCTAAGTTTATATGTCATCGCATGGTTTGGCCCTTGTTGTAGCCAAGAAGCCGTGTCTGTCTACTTGCGTCAGATTTCCCCCAAGTATTCAGTGTGGTATAAACCATTATTAGTCTAAATTTCACCTGTTTTCAGACTTTTTCATGGAAAGAGGAACCCCACCCCCGACACTAGTTTAAGGGTTCATCTTCAGCTAGCTCCTGTCTTTCTCCCATCTTCTTTAAAGCTAGGAAAACTCCCAGTTGCCTTTACACAGCAGACCCAGCAGGAACAATATCTGTTCTAGTTCTTGTTTTTGGTTTTGAGAGAGGCTATACCTTTTTTGTCTCCCCTTTTTATATTTTATCTAATATTGTCACGTATTTTAAGATTGAGAGACGGGGTATCTTAAAACATGAACTTCTGGCAACTATCTCTAGGAAGTCTGTCCCATTTTTATATTCAGTGGCATAGGAATAGAACTAGAGCTATTTTTTGTCTTCTTTCAGTGACACAGTGTTCTCAGAGCCCTCCCACAGCAGGGTTGAAACAACACAGCTCTTTTACATTCCTTGGAAACCCTCATTTTCTAAATAAGATTTTGGATTTCTGGGAGAGTAGAGTTGGATGTGGGTTTGAATCTTAGCTCCATCATTTCATTTGTCTATTCGTTGTCTATTCATTCAGCAAGTATTTTGAGAACATGCTTTGTCCTAGATTTGTTCTAGGTGCCTTATTTCTTGGGAATTATTTAGTAGTTTTGTAATTTGGGGCATTCTTTCTTTGTAATTTGTAATTCTTTCTTTGCAAAGTAGGCATGATACTATCTACTTCACTGGTTTAAGGATTAAATTAGATCATACATTCTTTACTTAGCACAGTGTTTAATAAATGTTCATCATAACCACTTTCATTAATTTTTAAAATCCTTTGTGATATAGTCACTCATTTATTTATTCCACAAATTTATAATAAGCATCTACTAAGTGCCAGGCACTGTGTTAGTAATGTAATTAATGTGGCAATGTAATGTTAGGTAAAAGCAGACATCATCCATGCCCATAGGAAGTTTCCAGTGTAAAATCAAATTTGGGTTGTCATTTCTAGGAGATACTTCCCCCAAACTAAGGATACTGTTTGGTTCGTGGTATAAGGAAAACTTGTGAACTCTCACTTGGATTACCAGATGATTCTTTACCTTTAGTAATTTGTGACCTAGCAAAATGTTAGGGCTTTTGCTGTAGCCCCTAAAGCACACATCTTAAAATTCATCTTTCAGTCAAAAGTTGGTAAACTTTGTGTTTGCTTAATTATCCCCAGGTATCCTGTTACAACATTGTACTTTTAAAGAAAGCAAGAACCATATAATAAAGCTACTGTTCATATTATGTTCTGCAAAGGTTTAGTCCTTTCCATTTTCTGAATTGTCAGGATTTTTCTCTTAGATACTAGCTTTTCTGCACAGACTTGTTAGCTGTCTCTTTAAGAAGGAATAATCATAGAATTTTCTTTAAGGCCAAGAGAACATTTCCAAGCCTCATGCTTAGTCTTTGGTAGGGACAAGTAAATAAATTTTTAAGCTGTGGTGTTCGTAATCTATTAAAGAAAAGAAATCTCAGTACTTTTAGCCCTTTCCTAATCTGAAGGTAAGTTCATTTCTAGACATAGATATAAAGATGTGGGTTGTTAAGCCAATTAAAAATGTTTGAGATGGTTCTAAGTATTCCATGACTGATGATAGGATGATCTTACATGTTGTTTTTTAGCCATAACTAATATGGATATCTATAATTACATATTTACAATGAAATATACTGAGAGGCAACCAAATTTGTTTTCTGCACTGTCCAAAGTATATAAATCTATAGCATATCTTTTGTCAAAAATCATGTGAGTGTACGCCCAGATAATGAAAGTAACATGTCCCTTGCACTGTAACATTAATGACAACTAAAAAAAGTGCTTCCAATCTCTTTTTTAAAAACATTTTTTCTTTTATAAAACAATATATTTTCATTATATAAAATACAGAAAATGCAAAAAACCATTGGTAAGAATTAAACATGTTTGTGTGTGTGTATTCTCTTTAAAACAAAGTTGGACATAATGTACATATTGTTTCTATTTTTTTACTTAGCCATTTCCTTTTATCACTAAATAATTTTGGGAAACATGCTTAGTATTTCTAGCCCATGTTATAGATGAACTGTAATTTATTTACAGCCACCTTTTGCTAACATTGAAGTAATTTCTAGTATTTCATTGTTAAAAATTACATTGCAGTACACATACCCTTTTGCATTAATTTTGTGTATATTTCTGATCTATTTACAGAGATTTATTCTAAGGAAATAAATTACCAGGTCAAAGGGTATCATGGCATTTTAAAGTCAGATCTGTGTACCTTCTGGAAAATTGTGCTGTGACCACAAATAGTAAATGCAAACACCCCATTTCATCAAATGATCTTTGCCAGTAAATGACATTCAATTGTCTAAATTTATATTTTTATTCATTATTGATATGACTTAATTTTAATCACATGTATTGGTCATTTTTTTTTTTTTTACTTTGTGTGTGTGTAAATCACCAATTCATGTCAAAAGTTGCTTTTCAGTTTTTTCAGAGGCATCACATAATGTCCTCTGAAACATTGCCAGCATTTATTGAGTCTTCTAATGTTGAAAGAAAGCAAAGCTTAAGTGAAGAACAAGAGAAGAGCCAGAAGCCAAGATTAGGTGAAGGATTTGAACCAATATCTAAACGACAAATGAAGAAGCTAATTAAACAGAAACAATGGGAAGAGCAACGAGAACTCCGCAAGTATGTTTCAAAATGCGTATATGCAACCCCATTCAGGAATGTTGGACTTTGCACAGTCCTGTGACACATCAAAAGTAATTGTGTTAATTAACACTGGGGCTGTGCATGTTGTTAGCCAGCACTGTCCACTGGCTGTTAAAACTGTATGTGTTTCAGTCTTGATGGATTTACACTATAATTTTTCTCACCCAGAACCTATTGTGAGTAGCAGCACAGTTTCTGAAATAACTGACTTAGATGAGGGATATAGTTAGCATCCATGTCCTAGATATAGAACAAAAATAGCCACCTCAGAAAGATCAAATTTGGGCCTAACATTGATTTTGCTAGAAAAGCCATTGTAGGTTTTGGTAAGAGCAGTTCAACTGAAGCTGTTATTGTAGAATGCCAAAATTTATTGAGAGAGAATAAACTATAGTTGATATAGATTATAGAAAAAGCTTTGTAAGGTTTTTTTTTTTAACAATGTTACTTTGCTTTTTTCTCTATATTCTATTAATGTTCCTTGAAAATTATGTAGGAGAAGAATGATAAAAGTAAAAATTCATTATAGGCCTAAAATTCAGTATTTTATAAAGTCTTACATAAAAGTCACAATAATAAGTGAATTATTAGTAGTAAGAGTTTGTGTAGAAAATATATTGTCTTCGCAAATTCATTTTCTATCTAAAGCTTTTAGATGGACTATGTAAAATTGCTGATATTTGATCCACAGAAATGGCTGTTTCATGTGGTTCAACCTGCTAATTTAAAAAAATAGTTGTTTCTTTGTCAGTTAGAAGAGACTTGTAAATGTCTGAATATACGAATAACAATAAAAAGTTTCAATTCCTAATTTTAGACAAAAACGGAAGGAAAAACGCAAGAGAAAACAATTAGAGCGACAGTGTCAACTGGAATCGAACTCAGATGGAAACGACAGAAAACGTATTCGAAGAGATGTTGTTCACAGCACACTCCGCCTTATCATTGACTGCAGTTTTGACAGCTTGATGGTATTAAAGGTATCATGAATCATTGTCAGAAAAATCTTGTAGGTAAAGTAGGCTGAATAATTATTGCTTTAATAGGCTATATCACTTGGCTATAAATTTATATATTAAGATGCATCTTTTTTCTTTTTAATTTTTTTTCTTTTTTTTTAACTTTATTTTGAGAGAGAGAGAGAGAGAGAGAGTGAGCAGAGGAGGGAAGAGAGAGAGAGAGAGAGAGAGAATCCCAAGCAGGCTTTGCACTATTAGCTTAGAGCCTGACATGGGGCCTGGTCCCTCAACTGCAAGATCATGACCTGAGCTGAAATCAAGAACCGGATGCTTAACTGACTGAGCTACCCAGGCACCCGTTAAGATGCATCTTAAATAAAGTATTTCAAGATCGTGCCTCCCTAAGTTAAACTAAGCTAATAAAATTATTCTCATTTATATGTATAGAACAGAGACACCATCATTTGATTACAAGACTCACTAACTGCATATAAATCATAGATCCAGGAGTGTTTTTGTTACTTGTTGCAATCAGAAGAAGAAAGTAAGAAATGTGATTGGTAAATAGAATTATTTCTTATATGGTAGTTTGAGAAAACTGGTTGTCTGAACAATGCTAGTGAATGCTTTACTTACTTTCCAAACCATTAGTAAGTTATGCAAATAGCAGTAGTATTGCTCTACCAGTTTTTTTTTTTCCTTTTGTTCTCTCTTAAGAGTAAATGTCATCATGAATTAGCATTTTAAGTGGATACAGAATTGAAATTATTGGTCACTTATAGGGTATTTATGTCATAGTAATTATTTTGTTAGGATGTACAGAAGTTGAATAGAAAAGATCAGAAAGGACCTGTATTTCAAGAGAAAAAAACGTACCTATCGTGTCATCTCTTCGGCTTATTCTATTCCACTAAGATTGTGGCGTGGCCATAGATGATTTTCAAAATGCTGCTTTAAAAATGGCACTTTCTTATAGGACATTAAGAAACTTCATAAGCAGATTCAACGGTGTTATGCAGAAAATCGACGAGCACTGCATCCTGTGCAGGTATGTTTGAAGAATTTAAAACAGATTCCAGTTTCCTTCTTTTTTTTTTTCAATATATGAAGTTTATTGTCAAATTGGTTTCCATACAACACCCAGTGCTCAGCCCAAAAGGTGCCCTCCTCAATACCCATCACCCACCCTCCCCTCCCTCCCACCCCCCATCAACCCTCAGTTCGTTCTCAGTAGTTTTTTTTTTTTAATTTTTTTTTTCAACGTTTTTATTTATTTTTGGGACAGCGAGAGACAGAGCATGAACGGGGGAGGGGCAGAGAGAGAGGGAGACACAGAATCGGAAACAGGCTCCAGGCTCTGAGCCATCAGCCCAGAGCCTGACGCGGGGCTCGAACTCACGGACCGCGAGATCGTGACCTGGCTGAAGTCGGACGCTTAACCGACTGCGCCACCCAGGCGCCCCTCGTTCTCAGTTTTTAAGAGTCTCTTATGCTTTGGCTCTCTCCCACTCTAACCTCCTTGGGTTTCTGTTAAGTTTCTCAGGATCCACATAAGAGTGAAACCATATGGTATCTGTCTTTCTCTCTATGGCTTATTAAACTTAGCATAACACTCTCCAGTTCCATCCATGTTGCTACAAAGGGCCATATTTCATTCTTTCTCATTGCCACGTAGTACTCCATTGTGTATATAAACCACAATTTCTTTTATCCATTCATCATTTGATGGACATTTAGGCTCTTTCCATAATTTGGCTATTGTTGAGAGTGCTGCTATAAGCACTGGGGTACAAGTGCCCCTATGCATCAGCACTCCTGTATCCCTTGGGTAAATTCCTAGCAGTGCTATTGCTGGGTCATAGGGTAGGTCTATTTTTAATTTTTTGAGGAACCTCTACACTGTTTTCCAGAGCGGCTGCACCAATTTGCATTCCCACCAACAGTGCAAGAGGGTTCCCGTTTCTCCACATCCTCTCCAGCATCTATAGTCTCCTGATTTGTTCATTTTGGCCACTCTGACTGGCGTGAGGTGATATCTGAGTGTGGTTTTGATTTGTATTTCCCTGATGAGGAGCGACGTTGAGCATTTCATGTGCCTGTTGGCCATCCGGATGTCTTCTTTAGAGAAGTGTCTATTCATGTTTTCTGCCCATTTTTTCACTGGGTTATTTGTTTCTCGGGTGTGGAGTTTGGTGAGCTCTTTATAGATTTTGGATACTAGCCCTTTGTCTGATATGTCATTTGCAAATATCTTTTCCCATTCCGTTGGTTGCCTTTTAGTTTTGTTGGTTGTTTCCTTTGCTGTGCAGAAGCTTTTTATCTTCATAAGGTCCCAGTAGTTCATTTTTGCTTTTAATTGTCTTGCCTTTGGGGATGTATCAAGTAAGAAATTGCTACGGCTGAGGTCAGAGAGGTCTTTTCCTGCTTTCTCCTCTAGGGTTTTGATGGTTTCCTGTCTCACATTCAGGTCCTTTATCCATTTTGAGTTTATTTTTGTGAATGGTGTGAGAAAGTGGTCTAGTTTCAATCTTCTGCATGTTGCTGTCCAGTTCTCCCAGCACCATCTGTTAAAGAGACTGTCTTTTTTCCATTGGATGTTCTTTCCTGCTTTGTCAAAGATTAGTTGGCCATATGTTTGTGGGTCTAATTCTGGGGTTTCTATTCTATTCCATTTGTGTATGTGTCTGTTTTTGTGCCAATACCATGCTGTCTTGATGATTACAGCTTTGTAGTAGACGCTAAAGTCTGGGATTGTGATGCCTCCTGCTTTGGTCTTCTTCAAAATTACTTTGGCTATTCGGGGCCTTTTGTGGTTCCATATGAATTTTAGGATTGCTTGTTCTAGTTTCGAGAAGAATGCTGGTGCAATTTTGATTGGGATTGCATTGAATGTGTAGATAGCTTTGGGTAGTATTGACATTTTGACAATATTTATTCTTCCAATCCATGAGCACGGAATGTTTTTCCATTTCTTTATATCTTCTTCAATTTCCTTCATAAGCTTTCTATAGTTGTTAGCATACAGATCTTTTACATCTTTGGTTAGATTTATTCCTAGGTATTTTATGCTTCTTGGTGCAATTGTGAATGGGATCAGTTTCTTTATTTGTCTTTCTGTTGCTTCATTGTTAGTGTATAAGAATGCAACTGATTTCTGTACATTGATTTTGTATCCTGCAACTTTGCTGAATTCATGTATCAGTTCTAACAGACTTTTGGTGGAGTCTGTCGGATTTTCCATGTATAATATCATGTCATCTGCAAAAAGCGAAAGCTTAACTTCATCTTTGCCAATTTTGATGTCTTTGATTTCCTTTTGTTGTTTGATTGTTGATGCTAGAACTTCCAACACTATGTTAAACAACAGCGGTGAGAGTGGGCATCCCTGTCGTGTTCCTGATCTCAGGGAGAAAGCTCTCAGTTTTTCCCCATTGAGGATGATGTTAGCTGTGGGCTTTTCATAAATGGCTTTTATGATGTTTAAGTATGTTCCTTCTATCCCGACTTTCTTGAGGGTTTCTATTAAGAAATGTTGCTGAATTTTGTCAAATGCGTTTTCTGCATCGATTGACAGGATCATATGGTTCTTATCTTTTCTTTTATTAATGTGATGTATCACATTGATTGATTTGCGAATGTTGAACCAGCCCTGCATCCCAGGAATGAATCCCACTTGATCATAGTGAATAATTCTTTTTATATGCTGTTGAATTTGATTTGCTAGTATCTTATTGAGAATTTTTGCATCCATATTCATCAGGGATATTGGCCTGTAGTTCTCTTTTTTTACTGAGTCTCTGTCTGGTTTAGGACTCAAAGTAATACCGGCTTCATAGAATGAGTCTAGAAGTTTTCCTTCCCTTTCTATTTTTTGGAATAGCTTGAGAAGGATAGGTATTATCTCTGCTTTAAACGTCTGGTAGAACTCCCCTGGGAAGCCATCTGGTCCTGGACTCTTATTTGTTGGGAGATTTTTGATGACTGATTCAATTTCTTCGCTGGTTATGGGTCTGTTCAAGCTTTCTGTTTCCTCCTGATTGAGTTTTGGAAGCGTGTGGGTGTTTAGGAATTTGTCCATTTCTTCCAGGTTGTCCATTTGTTGGCATATAATTTTTCATAGTATTCCCTGATAATTGCTTGTATCTCTGAGGGGTTGGTTGTAATAATTCCATTTTCATTCGTGATTTTATCTATTTGGGTCATCTCCCTTTTCTTTTTGAGAAGCCTGGCTAGAGGTTTATAAATTTTGTTTATTTTTTCAAAAAACCAACTCTTGGTTTCATTGATCTGCTCTACAGTTTTTTAGATTCTATATTGTTTATTTCTGCTCTGATCTTTATTATTTCTCTTCTTCTGCTGGGTTTAGGCTGCCTTTGCTGTTCTGCTTCTATTTCCTTTAGGTGTGCTGTTAGATTTTGTATTTGGGATTTTTGTTTCTTGAGATAGGCCTGGATTGCAATGTAGTTTCCTCTCAGGACTGCCTTCGCTGCATCCCAAAGCGTTTGGATTGTTGTATTTTCATTTTCGTTTGTTTCCATATATTTTTTAATTTCTTCTCTAATTGCTTGGTTGACCCACTCATTCGTTAGTAGGGTGTTCTTTAACCTCCATGCTTTTGGAGATTTTCGAGACTTTTTCCTGTGGTTGATTTCAAGCTTCATAGCATTGTGGTCTGAAAGTATGCATGGTATGATTTCAATTCTTGTATACTTATGAAGGGCTGTTTTGTGACCCAGTATGTGATCTATCTTGGGGAATGTTCCATGTGCACTCGAGAAGAAAGTATATTCTGTTGCTTTGGGATGCAGAGTTCTAAATATATCTGTCAAGTCCATCTGATCCAATGTCTCATTCAGGGCCCTTGTTTCTTTATTGACCGTGTGTCTAATGATCTATCCATTTCTGTAAGTGGAGTGTTAAAGTCCCCTGCAATTACCACATGCTTATCAATAAGGTTGCTTATGTGTGTGAGTAATTGTTTTATATATTTGGGGGCTTCTGTATTCGGTGCATAGACATTTATAATTGTTAGCTCTTCCTGATGGATAGACCCCGTGATTATTATATAATGCCCTTCTTCATCTCTTGTTACAGCCTTTAAAGTCTAGTTTGTCTGATATAAGTATGGCTACTCCAGCTTTCTTTTGACTTCCAGTAGCATGATAAATAGTTCTCCATCCCCCCACTCTCAATCTGAAGGTGTCCTCAGGTCTAAAATGAGTCTCTTGTAGGCAGCAAATAGATGGGTCTTGTTTTTTGATCCATTCTGATACCGTGTGTCTTTTGGTTGGAGCATTTAGTCCATTTACATTTAGTGTTATTATAGAAAGATATGGGTTTAGAGTCATTGTGATGTCCATAGGTTTCATGCTTGTAGCGATGTCTCTGGTACTTTGTCTCACAGGATCCCCCTTAGGATATCTTGTAGGGCTGGTTTAGTGGTGACGAATTCCTCCAGTTTTTGTTTGTTTGGGAAGACCTTTATCTCTCCTTCTATTCTGAATCACAGACTTGCTGGATAAAGGATTCTCGGCTGCATATTTTTTTCTGTTTCTCACATTGAAGATCATCTGCTATTCCTTTCTGGCCTGCCAAGTTTCAGTAGAGAGATCGGTCACGAGTCTTATAGGTCTCCCTTTATGTTAGAGCACATTTATCTCTAGCTGCTTTCAGAATTTTCTCTTTATCCTTGTATTTTGCCAATTTCACTATGATATGTCGTGCAGAAGATCGATTCAAGTTACGTCTGAAGGGAGTTCTCTGTGCCTCTTGGATTTCAATGCCTTTTTCCTTCCCCAGATCCAGGAAGTTCTCAGCTGTGATTTCTTCAAGTAAACCTTCAGCACCTTTCCCTCTCTCTTCCTCCTCTGGAATACCAATTATGCGTAGATTATTTCTCTTTAGTGCATCACTTAGTTCTCTATTTTTCCCCTCACTCTCCTGGATTTTTTTATCTCTTTCTCAGCTTCTTCTTTTTCCATAATTTTATCTTCTAGTTCACCTATTCTCTCCTCTGCCTCTTCAATCCGAGCCGTGGTTGTCTCCATTTTATTTTGCAGCTCATTGATAGCATTTTTTAGCTCCTCCTGGCTGTTCCTTAGTCCCTCAATCTCTGTAGCAATACATTCTCTGCTGTCCTTTATACTGTTTTCAAGCCCAGCGATTAATTTTATGACTATTATTCTAAATTTACTTTCTGTTATATTGTTTAAATCATTTTTGATCAGTTCCTTAGCTGTTGTTATTTCTTGGACATTTTTCTGAGGGGAATTCTTCCGATTCGTCATTTTGGATAGTCCCTGGATTGTTGCTGGACTGTGGGGCACTTCCCCTGTGCTGTCTTGAATAACTGGAGTTGGTGGGCGGGGCCGCAGTCAGACCTGCTGTCTGCCCCCAGCCCACCGCTGGGGCCACAGTCAGACTGGTGTGTGCCTTCTCTTCCCCTCTCCTAGGGGCGGGATTCACTGTGGGGTTGTGTCGCCCGTCTGGGCTACTTGCACACTGCCAGGCTTGTGGTGCTGGGATCTGGGTATTGGCTGAGGTGGATTGGCAAGGTGCACAGGGGCGGGAGGGGCAGGCTCAGCTTGCTTTTCCTTTGGAGATCTGCTTCAGGAGGGGCCCTGCAGCACCGGGAGGGAGTCAGACCCGCTGAAGTGATGGATCCGCAGAATCACAGCGTTGGGTGTTTGCGCAGTGCAAGCAAGTTCCCTGGCAGGAACTGGTTCCCTTTGGGATTTTGGCTGGGGGATGGGTGAGGGAGATGGCGCTGGCGAGCACCTTTGCTTCCTGCCAAGCTGCGCTCTGTCTTCCGGGGCTCAACAACTCTCCCTCCCGTTGTCCTCCAGCCCTCCCGTTCTCCGAGCAGAGCAGTTAGCTTATAACCTTCCAGATGTCAAGTCCCGCTTGCTGTCGGAACACACTCCGTCCGGCCCCTCCGCTTTTGCGAGCCAGACTCGGGGGCTCTGCTTGGCGGGCGGGCCGCCCCTCTGCCCCGGCTCCCTCCCACCAGTCCATGTAGCACACACCGCCTCTCCCCCCTTCCTACTCTCTTCTGTGGGCCTCTCATCTGCGCTTGGCTCCGGAGACTCCATTCTGCTAGTCTTCTGGTGGTTTTCTGGGTTATTTAGGCAGGTGTAGGTGGAATCTAAGTGATCAGCAGGACGCATGGTGAGCCCAGCGTCCTCCTACGCCGCCATCTTCCCAGGATCCCTCCAGTTTCCTTTTATAACTTACTTGGGAAAAGGCATAGATAATCCCAATTGCCTTTTCAAAAAACCTTACAGATACTTTTCATTAGAGAACAAAATGCCTATTTGAAAAATGTTTTAATTTTCTACAAAACTAAAATAGTTTAAACATTTTTTCACATGTCAGTCTTAGTCACACGATGCACAGTGATGGTGTTTTCTACACATTGACCTCATTCCTATGTAGTTGAACATCTTCATTAAAGGATATATATTTTTTTTCATACCTGTTTCTCCACTCTCAATTCCTTCCCTCTCAGGAGTGAGGGAACTATCCGGGTTGATGTGTACCATGGTACCTGTTGGGGAAGTTGCTTCTACCTAAAGGATTTTGAGTCAATGATTGTTTTGAAAGGTACTTCCTTAGGGTAATTGGCTGCTGTTAAGAGTAGATAGGGTCTTTTTCTTACCCTATCTACTCTTGATTTGAATTCCAGGTGACCTAAATATTAACACTGGCTCACTGATGTTAAGAACCAGAAACTCTTAATCTGTTTTTGGTTAGATATTTTCTTTCTATCAAGTGATAGTGTTTTTATATTTTTACATTTTATATTTTTCACACCCTTGATTAGACTTGAAATAGGTGTCAGGGTTTAGAATCAAAGGGAAATTATGAAGACTTTGGACTCATGAAAAAAACAGTGGTGGCAAAAGAAAGTGAATGAAAACTTGACATGGAAACAGGGAGTTTGCAGAAAAGTGATCATTAAGGGAGAGTCCAAAGATAGCGGTTGGAAAATGGGATAAAAATGTAGGTGGAATACTTAAAGTAGTGGGTTATGAGAAACATAAAACATGTCACTTGTAGCAGACATTTATTCTTATATGTTTAAAGCATGTCATGAGCTTATTTTTTTCTAGAATGAATATATTTTATGTTTCATCGATGATCAGATGGGTATAGAAGAGAAATAAAATATTGGACTTCAGTAGTCATTTGCTCTTTCTTTCTGTGTCTACCAATCTATCAGTTTTACTTGACAAGCCATGGAGGCCAGTTGAAAAAGAACATGGATGAAAATGACAAAGGATGGGTCAACTGGAAGGTGATTAAAATAGATTAACACAATTCTAAGTATTTTTATGCTTAAAGGTCTACATTTTTACCTAAATTCTACATAATATCAGCAAATATAGGAGTCAACAAGTCTCCAAAACCTTTATATCACTGTTGCTAAGTCTAATGTTACTAATGAGAGAAGCTAAAGAAACTGAAATGCCTGTTCGTATCTGTTCTCATTAAATCTCACTTATTTTACCGCCAACTTTAAAACAAATTTTTAAAGCAGAAAGAATTTTAAAGGTCTTTGTACAATCTCTACCTAGCAAACTGGCTATACATTATTTATGAGTGAAGTAACTTTAAAATTTGGGAATGTACTTGTATTCTGTTTCTTCTAACTCTGTGCCATCCCATATGGTGTCCACCATCCACATGTGGATATTGAGCTCTTGAAATGTGACTGGTCTGAATTGAGATGTACTGTAAATGTGAAATATACATTGGATTTAAAAGGCAGTACAAAAAAGAGAATTAAAATACCTGCTCAAAATTTAACAAGTATATATATATGTATATATATATATTTATATCTCGAAGCGATAACATTGGATATATTATGTTAGGTGCAATGTATTAAAATTAATTTCACCTATTTTCGTTTTTTTTAATGTGGCTACTAGAAGATTTAAAATTACATATGTGGCTCAAATTTGTTTTTTCTATTGGACTAAACCATTCTCATTTGCAAAGATGACTAATAGAGTGGCTTTAGTACCAATCCCTGAGGAACCTTACCCTATTCAGAGAAGTACTAGGTTATTCCTATTTTTTTTTCTTTCTCAAAACCAGTTTTTACTGTGAAAAACTTTCCCTCTCACACTCACTGATCCCATAATGACTATTTATTTTGATAATAGCCTATAGTGTAAAACATTTTCAGAAGCTTTCCTAAGTTTTAAAGTACAATATATTTACCAAGTTTTATTATATTCATGCCTATTTTCCTAAGAAATAAGATAATTGAAATAGGCATACTTTCACTTATTTTGTGGCTTGTTAAGTTTATTATATACACCATCGGTTTTCTAGAGACTTGGGAGATCACTGGTCTCTACTGAGGTCTCTCTAGGGGCCCTTATTAAGCATAGCGATCAAATTTATAATACCATTTTCCAGAAAAGTGGGTATTTATTACCTAGCAGGATATAAATTTTAGGTGAGACGTCTCCTTCATTTTTTCTTTAAAAATAATTTCTTTAAAAATTTCAAAATGCCATCTGCATCTGAATTTGGTGATGCATCATCCCTTATTCCATGAATGTAGTTCGCAAAATTTTGACTGCCAACTGTAGTTCAGTCTTGTACTTCTGACCTGATAATTTTGGTGAAGAAGATTTCTACTATGTATCTTTGTAGAAACAGATGCATGGAATTTATTAAATCTATTAGCCATTTCCTTTTGATGATTCATGCAGATGGAGAGGAAGTAATTGGAAAAGGCATTTTTTGGTTGGAGAACAGGTTGAGCAGATATGTGACCAAAAAAATGCATTTGTTTTTTTGGAACAGAAATAAATTGAGAAAGCTAGGTTAGTGCCATATTCAGGAAAGCATCACTAGGTAAAGGGATTTAAGTTTTATCCTATAGGTAAAGATAAAACATTGAAAGTAGGGTTTTTAGGAAGTGAGTCTGCCATCACTCACTTATGGAAGTGAATCAGAGGGATCTGAAGCTAGAGACAGGGAACAGTAGGAGCCACCTTAAATAATTGAGATGTAAGGTGGTAAGGAATGGAAGTGGTAGGTTTCCAATAATACATTGTAAAATATTGTTTTATACTTTATATGCTTTTGGGTGACTTTGTCTAAGGAAAAGAAAATAATCTCAGCCCATTTTCACAAAATCCTATTAATTAATATCTTTATCCTTACGTCTTAAAGGATATCCACATCAAACCAGAGCATTATAGTGAATTTATAAAGAAAGAAGACCTAATTTATCTTACATCAGACTCACCTAATGTACTGAAGGAATTAGATGAATCAAAGGCCTATGTGATTGGAGGGTTAGTAGATCACAACCATCACAAGGTACTGTTAAGTTTTTATTTTTGTGTTTGCTTATACTTAAAATTGATACACCAATTCTTGATAGTAACAATAGTACTGATGATAACCGATCATTATTGACTGCCTACTGTATATTTCAGTCGTCTTTCGCAAAGAAATCATTTCACATATATGACTAGTTTGTTTAATCCTCCCTACAACACGGTGAGGTCAGTGCTATTCTCTACATTTTACAGATAAGGAACTGGAGGCACAGAGAAACTAAGTCTAAAATCAATAGTAGGTGATAATGCAGATATTTGAAACCAGACAGATTGTTCCAGAGCCCACATGCTTAAACAATGTGTTGTATTGATAGTAGATGCTGCTACTGATCAATTTCTAGGCCACTGGTAAAATTTATAACAATTTACACCAAAATGTATACCAGAATGGTAATACAAGTTTTTTAATATATAATTTTAATGGGCTGTGTTTTCTTTTCTCTTATATTTGTACTTTTGTCTCTTCCACCACCTCCTTACCCTCATTTGGATGAAAAATTAGAAATACACTTTCTAAAAGAAAACATCATGCTGTACTTTGCCAGCTACTTTGCCGCATGCTAAATTCAGCCCATCTCCAGAAAAGACATGTTCACCAAGTGTCAGGTGAAATACTGTCAGCAGGATAATATGAAGTAATTCATCGTTCTTCTCTAGTATCACTCTGAGGTAGAACCGTCTGCAACGTTGGAATAGTTAGTATCATCTTGTCTAGTATGGTAGCTATGTGGCTGTTGAGCAGAGAGCCTGTGCGTAGAATGATTGAGAAACTAATCAATTTAAACTTAAGTAGTCACAGTTGTGGCCACAGCAGGGCAGTGCAGCTCTATAGCATTACAGGGAGTTTTTATCAGAATGATCTTTAGCTTTTTAAATTTTTTTCTTAGTGGAAAAATTCCATTTTGTTATTTGTGTACAACCATATTTTTTTCTTTGATGTTGTATGTTTCTCTGAACTACAATGATTTTGTTTTAAAAAACACCTACCTCAGGTGCTTTTATTTGTCCCAAAATATGCAAACTACTGGTTAAAATATTTAGCTCTTCTTTCTCCTGTACTTTTGGCTACTTGAGTTCTGTTTAGAACCAAGCTTTTAAGGATTTTAATTTTGAGGAGAAAATTTATATTCAACATTTTTTTAATTGATAGGAAAAATAAAATTTATAGGCAATTAAAATTTTTTTTCCATTCAGGTTTTCATTTACTTTGTCTTTACCATTTGTACCTCTTCCTTTTTTTAAGTTTACTTATTTGTTTTGAGAGAGATACGTAGTGGCAGAGGGGCAGAGAGAGGAGAGAGAATCCCACAAACCTGGGGCTCGAACTCACAAACCTGTAGGTCATGATGTAAGCTGAAATCAAGAGTCGGATGCTTAATCGACTGAGTCACCCAGGTGCCCCACCGTTTGTGCCCCTTTATGTTATGTAATTGAAACAAAGTTTTATGTTTATATCTTTTACATTCACAAAGTGATGGTGCTTCTCTAGGAATTCAATTTGAGTATTTTAAACTGAGAGAAAGGCAGTGTGGAATAGTGAAAAGATATTTGAGTCAGAAAGCATGAGCCAGGTCTTCCTATGGTTCTGCCACTGAGGAGCTTTGTGATGGGCAGGGAATATAATATCTTTGGTTTTCTCGTTTGTAAAGTGGTTAAAGCAAATGCCCTAAACATTCCTATTATACTTATTGTCAAAAGAACATTTCCAAATTAGAAGCTAAACACACACACACGCACACACACACACACACACACTTCATCAAATAATGTTCACTGAAGTCTTTTCTAAAAAGTACTTATTTTGTTGTAGACTTTAAGTTATAATAATCTAATGTTCTAGTCCAAGTTATAGTATCTTTGTTTTAGGGACTCACATATAAACAAGCATCAGATCATGGAATTGATCATGCACAGCTCCCCCTTGGAAATTTTGTGAAGATGAATAGTAGAAAAGTTTTGGCAATTAATCATGGTAAGCTATAAGGGAATTATGAAAATATACCTGAGTAAACAATGTGAAGAATAACATTACCTCTGGATGAGTAGAAAATATATACCTTGCTAGAGACAAAATTGTAAAATGTAATCATTTATAATTTGTTTGAATATAGAAATAATACATGCGTATTATAGAACTGAATTAATATGCATTCATATGGAAATGTAGAAAACTAGAAAGAAAAATAAGCTAGAATTTCACTACCCAGAGATACTTAGTATGAACTTTTTGGTGTATTTCCTTCCAGTTCTTTTCCTATGCGTATATAATATTTATTACATAATTGGATTTTTACTCTGTTGCATAAAATGCTATAAATTTGGGGTGTTCCCCCCCACACACATTTATATTTTTCTATGTCATTGAATCATTGTTCATGTCTATGTAACGTTCTGTCATCTGAATATACAATAATGTAACTATTCTATTGTTGATTTTTTTTTTCTTTTTTCCTTTTGTAAATAACATTATAGTAGTCTCGGACCTGAGTCGTTGCCTGGAGTTTTGCTTTTTAAGCTTTGTTTAGTAGAGATTTTTGTTAGTACACAACTACTTACCGGGCTCTTTTTATGTGCTAAACACTTTGTCTATAGCAGGCTCTAGGGAATTATAGAAATGATTCACGCCTTATTGATTCAAGGAATGAACTTCTTCTAAGACCTTTGATAGATAGTTGAAATTACTTTTCCATAAAGTAATGCAAATTAAGACCTTCAGCAATATATTAAAGTAAGAGTACCTTGAAGACAGTATTTATATTCTTTACCTTTAACGTGAAATTTTTAAAAAAGGCAAGAAAAAAAGAAAGCAAGTAAGGTGCTCCCCAGAGTGACTGTAGGAAAGACAGAAGAAATTTAGATTAATGCTGACCTTTTCTCGTTGTTGTTTTAGTTTTTGTGTTAGTACATAAAGGATAAAGAAGTGAAAGGGATTAAGAAGAATAGGAAGGAAATGAAAATGGCTCCTGCCTATTGATTATAATTGACGAAAGATAATGGTAAATCTTTGACTGTTCATGAACTGAATTAATGAAAAGCTAAAGAAGAGCTAACAGGCCTGAGAGACTTGGGGCAAGGAAGTGATACCAACAAAGTAGTTATTAGGACATTTTAATATTCTTAACACAAAAGCAATGTATTTAAAATACAGTATGCAACATTGTGATGCACCTAAGAAACGTATGGAGTTTGTGTTTGTTGCAGTGTTTGAGATTATTCTGGAATATCTGGAAACCAGAGACTGGCAAGAAGCATTTTTTACTATCTTACCCCAACGGAAAGGAGCTGTTCCCACAGACAAAGCCTGTGCAAGTTCTTCGCATGACAAGAATTCTGCCAGTGTTGAAGGTGGATTAGACAGTGATTCTAGTGACGAGGAAAATAGCAGAAATGAACTAGATTCACAATATGAAGAAGAAAAGCAGGATAAAGAAAATAGCAGTGAATCTACAGTAAACTCTATACCACAGTAATGTCATCTGTTGTTTTTGTTTTGTTTTGTTTTGTTCTTTTAGTTTAAGGAAAACTTAGGAAAAAATGAGGTGCTTCATAGAATACTCTAATTGTAAGAAAATTTTATTTCCTCTTATTTCTGTTGTGAATTTTTAAAACGTTCTTTAGAGCTAAATGATAAAAAGCCCTTATAAGAAAGCATTTTTTGTTTTTGCATAAAATTTAAATGTTTAATTTTTAAAATAGTTTTCTAAGCCTCAAATAACAGTTTCTTGAGAATTTTACTTTTTTGGTAAACCTTCATTCTCTTTTATTTACTGGATTATATTCTTTAGAATGTGCCTTCAAACCTTCCAGTTTTTTTTTTATGTTTATATCAAGTGTCTCTCTGATTTATTGTCTACTTATTTGTGGAGATATATATTTATAAATCTCCTGTAAATCTACCAAAATGTTCTAAATGGGAGGTTATCTCCTATTTGCAGCTTTTTTATTCAGTTACTTCAAAGTTACTTCAAAAATAACTCAGTTACTTCAAAGGAATACAGTGATTTTAGGAAGAACTATTAGATTGCTAAACTCAACAGTTTATTTCTTTTGCACTATGGAGTTCCTCCTCTATGATGCCTTTTTGTGGCTCTAAAGCAATCACTAAAGAATTAAGAATCTCTTTAATATGTTTTCTTAATTTCAATAATGGTAAATTATTTCAATTGAAAATTTTAATTTTTCAGGCTAGATTATTTTAAAAGGCTGTTGAGTCTCAATTTTGTTTTATATTTAAAAGGAAACAGCTCTTAGTTATCCTTCCCTTCTATATGTACTTTTATTAAATAAAATATTTGTTGTTCTTAAAGTGAAACAAGTTAACATATGTGCATCTGTCTACTAGCATATAATATGCAATCTAATGTAACTGTATGTTTCTACATATAAGCATGTATGAAAAAAATATATAATTGTATGTATATGTATCTGTCCACAATCATGTATGATTCTTAGTTATTATGATAACAGGACTGAGTTGCCAAATATCCATATTAATTGCATGAATGGTTGTGTTGAACAACACTAAGAATTTGGATTTTAGAAAGTACAAAAATCTGTAACTAAAAATTTGTATGAGGATATTGGCAAGGGAAGATGGGACTATAAGGAGATGTTTTGTTTTCTACCAGCAAATGTAGAGCAGTTATTTTCAAAGTAGTGATTTTTCTTTGTCACAGCTAAAGTAAGATTTTGGAAGCCTTCACTGAGTTTGGATAAATTAAGTTCCTGTTTTTTTCACCCATTGGCATCTTAAATTATATACACATTTGGTAGAAAGTTCATTGGATTTAGTATCGATGTTCACTGTCTCTTACTTTTGGTTGCTTTAGTTTAGTAATCTGTTGTAGTCATCCATTTAAAATAAGATCTGTGAGCAAGGTATGTAAATAAAGAAAACCCCCTACTAGTCTAGAAGAGCAAAGCTATGTCTTAAGTTGTATTTTTCAAAGGCTCATATTCCTGAGTAAATATGGTTTAGTAGCATGAAATCCATTTGACTCTTGAAAAGCGTGGGGGTTAGGGGCACCAACCCCTTCACACAGTTGAAAATCCATGTATAACTTTGCCCCAAAACTTAATAACCTACCGTTGACTAGAAGTCTCACTGATAACAAAGAGTGTATTAACACATATTCTATATATGTATTTTATACTATATTCTTACAATATAGTGAGCTAGAGAAAAGAAAATGTTAAAGTCATAAGAGAAAATACATTTACAGTACTGTCCTATATCAAAAAAAATTCACATATAAATGGACCCATGCAGTTCAAACCCATGTTGTTCAAGGGTCAACTATATTATGCCTTTTACTTAAATTATTTGATATGGAATGGGGCACAGTTTAATTCTGAAAGGGGAAAAATCCCTGCAGGCACTATATAACAATCTTCAGTAATTATGAAAGGCCTGTATTAGTTTCCTAGGGCTGCCATAACAAATTATCACAAACCGAGCACCTCAAGACACAGCCACTCTTCTCTTAAAATTATGGAGGTGAAAACCGTAGAATCGAGATGGGTCCCTATAGCTTCCCTCTGGAGGCTATAGGGAAGAATTGTTCCTAGCCTCTTCTTGGCTTTTGGTGGTTCCCAGCAATCTTTACTGTGCTTACAGCTGCATCACTCCAGTATCTGCTTTGTCATCACATGGCTTCTAGCCTCAGTCTTCTTTACCTGTGTCTGTATCCCTCTTATAAGGATACAAATCATTGGATTAGTGTTTGTTGTAATCCAATATGACCTCATATTAACTTGATTACATTTGCAAAGAACCTATTTCCAAATAAGGTCACACCCACAGGTACAAGATACTAGGACTTGAACATATGTTCAATGTTCACACGTTCAACATATGTTCATATGTAGGCACAATTCTATCCTTACAAGTCCCTATCAGGCTGTTGATGACAAGAAGGAGATAAAACCTTCTATTTAAAAAGGGTAAGATTACAATTAGGAATAAGTAATTGCTGAGATATTTAAAAATCTTTTTTAAAATAATAGTAATCTCTTTTCTTATTTTAATATATTATTTTCTCTCAACATTGTTTTGGTTTATGAAGGTGCCTTATTTAAAACTTCGGTAATATTGAAGTCACCTGTATTGGAAAATAATAAGGGTGGGGAATTCAGTTAGTACTTAAATAAACACATCAAAAGAAGATATGTCTCCAAAAATAATAAAATTTTCTCTCGCTTCTTTAAAAACCCTGCCGTATTAGTAAATCAAGCTCATTCTTGAAGGAGCGTTCTTCAGATTGATTCTCCAGAAATCAGTGTGTTGCCATCTTGGAGCATTTGAAAATACTTGAGATTGGAAAAGAAAAAAGGAAGCAATTCTGAAGAAATGTTAAGGTGAATGAACAATGATGAGACTCATCAATTACTACCAATTACAAAGGAAAGTGAAAGATCATTTCATGTTATAGATAGGGACACAGATGATACAGTTTAAAAGGCAAGAATTGTCCATGGAGCACTGAGAACATGTACAGACAATAGTTGTAAAAAGAAAATTTAAAAGACAAAAGGGAAAGCAGAGATTAAATGACAGCAGTAGCCTATGGTGCTCATTAAACTTTGATCTCAGTTGACCTAGAGATGTTTATCTGTTCTTTTTTTTTAAAGTTTTTTTCTTAATGCTTTATTTTTGAGACAGAAACAGAGCATGAGCGGGGGAGGGGCAGAGAGAGCGGGAGACACAGAATCTGAAGCAGGCTCCGGGCTCTGAACTGACAGCACAGAGCCCAACGCGGGGCTCGAACTCACGGACCATGAGATCATGACCTGAGCCGAAGTTGGACGCCCAACCGACTGCGCCACCCAGGCGCCCCTATCTGTTTTTCTGCCTCCTAGCCAGACACATAGAGTAGGCATTTCATAAACATGAAGGGGAGAACCAGCGTCAGAATGAAGAGATAATGCAATTAGTAGGAAGAATAGGCTTAAATTTTGGCACTGCCACCTGTTGTGACTTTGGGCAACTTAACGAGCCTTCATAGTCCTTGTGTCCTCATTCATGAAACAGGAGTTTTATTCCTTTTATCCTGTTTCTTAGGGTTGAGCAATCAATTGGTTTGAAACCAAGCAGCAGTTAATTTCATAATCTTTCTCATATTGACATTTCTTCATTACTTGCCTTGTTTCCCTTGGTTTTCATTCTTTTTTGTCATTGCCTGCCCCCCCCAATAATATATATTTGCTTCAGACTCTGATAAGGAACCCAGACTTAGGTAAGATTTTTTTAAATGTGAGCTTTCTAAATAATCAGAATGTATACATATTAGACAAAATATGGATATCACAGATCATTTAGTGAGATGTTTTAAAAAGCAGTGAAAACACTGCAAACATAAAACAGTAACTACACAAAACCAAATCTATCAGCAAGTATAAATGTCTAAAATCACCCAAATTGAATTTTAAAAAACCCCAAACCTAAATATATGTTGTATTTAAATCATGTTGCTCAGCAGTGTTGAAAATAATAGAGAAAGGCATATTGGGCTAATAATTTTTTTTAAAAGTCACAATTTTAACATTGAATTAAGTTCAACACATTACAATTAAGGAACAGAAAGTCATGTTGTAATGTTCAAGAATGCAACCCTTAGTGAAGATTTAATGGTTATGAATATGCACTAAGTAGCATAGTATTAAAATTCATTGAGAAAAGACTTGGAGAATTACGTGAAATAGTGAGAAATACATTAGTATAAGGAGACTTTAATTCACGTTTTCCAACCCACAGTAGCTCAAGTGGACAAAAGATAAATATATGGGAGATGTAAATGCTATGATTAATAAACTTATAATTGATACATATCAAGTCCTACAGGCTGAAAGTAGTTTTCCAGTGCCCATGGAATGTTCATAGAAGTATTTATATATGAGGGCACAAAAGAAAATAAGTTCCAAATGTAAGAAATAAGGAACTTCTCTCATAATATATTATAGTAGGAAATAAACTTGTGAGATAGAAGGAATGCCTTACCACCCAGTACCTTTGTCTTCAATGTTAGATGGTTCTTATTGTAAAAATTAGTGTTGGAGATAAAGTTAGTCATGACTTCATTATAAAATTTTAAACTGTGTTAACACATCACTTCAAAATATATGAATCAAAATGGAAAAATTACAAAGACCAACAGAACTACAAAATATACTCTAAAATGGTTGGAAAATTTTATTATACATCTTTATAATTGATAAATGAAACACTAAGAAAAATAAGGGTATATAAAATTTGAACAGCACAAATAACGTTTGTCCTAATGAATATATCTGCACATTTGTGTTCAACAACTTTAAAATTCTCATTCTTTTAAAGTCTTATGGGATATTTATGGAATTGACCATGTGCTAACCCTCAAAACTACCCCCAAGAAAATAAAAGGATTAAGTCATCTTTAAAAAAAATAAAACAACTGGTCATTTTTACAGATCACATTATCTGACCACAATGCAATTAAATCATTTAAAAATATAACAAGTTTGAAAAACACTGTATGTTTGAGAATTAAAAATAAATAAACAACTTGGTTACAGGAGAAAGTGAAAATTAGAAGATATTTAATTAGAAAATATTTAAAAGTAAATGAAACTATGGATTAAAACTTGTGGAATGTAACTAAAGCAACATTTAGAGGAAAAGTTATAGCCTAAAATATTTAAGTCAGATAAGGGAAGGCTAGCATTATTGAGCTATGCATTTAACAAGTTAAAAGGAGGACTGCAGCATAAATTCAAAGTTGAAAGAAATAAAGATAGCAGCAATAAACACAGAAAAGAGGCTCCAGGCAAAAATCAACCCTGCAAAGGTTAACCTCTGGCAAAATTGAACCAAAAAAACCCAAATGTTAAGAGGGAGAGCAAGAACACACATATAAAGAAATTAATGTGGATATTGGAAACATGGATATTACAAAATACTAAATGTCAATGCATTTGAAAGTTCGTATGAAATAACTAAGTTCTAAATTAAAATTACCAAAATAACCCTAAAAAAATTAAAGTTCCAAAGAATTTTTTTTGTTTTCAGTTTTTCACTTCAATTCTAGTTAATTAACATACAGTGTAAGATTGGTTTCAGGTGTAGAATTCAGTGATTCATCACTTACATACAACACCCGGTGCTCATTACAAGTGCCCTTCTTAATATCCATCATCCATTTAGCTTATCCCCTGCCCATCTCCCTCCATCAACCCTCAGTCTGTTCTCTACAGTTCAGTCTCTTATTGTTTGCTTCCCTCTCTCTCTCTTTTTCCCTTCCCCTATGTACATCTGTTTTAAAACCCCAAAGAATTTTTAACTCAAACTGGCATAGTATTTCATTTTTTAAAGATTTTATTTTTAATTTTTTTTCTTCTAAGTATAATTTATTGTCAAGTTAGCTAACATGTAGTGTATACAGTGTGCTCTTGGTTTCAGAAGTAGATTCCCATGATTCATTGATTACATACGACACCCAGTGCTCATCCCAACAAGTGCCCTCCTCAATGCTCATCACCCATTTTTGCCCCCCCAACCCGTCATCAACCCTGTTTGGTCTCTGTATTTAAGAGTGTCTTATGGTTTGCCTCCCTCTCTGTTTGAAACTATCATTTTCTCCTTCCCTTTCTCCATGGTCTTCTTTTGTTTCTCAAATTCCCCATATGAGTGAAAACATATGTCATCTTTCTCTGACTTATTTCACTTAGCGTAATACCCTCCAGTTCCATCTACACTGTTGCAAATGGCAAGATTTCATTCTTTCTCATCACCAAGTAGTATTCCACTGTATATATAAATCACATCTTCTTTATCCATTTATCAGTTCATGGACATTTGTGCTCTTTCTATAATTTGGCTATTGTTGATAGTGCTGCTATAAACATTGGGGTACATATGCCCCTATGAATCAGCACTCCTGGTGTAGTATTTTAAAATCTAGGCCTAAATGTTTTATGGGCATATCTGTGACACATACCAAAAGTAAAGTAGTCATCTTTTTTTTTTTTTAAGTTTATTTATTTTGAAAAAGAGAGAGAGCATGACCAGGAGAGGGGCATAGAGAGAGCGAGAAAGAGAATCCTAAGCAGGCTCTGTGCTAACAGCAGAGAGCAACATGGGGCTTAATCCCACAAACCGTGAGATCATGACCTGATCTGAAATCAAGAGTCAGACGCTTAACCAGCTGAGCCACCCAGGATTCTCAGTAAACTGGACATCTTACAGACTCTTTGTAGATAATTAAAAATGAGGGAATGCTCATTTTATTAAGCTTGTTAACTGTGCTGTTCAAGGCATATATTTTCCCATATATATATATATTTTAGTTATGATAAAACATTACATTTACCACCTTAACTCTTTTTAAGTGTACAGTTTAGTAGTGTTCAGTATATTCATTGTTTTGCAACAGCTCTGTAGAACTTTTTTATCATGAAGCACTGAAATTCTATATCCATTAAAAACCAGTTACACCTTCATCCTCCCACCAGCCCTTGGTAAATACCTTTCTACTTTTGTGATTTTGACTACTTTAGATACTTCATATGGTGGAATTATACAGTATTTGTCCTTTTATGACTGGCTAACTTTCCTTAGCATAATGTCCTCAAGGCTTATCTATGTTGTAGCATGTGACAGGATCTCCCTTTTTTAAGACTGCATAATATTCCACTGTATGTATGTTCCATATTTTCTTTATCCAGTCATCTGTCAAATTGCCGTTTGGATTACCTCTACCTCTTGGGTATTTTGAATAATGCTATGAACACAGGTATGCAAATATCTCTTTGAGATTCTGCTTTCCATTCTTTTGGATATATAGACAGAAGTGGGATTGCTGGGTCATATGGTAATTCTGTTTTAAAGTTTTCGAGTAGTTTCTGGCGTTTTCCATAATGGCTGTACTATTTTACATTCCCATCAACAATGTCTAAGGTCCAACTTCTCCACATCCTTGCCAACATTTATTTTCTCTTTTAATAGTAGCCATCCTGATGGATGTGAGGTGGTATCTCATTATGGATTTGATAGCATTTCCTTAATGACTGATGTTGAACATGTTTTCATGTGCTTCTTGGCAATTTGCATATCTTCATTAGAGAAATGTCTATTCAAGTCCTTTGCCCATTTTTAAATTGGGTTGTCTTCTGTTATTGATTTATAGAAGTTCCTTATATATTTTAGATATTAACCACTTATCAAATATATGATTTGCAAATATTTTCCCTAATTCCATAGGTTGCCTTTTCACTATATTGTTTCTTTTGACACAAAGTTTTAAAGTTTAGTGAAGTCCTATTTATCTTTTTTTTTTTTATTTTGTTGCTTGTGTTTTTGGTATCATATCCAAGAAATCATTGCCCAATCCAATGTTCTTAAGTTTTCCCCCTGTGTTTTCTTCTAAGAGTTTAATAGTTTTAGGTCTTACATTTATGTCTTTAATCAAATTTGAGTTAATTTTGTATATGGTATAAAGTAACTTTATTCTTTTGTATGTGGAATCCAGTTTTCCTAACACCCTTTGTTGAAGACAGTACTTTCCCAATTGTGTAGTCTTGACATATGTGTTGAGAATCACTTGGTCATAAACGCAAGGGTTTATTTCTGAGTTCTCTATTCTGTTCCATTGGCCTATATTTCTGTCTTTATTTCAGAACCTATCTTAATTGCTGTTGCTTTGTAGCATGTTTTGAAATCTGGGAATATGAGGCTTCCAACTTTTTTCTTTTTCAAGATTGTTTTGGTTATTTAAGGTCCCTTGAGATTCCATATGAATTTTAGGATTTTTTTTTCTATTTCTGCAAGAATTGTCTTTGGTATTTTGATAGCAATTGCATTGAATCTGTAGATATTTTTGGCTAGTGTGGACATTTTAGCAATATTGTTTTTCAATCCAATTTCAATTGGATTGAAATTGGATAGTAAATAGGTTTTTTAAATTTTCTTTTTGAATTGGTCATTATTGGTGTACAGGAATGCAATTGATTTTTGTATCATCAACTTTGCTGAATTTGTTTATTAGTTCTAATAGGTGTGTGTATGTGTGTGTGTGTGTACATATAATCTTTAGTTTTCTACAAATAATAGCATGTCATGTGCAGAGATCATTTTAATTTTCTTCTTTTCCAATTCTTTTTTTTTTTTTGCCTTTTATTTATTTTTCTTATCTGATTGCTCTGACTAGAAGTGCCAATACTATATTGAATAGAAGTATGGTGAGAGTGGGCATCCCTGACTTATTTCTGATCATATAGCAAAATATTTCAGTGTTTCCCCTATTGAATACAATGTTAGCTGTGGGCTTTTAATATATGGCTCTTTTTATGTCGAGGTAGTTTCCTTCTGTTCCTGGTTTGTTCATTATTTTAATCATGAAGGGTGTTGAGTTTTGTCATCTTAAAAACTTATGCTAATACATGAGAATGAATGAATATACCTATATTAATAACATCCAACTCAAGACATTAGAATAGTAATTAACCTAAAGAAACTAAAATAAAGAATGAAAGGAGATATTAATGAAATAGATATAGGAACATTGTGGAACAAAGCACTAAATTCATCTGATTTTTTTTGAAAATGACAATAAAATGTAAAAAGTCATTAGCTAACTGAATAAAAAATACAAATACATAAAAGTGAGATTTCAGGGGCACCTGGGTGGCTCAGTCGGTTAAGCGTCCGACTTCAGCTCAGGTCATGATCTCACGGTCCGTGAGTTCGAGCCCCACGTCAGGCTCTGTGCTGACGGCTCAGAGCCTGCAGCTTGTTTCAGATTCTGTGTCTCCCTCTCTCTGCCCCTCCCCTGTTCATGCTCTGTCTCTCTCTGTCTCAAAAATAAATAAACGTTAAAAAAAATTTTTTTAAATGAGATTTCAGAATAAACAGAGCAAGGAATTTAGAATTAGGACAAATCTGCCTCAATTCTATGAAGATAAATTTGGAAATGTGGACGAAATGCTTAATTTTCTAAGAAAATTAAAATTTCCAAAACTGGTCCTCCAAAATACAGAAAATATAAACAGACCAGTTACCATAGAAGGAATAAAATTATTAAAGGGCTACCATCGCCCAACACCTGATAGGTCCAATAGAAGAATTTCACTACGTTTTCAAGGAAAAGGAATGTGCAGTGCTATTGAAACCTCTCTATAACAAGAAAAAGAGAAAAAGCTTTGATATTAATTTTATGAAGTGAGTATGGTTTTGATACATATCAGTAGTGCCTAGTGGTTAAGCATGCAAGTTCCAGCCACACTCTCAGTCAGTCACTAAACCTTTGTGTCAGAGATTTCACTGTCCACCAAAATTCAACTTTCCTTTCCATAGAATATAGTTGTAACTAGACTAGGATTCCTGCTTAAGAATTTTATCAGCCCTCTTTCAGCTAGACTGTTTTCCAACCATGGGATGTGACTAGAAGTGATGTTTGCCATTTCAAGGCCAACACTTTAAGCAGTTGTACCCTCCTGGTGCAAGGCAGAATAATGTCCCGTCACGATCCTAATCCCTGGAACCTGCAAAGTTACATGGTAAGGGGAAATTAAATTGCTAATCATTTGACCTTAAATAAGATTATCTTGGATAAGTTGGATAACTGGCAGGCCCAATGTAATCACAGGGTCCTTAACAGTAGAAGAAGGGGGCAGAAAATCAGTGTCAGAGAGATGTATTGTGAGAAAGGTTCAACTGGCCATTGCTGGTGCTAAAGATAGAAGGGATTCAGGAGTCAAGGAATGTAGGTAACCTCTAGAAGTTGGAAAAAGCAAAGAAAGAGATTCTGCCCAGGGCGCCTGGGTGGCTCAGTTGGTTGAGCATCTGACTTCAGCTCAGATCAGGCTCTCATGGCTGGTGGGTTTGAGCCCCGCATTGGGCTCTGTGCTGATGGCTCAGAACCTGGAGCCTGCTTCAGATTCTGTCTTCCCTCTCTGCTCCTCCCCTGCTCGCATTCTGTCTCTCTCTCTGTCAAAAATAAACACTAAAAAAGTTGAAAAAAAGAAACAGACTCTTCCTTAAAGCCTCCAAAAGGAATACAGCCCTGCCAACACCTTGATTTCAGCCCAGTGAGATTCATTTCCGACCTGTGCCCCCAGATTTGTAAGAGATTAAATTTGTATTGATTTAAGCCACGAAGTTTGTGGTAATTTATTTAGTTAGCTAGTTAGTTTAAAATATGAAATTTATTGTCAAATTGGTTTCCATACAACACCCAGTGCTCATCCCAACAGGTGCCCTCCTCAATGCCCATCACCCACCCTTCCCTGCCTCCCACCCCCCATCAACCCTCAGATTGTTCTCAGTTTTTAAGAGTCTCTTATGGTTTGTCTCTCTCCCTCTCTCTTTTTTTCTCCCCCTCACCCATGGTCTTCTGTTAAGTTTCTCAGGATCCACATAAGAGTGAAAACCTACAGAGAAAGACAGATACCATATGTGGTAACTTATTAAAGCAGCCATAGGAAATTAAAATTCTCCTCCACTCTCCTTTTCCTCTTTTGCTAGTAGGATGCATTTGGCAGTGAAACCCTGGGTGATGGTTGAGCCAAGATGGAAGGATCCTGGGCCCCTGAATCACAGAGTAAAGCAGTCACCTAACAACACACACTTTGAACTCTTATGTGAGAAATAATCCTCTTCTGTATTTTAAAGATGACAATTATTACAACTGTTTACCCTATCCCAATGAGTACAACTCTGCACCTCAGTTTTCTTGTAAAAAGAGAGAGAGAGAACAGCAATAGTAATTATCTCAAATAGTTATTGTGAAAAGTAAATGTTACTGTATCTACAGTGTTTAGAATAATTCCTGACACACAATAAATGTGATATAAATGTTGTCATTAAGATTGCACAACACATGCACACATACACAAAATTTATAGTATCTCTTGAATATTGATGCAGCATTCTAAAAGATTGGCTAACTGGTAGATAGAGTCCAGTAATACACTGAAAGAATAATAGCTATGGCCCAGGAGTGGTTTATTTTAAAAATGTAAAAAAGTTAAATATTAGTAAATTTGTTAACGTCATTCACAATTAGCAATGAGTAGAAACTAGTTCCTTTCTGGCTCATAAATTAGTGATATTTTTATGTCTTTTTTAGGAGAAGATCATTATTTTTTCATAATCACTGTGGAATTCATTCAGTGCTCCAACAACAATGAAACACTATAGATTGTGAAAACTAGCTCAGATGTTAAAATTCTGTTTTTGTTTTTGTTTTTCCTCTATCAAGACTTCGGAGAATGTGTCAAATTGTAGCTGCCTAATTCTGTTATGGATGTTTTTTTCTAGCATCAAGGCCCTGAGCATATGTATTAATGCAATTAGTGTAAGACTAGAAATATGGTATATAAATAAACATACTTCTTTTACATATCATGCTAAAATTAACCACAAATAGAAATACTGTCTCCATTAATATTTATTTAGTAGCATTATGCACAGGTGCTTTGAACATGTGCCACCAAATAGAGGAGTTATTGATTCTTTGATACCAAAATATTTAAAAAAAATAATTTGATGTTGTAATGGAGTGAAGATCATGTTTGTGAAAGAAATAGCGCAGTCCAGAATTTCTACCTTTGGAATGTTAAAGGATAAAATGCTCTCTGGGGAGAGAGGGTGCATCCTTGTTGTATACTTCTTGCTGACATTGTTTTTGTTGATATGCTTTCCTGAGTTTTAGGCCTGGGAGGAGACTTTGGTCTGCTGAAATATTCTGCAATGGGCATTTTCATCTTATTTCTTCTTATAAAAAATGGAGGCCTGTGTTCAGCCTCTGAAATAGAAAAAGTCTAAATAAGGCCAAAATTGAGACATAAATATAGCTTCTGCCGTGTTTTAGTAGCAAATGACATAACAACAAAAAAAAAAACTATATGAAGTTTAGGCGAATCAAATATACCCAATATTCATAAAAGAACCCAGTCTCATCTTTCTTACTACCTGCTCATTTTTAATGAGTAATATTTTCTATAACATGCAGAATATGTTCTATCCTCTTAAAATCAAACATTATTTTGGTAGGAATTAATTAGAATTAGTGATCTGTAGAGGTGATAGGTAAGAATGGGAACAGTGGGAGGAAAGAAAAGGATCTATGGTTTTGAAAGACAAAAAAGAAAATAGGTAAGCAGATTAAAACAAGTCAATTGTATTCATAAGAGCTTCCCAAGACCTATATGGTCAAACCCAAGCCAGAATAAGGATTTGGGGAGATGCTGACTATCACCCCTGGAGACAAGTATGATTGGGGCTTCTATACAAAAGTCTTCCAAATATCTAGATAGGCTAAAATATATTTGGGGCCAACAGGTAAGACGTAACGCTGAGTAATAGAAACCATCACTGTCATGACTTTGTGGTCTTAGGGTGAGGAGTTTGGTAGGAATCAGATACAATAGACCATCCTTGGCATGTCAGTATAAGGGAGTATTTTCTAACTTCTGTTTTATCTCTTATTGCCTATTAACACATGGGCCCTCTTTGGTGTTAACCCTAACAAAAGCCGCTGGGGTTTAGAGTGACCTCAAAGAACTCTGATTACCATATCATTCTTGGTATAAGAGAAACTTGTAGATATAACAGGACAGACTTTTGTTTGAGGCTTATAGACATATTCCTCCTGGTCTTTGCTCTATAGTCATCGTTGCTACACTTGTTTTAAGTTAGGAGCTGCCAAACCCACAGGGATGTTTCAGTTGGGCTATTCTGAACCGAAGTAGGACATTCTACAACTCTTGATTCTTGTTGGCCCAAACTGTAGGGTGTGGCTGGGACAGAGAACTACTCCTCTCTATTGTTTTTCAGCTGTCTCATAAAGCATCTGCTTGTGGCTGATTGCCATTTTACTGTTTTCTACGGTTGACTTGGTTTCTAGTTAAAATCACTTAGCTTCACAGTTAACCTATGAAGAAGCAAAACCCTGAGATCACTGTCCTTTTGTTAGGTCAGTGCAGGGCCTCTCCTGGATTGGCCAGACCAAACCTATGTATCCTGCTGTCTTGTTTCTTAGAGTGTCTGTCCCTGATGAGGCACTTTGCCTTTCAAAACAAAGTTAAGTTTATGTCAAATTTATCTCAGTGAGAAATTCAGCACACACTGTCCCTTAAGAGTAATTGGAAATCATTATGGTATTGCACTGCTTTTAAAACCATAGGTCCCTGTCCTTGTCTGTGTCCCTAAATAGTTAGGTAGATACTTATTGGTTTCTCTATACCAACTGAGTATCACAAACTGTACTTAACCTTTTGGTACTTCCTTATTTCCTTCAGATCCTTGACTTGACACTCTAAATCAAATGAAGAAATAGAAAATGAAATTCACAGATACAAACAAGTATTTTCTATAGACTGCACTATGATCAGTAAGCTAAGTATATATGTATCTTAAATATTTTATCCCAATTCTTTGTTTTTCGATGTAGACAGTATTAAAGGTACTTCCCAATGAGAAATTCTTCTGACTTTGAGTCATATCTAAACAGTACATCATATATTATTCCCTAAGGTAGAAAGACTGATCCTATTTCCCAGTTTCCAACTTTATGGAAACTTTAAAGTGGAGACAACTTGCAATACAGAACTTTCCTCTGTCTCAAACGTTTTTAAAGTGACTTGGGTTTTGAATATTTATTTTTTCTCAGTTTAAGTTTTACCCAACTTTTAATTTTAAAGTAACAAGACTTTCTCTCCCGACTTAAATAACATCTTACCACATTCTTTCACCATGGTATTACACATAAATATGTATTTTCTTCTGTCATTGAAATTATAAGGTTTAAGAAAAATTTCTACTAAAATAATTTACAGTTGCTGTAGTAGTTATTTTTCCCTCTAGCAGCCTCCAGGAGTGTGCCAGAGAAATTAATTGAAGCAACTTATTTTAATCTAGCGTTGTTCCACACACACACACACACAAAAAGTGATACTTGTGTGATATGCATTCAACAAAATATACAATAATAATACAATTTCTGTTTTCTTTATTGCTTCCATTTTTAGGGCAAATAAAAAAAAAACTACATTTTCTTAGATGTCTGGGTGGCTAAAATAGGATTTAGAATAATTCTCATATTACATTTATGAAAATGAAAGAAAATAAATACACATGGTGGTCCCCTGCTGAATAAAGAGGAGACTTAAAACATCAGAATGTTTAGTGTTTTGAAAGGTAACAAAAAGAAAACTGAAAATCTTTCTGTACCATATCTACTTAGCCATTATATCTAATTACCTGGTTGGTTGCTGTCTTTCCCTCGATTTGGTCAGTACTTTAGATTTTGCAGGTGAATTTGGGGGCGATTTAACTTTGGGTGGCTTCCTACTCTCTGTTGCTAGTTCTGCTGAGATGTTTCTTCGTTGAGTCAACAAATTTATCTCAGCCATTTCAGCATGAATCAAAGCTGAGATCCACTCTTTTTCTGATTTAAAGAACAGGGGTGGGCATAAAGGTTATAATTATCATGTTGACTAGAAACGCAGGATTGGTTCTTTTATCCAGCACTCTAGTGTGAAAGGCTGGTATGGTAATCCGTTTTCCAAGTAGGCATTTATTCATGAGTCAAGGTTTCTGCAGAAAAATTGGTTCACATCAACCTGATTTCTATTGACCTGTGATACTATAGAGTGCCCCGAGCTGTTAGCTCACTGAGGCACTTGTCCCTGAATGGCAGTGGAATTCTTTTTAAATATTGAGTACAAAACCCAGCCTTTCAGGCTGCTGCCAAATAAAAGAAAGCATATCTACACAAAATAATAAGTACAATATAATCTCATTAATTACAGACTAATAGTTAAGTAGTAAATAGTTATAAGATGTCTATAAAGATATTTACCAAAGTAGTCACTGAAATGATGTCTGTGATGATTTTATTGATTATTATTCTTCCTTTCTCATATTTTTTTTCTGGTTCATTTGGGTTTTTCCCCTCAACAATAAGTACTTAATTACTTGTGTATATTTTTAAGTTACATTCTTAAAAAGAAAAAATAATAATCAAAGACTCCTTGCCCCCAAATACTTCTTAATTGCTTGCCAAGTAGTCTTGAATTCCTGGGTAAAGTACTATTGCCAAAATTCTCCCCATTTAAGAATATTAGTCTATCTCTAACACATCCATATTTCCTAACTTTTATTGGTGCAGATTCTCAAAAAGTAGCCCCCAGACCAGCATTATCAGCACCTAGGAACTTGTTAGAAATGCAAATTCTCAGGCCCTGCCCACCTCAGAAGTTTTGCCTCAATCTGATGACGAGCTAGGTTTGAGGGAAGCCACTCTATGCTATTTATGGCTGGCCCACATGGGACTGGTATATGTTTTCATGGAACAGGCCACACAGGCCCAAAAGGAGGCTGAGAGATGACTGAGTTGATGATTTGGGTGGGGAACTGGCAGAGCTGTTAGAATCTAGAACTTGAAAGGCTGTGCAATAGCCACCCATACCAGAGAAAGGAAACAGGCTCTGTGTTCATGGTTCACGGTAGGCCAGAAAATATACTCAGGGAGACACCTCGGTGTATGGACTTAGGAGAAGAAGCACAAGCCGGCCCTGGACACACGTGTTTCACACCACCCAAAGCAGTTTAATGTGGGGCATACTAAATTTAGGGTCACTGAGTGACCAGTTGCATACAGTCAGTATAGAGGACTGTTATAGAGTTATAGAGGACTACAGAGACTCTGATACCGAAGTACTAGGGAAATAATATTGCAACATTACCTTTGCAAATCCAAGGTAGAAAACTTCATATATTGGCGCATTCACACTTTCTGACAATAAACTGAGCCCAGTGTTTGCAAATGCTTATTTTAATCTCACCTTTTGTGCTGGCATGAACCAGCCACTGTAGAACTTCCGCCAGGGAATCAGTACGTAAAACGTTACAGAGCTTTGCCAGAATCTGACAGAGAATATTAGAATTACAGAGTGAGCAAATAAATGGTGTAAGTGTTACAAGATTTCCTTTACTGTCTCCACAATCTTATCGCCCAAATGTCACTCTGTACCCACTGCTCAATTAAGTCAATTGGGATTTTAGCCTGGGAACCAGATTTCAAAGAGAAAACAAACAAAAAATCAATACAAGTAATAGTTTGGGTTAGGTAATACAGTGTTCCTTTTGTTTTGTCTGCTCAGTATCCACATCTTCCGGAGGGGCAATTCACTTTCCTTCTTTTTGGGGAATGGATCCTTTCCCACTGCACCATGGGGTTCTAATTGGGATTTTCCAGTCACACAACTGTATCCCTGCTGTACCGTAGTGGGTGAATCTAGCTGGAGTCATTTTTCCTCAGTTCCCTGAACACTGTGGTTGGTCCAATGGGCTAGGAATAGAATTCACTTTTGGCAGTCAGTATCCTTCCTTGACGTGTGTGTGTGTGTGTGTTTTAAATTCGGAGCTAGGGTCTGAAATGTGGAAGATAGAGGAGATAAATATATGAAATAATTCTAATAAAAATGGACTATAATCATTAAAGTACAAAACTTTAAGCACAAGTAATGATGTTTCCAGTTTGATTCTAAATTGTGTCTGTTCTTAGAATTTAGACATATCTGAAATTCAGTCCTATGTATCCAGCTGCCTACCAAATGTATCCACCTAGATATACTATAGATACTTTGAACCCAAATTATCTAAAACTAAACCCATCTTCTTCTTTCTAAAACCTGCTCCACACTTGGCTCCTCCTGGTTCCCTTACCTCGATGGACAGCTCTGGCATACACTGAATATATGTCCAAGCCAGACCCTGAGATTCATCCTGGATGACTCTCTTGCATCTAAAGTATGCTGCCAGACAACAAATTCAGTAAATTCTTTCTTCTAAATGTTTCTCAAATCTCTCCATTTCTTCTTATCTCCACACCCTTGGCCCAGTCTAAACTATCATCGATTCTTGCTTGAGCTTCTGCAACATCCTTTTCCCTAGCGTGCCTGAAATCTTTCCTTTTTTAAAAATTTATTATTGAAGTATAGTTGACATACAATACAACATGGTGTACAACATAGTGATTTGACAGTTCTATACGTTACTCGATGCTCACCAAATTAATGTAGGCACCATGCAACATTATTATAATATTGTTGGCTGCAATCCCTATGCTGTACTTTTTATCTCCATGACTTATTTATTTTATAACTGGAAGTTTCTATTTCTTAAGCGTCTTCACCTATTTTGCCCATCCCCTTACCCACTTACCCCCTAGCAACTACTAGTTCTCTGTATTTCAGAGTCTGTTTGGGGGCACCTGGGTGGTTCAGTCAGTTGAGCGTCCGACTTAAGCTCAGGTCATGATCTCACGGTTCCTGAGTTTGAGCCCCGAGTCGGGCTCTGTGCTGACAGCTCAGAGCCTGGAGCCTGATTCAGATTCTGTGTTTCCCCCTCTCTCTGCCCCTCCCCCACTCACACTCCGTCTGTCTCTCTCTCTTAAAAGTAAATAAACATTAAAACATTTTTAACCAAAAAAGAGTCTGTTTTGTTTGTTCATTTGTTTTGTTTTTCATATTCCATATGTAAGTGAAATCATATGGTATTTTCTTTCTTTGTCTGATTTATTCACTTAGCATAATACCCTCTGGGTCCATCCATGTTGTCACAAATGGCACAATCTCACACTTTTTTATGATGAAACAACAGTTCATTGTATATATGTATATGTATGTACGTATAAGATATGGTGTGTATGTATGTATATATGTATCTTCTTCATCCATTTATCTATCAATGGACACTGGAGTGGCTTCCATAACTTTGCTATTGTGAATAATGCTGCAATGAACATAGGGGTGCGTACATCTTTTTGAGTTACTGTTTTCATTTTCTTTGGGTAGTGGAATTACTGGATCATATGGTATTTCCAATTTTTAATTTTTTGAGGAAACTCCATACTGTTCTTCACAGTAGCTGCACCAATTTGCACTCCCACTAACAGTGTACAGGCATTCTCTTTTCACCACATTCTCACCAACACTTGTTATTATTGCCTTTTTGATACCAGCCATTCTGACAGGTGTGAGGTGATATCTCATTGTGGTTTTGATTTGCGTTTCACTGATGATGAGTGATACTGAGCACATTTCCATGTGTCTATTGGCCATCTTTGGAAAAATGTCAATTCAGATCCTCTGACATTTTTTTAAATGTTTATTTATTTTTGAGAAAGAGAGAGAGAGAGAGAGTAGGGGAGGGGCAGAGAGAGAGGGAGACAGAATCTGAAGCAGGCTCCAGGCTCTGGGCTGTCAGCACAGAGCCGGATGGGGGGGCTCGAACTCATGAATGTGAGATCATGACCTGAGCTGAAGTCGGATGCTTAAGCAACTGAGCCACCCAGGCACCTCCCTCTGCACATTTTTTTAATAATATATTTTTACCAAATATGTGCCTGACACATTTACATAATACTTTTTCTCCAACATTTTTAAGCCATGTGCTCTTTGGTTTTTTGTTCATTTGTTTTTAATGTTTATTTATTTTTGACAGAGAGGGAAAGAGAAAGTGGGGGAAGGACAGAGACAGACACACACACACATACACACAGAGAGAGAGAGAGACTATCACAAGCAGGCTTCACATGGAGCCTGACATGGGGCTCGATCTCACAACTGTGAAATCTTGACCTGAGCCAAAATCAAGAGTTGGATGATTAACAGGTGCCCCTCCTCTGTCAGTTTTGTAATTGCATTGTTTGGCTTTTTGATGTTGAGTTGTATATGTTCTCTATATATTTTGGATATTAACCCTTTACTGGATATATCATTTGCAAATATATTTTCCAATTCATTAGGTTGCCTTTTTGTTTTGTGGATGGTTTCCATTGCTGTGCAAAAGCTTTTTATTTTGGTGTAGCCCCAGTAGTTTATTTTTGCTTTTGTCTTTTGCTTTTGTCCTCCTTCCATGAGGAGACATATCCATAAATATATTGCTAAAGCCAATGTCCAAGAGATTATGGCCTATGCTTCCTTTTAGGAGTTTTATTTTTTCAGGTCTCACATTTTGGTTTTTAATCCATTTTGAGTATATGTTTGTCTGTGGTGTAAGAAAGTGGCCCCATTTCTCTGTTTTTCATGTTGTTATCCAGTTTACCCAATACAATTTGTTGAAGAGACTGTCTTATCCCCGTTGTATATTCTTGCCTCCTTGGTCATAGCTTAACAGGCCATATAAGCATGGGTTTATTTCTGGGCTCTCTATCCTGTACCATTGATCTATGTATCTATTTCTGTGCCAGAACCATACTGTTTTGATTACCATAGCTATGTGATATGTCTTGAAATCTGGGATTGTGTTATACCTCCAGATTAGTTATTTCCCAACATTGCTTTGACTATGCAGGGTCTTTTGTGGTTCCATAAAATTCTAGTATTATTTGTTCTAGTTCTGTGAAAAATGTTTTTGGTATTTTGATAAGGATTGCAATGAATCTGTAGATTGCTTTAGGTACTATCGACATTTTTAGCAATATTAATTCTTCCAATCCATGAGCATAGAATATCTTTCTATTGTTTTTGTCAATTTCTTTCATCAGTGTCTTATAGTTTCAGAGTATAGCTCTTTCACCTCCTTGGTTAAATTTATCCCTAGGTATTTTATTATTTTTGGTGCAATTATAAATGGGATTGATTTCTTAATTTCTTTTTCTGATACCTTGTATTAGAGTCACAGGTGATTTTTGTATGTTAATTTTGTATGCTGTGACTCTACTGAATTCATTGATTAGTTCTAATAGTTTTTTGGTGGAGTGTTTAAGGGTATATAGTATCATGCCATCTGCAACTAGTGGAACTTTTACTTTTTCCTTACCAATCTGGATGTGTTTTATTTCACTTCTTGCTGATTGCTGCCACTAGGACTTCCAGCACTATGTTGAGTAAAAGTGGTGAAAGTGGCCATCCTTGTCTTATTCTTGATCTTAGAGGAAAAGTTTCAGTTTTTCTCCATTGAGTATTTTGTTAGCTGCAGGTTTTTCATATGTGGCCTTTATTACATTGGGGTATGTTCCCCAATGTAGTTTTGTTGAGAGTTTTGAATCACAGATTGATGCTGTATTTTGTCGAAAACTTTTTCTGAATCTATTGAGATGATCATATGGTTTTTATCCTTACTCTTGTTAATGTAATATATTGCATTGATTTGCAAATATTGAACAACCTTTGCATCTACAGAATAAATCCCACTTGATCATAGTGAATGGTCCTTTTGATGTGTTGTTGAATTTGGTTTGGTAATATTTTGTTGAGGAATTTTACATATGTGTTCATCAAAGATATTGCCTGTAATTTTTTTTTTTTTTTTTTTTTTTTTTTTTTTTTTTTTTTTTTTTTTGTAGTGCCTTTGTCTGATTTTGGCATCAGGGTAATGCTGGCCTCATAAAATGAATTTGGAAATTTTCCTCCCTATTTTATTTTTTGGAATAGTTTAAGAAGAAAAGGTATTAACTCTTCTTTAAATGTTTGGTAGAATTAATCTGTGAAGCCATCTGGTCTTGGACTTTCATTTGTGGGGAGATTTTTTTATTACAGATTCAATTTTGTTAGTAGTAATCAGTCTGTTCAAATTTTCTATTTTGCTTCCTGGTTCAGTTTTGAAAGATTGTATGTTTCTAGGAATTTATCCATTTCTTCTACATTATCCAATTTGTTGGCATATAAATTTTCACAGTATTCTCGTATAATTTTTTGTATTTCTGTGGTGTCAGTTGTTATTTCTTCTCTTTCATTTCTGATTTCACTTATTTGAATCCTTTCTCTTTTTTTCTTGATGAGTCTGGCTAAAGGTTTATCAACTGAAATATTTCTTGAAGTATTATTAATTCAACAGATATTTGTGTTTGTTATTGATCTAGATGCTGGAGATACAGAATTGAAATTAAAGGGCAGAAAAATCCACTGCCCTATATTGAACTTTGTTATATTATTAAGATTTTTGTCCTCAATAATGCAATATACTAGAAGAGAGTATAAATTTGCTCCTAATTTCACAATAAATCAATGGCCATGGCAAAAAAAGAAAAAAAGCCCTATGGTATTCCCTAGGCCACTCTGCCTCTAATGGGTTTTTCATCAATATGGTGATTGCACATTGCTCCCAGCTTCTTCTAATTTATAGATCTCTCAGTGATCAACTTTGAGAGAATATAATTCTCCTTTCAGTGAGAGGAAGTAGAATACGTACTTTATGGAATCCTCCTGATTTCTTTTCATTGAGTTTTTTTTTCGATGGTACCTAATATATTGGTGGGTGAATTTGGTCTGCTAAATCCTGATTTTAGGATTTGAGGTTATAGATCTAGAGTAGCCCCTACTGAGGGCTAGAGTACCCTACTCTCTTTTCAGGTGTGACTTTCTGGGGTTTCAGTTGAGTTCCTGGTGTCTTCAGTAATGTCTCTCCACTCTGGCAGACCAGAACGCCAGCGTCTCTAAGCAATGTCCTACTTCCCACTAGCTCTCTTCTTCCAGGTCTCAGAATATCATCCTGTGCATATGTAACTTATACTGAACTAAAGACTTGTGGAACCCTATACAGATTTCTGGAGCTTATTCTCTCCACAGATTCCTCCTCTTTAGTATCTTATTTGTAAATTCCAGCCACTTCAGAGTCCCCAAGCTCTAAACTCTTTTTTCTCTACCTAGTGAAGCTGTTACTTCTGTTATTGTTCTGTTTAGGCTTCCCCCTCTCTGTGCCATGATTAGGAGTAAGCCCAGGCTGAAATCTAGGTTGAAAGTGGAGATCATCTCAATGGTTTCCCTTCTTTCTATCAACCATCATAAATCTACACTGTCTGTTGCCTAATGCTTGAAAATAGTTTGTTCATGTATTTTTCCCGGTTATATAGTTGTTTACAGCAGGAAGCTAAGTCTTGGAATTAACCTAACATTTTGGAAGCACAGTACCTCCCTTGCAATTTTGCCTCCCCCTTCCAAATTAATTCTGCATATTGTATCTAGAGTGATTTTTCTAAAGTCCAATCTGACCTTTTAATTCTTATACTTACAAAGTAATTTCAGTATAACTCAGTGTTTAAAATTTTACTCTACCTTCCCATAGTACTTCAGATGAATCTGAACATTTCAATATGGCTTATAATATCCTTTATTTCTGGTCTCTGCATAAGTCTCCAACCTCATCTCTTGCAGCTTTCTCCCTGCACTCTGCATCAGCCATATTGTTTTCAACTCCTTGAATAAACAGTGCTCTCACCTCTTAGCCTTTAGATATGAAGGTCTCTCGTCTGAGAATGATCTCTTCCATACTTCTATTCATCTTCTAATTATGTCTTAAACATTCTTTACGTTTCTTTCCCCTTGAAGACTCTCTCAGCTCCAAAATCTCCTCCTATATGTTCTTAACAACACCTGCACAATCTCTCTCATAACCTATGTGAGTGAAGGAATGAGCTATATCCCTAAACTCTAGTATTTTGTCATTGATATTAGATATTTGTAAAGTAAATGAATGTGTTTGGCAGGCTTTTCGTGCCAATAGTAAAGAGACTTATTTCTATAAATTCAAGATTTTGAGGAGGAAATCTAAAAACGAGATATGAACAGACACAGCGTTCTGTTTTTCTTTTCCCGTAAAGTAATAATTGTAAAACTGTACAGTCTTTCATACACACGCTTGCAGAAACATTTCTTGACTTCACGGCCATTCAGAGTTACCAGCTTGGATAGTAGGAAATTGGAAGATATTTCAGATTTTTTTTTTTTGAAAGCATGGAAGGTTGGAATACCACCAAGATGAGATTTATTTTTATGACTCATTTATACAAGCCAAAAAACTTTGGTAAGACCTATTTTCTCACTTTACTCCCTCTCTTTTCATTTATTTAACAAATAGCCACCAACTGTTAGATAAAATGCCATGCTGTGTGTGCCAGTTAATAGTTTTCAAGCAAAGTGATGAGTGCTGAGGAATCAGTTGTGAACAAGATAGACAGGATGCCTTCTTTCAAAGAGTACATTTTAGTAGATTTTGTATTAATGTCCAGTTAAGTCAAAATCTGTGAGGTAGAAGATGCATTTGAGAGGAAGGCTTTTTAAATAGATGCCCAAAAGCCCAGTTCTATAAGATCATGTTGCTGGTCTATTATTTGATATGCATAAAGAAGGAAGACAGTCTTACTAAAACTGTACTCAGTTTATCATTTGGTTGAGTTGAGGACCTATATAGTTAGCTGATTTTCTATAGTTCCACTTTGATCTTGGTAGAACTTTTCTTTTTAATGTTTATATTCAACATTCAATAAATACTCACTTAATAATTACTAGGTGCCCAGCACTTATCTAGGCACAGAAGATAAAGCAGTAACCAAGACAGATGAGTATGAGATCCATAAGACTTAAATTTTGGTGTGAGTGGAGCAAGGAAGCAGAGACAGTACTGAAACAGATAAATAGAAACATATCACATAGGGCATGCGTTATGCAAAAAATAACAAAGAGTAATAGTATAGAGAGTGACTAGGTAGTGACTTTGGATGGTCAGGGAAAGTATTTTTAAGTGATATTTAAACCGAGACTTTAATGAGTAGAAGGTGACCACTGAGAGGATCAAGGAGAGGGAAAGTCCCTAAGGGTAGAAATGAGCGAATTTTAGAGGATCTATGGTGCCAGACGGTAGTGGGTAGACAGACAGTGATTCTGAAGACTCTATATAAATAGAAAGTCTTTAGCCAGAATCATCAGGAAATCGTGTATACCCGCAACGCATGTCTTCAAATACTCTATCCTCTTCTCCTCCCTTCCTTTTATTTTCCTTCCCAATTTTAATCATCAGCATAATTATACCCAATGCCACTGTTATGCTTTATTTTTAAAATAGTTCCTTATCAGGATTATTCAATAATAACCCTAATAACATGCTCTGCTGTTTGCAATTGCTACTACAGACTTATTTATAACTGCTATCAAAGTCATCATTACGGTATTTTCACCTTTAATTTATTGTAGTGAGTCTTATGGCGAGGCAATGTGGAGGTTACCAAAAGGATCTAAAGAAGGAAAACAGATACCAGCTGATTGGTTTATTCTTGATTATATGTCATTCTCAGAGATTATTGTGGCTGGAAAGAACCTTCCAGTAGTCTGATATGGCATATTACTATAAATATAACTAAGTTTATAACCCCAGGCAGAGTAGGTTTGAGGAAACAGTTTTCCACAGATAAGAGAGAGATGGATGTTGATTGGAGGAATCTCTGCCTTAAAATATGTACAGGAAATATATAGCTAATGGCAAGAAGTAGTGCCTTTCAAGCATTGGGAAGAATGCTAAAGAATGATAAAGAGAAACGTGGGAAGAACAGGGCTGAGCTTGTTCAGCCAATGCCAAGTTCTTCATTATGCCTAAACCAAAGGTTAGGTTTCCATAACAGTGACAGGATTCCAGGAAGAAAACTGGAAATAAAAATAGAAGTAGGCCCTGGATTTCAGGCTAAGCGGTTTTAAATCAATTCAGTTGTCAAGGGGGAGCCACTAAAGAGTTTTCAGGATGTTAGTAATGTGACTTTTTGTATGTTCATGCTGTTCCTAAGTTATGGATTTAAAAAATCTGCCTCTTACTTTGATTTCCTGATCCAGATAGTTTGGTATGCAAATGGTGTTCTCTTTGACGTCGGTCTTGGTACTCATCACCTCTGAAGAACAAGAGCCAGCAGTAGAGCATGCCTTTGGAGGTGACAGTGGCTTTTTTACCTTAATTTCTTCCTAAATCAAAGGCATAATATAATCAATATGCATTTGTATCCACTCACATTTTCTTTTTTTTTTTTTTCAACGTTTATTTATTTTTGGGACAGAGAGAGACAGAGCAGGAACGGGGGAGGGGCAGAGAGAGAGGGAGACACAGAATCGGAAACAGGCTCCAGGCTCTGAGCCATCAGCCCAGAGCCTGACGCGGGGCTCGAACTCACGGACCGCGAGATCGTGACCTGGCTGAAGTCGGACGCTTAACCGACTGCGCCACCCAGGCGCCCCTTTTTTTTTTTTTTTTTTTTTCAACGTTTATTTATTTTTGGGACAGAGAGAGACAGAGCAGGAACGGGGGATCCACTCACATTTTCTATGAAAGTTGAATATAAAATGAATGAGAAATATTGTAGCTAAATAAGAGGCATACATAAAAGTAAAGAGGGGTTAGTTTCAACCTTCCCTTAAAAATCTAATTATCAAATATTTTCATTTAGATACAGAACACATAGTGAGATATTATTTACTTTTGGTGAAGCCATTTTAAACCCTTGGTTTCAACCCTTGGTTAAACAACAAGATAATAATTTTTAAATGTTTGATGTGTAACCTTTATTTATCTAGCTGCTCCAGATAACAACAAATTGATACCACATGAGATTTTCTGTTAAGTTAGGAAGATTTCTCTTTCATGACAGGAAGAAGACACTCAAAAGATTTCATGCAGTGTCTGTGAAGACACTACATGTTGTGAACTGCTGTCTCCTTGTTCTGCTGAACAGCAACTGAGAGCTAGAGAATTAGAGGTCAACTAAATTACTTCCCTTGATTAACTGGAAGAGGAAATAGAAAGGCTATTTTCTTGTTCTGGGAAGTAAATGTACTCTGAAATTTAGAATTTTTTAAAAAGGTTAGAAGAGCTTTAAGTTCAAGAAGAGTAATAGAAGCCTTAGATCTGTGTGCTTATTCTAAGAAAGGGTTTTAACCTTCAGAAGTGAGTGATATTTCAGACACAAAGAACCAAGTGGCTGAATATGTCAACAATTGGGGACTGTGATGATTGGAATTGATAGAACAATATTGAACTATTGACATTTAGTGAAAGTAAAGCTATACCGTATGTAGATGCATTCTTCTGTTAAAGTTTATTATATAAAAAGACTTCTTGTTTTAGGGAATAACAATACATATTTTTTTGGTTCAACTCTCCCACTGGACACAACTAAAAAGGCAGATTAAAATAAAAAAAAAAATAAAGCTGTCAAGGAGTGAATAAAGTAGGAATTAATAGGCCAACATAAAGGGCAAGTGAGAAGCCTGAGTTGTAGGGAGTACAGTAGCCATTTGTGGCCTGAGGTCATTGTCAGATCCTGAAGAGTGAAAACTTTTCTTGTGACAGCTTAAAAGGTCCTGAAAGCCTGAAAGACAAGACTCAAAGCTCAGGACCCAAATAAGGGCCAACACAGGACTACACCCTGAAGGTAAAGGTGACTTAGAAGTGCAATGGTCCTTGAAGAAATACAACCTGAGATCAAGCTTTGAACTTCATTTAAGTTGGTCTAGGGTGGTAAGGCGTCTGGGTTCCTACAGAAGCAAGCACCAAGTTCTCTTTGGAAAAAAGTCCTTTTGTCATAAGCTTCAGATTCCTACAAATAACTTTCATACATAATATCTAGCAGCTAAGTCATGAGGCAAAAAGAAATTACAGTGCAAATTAGAAAAAATTTTAAATTAATGCTGATAGCAAAAATTACAAAAGCAGCAAAAGCAGTCCTCAGAGAGCAATTTATAGCTAAAATATATATATCAGAAAGACCAAAGGTGTCAGATAAAGAACAATAAAATAAAGTGCATGTATGGAAAGAAGGAAAAGGTAACATAAATTAACAAAATGGAAAAGAAAGATACAACATATAGGATCTACAAAACCCCCCAAATTAATTCTTTGATATACTAATAAAATTGATAAACTTCTGTTGAAAAATGAAGACATAGATTAACAAAACTGAAAGGTAAAAGGGTACATCTTACAGATGTTGCATATATTTAAAATATAATATAAGGTTATTATGTATACCATTATCAATAAATCTGAATGTTTCAATGCAATGAATAATTTCATAACCAAAATCACTTCAAGAAGAAATAGAAAACCTGAATAGTTCTATAATGAAATAGATTTCAAATCAAAGAATGTTATGAGGATTGAAAGTAGTAATGTTATAATGATAAAAGGGTCATTTGATCAAAAGGACATAACAAACCCAGATAGTTATACTTCTAATAAGAGAGCTTCAAAATACAGGATTAAAAACTGATATAAGTACTGTGTGCTAACCAATTGTGCCACTGGGACTCCAAAAAAACTGATATGCATTAAAAGAGAAATATAGAAATCCACAATTATAGTCAGGGATTTCAACACCTCTTTCTCAATAAGTGATAGAGAAAAGTAGACAGCTAAATCAGTAAGGCTGTAGAAGACCTGAATGAGAGTATCAACCAACATAACTGATACTTATATTACAGTCTACCCAACAACAGCAGAGTGAGCATTCTTTTTATTGGTACATGGAAAATTGAGCAAGATTGACCATATTCTTGACCATATAACAAGTTTCAATAAATTTAAAAAGTTTCAAAGTATACAAAGTACACTCTCTCACCACAATGGAATTAAATTAGAAATCAATCACATAAAGATATCTGTGACATCTCCAAATATTTGGAAATTAAATAACATAATTTTAAGTAACCAATAGGGAAGAAATTAAAAAGGAAATTAGAAAGTATTTTAAACAGATTGAAAATGAAAACTCAACATTGTAAAATTTGGGGTATACAGCCAAAGCACTGTTTATTAAAAAAATTATATTGGGGCGCCTGGGTGGCTCAGTCGGTTAAGCGTCCGACTTCAGCCAGGTCACGATCTCGCGGTCCGTGAGTTCGAGCCCCGCGTCAGGCTCTGGGCTGATGGCTCAGAGCCTGGAGCCTGTTTCCGATTCTGTGTCTCCCTCTCTCTCTGCCCCTCCCCTGTTCATGCTCTGTCTCTCTCTGTCCCAAAAATAAATAAAAACGTTGAAAAAAAAATTAAAAAAAAAATTATATTAATACATGCTCATATTAGAAAGGAAAAATGTCTGAAATCAATGACCTAAGCTTTCATCTTATATAAAGACACAAATGAAAAATCAATAAAATAAACAAAAAATCAAAATAAGTATCAACAAAATGAAAAGCTTATTCTCTTTAAAAAATTTTTTTAAAATGTTTTATTTTATTTTTGAGAGAGAGAAAGAGCATGAGTGAGGGAGGGGAGAAAGAGGGAGACACAGAATCTGAAACAGGCTCCAGGCTCTGAGCTATCAGCACAGAGCCTGATGCGGGGCTCGAACTCACAAACTGTGAGATCATAACCCGAGCTGAAGTCAGACGCCTAACTGACTGAGCCACCTAGGTGTCCCAAAAGTTTCTTCTTTTTTTTTTCATAATTTTTTTTTTTGTAAAAAGCTTCTTTAAGCTCGAGGGAAGATGGCGGCGTAGGAGGACGCTGGGCTCACCGCGCGTCCTGCTGATCACTTAGATTCCACCTACACCTGCCTAAATAACCCAGAAAACCGCCAGAGGATTAGCAGAACAGAGTCGCCAGACCCAAGTGCAGACGAGAGGCCCACGGAAGAGGGTAGGAAGGGCGGCGAGGCGGTGCGCGCTCCACGGACTGGCGGGAGGGAGCCAGGCGGAGGGGCGGCCCGCCAGCCAAGCAGAGCCCCCGAGTCTGCCTGGCAAAAGCGGAGGGGCCTGACGGACTGTGTTCCGACAGCAAGCGCGACTTAGCGTCTGGGAGGTCATAAGTTAACAGCTCTGCTCGGAAAGCGGGAAGGCTGGAGGACAAAGGGAGGGAGAGCTGCTGAGCCCCCAGACGACAGAGCTCAGTTTGGTGGGGAACAAAGATGCTCGCCAGCGCCATCTCCCCCGCCCATCCCCCAGCCAAAATCCCAAAGGGAACCGGTTCCTGCCAGGGAAATTGCTCGCTCCGCGCAAACACCCAACTCTGTGCTTCTGCGGAGCCAAACCTCCGGCAGCGGATCTGACTCCCTCCGGCTGCCACAGGGCCCCTCCTGAAGTGGATCACCTAAGGAGAAGCGAGCTAAGCCTGCCTCCCATGCTGCCGTGCACCTTGCCTACCCACCGCAGCTAATACGCCAGATCCCCAGCATCACAAGCCTGGCAGTGTGCAAGTAGCCCAGATGGGCCACACCACCCCAAAGGGAATCCCGCCCCTAGGAGAGGGGAAGAGGAGGCACACACCAGTCTGACTGTGGCCCCAGCGGTGGGCTGGGGGCAGACATCAGGTCGGACTGCGGCCCCGCCCACCAACTCCAGTTATACACCACAGCACAGGGGAAGTGCCCTGCAGGTCCTCACCACACCAGGGACTATCCAAAATGACCAAGCGGAAGAATTCCCCTCAGAAGAATCTCCAGGAAATAACAACAGCTAATGAGCTGATCAAAAAGGATTTAAATAATATAACAGAAAGTGAATTTAGAATAATAGTCATAAAATTAATCGCTGGGCTGGAAAACAGTATACAGGACAGCAGAGAATCTCTTGCTACAGAGATCAAGGGACTAAGGAACAGTCACGAGGAGCTGAAAAACGCTTTAAAGGAAATGCAAAACAAAATGGAAACCACCACGGCTCGGATGGAAGAGGCAGAGGAGAGAATAGGTGAACTAGAAGATAAAGTTATGGAAAAAGAGGAAGCTGAGAAAAAGAGAGATAAAAAAATCCAGGAGTATGAGGGGAAAATTAGAGAACTAAGTGATACACTAAAAAGAAATAATATACGCATAATTGGTATCCCAGAGGAGGAAGAGAGAGGGAAAGGTGCTGAAGGGGTACTTGAAGAAATAATAGCTGAGAACTTCCCTGAACTGGGGAAGGAAAAAGGCATTGAAATCCAAGAGGCACACAGAACTCCCTTCAGACGTAACTTGAATCGATCTTCTGCACGACATATCATAGTGAAACTGGCAAAATACAAGGATAAAGAGAAAATTCTGAAAGCAGCAAGGGGTAAACGTGCCCTCACATATAAAGGGAGACCTATAAGACTCGTGACTGATCTCTCTTTTGAAACTTGGCAGGCCAGAAAGAATTGGCACGAGATTTTCAGTGTGCTAGACAGAAAAAATATGCAGCCGAGAATCCTTTATCCAGCAAGTCTGTCATTTAGAATAGAAGGAGAGATAAAGGTCTTCCCAAACAAACAAAAACTGAAGGAATTTGTCACCACTAAACCAGCCCTACAAGAGATCCTAAGGGGGACCCTGTGAGACAAAGTACCAGAGACATCACTACAAGCATAAAACATGCAGACATCACAATGACTCTAAACCCGTATCTTTCTATAATAACACTGAATGTAAACGGATTAAATGCGCCAACCAAAAGACATAGGGTATCAGAATGGATAAAAAAACGAGACCCATCTATTTGCTGTCTACAAGAGACTCATTTTAGACCTGAGGACACCTTTAGATTCAGAGTGAGGGGATGGAGAACTATTTATCATGCTACTGGAAGCCAAAAGAGCGCTGGAGTAGCCATACTTATATCAGACAAACTAGACTTTAAATTAAAGGCTGTAACAAGAGACGAAGAAGGACATTATATAATAGTTACAGGGTCTATCCATCAGGAAGAGCTAACAATTATAAATGTCTATGCGCCGAATACCGGAGCCCCCAAATATATAAAACAATTACTCATAAACATAAGCAACCATATTGATAAGAATGTGGTAATTGCAGGGGACTTTAACACTCCACTTACAACAATGGATAGATCATCTAGACACACGGTCAATAAAGAAACAAGGGCCCTGAATGAGACATTGGATCAGATGGACTTGACAGATATATTTAGAACTCTGCATCCCAAAGCAACAGAATATACTTTCTTCTCGAGTGCACATGGAACATTCTCCAAGATAGATCATATACTGGGTCACAAAACAGCCCTTCATAAATTTACAAGAATTGAAATTATACCATGCATACTTTCAGACCACAATGCTATGAAGCTTGAAATCAACCACAGGAAAAAGTCTGGAAAACCTCCAAAAGCATGGAGGTTAAAGAACACCCTACTAACGAATGAGTGGGTCAACCAGGCAATTAGAGAAGAAATTAAAAAATATATGGAAACAAACGAAAATGAAAATACAACAATCCAAACACTTTGGGATGCAGCGAAGGCAGTCCTGAGAGGAAAATACATTGCAATCCAGGCCTATCTCAAGAAACAAGAAAAATCCCAAATACAAAATCTAACAGCACACCTAAAGGAAATAGAAGCAGAACAGCAAAGGCAGCCTAAACCCAGCAGAAGAAGAGAAATAATAAAGATCAGAGCAGAAATAAACAATATAGAATCTAAAAAGACTGTAGAGCAGATCAACGAAACCAAGAGTTGGTTTTTTGAAAAAATAAACAAAATTGACAAACCTCTAGCCAGGCTTCTCAAAAAGAAAAGGGAGATGACCCAAATAGATAAAATCATGAATGAAAATGGAATTATTACAACCAATCCCTCAGAGATACAAACAATTATCAGGGAATACTATGAAAAATTATATGCCATAAATTGGACAACCTGGAAGAAATGGACAAATTCCTGAACACCCACACTCTTCCAAAACTCAATCAGGAGGAAATAGAAAGCTTGAACAGACCCATAACCAGCGAAGAAATTGAATCGGTTATCAAAAATCTCCCAACAAATAAGAGTCCAGGGCCAGATGGCTTCCCAGGGGAGTTCTACCAGACATTTAAAGCAGAGATAATACCTATCCTTCTCAAGCTATTCCAAGAAATAGAAAGGGAAGGAAAACTTCCAGACTCATTCTATGAAGCCAGTATTACTTTGATTCCTAAACCAGACAGAGACCCAGTAAAAAAAGAGAACTACAGGCCAATATCCCTGATGAATATGGATGCAAAAATTCTCAATAAGATACTAGCAAATCGAATTCAACAGCATATAAAAAGAATTATTCACCATGATCAAGTGGGATTCATTCCTGGGATGCAGGGCTGGTTCAACATTCGCAAATCAATCAATGTGATACATCACATTAACAAAAAAAAGAAAGAACCATATGATCCTGTCAATCGATGCAGAAAAGGCCTTTGACAAAATCCAGCACCGTTTCTTAATAAAAACCCTTGAGAAAGTCGGGATAGAAGGAACATACTTAAAGGTCATAAAAGCCATTTATGAAAAGCCCACAGCTAACATCATCCTCAACAGGGAAAAACTCTTTCCCTGAGATCAGGAACACGACAGGGATGCCCACTCTCACTGCTGTTGTTTAACATAGTGTTGGAAGTTCTAGCATCAGCAATCAGACAACAAAAGGAAATCAAAGACATCAAAATTGGCAAAGATGAAGTCAAGCTTTCGCTTTTTGCAGATGATATGATATTATACATGGAAAATCCGATAGACTCCACCAAAAGTCTGCTAGAACTGATACATGACTTCAGCAAAGTTGCAGGATACAAAATCAATGTACAGAAATCAGTTGCATTCTTATACACTAACAATGAAGCAACAGAAAGACAAATAAAGAAACTGATCCCATTCACAATTGCACCAAGAAGCAGAAAATACCTAGGAATAAATCTAACCAAAGATGTAAAGGATCTGTATGCTGAAAACTATAGAAAGCTTATGAAGGCAATTGAAGAAGATTTAAAGAAATGGAAAGACATTCCCTGCTCATGGATTGGAAGAATAAATATTGTCAAAATGTCAATACTACCCAAAGCTATCTACACATTCAATGCAATCCCAATCAAAATTGCACCAGCATTCTTCTCGAAACTAGAACAAGCAATCCTAAAATTCATATGGAACGACAAAAGGCCCCGAATAGCCAAAGGAATTCTGAAGAAGAAGACCAAAGCAGGAGGCATCACAATCCCAGACTTTAGCCTCTACTACAAAGCTGTAATCATCAAGACAGCATGGTATTGGCACAAAAACAGACACATAGACCAATGGAATAGAATAGAAACCCCAGAACTAGACCCACAAACGTATGGCCAACTCATCTTTGACAAAGCAGGAAAGAACATCCAATGGAAAAAAGACAGCCTCTTTAACAAATGGTGCTGGGGGAACTGGACAGCAACATGCAGAAGGTTGAAACTAGACCACTTTCTCACACCATTTACAAAAATAAACTCAAAATGGATAAAGGACCTAAATGTGAGACAGGAAACCATCAAAACCTTAGAGGAGAAAGCAGGAAAAGACCTCTCTGACCTCAGCCGTAGCAATCTCTTACTCGACACATCCCCAAAGGCAAGGGAATTAAAAGCAAAAATGAACTACTGGGACCTTATGAAGATAAAAAGCTTCTGCGCAGCAAAGGAAACAACCAACAAAACTAAAAGGCAACCAACGGAATGGGAAAAGATATTTGCAAATGACATATCGGACAAAGGGCTAGTATCTAAAATCTATAAAGAGCTCACCAAACTCCACACCCGAAAAACAAATAACCCAGTGAAGAAATGGGCAGAAAACATGAATAGACACTTCTCTAAAGAAGACATCCAGATGGCCAACAGGCACATGAAAAGATGTTCAGCGTCGCTCCTTATCAGGGAAATACAAATCAAAACCACACTCAGGTATCACCTCACGCCAGTCAGAGTGGCCAAAATGAACAAATCAGGAGACTATAGATGCTGGAGAGGATGTGGAGAAACGGGAACCCTCTTGCACTGTTGGTGGGAATGCAAATTGGTGCAGCCGCTCTGGAAAGCAGTGTGGAGGTTCCTCAGAAAATTAAAAATAGACCTACCCTATGACCCAGCAATAGCACTGCTAGGAATTTATCCAAGGGATACAGGAGTACTGATGCATAGGGGCACTTGTACCCCAATGTTCATAGCAGCACTCTCAACAATAGCCAAATTATGGAAAGAGCCTAAATGTCCATCAACTGATGAATGGATAAAGAAATTGTGGTTTATATACACAATGGAATACTATGTGGCAATGAGAAAAAATGAAATATGGCCCTTTGTAGCAACGTGGATGGAACTGGAGAGTGTAATGCTAAGTGAAATAAGCCATACAGAGAAAGACAGATACCATATGGTTTCACTCTTATGTGGATCCTGAGAAACTTAACAGGAACCCATGGGGGAGGGGAAGGAAAAAAAAAAAAAAAAGAGGTTAGAGTGGGAGAGAGCCAAAGCATAAGAGACTGTTAAAAACTGAGAACAAACTGAGGGTTGATGGGGGGTGGGAGGGAGGGGAGGGTGGGTGATGGGTATTGAGGAGGGCACCTTTTGGGATGAGCACTGGGTGTTGTATGGAAACCAATTTGTCAATAAATTTCATATATATAAAAAAAAAGCTTCTTTAAGAAAAGAACTTTCTTTTTGTAAAAAAAGATTCTTTAAGAAAATCAATAAAACTAACAAACCTAGCTAGACACAACAGGAAAAAAAGAAAACAAATTCCCAGTGTCAGGAATGAGACACAAATCATCTCTACTGATCATAGAATCATTAAAAGGATATGTTATGAATGACCTCATATCAGTAAATTCAACAACTTAGATGAAACAGACGAATTCTATGAACAATTTAAACCACCAAATCTCACTAAAGAAACAGATAACCTGAGTGGTCTAAATCTGTGAAAATAAGAAACTGAATTTGTAGTTAAAAATCTTGACTCAAAGAAAACTCCAGGCCCAGATGGCTTCACTGATGAATTCTACAAAACTTCTAAGGAAGAAATAACACCAATTCTACATAAAATCTCCCAGAATTTTAAAGAGAAGTTCCCAACTTATTCTAGGAAGCCAGTGTACGCTCTATCAAAACCAGAAAAGACATTACAAGTAAACTACAAAATTGTATTCCTTATGAACATAGCCACAAGAATGTTAAAAAATGTTTTATGAAATTAAATATATAAAAAGGTAACACATCATGACCAACTGAGTTTTTTCCCCCCCAGAAATGCCAGGGTAGTTTAACATTTGGAAGTTAACCAAAACAATTCACCATATTAACAGATTAAAAAAGAAAAATATGCTCATCTTAAATAGATGCAGAGAAAGCATTTGACAAAATCCAATTCCTATTTCTGATAAAAGCTTCAGGACACTAGAAATGGAAAAGAACTTCCTCAGCCATGTAAAGGGCATCTATAAATAAAGTAAACTGACATCATATTCAATGGTGAAATATAAGCTTTTCTCCTAAGACATGGTTATCTGCTTTCATCACTTCTACTCAACATTGGGCTAGAGGTTAGTCTTTGCAATAAGACACAACAGAGAGATAAACATCATGTGGATTTGAAACTATGATAGAAAAATTTTAAATTTGGGTTTCATCAAACTTCTAAATTTTGGTTCTTCAAAAGTCACTGTTACAAAAAAAAGTAACCATCAGACTAGAAGAAACATTTACAAAATGTATATGTGACAAAATAATTTTTACCTAAAATATATAAAGAACCTTTAAAACTTCATAATAAAAAGTCCAGCAACCCAATTTACAATGTGGGCAAAGATTTGGACACACATTTCTCATAAAAATGCCATATAGGGATGGTAAGTAAGAACATGAAAAGCTATCAACCTCACTAGTCATCAGGGAAATGCAAATTAAAACTACAATGAGATACCATTGGCTAATGAGATACCATTAGCCACTAGACTGGCTAAAATTATAAAATACTAACTATACTAAGTGTTGGCAGGATGTGGAGGAAAAGAAACATACACTGCTGGCAGGAATGTAAAATCATAAAACCACTTTGGAAAAACACATTGGCAATTTCTTAAAAATTTTAACCTACACCTGCTATAAGACCCAATCATTCCACTTCTATGTATTTACCCAAGAGAAAAGAAAATATATATCCATACAAAGACGAGTACACAAATGTTCATACCAGCTTCAGCAAAAATTGGAAACAAACTAAATGTCCATCAATGGGTGAACACGTATACAAATTGTGGGATACCCATACAATTGAATATTTCTCAGCAATAAAAAGGAATGAATTACTGATGAACATAACAACATGGATGAATCTTAAAATATTGATGCTGAGTTAAAGAAACCATTTTTTTGTTTTTATTTAAATTCCAGTTAGTTAACATACAGTATAACATTAGTTTCAGGTGTACAATATAGTGATTCAACACTTCCATAATCACCTGGCACTCATCACAACATATGCACTCCTTAATCCCCATCTCCTTTTTAACCAACCCCCACCCATCAGTTTGTTCTTTAGAGTTAAGAGTCTGAAGAAACCATATTTAAAAAAATAACTCATTATATGATTTCATTACATAAAAGCCTAAAACATTGCATGCTAATTTTGAGCAACAGCAGATAAATATTTGCATGTGGGAGGGCCAGGGCTGGGGTTTTGAGAAAACTTGTGGGAGTGGTTAGTATGTTCATTCTCTTGATTTCAGTGGTGGCTTCCCAGATGTGGATATATATTTATCAAAATTCATCAAATTGTATACTCTAAATATGTGTATTTTATATTGTGTTAATTACACCTAAATAAAGCTTAAAGATACTATGAAATGTGCCTTTTCAGAAAGTTATGTGAAGAGAAGGAGAGGAAATGACAGAAGTCAAATTAAATAGGTAACTGTAAATAGTTGTTTCTTTACCTTTTTAATTGCTAAGGGATTCTCACTGGAAGTTTTGAAGCACTCCCTGATTTTTCTGCAGGGCTCTGAAATGATGACACAGAAATATATATTTAGATCAAACAGAAAAAATTCTACCACATAACATATACATCAGTTGCTGAAATAAGTGAGAGTATATCTGGATTTTAATTAAAGTCAACTCAGGGATCTGTTGAAAAACTTGCAGGTAGAGTTATACCAGAACAACATAATAAAAGCATATTAAGGGGCGCCTGGGTGGCTCAGTCGGTTGAGTGTCCGACTTCGGCTCAGATCATGATCTCACGGTTCGTGAGTTCAGGCCCCACATCAGGCTCTGTGATGACAGCTCAGAACCTGAAGCCTGCTTTGGATTCTGTGTCTCCCTCTCTCTCTGCCCCTTCCCCATATGTGCTCTGTCTCTCTCTGCCTGTCAAAAATAAAAAAATAAAAAAAACTAATAAAAAAAATTTTTTAAAGCATATTGATATTTACAAAACTAATTCAATGCCCAGGAAGATGATATAAAGAAAGACTAGAAGAATTTTCTTGATCTGGGTAAACTAATTTTTAAAAGTGCACATTTCATATAAAACATGTTTTTCTCTGTTTCCTGTCCATATAGCTGTCACTTTTCCTAATTAAAGAGATTATAGGTGCGCTGTTTGCCCTGTGGCCACAAGCAGAGGATGTGTATTGAGTTATAATTACATTTTTAATTATATTTCTTATTTCATCAGTCTCTCAACCTTACACATTTCATAGCATCATCTAACTAAATCACTTTAAACCATTTAAATATTTGCTTAATTTCATTTTGCATTAAATTAAATAAAGCTACATTCTCTGTAAATAATGCTATCGTTTTTACTGAAGCCATAGTCAACAGAAACAATTTCTTAAAAGATGCAAAGATTTTGTGCATATTCCCAACAGTAACTGAATTCATTAGTTCTAGCTGAAGAGAGAAAACCATTGTAAAGTTACCTCTCCAGAAAAGAACAGGAAGTAGGAAGAACAAAGTTATGGGTGGTGGTCTATTAAGGTAGTGTTCACTTCGGGGAAACAGAAACCACTCTATTTTAAGCAAAAATGTAAATAAGACAGGGAATGCGGTATTTGCAACATCACTGGAAGGGCTGGAGCAGTGAACTCTGGCGTTGACCCTCACAAATCACTTCAAGAACGCCTTGCACCTGGCCCGCCAGGGGGCACAGCCTTTATGTGGGGGGAGGGGAGTCAGGATGCCACTGACACTTGAGTTGCTGTCACATCACTGAGGCTAAAGATGAGGCACTAGAACATGCTGCAATCTGAAAGCCACCGTATCTGCTGACTTGGCATCTGACACCCATAAGTCCAGAATCTGAACACTGGGATATTGTAGCAGGAAAACCCCATGTCTCCAGTCATGCTTGAGAGCAGACAGCAACCAAAACGATGACCTTAGCCCCACATATGAAATATACATCTGATCAGGTGGCAACACTTAACTCCCATTAGGGGACTCTTGCAAACCTAACTGTTAAGTTTCTGGGTTTTATGGTATAGGAAGGAACACCCAACAGTAGGTGGAATGTGTGGGCTTTATTCTCTACTGCTAGTGGAAAGGAAGGAAGAGGAACTCTTTGAAAGGATGAAATGAGTTAGCAAGCGTGAAGACCTTAGAATGGAATCACATAGGAAGTACTCTACTAATGATGCCTCTTATTGTCGCTTTTTGAAAGACAATATTATTTTACCACACTATACCAAAACAATCTCAGGTGCCCCGAAACTTTTAATAATGGCAGGTAACTGTACAGGACAAGAGAAGGAGAACTGGAAGCAATTTCCAATACCCAGAGTTCCTTCTATTTTAGCTAGCCCTTTAGATTTTGCCATGCTGTGCTTTTTAAAATATGATAGTGCAGGATGTACAACACCGTGATTTGATATATGTATATATTGCAAAATGATCACCACAGTTAAGTGTAGTTAACTATCACCTTGCAAAATTATCAATATTTTTCTTGTGCTGAAAAATTTTAAATCTACTTTCATAACTTCCAAATATACAAGACAGTATTGTGAACTATAGTCATCATGGTGTTCTGTTGATTAATCCCTTTTCATTTCAATTCAATAAACATTATTTAATTAATTAAAATTTTTTTTACTGAAGATCAAACACTGTACTGGGACCTGGGGAGATACCAAGGATACCAGAAACACAGAAGGGAATAACCCTGGTCCCTGACCTTCAGGAGCTGGCCATCCAGCAGGGAGAAATGTAAACATGTAATTCCATCCCTACTGCATTTCCCTGACTCACTTTTTGTCTGCAGTAGGTTCCCTATCATATTGGGTAAACATTCATTTTCAGTATCTCTTAAGCTACTTTTGTTGGAATTAGAGACTAGAACCACACCAAATATGTCTTGGGCTACTGAAATGAGATTAAAAGGATAAAAAAATTTTATAATGAATAACCTGTTTCACAGTGAGAAATCACTGCAGCTATATTAGCTGCTATATTTTAAAATTGCTGCAGTTATATTAGCAATCATACAGACTATCCCCCCTACCACCTCTGGTTGTTTGCAGGAGACCTCAGGAAAGATTTCATTAGTCGCAAGGGACTCACCAGAATGAGGCCGAGGGGGCATTTTGATATGGTTTGGGGCCGGTGTGACTTCTCTGACAGGACTCTCCAGGGTCGCAGTGCTGGGTGGGTAACCGCATTTGGCAAATGGTGTCTCATCCTTCTCTAAGTGGTTGAACTGGCCAACACCCCACAATGTTCCCAGTGAGTTCTCATCATCATTCACAGTACAGATGGGAATGTTATTCAAACCTAGTTGAGTAAGGATAAAAAGACCAAAAAAAACAGATTAGGTTTTTGGCAGGTTTTCTCTGAATGATCAGCAATTTCCCAATTCGATATTGTTAAGTGTATATAAGATGTCAGACTCCAAATCGTATGAATGAATGCTAGGTGGATATTCTTTGAAAGTCAGTTTAGCAAATTATGTTAGCAATACATGCTTCCTTGAAATGTTCTGCCATCTCGTTAGCCTTGAGAACCAGGCTCACATCTTTGATCTTAGTTGGAGAGTCAAGTGGAATAGATCTGCCTCTATCCCAGACAGACGCCTCATTTCCCAAGTTTTGATAATGACCAAGCGGGATTATGTTAGCCCTTTTCATGAACAGTACATTTAGACGTTTGAAAGCATCCAAAATGTCTCAATATAATAAGGCCTCCTAAAAGACATACACTGGCTCTTTTTTCATACTGGCAAAAGATATAGACAGCTGTATAAGCTAGGAACAGGAGGCAGGAGGAGGTAGATTATGAGCGAGGTAAGGAAGGAAAAAACAGTGCAAAGCAAACTCCTTCCTCATGTCCAAGGCTTCTAGCCTCCTTCACTCTCCTGTAACAGCTATTTGCTTCTGGGTCATATATCGAATTATAGATATATAATTCTTTTCCGTGTAAACACTATGTCATGACGTGTCGGACAGTTTAGGAAATGAGGGTGTACAGGACATTGCTCGATGTTAATCCGTGAATTATGAGAGATAGTAATAGGCAGCTGTCTTGTTTCCAAGAAGTTGCACAAGAAGCTTCTGGATAGTGTTGTTTTTTTGTTTTTTGTTTTGGTTTTTGTGCCCATTTTGTTCTAAATTTCCTTCTAGTACTATCAGTACCCCCCTTCTTATCTATCTGCTCAAATGACATCATAAACGTCTTTGCTGAACCCCCTGTCTGAAATGCACCCCTTCACACTCTGTTCCGTTATGCCTTTTTATTTTTCTCATAGCATTTGTCCCTTGTCATATCTGTTTGCACATTGCTGGGCTGAGCTGTCCTAGAGTGTAAGCTTCATGAAAGCATGGATTTTGTGTGTTTGGTTTGCTACTCTATTCCCAGTGTCTAGAATAGTGCCTGGCACAAAGTAGGTGCTCTATGATTATTTATCAAATGAATGAATAACACAGCCAAATATAAAGCTTTTATTTAGTCTGATACTTAGAACTTTACTGATAGTAACTGGTTCCATATAGAAATGAGAATAACATTTTTAAAGATAGCATCACATCTTACCATTTTATCTTAAACACCTGAGATAGTGATTGGCCCAGGTGTATGGTGAAAAACTGCCTACCAAATGAAAAAAATAAAAGATTAACATGAAGACAACTCAAGGGGAAAATCCTTATTTTCTCTGCTACCTCCTTTAATTAAAAAATGGTGATACATAATATGAAAGAATTCAGATTCTATCTATCCAAGAGTTGGGAAAGAACTACCCAGAAATGTAAAAAGTGGAAGGGCACTAAAGTGGTTTCAGAGTCAAATGGGACAATATTAAATGATTTAAAGCTAGTCAGGGAAATGTAAAACTCAACCCAGCAGTGAAGAAGATTAGGACAACATCGGTGGGAGTTTCATTAACTGCTTTGAATATACAGGAGAATTAGGTTATGGAGTTTTGGGCCTAGGAATGACCAGCTCCCCCTATAGGGCATCAAATTTCTGTTACCTTTGTAATTATGAGGGACTCACCTTGTGGGAGAGTGTCACCAGAAGATTCAAATATCACATTCCTATCTAATTTTCTAATATGCAGCCCCAGTTTAATGAGAACATACTCTCATTTTATCTTTTTGTCCAAGGTAATTTTCCTTAGTTGATGAGTGTGCTCTAATATTGGGTTAAGTTAAATTTTAAATGTTAAAACAAAAAGGTTTAGAATTGTTATTTTAAAATTTGATTTAAAAATAACAAGTAACTGCAATAATCTTTATCGTGTACAAAACTTTCCATCAAAGATGCCAAAAATATTTACTATCAGCATATCTGGTGTTGTAAAAGTATTAGTAGTCCATTTCATTTCACACCCTCCTCTCCAGGCCAAGGATGACCCAACCTCCACAGACCAGCAGGGGAGTGGGGGTGTGGTCTGTTTTTCCTCCACGTTGCTCTTCCACTCTCCCTTCCCCACTCACTGCTTCCAGCTCCTCTGGAGTTGGGGTGGAAGATGAAGGAATAGTTAAAGGGACACAAAGTCTTACTCGCCGAATGGTTTTAATTTAGTGTTGAGGCATCTATGAAAGTGGATCTGTGAGACAGAGAAGAAATGCTGGCTCTTTCTCTCATGAGGCATTTTTGTGGGTTCTTTGGAGACCCCTGGTTGAGGAAATCTCTGATACTGTTCAGTCATGGATAATGTACCTACCAGAAAATTATTCACATCTCTTCCTTCCCACCTTCACACCAGGCAAAATGTCACCAGCCTCTTTTGGCTGGAGTTGTCCTATTATAGTGGTTAGTCCTCTTGGGCTGGGTACCTGTAAGACAGTTCTTGACCAGCTTCCTCCTGAGTGTCCACTCTAGCCCACAGGAAACAAGGCCTTTTGCCTAGTCTTCTGTGGGAGACCAACTTAATCCCAGTCTTTGTGCCACTGACATAGCTAGCTTCAGGCAGCTCCAGTTGGGTCTTGTCGTTAGATTTTAGAAGAGAATCAGACACCATTCTCTGTCTTCCATAGCATAGAAGATACAGAACAAGTTCACCCCAAGAATAGTCTCCCCATATTCCACTGCAGAAACAGTACAGGGCAGACCAGGAACAGCACAGGCAAGGATCTTGCTAGCCAGTGAGATCTCAGTCTCCTCTCTAGACCCTCCGTTCCCCATAAATGGCCCCCTGGAAAGCCCTGAAGGTACCGGTGAAGGCAGCTACTACTGTTCGTCATGGAGGGGAGGGGGAGTACACAGCACCCCAAAGACTCTTGTCAAAGAAATCCTCACTCTCTTTCCTTTTCATGAACTTTTACTCTTCTCTAAAGCAAAAGAGCCTGGAGATAGGCTACCATGGTAGAGCCAGTTTTTAAATCACCTCTTAGCAAGTCATGCACAAATGATCTTGAAATTTGGCTTTAGCCAAAGTTCTGGAAACAAGAAAAGTCTCATTTAATCCCATGACTAAATATAATGCTTTTTTTCTATGCAGTAGTGACACACAAATTTCTTTGGCTGTTGTGTCCTTTGTTCAAGCACATTTTACTCCATGTTTGTCTCCTGCCCAGATTTCTAAGACTCCAGAACACAGCTCAAAAACCTCTGCCAAGCAAATGTAAGATTTTAATATCCTCAGGTCTATAAATTCAAGCTTTCTCTATTCTATGTGATAGAAGAGGTTGTAGAGATCGCTAGTTTGTAAATTAACTGAAAAATTTTCGTCTCTTACATGCATTTACCTTTCTATGGATGACCCCATTTACTGTTCCCTCTTTCTTTAAAATCACTTCTTTCCATTTTCAGAGACAACATTTTTCAACCCAGCATCTCTGCCCTTTCTTTTCAGTCTCTTTCTCTGGATTTTCTGTGTCTATACATCCCTGTGTTTTTCAGGGTTTTTTGGCATTTCCTTGCTTTCTTGAGCAATAACATTATAGTTTTAACCTACATGTTCCAAATCTACTTTATAGACTCATCCAGTCCTTAGGCTCCAAGTCCTTATATCCATTTCTCTACTTGGTCATTTGCTCCTGAATGTTCCATTGGCACATCGAGTACAACATGTTTGATATGAAGCTTTTAATCTTACCTCCTATATATGTTCTTCCTCCCATATGCTCAAGACTAATAGTTGGTCCACTATCCACCCGATCAACCAAGCTAAAAAAACTGGTAGTAATTCTAGACTTGTTATTCCATTCCCAAATCCAGTAAAGGTCCAACTCCTGCTAATTGTTGCTCCTTAATGTTTATCATATGTATCTCTCAATCAAATCTCCGTGAAATGCATTCTTGATACTCTTCCAGTAATTTTCCTATTTCTGTATTACACCTCAACTTCCACCATACTTCTATTATTGCACATAACACACTGTATTATAATTATTTCCTTCTATTTATATCTCCTCCAAACTACACTGTGAGCAGAAACTGGCTTGTGTTTTGTTGTTAGCAGAGTGCCTATATGTATCACAAATAGAGACTCTAACCTGACATTTCTTAGACTGAACAAACTTTAAAAAAAAATTTTTTTTTAATGTTTACTTATTTCTGAGACACAGAGAGATAGAGCATGAGTGGGGGAGGGACAGAGAGAAAGGGAGACACAGAATCTGAAGCACGCTCCAGGCTCTAAGCTGTCAGCACAGACCCGATGCGGGGCTCAAACCGTGAGATCATGACCTGAGCCAAAGTCAGTCGCTCAACCGACTGAGCCACCCAGGCGTCCCTGAACAAACTTACTGATGATTTAATTTTTAAAAGATTATCACTGATAATAACATTAGATCTCAACAGACTAGAACATTTGAATATTGGTAAAATGGACTATAAGAATTATCTTTGGCGTAAAACTAGTGAAACTAGTTGTAGTGTCCTTTTACTCAGTATGGGCTCAAAGCACTGGCTGTTAATGGCCAAAACAAAGCAGTTTGCTGCTCTTCTCTCTCATCCAACTCCAGTTACTAGGCTTTCTAGAATTTGCATGAATATCCTTGAAAGATTTCCAAGAAAATTTCGTATTCAATTGAACATATATTTATATGTGAACATATATTACTATCAGCAAGGCTTTGTGGTAGGCATTGTAGGGTGTTTGAAGGCATAAAACTCCATCCCTTGCCTGCCAACAGTTTTATGCTATAATTATAGGTATAAGATATTCAAGGCAGAATGTGAAATAACATATACAAGAATTATATATTATATATCAAGTATCTGAAAGTCAGAACAAATATTACACTCAATTTGGTAGTATTTGCCTTCATAGAAAAAAAAGTTCCAATTAAATGCAATGGTTTTCTCATGTGGATTTTGAAACACTCTGTCATCAGATTTTGCCACAACAATAGATTTCAAGGTCATCTATGACTTCTATTGTAATATCTGTTTGCTTTCTCTTGGCTTTCATTTTCCTGATCTTCTCTAGGAATTTGTCTTTGACGATCATTCCCAGCCATTCTCATTGAATCTTGGTTTATCTCATAACCTTCTGATGTGGTTTTTTTTTTTTTTCCTCTGTGCTGCTCACCTAAGCTTTTCCTCTTGCTCTGCCCCAAAGTTCAGCCTTCACTTCTCTGCTTACTCTTCCCTGGCCCATTCTCTATCCCTTTCACTTAGATGACTAAGTCCATCTTTTAACTTATCTCCCAACCCCTTGTTAGGCCCCTGCTCCTCTTCCACTTTCTATAATACAGCTAGAATGATTTTTTAAAGAATGAAATCACTTGCTCAAGGACACACAACTAGATAGCTGAGGTAGAACATGAACTCTGTTTAAAAATCTATGAGAGGCTCTAAATTTTACCTGGGTATAATTTAAGCTCCCTTCTTTCCTTACACAAAAATTTACCTAGCACCTCCCATGTGGCAGCCACTCTTTGGGAAATTGAAATCAGTGGTGTGTAAAACAGATATGTCTTCTGTTTTCAAGGAGCTCACAAATTAGTGGAAGGTATTTGATCATAATCAAATAAAAATATTTAGTCACAAACTGCAATGACTGTGGAGGTGCATCTACCCAAAACCATGCTTTCAGGATGCGCACACTCATCTGTCCACCTGACAGATGTGTCAGCTACTGATGGCTCATGCTGAGTCCCTCTCTGGGAATTGCTTCCAGCTGAAGATAGTTCTCATGCACGATGGGAACTTGACCAATGAGTGTTTGGTGGGGATTACAAAGGCCTTACCCCCTTTCCTCAAGTTGAGATACCTCTACAAAGCCATCCATGGCTCCTTATGGGGCTGACTGAGGCCTCTACTGTATCTGTATCACAGCTCAAGTTCTGCTAAATCCTGCTTCCCTTGACTCCTATACATGTTGTTCCTGAGAGCAGCCCCAGTAAATCTCCTTCAAACAGTTCTCCATACTACAGTCTATTTCCAGAGAACCTGACTTAAGACAATTGCTGTGATAGAATACTATGAGAATATAACATAAGGAAATTTAATTTAGATTGAGGATATGGAGCCCAGAATGTCTCTTTTAAGTTACATTTCAAGAAACTTGAAAAATGAGAAACAGCAAGTAATAAGGGAATTTTTGGCAAGAGGAAATAGTATGAGTGAAAATCCAGAGGTTGGAAAAGTCTTATTACGTGTTCAAGGAACTTACGCAAGTCCAGTGTGGTTTATGTACAGTGAAGACGGGTAGGTAGGTATTGATAGGAAATGAGTCAAAAGAGGCAGAGGCCACATACATCATAGGAAACATTTTAGTCTATGTCAAGATAGTCATTATCTTAAGTGCATGTGAAGTCTCTGAAGGATTTTGAGTAGGATATTTGAGCAGTTAAATTTACATTTTAATATGATCTTTCTTGTTGTTCTATGGAGAGTGGATTGGATGAGGGCAGGGGTGGAAGTAGAGCAGTTAGAAGGCTACAAATTGCAAAAGTAGTAGTCAGACCAAGGGATAAGAATGGCCTACAATGGAGCTGCAACCATGGCCATGGGGAGAAGTAGCTTACTTTGCAAAATATTTAGAAAAAAAAAAGTGATGAGATCAAGGGAAGTATTGCAAGAGGAAAGGAAGGAAGTTCAAGAAGGGACCAAATTTATAGTCCCTTTCCCAACCAAGGGTTAATGTCTGGCACAGAGGATGCCTGTAAGCCTCTGCTCTAACTCCAATGCTGGCATCTGGTCTTAATGTTCAAAACCTGGGCCTCCCTATTGGTTACATATTTTGAACAGTATCCCTGTGCTTACCCACCAGAATCATCAAGTAGCCCAAATGTTGAGAAAGGGAAACATTCTAGGACCTTGAGTCACCTTACCTTTGATGTGGCACACCCTTCTGGGATGAGGGGTGTGCCGGACTAGAAAACAACCTCCATTTCTAGCCATAATATGGCTGCATTTGCTCTCAAACTGAGGAGCAGACATTGGGGACTTGAGGCTCATGTTCTCGGGATGTTGGTTTGCCCCTCTCCACTGTTGCCACAAAATGTCTTGGGGTTCTACCTGGTAACCTCACTTCCAGAGGTGCTCTGACCCTGAAATCATAAAATGACAATCATTCTGATGAGGGGCTCTTGACATTTCTTACACATCAAATATTTCTTCATTGCTTGCACTGCTGAGTTGTTTCCCTTGTCAAAGCAATGTGAGGCTATTATACTTTCAGATTAAATTTTTGTACACATTGAAATGAATTCGGGTATGGGTGGAAGCAAAGAATTTTTCCCTGGAAAATTCAAAACATTTGTGAGAAGCTTAAAATACATTCTATATTTAATTACATTTAAGGTCACTTTGTTAGCTTACCAACATAAAAATAACAAGTTATCAATTTTGATATAGTAAATGAAAATTATAGCTTTAAAATACAATACCCACAAATGTGCTTTACATGAATACACCTTTCATATTATGATATAATATACATATGAAGACCTTTCATATTATATTTTAAGAAAACCAGTTTGTTTGTTTGTTTGTTTTTTAAGTAGGCTTCACCCTCAGCACAGAGCTCAATGCTGAGCTTGAACTCAAAACCCTGAGATCAAGAGTCCAATGCTTAACCAACTGAGCCACCCAGGTACCCCTAGAAAACCACCTTCTTAAATTTGTATCATCTTCTGAGAGGATGGTAAAACCTAAAAATAAGGGGGGGGGGAATCTAATAAAAGAATGATGTACCTACAAATGATAAACTGGAGAACATTTGACATGTTGTTTGTAATTTTCAGTATTATTTAATGATTTTCTTTCAATCACTCAGGAATTATTTATTAGATAGCTAAAGTGTCATAGGCCTAAGGGATCAAAGATAATGTTATGGCTCTTAGGGAATTTACAATTACATGGGGGGAAAGTTCTGGATTACTAACATAGAAAAGAGTTAAACAAACTTTCTTAAAGATAACATATTACTAGAGCACCTGAGTGTCTCAGTCAGTTAAGCATCCAACTCTTGATTTCATCTCAGGTCATGATCTCATGGTTTGTGGGATTGAGCCCTACATTGGGCTCTGCACTGACAGCCCGGAGCCTGCTTGGGATTCTCTCTCTTCCTCTCTCTCTGCCCCTCCCCACTCATGTTCTCTCTCTCTCTCTCTCTCAAAATAAATAAACTTTAAAAAAAATGGCATGCTATCTTGAAATATAAAGAAGGGTTTTTTTCTGGTGTTTGTTGTGTATTTCCTATCTTACGTGGCTATCTTATTCATGATAGCAGGACTAGGAAATACATATTTTATTTTGTAACCACGGCAGGGAGTTTTTCTGGTCAGAATAATTTTCAGCATCAAAATATGCCCATATTCTAGAAATTGCTCTCAAGATTTTGTTGGGGCAGACATTTTTAGTTCATTGACTACTTTTTAGACCAAAGAATCTGTGTTCAAGTTTTCCATGGTATACATTCAGAGTGTATGGTATATGTTATCAGTCCTGTTACCACAAATACCTAACGTTCATAAATTCTAAAATTATTCTAGGCTAAATAAAATATGTTAAAATATTTGAACTCATAAAGTACTATTATCTATCAATAAAAAATATTTTCTTATTGTTCCTTATAAATAATGAGTTAATTCCAGCCTCTTTGTATAACCCAAACTATAGCCTTACTCATTCTTTCTGTGTGGGACCTTTTGCACAATTAAGTCAGTAAATTCATTTTTTATCTGTATTGGAGGAAAAGGATACAGTAGACAATTTGGAGAGTGGAACTTTCAAGTTAACTTTCAAGTTAAAGTGAACTGAAACTTTAAAATGAGATGTATGGTCCCAGCTTTTCCATTAACAAGCTAAGTCACCATGGATTAATTATTTTATTTCCTAGATTTTTATTTTTTCATCTGAAACCTGATGAGATTGACTGAGACATCAGCTAGAATGTTCAGCTATTCTACTGGGTGTGTCTTACCCTCATTAATCATTTCTTAGGCTAATTTGAAGGGTAATGACATACTTCAAATTCTGGTATTAAAGGTCAATAAACAATGAAGAAAACTCTTTCTCCTCTTATAAAAAAACAGTGCCTTCAAGAAGTCTGAAATTCATCTTGCTTTTATACTTTAAAAGATGCTATAGGGCTTTCTTTTGTATTACAGAAAATTTAATTACCTGATGTTGTGGCTTTTATTGTTTCTTTTGTAGGTTTTGAAATAATGTTAAAGGGATTCAGGCAATATGTAAATATTTTATCCACATATATCATTAAAAATTTTACAAAATCCAATATACATTATGTACTGTTGAAAGTCTGACTTACACTTAAGTTTTCAGAAATTAGATAAATGAAAAGTCTGGACAAAGTTGTACTTTGAATTGTTCTAGCAAGTGATCTAATAATGAAAAAATAAAGCTATCTCAAACCTGAAGAAAAGTGAAACTATATTTTTCCCTGCAAAAGTTCTTAAAACAATTGTCTCCCACAGACTGGGAGAAAATATTCTGAAACACGTATATGATAAAGGACTTGTATCCAGAGTAACAAAGAACACTTAAAACTCAACATTAAGAAAACAAAGAGCCAAATTAATAACTAGGTGAAAAAGGTGAATAAACACCTCATCAAAGAAGATTATCAGATGGCAAATAAGCACGCATATAAAAAGATACTCAACATCACTTATCATTAGGGAATTGCAAATTAAAATAATGACATAGCACTACTCACTTATTAGAATGGCTAAAGTCCAAAATACTGACAATGCTGGCAGGAATGTGGAGCAACAGGAACTCTCACTCATTGCCAGTGGGAACACAAAATGGTACAGCCACTTTGGAAGATAGGTTGGACGTTTCTTTCAAAACTACACATACTCTTACCATAGACCCAGCAATTGTACTCCTAGGTGTTTACCCAAAGGATTTGAACTCATGTCCACAGAGAAACCTACACATGAATGTTTATTCATAATTGCCAAAAAATGGAAGCAACCAGGGTGTCCTTCAATAGGTGAATGGATAAATTGTAGTACCTCCATACAGTGGAATACTATTCAGTAATAAAAAGAAATGAGCTATCAAGCCATGAAAAGACATGGAAGAATGTATGTTGTTAGAATGTATGTTGTTAGAAGCCAGTTTGAAAAGCCTACACACGAGTGATTCCCACTACATAACATTCTGGAAGAAGCAAAACTATGGAGACAGTAAAAAGATCAGTGGTTGCCAGAAGTTCTAGAGGGACAGTGGGGGAATAACGAATAGATGGAGATCAGGGGATTTTTAGCGCAGTGAAACCAGCCTGTAGTATACTGTTCTATAGTGTAGTTGTGGATATATGACATCATGCATTTGTTGAAAGCTACAGAGCTGTACAACACAGAGTGAATGGTAATGTAAACTAGGGACTTTAGTTAATAATAATGTATGGTTTTTGTTCATAAATTGTGACAAATGTAACACACTAGTGAAGATGTGAATAATAGGGGAGATTGGGCAGGGGCGATATATGGAACTCCCTGTACTTTCTGCTTAATTTTTTTGCAAGCTTAAAAACGACTGCAAAAAATAAAGTCTATTAATGTAAAAAACAAAAAAAGAAACTAACTCAAGCCTGAAGAAAAGCAAAACTATTTTAGTTGCTATTAATGATGGCCCACATCTTTCTCTTCCACTTGTTGCCTATATTGATTTTAACACTCCTTAACTGACTGATAATACATTTTTGCATTGATTTTAGTGGATATCTTTCCAAAGTTCATGAATTGGCTTAAAATAATATTTTTCTATTTAAATATTTCTCTTTAATATAAGCATTGATTTGGGGCTATAATTTTTTTAAGACATAAACTCTAAACAAATGAATCATTCATTCTTCTACAAAAGGTTAGATTTTTCCCCCCAAAGGCAAGAGAAACATGAAAAGAACATGTTATTAAAATAACGAATTAATAGAGGACCAGAAAATAATTTACTTGTTGATAAACAAACATAATCTTTGTTAGAGAATCAGAAATTTCATTTATTTTATAATGAAGTGACTAAACATTTTCCTGAACCAATATTAGAGCATCCCATCAATGCAAAATTGTTCAGTACATATCATGGACGGACTCTGTAGATGAAATCAGTTATAATAACTTCTGTAATGTGCCATGAATTATTTACAGTTTTGTGATAAATAATAGGTATTTTTTAACTCCAAAACAAACAAAAAACACCACAAAGAAAACAACACACACACACACACACACACACACACACACACACACACTGTTTCCACTATTTTAGCTTAGTAGGTATTTGCTGTATAATATGGGGCAGCAGTTCTCAGCCTTCTTTCCCCACCTGATGCACATGACAGGTGATGTTCAGAGGAAAGACATCGCCATCCCATGTTCAGATTTTAAAGAATGAATTCCACAGTTGTGGTAGAGCAAAGTACTAAAAAAAAAAAAAAAATCAATCACCCCAACTACGGTGTGTCAGTAACTGTTGCTCACAGGAGCTGTATAAACAGGTTTTAACTCCAATCTTTCCAAACAGGTAGGCACATGTCATTGCAACTAAACACCAACAGGTAGTGTTAGAAAACTTACCCTTCTTTGTATTAATTCCTTTTAAAAGCTAAACAATTTCTAAACATGAGCGTTTTAGTTATTACCAGTAAGTATGTTGGGTCTCGCCTCACTGTCTGTGTTGCAAAACCTTGGTGGAGCCCTCCTGACTATGTCCAAAAAGATGTGCTGAGTGAAAGTAGCCAAGTTCCATTTATAATTCTATTCTACTTGTGATGCCAGCATTCTGCTTTTGCCTTGAAGAGGAAGAGAAAAAACCTGTACAGTGGTAACTGATGGAAAATCTAATTAAAATTACCCTTTGTCATTCAGGGAATCGTGCAAGCACTTCTGGGAGCAGTATTTCCTTTTCTATAGCCTCTTGAATCTACCTATATATTAGCAAGTCACTGAATTTTATTTAGACTACATGACACAAAATCTTCAAAATCTAGAGTTTCAGAGGTATGATTAATCATGTAGTTCTAAATCTGGTCATCGTTACTTTTAAAATATGTAAATCTAGGGGCGCCTGGGTAGCTCAGTCAGTTAAACATTCACTTTGGCTTAGGTTATGATCTCGCGGTCTGTGGGTTGGAACCCCGCGTCCGGCCGTGTGCTGACAGCTCAGAGCCTGGAGCCTGCTTCGGATTCTGTGTCTCCCTCTCTTTCTACCTCTCCTCCGCTTGTGTTCTGTCTCTCTCACTCTCAAAAATGAATAAATGGGGATTCTGGGAAGATGGCGGCGTAGGAGGACGCTGGGCTCACCGCGCGTCCTGCTGATCACTTAGATTCCACCTACACCTGCCTAAATAACCCAGAAAACCGCCAGAGGATTAGCAGAACAGAGTCACCGGACCCAAGTGCAGACGAGAGGCCCACGGAAGAGGGTAGGAAGGGCGGCGAGGCGGTGCGCGCTCCACGGACTGGCGGGAGGGAGCCGGGGCGGAGGGGCGGCTCGCCGGCCAAGCAGAGCCCCCGAGTCCGGCTTGCAAAAGCGGAGGGGCCTGACGGACTGTGTTCAGACAGCAAGCGCGACTTAGCGTCTGGGAGGTCATAAGTTAACAGCTCTGCTCGGAAAGCGGGAAGGCTGGAGGACAAAGGGAGGGTGAGCTGCGGAGCCCCCGGACGACAGAGCTCAGTTTGGCCGGGAACAAAGGCGCTAGCCAGCGCCATCTCCCCCGCCCATCCCCCAGCCAAAATCCCAAAGGGAACCGGCTCCGGCCAGGGAAATTGCTCGCTCCGCGCGAACACCCAGCTCTGTGCTTCTGCGGAGCCAAACCTCCGGCAGCGATTTGACTCCCTCCGGCTGCCACAGGGCCCCTCCTGAAGTGGATCACCTAAGGAGAAGCGAGCTAAGCCTGCCCCCCCTCCCGCCGTGCACCTTGCCTTCCCACCCCAGCTAATACGCCAGATCCCCAGCATCACAAGCCTGGCAGTGTGCAAGTAGCCCAGACGGGCCACGCCACCCCACAGTGAATCCCGCCCCTAGGAGAGGGGAAGAGAAGGCACACACCAGTCTGACTGTGGCCCCAGCGGTGGGCTGGGGGCAGACATCAGGTCGGACTGCGGCCCCGCCCACCAACTCCAGTTATACACCACAGCACAGGGGAAGTGCCCTGCAGGCCCTCACCACACCAGGGACTATCCAAAATGACCAAGCGGAAGAATTCCCCTCAGAAGAATCTCCAGGAAATAACAACAGCTAATGAGCTGATCAAAAAGGATTTAAATAATATAACAGAAAGTGAATTTAGAATAATAGTCATAAAATTAATCGCTGGGCTGGAAAACAGCATACAGGACAGCAGAGAATCTCTTGCTACAGACATCAGGGGACTAAGGAACAGTCACGAGGAGCTGAAAAACGCTTTAAAGGAAATGGAAAACAAAATGCAAACCACCACGGCTCGGATGGAAGAGGCAGAGGAGAGAATAGGTGAACTAGAAGATAAAGTTATGGAAAAAGAGGAAGCTGAGAAAAAGAGAGATAAAAAAATCCAGGAGTATGAGGGGAAAATTAGAGAACTAAGTGATACACTAAAAAGAAATAATATACGCATAATTGGTATCCCAGAGGAGGAAGAGAGAGGGAAAGGTGCTGAAGGGGTACTTGAAGAAATAATAGCTGAGAACTTCCCTGAACTGGGGAAGGAAAAAGGCATTGAAATCCAAGAGGCACAGAGAACTCCCTTCAGACGTAACTTGAATCGATCTTCTGCACGACATATCATAGTGAAACTGGCAAAATACAAGGATAAAGAGAAAATTCTGAAAGCAGCAAGGGGTAAACGTGCCCTCACATATAAAGGGAGACCTATAAGACTCGTGACTGATCTCTCTTTTGAAACTTGGCAGGCCAGAAAGAATTGGCACGAGATTTTCAGGGTGCTAGATAGCAAAAATATGCAGCCCAGAATCCTTTATCCAGCAAGTCTGTCATTTAGAATAGAAGGAGAGATAAAGGTCTTCCCAAACAAACAAAAACTGAAGGAATTTGTCACCACTAAACCAGCCCTACAAGAGATCCTAAGGGGGACCCTGTGAGACAAAGTACCAGAGACATCACTACAAGCATAAAACATACAGACATCACAATGACTCTAAACCCGTATCTTTCTATAATAACACTGAATGTAAACGGATTAAATGCGCCAACCAAAAGACATAGGGTATCAGAATGGATAAAAAAACAAGACCCATCTATTTGCTGTCTACAAGAGACTCATTTTAGACCTGAGGACACCTTTAGATTCAGAGTGAGGGGATGGAGAACTATTTATCATGCTACTGGAAGCCAGAAGAAAGCTGGAGTAGCCATACTTATATCAGACAAACTAGACTTTAAATTAAAGGCTGTAACAAGAGATGAAGAAGGACATTATATAATAGTTACAGGGTCTATCCATCAGGAAGAGCTAACAATTATAAATGTCTATGCGCCGAATACCGGAGCCCCCAAATATATAAAACAATTACTCATAAACAGAAGCAACCTTATTGATAAGAATGTGGTAATTGCAGGGGACTTTAACACCCCACTTACAGAAATGGATAGATCATCTAGACACACAGTCAATAAAGAAACAAGGGCCCTGAATGAGACACTGGATCAGATGGACTTGACAGATATATTTAGAACTCTGCATCCCAAAGCAACAGAATATACTTTCTTCTCGAGTGCACATGGAACATTCTCCAAGATAGATCATATACTGGGTCACAAAACAGCCCTTCATAAGTTTACAAGAATTGAAATTATACCATGCATACTTTCAGACCACAATGCTATGAAGCTTGAAATCAACCACAGGAAAAAGTCTGGAAAACCTCCAAAAGCATGGAGGTTAAAGAACACCCTACTAACGAATGAGTGGGTCAACCAGGCAATTAGAGAAGAAATCAAAAAATATATGGAAACAAACGAAAATGAAAATACAACAATCCAAATGCTTTGGGACGCAGCGAAGGCAGTCCTGAGAGGAAAATACATTGCAATCCAGGCCTATCTCAAGAAACAAGAAAAATCCCAAATACAAAATCTAACAGCACACCTAAAGGAAATAGAAGCAGAACAGCAAAGGCAGCCTAAACCCAGCAGAAGAAGAGAAATAATAAAGATCAGAGCAGAAATAAACAATATAGAATCTAAAAAAACTGTAGAGCAGATCAACGAAACCAAGAGTTGGTTTTTTGAAAAAATAAACAAAATTGACAAACCTCTAGCCAGGCTTCTCAAAAAGAAAAGGGAGATGACCCAAATAGATAAAATCATGAATGAAAATGGAATTATTACAACCAATCCCTCAGAGATACAAACAATTATCAGGGAATACTATGAAAAATTATATGCCAACAAATTGGACAACCTGGAAGAAATGGACAAATTCCTAAACACCCACACTCTTCCAAAACTCAATCAGGAGGAAATAGAAAGCTTGAACAGACCCATAACCAGCGAAGAAATTGAATCGGTTATCAAAAATCTCCCAACAAATAAGAGTCCAGGACCAGATGGCTTCCCAGGGGAGTTCTACCAGACGTTTAAAGCAGAGATAATACCTATCCTTCTCAAGCTATTCCAAGAAATAGAAAGGGAAGGAAAACTTCCAGACTCATTCTATGAAGCCAGTATTACTTTGATTCCTAAACCAGACAGAGACCCAGTAAAAAAAGAGAACTACAGGCCAATATCCCTGATGAATATGGATGCAAAAATTCTCAATAAGATACTAGCAAATCGAATTCAACAGCATATAAAAAGAATTATTCACCATGATCAAGTGGGATTCATTCCTGGGATGCAGGGCTGGTTCAACATTCGCAAATCAATCAACGTGATACATCACATTAACAAAAAAAAAGAGAAGAACCATATGATCCTGTCAATCGATGCAGAAAAGGCCTTTGACAAAATCCAGCACCCTTTCTTAATAAAAACCCTTGAGAAAGTCGGGATAGAAGGAACATACTTAAAGATCATAAAAGCCATTTATGAAAAGCCCACAGCTAACATCATCCTCAACGGGGAAAAACTGAGAGCTTTTTCCCTGAGATCAGGAACACGACAGGGATGCCCACTCTCACCGTTGTTGTTTAACATAGTGCTGGAAGTTCTAGCATCAGCAATCAGACAACAAAAGGAAATCAAAGGCATCAAAATTGGCAAAGATGAAGTCAAGCTTTCGCTTTTTGCAGATGACATGATATTATACATGGAAAATCCGATAGACTCCACCAAAAGTCTGCTAGAACTGATACATGAATTCAGCAAAGTTGCAGGATACAAAATCAATGTCCAGAAATCAGTTGCATTCTTATACACTAACAATGAAGCAACAGAAAGACAAATAAAGAAACTGATCCCATTTACAATTGCACCAAGAAGCATAAAATACCTAGGAATAAATCTAACCAAAGATGTAAAGGATCTGTATGCTGAAAACTATAGAAAGCTTATGAAGGCAATTGAAGAAGATTTAAAGAAATGGAAAGACATTCCCTGCTCATGGATTGGAAAAATAAATATTGTCAAAATGTCAATACTACCCAAAGCTATCTACACATTCAATGCAATCCCAATCAAAATTGCACCAGCATTCTTCTCGAAACTAGAACAAGCAATCCTAAAATTCATATGGAACCACAAAAGGCCCCGAATAGCCAAAGGAATTTTGAAGAAGAAGACCAAAGCAGGAGGCATCACAATCCCAGACTTCAGCCTCTACTACAAAGCTGTCATCATCAAGACAGCATGGTATTGCCACAAAAACAGACACACAGACCAATGGAATAGAATAGAAACCCCAGAACTAGACCCACAAACATATGGCCAACTCATCTTTGACAAAGCAGGAAAGAACATCCAATGGAAAAAAGACAGCCTCTTTAACAAATGGTGCTGGGAGAACTGGACAGCAACATGCAGAAGGTTGAAACTAGACCACTTTCTCACACCATTTACAAAAATAAACTCAAAATGGATAAAGGACCTAAATGTGAGACAGGAAACCATCAGAACCTTAGAGGAGAAAGCAGGAAAAGACCTCTCTGACCTCAGCCGTAGCAATCTCTTACTTGACACATCCCCAAAGGCAAGGGAATTAAAAGCAAAAGTGAATTACTGGGACCTTATGAAGATAAAAAGCTTCTGCACAGCAAAGGAAACAACCAACAAAACTAAAAGGCAACCAACGGAATGGGAAAAGATATTTGCAAATGACATATCGGACAAAGGGCTAGTATCTAAAATCTATAAAGAGCTCACCAAACTCCACACCCGAAAAACAAATAACCCAGTGAAGAAATGGGCAGAAAACATGAATAGACACTTCTCTAAAGAAGACATCCAGATGGCCAACAGGCACATGAAAAGATGTTCAGCGTCGCTCCTTATCAGGGAAATACAAATCAAAACCACACTCAGGTATCACCTCACGCCAGTCAGAGTGGCCAAAATGAACAAATCAGGAGACTATAGATGCTGGAGAGGATGTGGAGAAACGGGAACCCTCTTGCACTGTTGGTGGGAATGCAAATTGGTGCAGCCGCTCTGGAAAGCAGTGTGGAGGTTCCTCAGAAAATTAAAAATAGACCTACCCTATGACCCAGCAATAGCACTGCTAGGAATTTATCCAAGGGATACAGGAGTACTGATGCATAGGGGCACTTGTACCCCAATGTTCATAGCAGCACTCTCAACAATAGCCAAATTATGGAAAGAGCCTAAATGTCCATCAACTGATGAATGGATAAAGAAATTGTGGTTTATATACACAATGGAATACTACGTGGCAATGAGAAAAAATGAAATATGGCCTTTTGTAGCAACGTGGATGGAACTGGAGAGTGTGATGCTAAGTGAAATAAGCCATACAGAGAAAGACAGATACCATATGGTTTCACTCTTATGTGGATCCTGAGAAACTTAACAGGAACCCATGGGGGAGGGGAAGAAAAAAAAAAAAAAAAAAAAAAAAAAAAAAGGACGTTAGAGTGGGAGAGAGCCAAAGCATAAGAGACTGTTAAAAACTGAGAACAAACTGAGGGTTGATGGGGGGTGGGAGGGAGGGGCGGGTGGGTGATGGGTATTGAGGAGGGCACCTTTTGGGATGAGCACTGGGTGTTGTATGGAAACCAATTTGTCAATAAACTTCATATAAAAAAAAAAAAAATAATAAAGCCAAGGGTTGCTGAGAAAAAAAAAAAAAAAATGAATAAATGCTAAAAAAAAAATTTAACAAACATAAAATATGCCAATCTGTATTAAATATTAATAATCTTAGTCCAAAGTAACACTTATGTAAGATGTATGTTTAAAACAAGAGGATACGACATCTGATCAACGAACAGCTGTAAGTTACAAAGAATTCCTAGAGATGTAAAGATTGTTATTTAGGTGATGAATGCTGAACCATTTTGCAGGTCACCTCGCCTAAAAGGCATGCCACTAAGATCTTCACTGCATTCATTGCTCTGCCTACAGGAGACTTTCTCCTAAGGCTAAGGCTTCCTTACCCTTCTCTAAAGTAGTTCCCACCATCTTCCCTGCCTGGATCACTGTCTATCCCTAACTCTCCTTAGGCGATCTCCATAAGTGCATGTTATTCCCTGGCTTTTTTTTTTTTCATTTCTGTGTTTATTTTCCGCTTCTCTCCATAGGATATCATAATCAAGCAGGCAATGGTCTAGTCTAAGTTCTGTATTCCCAATACCTGTCACATAGTATATGTTCAGTATTTGTTAAATGAAGTTGAATGTTATCCACAGAACAAATGTCTTTATCCCACAAACTTAGCTTATTTTATTTGTATGATCTCCTCAAAGATAGGTGGTTTACTTTATTTTTTTTTAGGTGGTTTACTTTAAAAGATAATACCTCATTACCACAAAACAGATTTATTTGGCCTTCACATAGTCTTGAAAAAGGATGAACCTGAGATCCATTAACTAAACCATACCTAAACTTTTTGAAAATTATTTTAATGATGAATTTAAAATTATACCTGAGGACAGTTTTTAAAGAAGGTGATCTTGTTCACAGGAACTCAAGGCTATTGATACACTTCAAGCCTCATAATGGGTCTATGCTGAGTTGTCACTGATTTCCTTAAATCTTTGCACTTGAGCTGGGAATTTTTAATTGGCAGAGACAGCCTAATGTCTAATGCATCCAGTAGAATATCACTGTCTCCCTCCAGTTTCTCCCACTGTTGCTACAAAGAGCCCAGGAGGCTCCCTGGTTGTTAGGATACACTACAAAGCTTAGCAACGTGGTAACATTCCTTAGGGAAATCTGAGTTCCAGAACCTCTTCACCCCATGTTCTCAGAGCTCCACAGCTTGACAAAACCATATGGTAGCAGTGACTTTTCTCAGTTTCAGACATATAATAGTGTTGAATCGAATGAAAGAGAAAGAGAAAAAAGAAAGAGTAATCAATATCATTTATTGATACTTTCTCCATAATTCTGCTTGAAGAATACATACTATGCAGAGGTAATCAAACTTCTCACCCAAAAGTAGGGGGAGAAAATGTGGGTGATTTTAAAGACATCCCAGTCATTCTGCTTGGTAGTCAGCATGTCCATGGCAACGACTTGCTCAATAGTATTGAAAAAAATTGAAATGTTAATTAAAAGTCATAAAGAAACATTAAATAATACAGTTAAAGTCATAGGGTTCCCTGTGAAAAGGGAAGATGGAATCATACATAGTAATTCCATACATGCACATACACATATACACATACATACATGTGTCCTTCAGCTCTCCGGATTATATATACTAGTGCTTCCTAATATTTTTCTTTTCAGACCACATATGGTTTTTAATTTCTTTTTTTTTTTCAACGTTTTTTATTTATTTTTGGGACAGAGAGAGACAGAGCACGAACGGGGGAGGGGCAGAGAGAGAGAGGGAGACACAGAATCGGAAACAGGCTCCAGGCTCCGAGCCATCAGCCCAGAGACTGACGCGGGGCTCGAACTCACGGACTGCGAGATCGTGACCTGGTTGAAGTCGGACGCTCAACCGACTACGTCACCCAGGCGCCCCTGGTTTTTAATTTCTAAATCAGTCTCTGAAATCAATGTAGATAGTTTCTAAAGGGCAAATACTAGTTTCAAGCAATGCAAGGATATGGTCTAATTCGGTCTGGATTTTTTTTGTTGTTTGGCCCCAAGAATTAAAGGCTAAATATCTCCTCTTGCCTATAACCCATTCAGGACTTGTACCACACTATTTTTCTTTATTTTATGGAAGATTCAAACAATTTTCTAATGTAATTTTGACATTTTGAAATGTTCATGCTACATTTTGTGTCAGGAATTTGCTTTCCACAGCTAGTCATAGAGATTTATTTCTCCTTCACATGAGAGAGTCCAAGAGTCCAAGGTTGGTGTGGAAGCTCCATGGTGTCATTTGGAGCCTAGACTTGTTCCACATTTTGGTCCATCTTCCTTGATATGTGGCTTCCCTCCTTGAAGCTAACTCTTATCCAAGATGGTTCCTGAAGTTCCAGTCATCCGAATGGCTACTATATTACAGACATCAAATGCACAGTGCCGGCAGAAAAGAAAAGGAAAGAGGGGTGAGTGCAGACAAGGACATGATGGCTATGTGCTCCCTCCATAAAAGCCTTTTCATGAGTCCCAGACAATAATCTAGGTGCCTTGATCACTTCTAGCTGCAAGGTGGGGATAGAAAGTGTAGCTTCTTCACAGGGCATATTGCCACTGATTTCTCAAAGAGGGGCTCAGTTACCAAAAGAAGAGTGAGATAGGGTATATTGGGTTATAAACAGTTTCTACCACAGATCCTGACATTATACCTGACCCCTGTGGAAGAGGTTTTGACACTCTACGCAGTTGCACCTTTCATTAGAGAGGGCGAAGTGTCCATCAGAGGGAGACATACCCCTGGCTATGTAACCATGGTTCTGTTGTATTTTCTTTATAGGAAGACCTATGAGACCTTCCTTGTCTCATTATTGGGAAAAATGATACAACTGGTTTGTTTGGGCACGGTTGGCAGTAATCTGTCAGAACCGCGGGACAGAGGTTGCTCTGCTGCCCTTGCTCAGGGCACACATGTGTCTTTGTTGCCTTGGAAACAAACTGCTAGTCAAGACACTCAAAGACAGAAAATGGATGGAGAGATTTCTTGGAATATGTGCATATTTGAATGGTGATTAGTGATTTAAAAACACCTTCTGTAGTAGTCATAAACAGGAAATCTCCCAGGTTGTTCACTGTCCACAGATATTTTGAGTATTGTTATGGACTGAATGGTGTCCCCCTAAATTCATATGTTGAAGCCCCAACCCCCAATGTGACCATATTTGGTGACAGGACCTTTAAGGAGGTAATGAAGGCTAAAGGAGGTCCTAAGGGTGAGTCCAAATCTAATAGGACAGGTGTTCTTTTAAGAAGAGGAAGAGACCCCAGCCCACACACACACACACACACCCACACACACACACCCTCTCTCTCTCTCTCTCTCTCTCTCTCTCTCTCTCTCTGTCTCTCTCTCTCTCTCTCTCCCTCTCCCTCTTCCTCTCCCCCTCTCTCTCTCCATACACACATGGAAGAAAGGCCATGTGAAGTCACAGCAAGGAGGGGTCTGTCTACTAGCCAGGAAGAGAGGAAGAGAGGGAGAGAGGTGGAAGAGAGGCTTTACCTGAAGCCAACCTTGCCAGAACCTTGACCTTGGAATTCCAGCCTCCAGAATTATGAAAAGATGAACTTCTGTTGTGTAAGTCACCCTATCTGTGGTATTCTGTTATGGCAGCCCTAGCACATTAATACACATGTGAATATGCAGAACACTCCGTCAGGTGCATTTTCTCCATATACAAGCAGTGTGGCCACATCTTGGAGCTGTGAATGGATTAGACCTATTGATTTTTATCCTCATTTTGCATTTTCTATAAAAATCCCACTGGTGTCTGCTTAACATATAAGAAAGTAATGTAAATTATTTATGAAAGGCAAAAATGTAATTGAAAACAACACAAGAATAAAACTTATTTCATCTGGTGTCTTGCCCACCCTGTACTTTGTTCTGTCAATTTTGGAAGCACATGATTCAGTCCTAAATTTGCAACAAGTATCTGCATTCATAGAAAAGAGTACTTTGTGATTGCCAGAGCATAACAAAAGTACTGATGTAAGTATAATACAAAGAATTCTAAATTAGCCTCTACATTTCCTCACCACTACTGTTCATACCCTGTATAACCCCCTTCCCTTGATTGTGGGCACATCTGTGAATACAATGGATGTCACTCTTGTGATTAGGTGACATTCTATGGCAAAGATGAAGAGGTTCTGCAGATATAATTCAAATCCCTAATCAGAATTGCTATGAGTTCATCAAAAGGAGATTGTTTGGGGGTGGATCTGACCTAAGTTTTTAATGTTTATTTATTTTTGAGAGAGAGAGAGACAGAGCGTGAGCAGGGCAGGGGCAGAGAGAGAGGGAGATACAGAATCTGAAGCAGGTTCCAGGCTCTGAGCTGTCAGCACAGAGTCAATGTGGAACTCAAACCCAGGAACCATGAGATCATGACCCGAGACAAAGTTGGACTCTTTACTGACTGAGCCACCTACGCACCCCTGACCTAATTTTTAAAGGAGATTTAGGCCTTCCCTAAGATCAGACAAGCTTTCCTGCTAGCCTTAAAGAAGCAAGCTATCATGAGTTCTACAGCTTCAAGGAAATGAATCTGTCAACAACCCTGAGAGCTTGGGAGATGACCCCAAGCCACAGATGAGACCCCAAACTCAGCTTGTACCTGGAATGCAGTTCTTATAAGACCCTGTTTTGAGGACCCAGCTAAAGCTAAGCCATGCCTACAGTCCTGGCACATGGAAACTGTGAGATAACAACTTTGCATTGTTTTAAGTTGCTAAGTTTGTAGCAATGTATTAGGCAGCAAAAGAAAAATTAATACAGTAAAATGAAACTTAGGAAGCATATTCATAGTCCATACTCAATTATAATAACAGTATCTGTTTCATGTATCAGATTGTGATCTCTTTAAGTGAGGCAGGTTGTGGAGACAGTTCACAGGATTCCATCCTAAAATGTATCCATGACTTCTCAGGGTTGTGTTACAGTTCTGGGCTGTGTGTGTGTCCTTGGGCAGCAAGCCAAGCAGGTTGAAATGCAGCTGGTGTGCCCTAAACGGGAGTACTGATTGTTACCAGCTATGTCCCTCCCAGTTGGTTGGTATCCATGCCATAGTAGTTGTTTGATATTTTGAATATCATCTCTCATTATCAGACAATTCCTGTCTTCTTAATTTTGAGAGATTATCTACAATTGCCCAAGCAAACCAGTTCCTTGGGAGAAGTGATTACTGCCTCCACTTGAAATTTAAAATGTCTCAGATGGCAGCTCATCGGGAGAGCACAGATGGTCCAGTGAGAAGGACAGGAAGTAGAGACAGGACACAAGTTAGGCTGGCGCAGTACTTCACAGGGTTTTTACAGCTTTGTAATCATTCCAAGACCTATGACAAAACCTGTTACAATTCCAGGACCTTTGAGTTTCAACACACTACTGGTAACATCAGTGGTGCAAGCCAGAGGCTGGGTTTTCTTAAGACCTGTTTGATAGAGGGGTGCCTGGGTGGCTCAGTCAGTTAAGTGTCTGACTTTGACTCAGGTCATGATCTTGTGGTGGGTGAATTCAAGCCTTGCATTGGGCTCTGTGCTGACTGTGTGTAGCCTGCTTGGGATTCTCTTTCTCTCCTTCTCTTTCTCTGCCTCTCCCCCACTTGTTCTCTCTCTCTCTCTCTCTCTCTCTCTCTGTCTCTCAATAAATAAATAAACTTTAAAAAGAAAGTGAAATGGAAGACCTGTCTGAAAGAAAGGAGCCTTAGCAGGAGCACATAGGATCAAACTCTTGAGAGTCAGAGATGACTGTCTAAAGAGGGGTTATGCAGAAGACTTTTCTTTTCACTGTTTTTGCCAAGATCTGTGTGTGAATCTGTGTGTGTGTGTGTGTGTGTGTGTGTGTGTGCACGTAGGGGGTGTGCAGGAAGAAAAGACAGGTGTCCACCATTATCATGTCACTCTTTTGATCTTGCATGTATTTTGTGTGTGCCATACGCCCCACAAGGACATTTTGAAAATGGGTCACTTTTATGGCCCTTATACTAAAAGAACATCACTGGGCAGAATCTGAGTGATAAGACAGTTTACAGAGAGAGAAGATGGAGAGAACTCAGGCTTCTGCTTCCTTCTCAGCATCTGTCTCAGTGTCTCTGCCTCACTCTTAGCTTTATTCTCACGGTAACTGAGGCCTCTGTGTTGCTGCATTTTACTTTCTCTCTTACCTTTCAGCTAAAATGGTTTTGTTTTAATAAATGTCTCACTCCACAATGCTGCATATCATTCATTCTTTTCCAGAATCTCCTTTGAAAATCTAGGCACCAGACATTGTGCAAGGTTCTGGGTACACAGTCATGAACAAAAAAACCTGGATGGTCTGTTTCTTCATAAAGTTCACAGTCTAGTGAAGAAGACAGGCACTGATGACGGAAATGCATAAACATATATGTACAATTTTTGTTGTTGTTGTTGCTAACGTTAGGTAGGGAACCTTGGGTTAAAGCAGAGAGATGTCATGGGACACAGGCTCTTTCCTTTTCCCCTCTTCCTGCTCCAGCAGTCCTTGCCTGTATCTTTTGTTCTTGTGGTCCTAGGGGGCTGTTGCCCTTCCAAGCCTGGCATCTGCATTCCATAAAGAAGGAAGCAACCTGGAGTCAGCAATGATGGGGAGAAAGCAGCTATTTCCCAGCCATCCTCAGCAGCTTCTGCCTATGCTCCTGGGCCACGACACTGTCACACTGCTGTCTCTGTCCCAGGGAAGGTTGATAATTGTTGTGTTTTAGCCAGACACATCACTGCCTTGAACAACTACTGGGGGTTGGTTAAAAAGGCAGGCGGTAGGTAGCATCATGTGCCGCAGCCCTGAAGGACAAGAGTGGGGTCCCGTAAGGAAGACAGGACAGCCAGGACGAGCCCCTCTGAGAAGGTGATATTCAAGTTGAGACCCTCAGCAAGGCACAAAGTTAGGAGGGAGGGCACTCCAGTAGAGAACAACCAACACTTTAACTTGAAATGCAAAATTTACTGTTGTCTCCTATGTTTTTCATTATACTGGAAATTGATTATCTATTACAAACTTAGTTCCAGATGCCATTCCAGCGAGTTTAATCCTGAGAAAAGGGATCTAGGATATTATTCTGTCATTGCGTCTCCTTGTAAAGAAAATTTTTCAAAGCTCCAGGCAGCAATACCTGCCCGATCCTAACTTGAGCATAATTCAAACAAGGAGACAGTCCCAGGCTTGGTTGCCAAAATCTACTTTCACTTGATTCAGATCAGCATGTTTGTAAGTATATGCTTTAGATGACAAGAACTTAATTCCTCTTTTAACTTCTATACATTTATATCTCAAACATATTCAAACACATAATAAACCTATACATCATCTCTCAGGTTGTCCATCAAATATTAACTGTCCTGAATGTGTGTCCCCAGAAGAATTAAGGTTTGTCCATCAAGGTCAACTCTGGAGAAGATGGTGGAGGAGGAGTACCCTAAGCTCTCCTTGGCACATAGATACACCCAGATAACACCCACATCAGTGTAAATAACCCAGAAAACAACCCAAAGAGTGGGGAGACTTTCCACAGCTAAATGTAGAGAAGAGGCCACATTGAAGAGGGTGGGAAGGGCAGAGACATGGTCAGGAGCCAAACTGACCAGCAAAAATATTGTGGGAGGGAGGGACACCATGAGCACAAAGGAGAGAGGAGCAAACCCCACCCCAGGCACCCCAGGCATGGGGGACCCACATTGGGAAGACAAATCTTCATAGAATTTGGCTTTGAAAACCACAGGGTTTGACTTCCTGAACTTTTACAATCAGTGCAGCTTAACACCTGGAATTTTAGTATTTAAAGTTCAGGAGACTCAGCCAGAGGGCAATAGGAAACTGAGTCCCTACCCTTAAATAGACAGCACAACAAATATCCCTGCCAAGAGACACCATAGAAAGAGCAGTTTGAAAAATGTCTGGGGTTTAAGGGAGGGAGATTTGTTTACTAATCTCAGAAAGTATGCTGGAGGGATAGGGATCTTTGGGAGACTTCTGCAAGAACAAAAGAGCTGGTGAGAGTAGCCCAGATGCACAGACACCTGCAGGAACCAGCGCAGCGCAAACATTCTCTACCTAATTTGCTAACACTGTGCCCCACGCAATCCCCACTCCCACATTCTCCTGCATACCCACCCCTCCAATTTGGCCTGGATAAGAGTTCTCCAAAGTGGTTACAGGTCCCTTCCCACATCGGACCAGCACAAACCTGTGCCTATCACCATGTGCATTGCCTCTGAGTTCTCCTGTGGACCTATCACCCCAACACACCCTTGGCAGGGGTCCATCCAGTGTGGGACCACAAATGAGGCAGTGTGCAAAGCAGCCCCAACAGGGGCCAATACCACTCTGAAGTGATTCCTGTGCTGGGGAGAGGAGAAGATAACCACATGTAATAGTCTGACTGCAGCCCCAGCAGTGAGCTGGGGGCAGACACCTGGTCTTACCCCAGGCCTCACCCACCAACAAAAGCTTCTCATGGGAAAATACAGGGAAAGGGCCCTACAGCCTGCTGTTACTGCATTTCTAGCAAACACCTGGTCTGACCCAACTCAAGCACAAGGTGGTCCCAGATTGGCCCATCAACAACACAGGGATCAAACACTGCCCACAACAAAGAAAGCAAGTGCAGATGACTGGACCTAAGGCAAATGTGATTCAGCCACAACAGTAGTGTGCACACAACACACATAGGAGACGTCCTGAAATGCCAGGTTCTGGTGAACAGAGGATATTGCACTGTAGGGCACTACAGGACCTCTTCATAAGGCCACTACTTACTAGGAGATGTAGCTGACTTTCCTAAAATATAGAAAACAGAGTTTGACAAAACGAGGAGATAGAGGATTGTCCCAAATGAAAGAAAAGGACAAAAATCACAGCAAAAAAAACTAAATGAAATGGAGATAAGTGATATGCCTGTTAGAGATTTAAAGTAATAGTCATAAAGATACTCACTGGAGTTGAGAAAAAAGTGGAGGACCTCAGTGAGACCTTCAACAAAAAGACTGAAAACATAAAAAAAAAAAAACAATCAGGGATAAGAACTCAATAATTGAAATTAAAAACACACTAGAGGGAATGAATAGTAAACTAGAGGAAGCAGAATGGATTGGTGACCTGGAGGACAGAGTAATGGAAAGCAGTCAAGCTAAACAGGAGAAAGAGAAAAACATAATAAAAAATGAAAATTGACTAAGGGAACTCAACAACACCATCAAGCACAATAACATCTGCATTATAGGGACCCCTATAAGAGAAAGGAAAGGGGGCAGAAAATTTACATGAAGAAATAATAGCTGAAAACTTCCCGAATCTGGGGAAGGTAAACAAAATCAACTCAAGGAAGTCCACACCAAGGCACATAGTACTTAAAATGGCAAAAAATAAGTAGTGATAAAGAGAGAATTTTAAAAGTAGCAAGATAAAAGAAACAACTACATATAAGGAAAACCCCCATAAAGCTACCAGGTGGCTTTTTAGCAAAAACTTTGCAGAAGAGAGTAGCATGATATATTCAAAATGCTATAGCATGATTTATTCAAAGTGCTGAGAAATAAAAACCTGTGACCAAGAAAACTCTATCCAGCAAGACTATTATTCAGAATAGAGAGGGAGATAAAGTTTCCCAGTCAAACAAAAGTTAAAGGAATTCATCACCACTAACCCAGCCCCACAAGAAACGTCAAAGGGGACTCTGAGTGGAAAGGAAAGGCCATAAGTAGGAGTGAAAAAGGAAGGAACCATAAAAGCACTAAAATCAAGTATATCTATGAAAATCAGTCAAATGACCCATAAACTAAAAGGATGTAAATATGACACTATATACCTAAAACATGGGGGGAGAGGGGAGAGGAGTAAAAAATCAGGTGCTTTTAGAATCAGTTCAAATTTAAACAACGGTCAACTTAATATACAAACCTAATGATAACCACAAATCAAAAACCAGTAATAGATATGCAAAAAATAAAGAGAAAGGTATCCAAGCATATCACTAAAGAAAGCCAGCAGGGGCGCTTGGGTGGCTCAATTGGTTAAGCATCCACTTCAGCTCAGGTCATGATCTCACAGTTTGTGAGCCCATGTTGGGCTCTGTGCTGACAGCTCAGAGCCTGAAGCCTGCTTCAGGCTCTGTGTTTCCCTCTCTCTCTCTCTGCTTCTCCCCCACTTGCTCTCTCTCTCTCTCTCTCTCTGTCAAAAATAAATTAAAAAAATAAATAAATAAATTGAAAAAAGAAAGAAGAATAAAATAGAAGAAAGGAACAGAGAAGAACTACAAAAAATAACCATAAAACAATGAACCAAATGGTAAAAAGTACATACCTATCAATAATTACTTGGAATTTAAATGGAAAAAATACTCCAATCAAAAGACACAGGGTGACAGAATGGATAAAAAAGCAAGACCCATCAATAAGCTGCCTGCAAGAGACTAATTTCAGACCTAAAGACATATGCACATTGAAAGTGGAGGGATGGAAAAGCATTCATCATGCAAATGGCAGTGAAAAGAAAGATGGGATAGCAATACCTGTATCAGACAAAATAGACTTTAAAACAAAGACTGTAACAAGAGACAACACTATATAATCACAAAGGGAACAATCCAATAAGAAGATATACCAATTATAAATATTCATGCACCCAACATAGAAGCACCCAAATACATAAAGCAACTATTAAAAAAAGATAAAGGAAGTAATAAGTAGTAATACAATAACAGTAGGGGACTTTAACACCCCACTTATACAATGGACAGATCATCCAAACAGAAAATCAACAAGGAAACAGTAGCTTTGAATGACACATTGGAACAGATGGATCTAACAGATATATTCAGAACATTCCATCCTACAACAGCAGAATACACACTTTTTTCAAGTGCACATGGAAGATTCTCCAGATTACGTTACATATTAGGCTACAACACAAGTCTCAACAAATTCAGAAAGATTGAAGTCATACTGTGCATCTTTTCTGACCACAACAATATAAAACTAGAAATCAACAACAAGAAAAAAAAATCTGAAAGAGTACAAATATATGGCAGTTAAATAACATGCTACTAAACAATCATTAAATCAGCCAAGAAACTAAAGGGAACATCAAAAAATACACAGAAAGAAATGAAAATGAAAACACAACAGTCCCAAATCTTTGGGATCGGCAAAAGCTATTCTGAGAGGAAGTTTATACAACACAGGCCTACTTCAAGAAGCAAGAAAAATCTCAAATAAACAACCTGACCTTATACCTAAAGGAGCTGGAAAAGTAAGGGGAAAAAATCCAAAACCAGCAGAAGGAGGGAAATAATAAAGATTAGAGCAGAATTAAATGAAATAAAACCTAAAAAAACAATAGAACAGATCAATGAAACCAGGAGCTGGTTCCTTCATAAGATCAACAAAATTGATAAAACTTTAGAAAGACTCATTAAAAAAAAAGAAGAGAGAGAGACAGAGATGGGGTGCCTGGGTGGCCCAGTCAGCTGAGGGTCTGACTTCAGCTTAGGTCACGACCTCATGTTTCAAGAGTTCAAGCCTTGCTTCAGGCTCACGGCTGTCAATGTGGAGCCCACTTTAGATCCTCTGTCCCCCTCTCTGCATCTCCCTTGCTTGTGCTCTCTCTTTCAAAAATAAATAAATGTTACAAAAAAGACAGGACTCAAATAAACAAAATCAGAAATGAAAGATGAGAAATAACAATTAACACCATAAAAATACAAAGGATTATAAAAGAATATCATAAAACATTATATGCCAACAAGTTGGGCAACCTAACAGAAATGGATAAATTCCTAGAAACATATAAACTATCAAAATGGAATCAGGAAGAAATAGAAAAATTGAATAGACTGATTAGTAGCAATGAAATTGAATCAGAAATCAAAAATTCCCTAACAAAAAGTCTAGGACCAGAGGGCTACAAGTGAATTCTACCAATCATTTAAAGAAGAATTAATACCTACTTTTTTCAAACTCTTCCAAAAAGTACAAGAGGAAGGAAAAACAAAACTGGAGGTATCAAAATCCCAGATTTGAAGTTATATTACAGAGCAGTAGTAACCAAAACAGTATGGTACTGACACAAAAACGGAAACATAGATCAATAGAACAGAATAGAGAGCCCAGAAATAAACCATGATTATATGGTAAATTAATCTTTGACAAAGCTGGAAAGAACAGGCAGTGGGGAAAAAGACAGTCTCTTCAATAAATGGTGTTGGGAAAACTGGGCCACTTTCTTACAGCACACACAAAAATAAACTCAAAACGGATTAAAGACCTAAATGTGAAACTTGAAACCATGAAAATTCTAGAAGAGAACACAGGCAGTAATTTCTCTGACATTGGTCCTGGCAACATTTTTCCAGATATGTCTCCTGAGGCAAGGGAAACAAAAGCAAAATTAAACTATTGGGACTACATCAAAATAAAAAGCTTCTGCACAGCAAAAAAACACCACTGACAAAACTAAAAGACAGCCAACTGAATGGGAGAACATGTTTGCAAATGACATATCTGATAAAAGATTAGTATCCAAAATATATAAAGAACTTACCAAATTCAACACCAAGGAAACAAATAATCCAATTAAAAATTAGCAGAAGATATGAACAGACATCTTCCCAAAGAAGACATACAGATGGCCCATAGACACATGGAAAAATGCTCAACATCATTCATCATCAAGGAAATGCAAATCAAAACCACAATGAGATATCGCCTCACACCTGTCACAATGGCTAAAATCAAAAACAAAAGAAACAAGTGTTGGTGAGGATGCAAAGAAAAAGGAACCCTTGTACACTGTTGGTGGGAATGCAAACTGCTGCAACCACTGTGGAAAACAGTATGGAAGTGTCCAAAAACTTAAAAATAGAATTCCCATATAATCCAGTAATTCCACCACTGGGTATATTTGCCTAAAGAATACAAAAACACTAACTCTAAAAGATATATTCTCCCCTATGTTTATTGCAGCATTATTTACAATAGCCAAATTATGAAAGTAGCTCAGTGTTCATCAACAGATGAATGGATAAAGAAGTAGTATCTATACCATTTATATATGTATATATTGCAACAACATGGATGAACGTAGAGGCTATCATCCTAAGCGAAACAAGTCAGTCAGAGAAAGTCAAGCACCATATGACTTCACTCACATGTGGAACTTAAGAAAACAAATGAAGAAAGAAACAAAAAAGATAAACAGATTCTTAACTATAGAGAACAAACTGGTGGTTACCAGAAGGGAGGTGGGTGTGAGAATGGGTGAAATAGGAGAAGGGGATTAAAGAGTGTATTTATCATGATGAGCACTGTGTAATGTAATTGTTGAATCACTATGTTGTACAACTGAAACTAATATAACACTATATATTAACTGTACTGGAATTAAAATTTTTAAAAAGTTTATCCATCAAATATTAATTGTCCTAAGTGCAATATGGTATCTTACACTGGATACTTGAGTAGAATAAAAGGCCTAGAATGCATCTTCTATGGGGATTATCCCACTTTTGCTTTTTTTTCCTTTATGCTTAACTGTCTACTGGATATGTCCACTTAGAAGTCTTACAGACACTTGAGAAAATGGTTTGTGCTCAGCCAAATAATAATAACATAGTAGTATCATGTATCAAATGCTTGTTTTCAAATCAGAGTCAGTGTTGTGTTGAGTACTTTACATGGATTATCTCAATTTTTACAACTCTTTGAAGTAGATATTATTCTTATTAGATATTATTATTCTCATTTTATATGGACAAAACTTAGGTTTGGAGAGGTTAAATAATGTTCTCAAGGACATGTGGTCATGGTCTAACTCAAGTTGACCTGCCTAACACAACTAATGATTACCTCTAGAGCTATTTAAAGCCCTGTGCACTATGATTAACTTGGAAATGTAATGCAAACACTTAGAAATGCGTTCTACCATTCTAATTCTGTTCTGGGTTTGTTTGTTTTTTTAATTTTTTTTTCCAACGTTTATTTATTTTTGGGACAGAGAGAGACAGAGCATGAACGGGGGAGGGGCAGAGAGAGAGGGAGACACAGAATCGGAAACAGGCTCCAGGCTCTGAGCCATCAGCCCAGAGCCCGACGCGGGGCTCGAACTCCCGGACCGCGAGATCGTGACCTGGCTGAAGTCGGACGCTTAACCGACTGCGCCACCCAGGCGCCCCTGTTCTGGGGGTTTTTAACATCTAATATCTTTAAGGAAGCCCTTTGTGCCAGGCTTAAACACTTGAAATATGCCTAGTCCTCAATGAGATGTGCTCTAAGTATAAAATATATATGGAATATTGAAGGCTTATTAGAAAAATAAAATAAAATAATTAATAACTTTTAGTATTCATTATACTTTTAAATGATAACATTTTGAAAAGATCAGCTTCAGTAAAATGTTGTTAATATCCATTTCACCCATTTATTTATACTCTTTTTAATGTGGCTACCAGGAAACTTAAAATTGCATGTGTGGCTCACATTACAGTTCTATTGGACAGCACTCTTTCACCTTGCCCCAGATGCAAAAACATTCTGCTTCTCACATGGATTCTCTTTGACAGGTATTGACCCTTAATATTTCAAAACTGAACACAAACAAAGAGTCCTCTTCACCGATACCAGACTTCAAGCTGATCTTTGGAGTATAAATAAATTATCTGATAACTGTTAAAACAGATCCTTAGAATACTGTAGGCTTGATAAAGTCTTTCTAAATTTCCTAGGAAAAGAAGCTGAGCTAAGGATCAAGGAGGCATGTCTCCAATTCAATACCAGCTAAATAATTAGGATTCTGCATTGCATAAAGGAGAGCTGGAAAATAACAACATACCTTTAGACTGGCTGATGTCTAGTGATTTGGAGACAGCATGGACATTGCAGGAAAAGTCCATTTTTAGTTTTCTTTATCTTTGAAAGACAATTACAAGTCAGTGCTCTTGTTTTATTGGGTGAATGAGGGAGCTATTCATTCATGTTCACAACTTCTTATGTTTTTTTTCATAACGAGGGGAGATGTGAAGAATACTTGCAGGATTTCCCGTGGGTCAGGCTTCTTCTCTGCGCCACAAATGTAGATGACCCTGAACAAGGGGATGCAGAGGAGGCTCAGATGAAGCACTGAGGTTGGCAAAGGAGAAACGGTAGATTACTATGTTGTTGTGAGCTCTCATGCTTGCAACTCTATTATCTTTACCATAGTTTTCATCTGAGAGTAAGGAAATAGTGAGTTAACTTTTAAAGGTTTCATAATTTTAATAATTCTTATTAATTTTTATTTTGGAATAATTTTATTTTAATTGTTTTTTTTATTTTTTAAATGCTTATTGTATTTTTGAGACAGAAAGAGACAGCGCATGAGCGGGGGAGGGGCAGAGAGGGAGACACACAGAATCCGAAGCAGGCTCCAGGCTCCGAGCTGTCAACACAGAGCCTGATGTAAGGCTCTAACTCGTCAACCATGAGATCACAACCTGAACCGAAGTCGGACACTCAACCTACTGAGCTACCCAGGCGCCCCTGGAATAATTTTAGATACATAGAAAAATTGCAAAGATAGCACATAATGTTCCTGTATAGCCTTCATCCAGTTTCCCCTAATCTTCCACGACTGTGGTACATTTGTTAGAACCAAGAAACCAACATTAGTACATTACTATTAACTGAACTTCAGATTTCACTTGGATTTCAACAGTTTTCCCACTAATATCCTCTTGTTCTGTTTCAATATTCAACACAAGATGTCATATTGCATTTGGCACAAGCTGGGATATGACTTGCCCAAGGTAGGGATTATGGATTTTTATGACAGCTCTGTTGAAGTATAATTGATATACAAAAAGCCTGCACATATATAATGTATATAATCTGAGGAGTCTGGACATAACACAGATACCCATTAAACCATCATCACAATTAGAGTACCAGACGTATCCATCACCCCCAAAAGTTTCCTCATTCCATTTTTGTGGTTGTTGTTTTCATGGTACGAACATTTAATATGAGAAATACACTTTTAACAGATTTTTAAGTGCACAATATAGTAGCATTATTAACCACAGGCACCATGTTGTACAGAAGTTCTCTAGAACTTACTTGTCTTTCGTAACTGAAGTTTTATACCCACTGAGTAACAACTCCCCACTCATTCCTCCCTGCAGCTCCTGGCAACCACCCTTCTACTCTGCTTCTGTGAGTTTGATTTTTTAAGAGACCTCACAGAGCGGAACAGCAATATTTGTCCTTCTGTGACTGACTTATTTTACTCAGCATGATGTCCTCTAGTCTCATCCACAATGTCGCATATAGCAGGATATCTCTTATTAAGGTTGAATAGGGGCATCTGGGTGACTCAGTCAGTTAAGTGTCCAACTTCAGCTCAGGTCATGAGCTCACAGTTCGTCAGTTCAAGCCCCTCATAGGGCTCTGTGCTGACAGCTCAGAGCCTAGAGCCTGCTTTGGATTCTGTGTCTCCATCTCTCTGCCTCTCTCTCTCTCTCTCTCAAAAGTAATTAAACATTTAAAAAAATTAAGGATGAATAATATTCCCTTGTATGAAAATATATAATCCCTACCTTGGACAAATGGGAAGATTCCAGAGAAGATGGGTCCTCTCATTTCACCCTGTCTTGGGAGCACACTACAGAAAATTATCTCATTAGATTAGCTAGTTAAGATCTTGGAAGCTAGTTAAGATCTTGGGTGGCTCAGTGGGTTAAGTGTCCAACTCTTGATTTTGGCTCAGGTCACGATCTCACAGTTCATGGGATGGAGCCCCATATTGAGCTCCATGCTGACAGTGCAGAGCCTACTTGGGATTCTCTTGCTCCCTTTCTCTCTGCCCCTCTCCCATGCTCTCTCTCAAAATAAATAAATAAAACTTAAAAAAAAGGCCTTGGAAGGGATAAAAAGTTAATGTGACATAGAACAGGTATGTTTTGAACAGTCATGTGACAAAGGGGAAAGAGACTGGACAGAATGACATATAACCTGCTGACCAGGAGAGAGTGAAGGAGTTGCCTGAGGAGGGCAGTAGGCCCCAGAGTGAGTGGGTGGGTGGGCCAGGCTGGGGCAGGCTGGAGTGTGCGTCTGTCTTCCACACTAGATGGGAGCCTCTGAGCACTGGGGCCTGTGTCCTCCTCATCTTCCTGCTCCTCCCTGTGATTTGCACACAGCAGCTCAGCACATACTGCATGGTGGTTGGTTGAAAAGGGAACGTCCTAGAGAAAAATCTGATAATAGCATAAAGGTGGGTGAAGTCTGAGAAAGGCAGGACAGGGGAAAAGGGAGGAAAGGCCTTAACAGAAGAATGAAAGAGACAGCAAAAGAACAGGCAGTGACAGAAACAGAGGCAGAGAGGAGACAGAGAGGGGGGAGAGCCAATTAGTAACAGACAAGGAGAAAGGAAGCAAGGAAAAGCGCAGATGTTTTTGCCGGGGGAGCATGCCGCTCTTGGTTCAGACTGAGGAAGTCTGCTTTCCCAGAGCAAGTGGAGGAGAGAGAACAAAATGCACAGTGAATAGCCGGCATTTATGATCCTCAATTTGTGCCAAACTTTTCATCTCCATCATGGCATCTAATCTTTAAGATACTTTATGAAATAAGTATTACTATGTACATTGTAGAGAATAGGAAACTGACACCCAGAGAGATGAAATCATTTGCCCTGATAGCAAACATGTTAAAGTGAGGCTTATCAGATTCCAAACCCAGTGTTGTTACTCCTGACTAGTGGACACTGAGCCACTGCCAGACCATGGGGTCTCGACTCTGCTCAGGCAGTAAGAATCGATAAAGCTGTGTGCCTGTAGCTCTGAAAGTGCCTCCTGAGGGCCATGCAGGGTTTTGTGTGACTCATAGCTGTCTGTGTATACTGAGAATTCCACATAGTAAAGAGCAGGGCCATTGGGACTTGCACAGGAGCTCTGACCTCCAGCTATGTGAGACTTTGGGCTTAGGCACTTTGCCACTTGATGTTGATGTTTTGTGTGTAAGTTAGTATATTAAATAATGTGTATTTATTAGACCACAACCTTCTTCCCCCAAGGTCTACTCCATAAGTTTTGAGACTGCATTGATCTTGTTAAAGCCATGGGCAGAGGTTTCTCCCAATCCCAAATGTCTCCTGCTCTAGCTACTTTGGTGGAGACGGGGGACAGGAAGGACAGGGCAGGGTAAAGTAGAAAATAGGCACAGGGAACCTGAGCAAAAACCTTGCTGAGCAAACATCTGAGTTAAAGTCAGAACTAAGTATATCACATGCACGCATTATTTAATATACCAACTTACGTACAAGACATCTATGACCCAGGGGCGCCTGGGTGGCTCAGTTGGTTGAGTGCCCGACTTCGGCTCAGGTCATGATCTCACAGTTCGTGAGTTCGAGTCCCGCGTCGGGCTCTGTGCTGACAGCTCAGAGCCTGGAGCCTGCTTCGGATTTTGTGTCTCCTTCTCTCTCTGCCCCTTCCCTGCTCATGCTCTGTCTCTCTCTGTCTCTCAAAAATGAATAAACACTAAAAAAAAAAATTTATAAAAAAAAAGACATCTGTGACCCAGACAAATTCAGAGAGCTGGACAAGGTCACACAGACCTTGTCAGAGTTGGCATTCTAACTCAGACTTATTGAACTAACACTCATATTCACAGCTTCTGGTTCATGCAGGAAGTAAATGTTGCTCAGGTCCCTGCAGAGTGATTCACGGTATCAGCCAAAATAAGTGATGGATGTGAAAATGTTCCACAGACAGTAAAGCAGTATGCAAGATTAGGTGTTACTATGACGTGCTGAATTTGATTCAAGGCTGCAGATGATACAATTCAACAGGCTTACTACAGGCCAGAATAAGAGCTGTGAGAAAGAAGCATATTTAGTAATTAATAGCATGGGTTTTGTAGTCAGGTAAATGTTAATTTGAATCCTAGCTCTGCCTTGTACTAGACGTTTGGCCTTATAAAATTATATAACTTCTCTTTGCATTGGACCTTCATTGGATAAAGGATAATAAAACCTACTAGATAAGGTTTCCATGAAGGCTGAAAGAAACAATGTTCAAGAAATAGAAAAAAACGATCTTAAAATTTGTATGGAACGACAAAAAACCTTAGATAGTCAAAGCAATCCTGCAGAACAATAACAAACACAGAGGTATCCCACTACTGACTTCAAACTATACTACAAAGCTTTAGTAATAAAAATAGTATGGCACTAGCATAAAAATAGACACATAAACCAAGGGAACAGAAGAGAGTGCCCAGAATTAAACTCCCACATATACGATCATCTAATATTTGACAAAGAAGTCAAACACACCAAATGGGGAAAGGATGGTCTCTTGAACAGATGGTGCTGGAAAACTTGGATAAATACATGTATGACAATTAAATTGGACCCCCGTCTTACATGACTCACAAAAATTAACTCAAAATGGGTCAATGACTTAAACATAAGAACTGATACCATAAAACTCCTACAAGATAATATAGGGAAGAAACTTGTCAACATTGGCCTTGGCAATGATTTTCTGGATATGACACCAAAAACAAAGGCCAAAAAAGCAAAAATAGACAAATGAGACTACATCAAACTAAAACGCTTCTGCACAGTAAAGGAAACCATCAAAAAATTAAAAGAAAAAATTAAAACTTACAGAATGGGAGGTTATATTGCAAGTCATATGCCTGATAATGGATTCAGACCCAAAATACACAAAGAAACTCAATAGCAAAAAAACCCAAACACTCCAATTAAAAATGAGCAGAGGATCTGAGCGGACATTTTTCCAAAGAAGACATACATACTTACATGAAACGCTGTTCAACATCACTAATCAGGGAAATGCAAATCAAAACCATGATGAGATATAACCTCAAATCTGTAGCATGGCTATTATAAAAAATACAAGGACAAGTATTGGCAAGGGTGTGTAGAAAAGGGAACTTTGTGCATTGTTGGTAGAAAGGTAAATTGGTGTAGTCACTATGGAAAGCAGTATGGAGGCTTCTCCAAAAATTAAAAATAGAACTTCTGTATGATCCAGAAAGTCTACTTCTGGGTATTTATGCAAAAGAAACTAAAAAATTAACTCAAAAAAGATTATATATATATAATTATATATATTTTTTGAGTCAAAAAAGATTATATATATATGTATAATTATATATATATAACCTTTTTTGAGTTAATTTTTATTTAATTAATATTTGTATATATAATCAAAAGTTATTAAAGATTAAAAATTTTCTTCAATTCTATGTTTAGTCTTGGAACTCATAAAATGTCAATACTGATGAAAAAAAAGATATATACACACACATGTTCGTTATTTACAATAAATATTTACCACTATTTACAATAGCCAAGACATCGAAGCAACCCAATGGTCTACTAATGAATGACTATATAAAGAAAGTAAGGTATATAGATAGAATGGAATATAATTCAGTCATAAAAAAGAAGGAAATTCTGCCATTTGCAACAACATGGCTGGAATTTGAGGGCATTATGCTAAATGAAATGTCAGAGAAAGACAAATACTGTATGATCTCACTTATATGTGGAATCTTAAAAAAAATAACTGAACTCATAGATAACCAAGAACAGATTGGTGGTAGCCAGAGGCAGGTGGAGGTATTATAAATACTGTTGTGCAATTTGCTTTCTGCACTTACTATCACATGTGTTAGCATGTGTTTCACTTGTTTACCGCTGCTTAAGAAACTACCCTAAAACTTTAGTGGCTAAAAGCAACAACAAGTTATTTTTTTCTCATAATCCTGTAGGTCGACTAGGAGGTTCTGCCAGTTTCACCTGGGCTCACTCATGTGGCTACATCCAGCTCAAAGCTGGGCTGGACTAGAAGATCCCTCAGGGCCTCACCCTGATTTCTAGAGCCTAGGAGTTGGCTGATGAGTGGATGTTTTGGTTCTAGACCACATGGCCTCTTGCCGTCTGGTGAGCTACAAACAGCTCCTTTACATGGCAGTTTAAAAAATAATGGTTCAATAAATTACATTGCAAATAAGCACTTACTATGGTAGTTGCAAACTCTTTTTAATGCTATTTGCTTTTCTATATTGATATCTTGTCTATCCAACTAGATTATAAATTTCTTCAGGAAGGAGACTTTTTAGATTATTTCTTTGAAGATCAAGAGGCACTTAGCATACAAAGTGTCTTGCACGTAGATTTATTTATTTATTTATTCATTCATGCATGCATGCATGCATGCATTTATTCATTTATGTATTTATTTTGGTAGGCTTCATGCCCAGCACAGAGCCCAACGTGGGGCTTGAACTCATTACCCTGAAATCAAGACCTGAGCTGAGATCAATAGTCGGACACTTAACTGACAGAGCCACCCATGCACTCCTGCACACAGATGCTTTTAAATTAATAGCTTGTTGATTGATTCATAATGTCTTCAAGAGTTAACCTTAAAATGGCTATGTGAGCTGGGCTGGCAATATAAATGTGCGAACGAACCACGTAGAACACAAAATGAGACGGAGTGGTGTGGACCACAGTAAACTCAAGAATGCAAGACTGGTCTTTAGAGAAAAAATGTAGGCAAAAAAATCATATCTGTTAGCCCCATTCAGCCTAATATGTGACAGCTAGATAAGTGTGTTTCGAAGTTCACACGCCCTCCACATCAGAATCAAGTGGGAGGGGAGTATGTTAACAATGCAGCTTCTTTTATACAATCACTAGAATAGCTAAAATGAAAAAAGTAGATAATACCTAGTGTTGGTGAGGATGTGGAATAACTGTATGTCTCATACTCTCTGGTGGGAATATAAATTGGTATAACCACTTTGGAGAATTTTCTAGTAGTATCTACTAAATGCGAAATTTTGATTATCTCCGTGACTCAGAAATTCTACTCCAAGGTATATCTCCAAAGAAAGGCACTCAAATCGACCAAAAGATTCAAACAGCAATGTCTATAGCAGTACCAGTTTTAATAGCCCAAACTGGAAACTACCCAAATACCTAACAAAAATAAATGAATACGTAAATTGTGGTGTGGTCACACAATGGAATACCATACAGCAAGGCAAATGAATGGCCTACGATTATACACAACAATATGGATGAATCTCATGGACATAATGTTGACTGAGAGAAGTCAGAATCAAAAGAATATAAATTATACAGCTTTCCATTTGTGTGAAATACAAGAACGAAACAGACAAAGCTAATGGACAAAACTAATCTAACAAGTCAGAAGTGAGCATAACAGTTATTCCTGTGAGGGGAGAGCAAGAGAAAGAAGCACAAGAAGGCTTCTACGTACTGGAACATTCTGGTTGTTGAACTGAGTGCTGGTTACAAGTGTGGGTTCAGTTTGTGAAAATTCTCTGAGCTATACCCCAATGATACAGGCACTTTTCTATCTGCAGAGTATATTTCAATTAAAGCTTTTAAAAATGTAGTTTTCTAGGTCCCACTCCTCAGACTTACTGAGTTAAAATTCCTGGGAACAGAGCCTTGAAATCTCCATTTTAAGCAGGATTCCCCCAATCCCAGGAGATTTTTAATGCCCACTAATGTTTGAGAGCCAACTGTCTATTAATCTTTTAAACAAAACCAGAAATGTAATTAAACTTATTTTTCCAGCATAAGTAAATGTTTCTAAAACTAAAAACATCTTAGCAGCCTTATTAGTAACTAGTCTTCCTGGAAATGTAAAAATGTAACCCAATACAAAATCCCATCTTTTTGCACATTTTTGTTTAAATTTTTTGTTTAAGTTTCAAGAGCAAAGATAGTAACCTTACACTTGTGTCTGATTGTATGGCCTACAAGATTAATCTGGACCCCCTGAGAACTCATGTATTGGACACAGGAAAAAAAATAGGAACGAATTCACTTGCATCATTCAGGAAAGAGATGTGTATTGATAGGATACATTTTATTTCTAAACAAGAAGAAGGGGCTGCAGTTTGTACTGAAATTAAAATAACAATATATAATCAGTGTTATTTTCTTAGATAACTTCTATTCTTATATTTCTAACCTATGGATACTCTATTCCTAAATTATCACAAAGTTAGTTTCCATTTTGTTACCATTTTATACCTGAATCAAGTATTTTTCTATTTCCTCTAGATTTGTGTCTTTCTAATACAGAATGTTCAAATTAGGGGGTCTAAGCCTAATAAGTCTTCAAGCAAAAATATTTGTATTTTCCATTTTCCCCATAAAATTACATAAGCAATGATTAGGTACTCTCTTCTAATCACTCACTTCTTTAGTGTCTTGAGATATTCCCTTTACATTGTTTTCCTTATCATCTAGGAAAAAGGGGAGGGGTGTAATTAAGTCTAGAATGCAGAAGTCTTCATTTCCAGGCATATCTTCCTGAATCATAGCTCCAAGGACTTTTTTTAAATGTTTATTCACTTTTGAGACACAGAGAGAGAGGAAGACACAGAATTCAAAGCAGGCTCCATGCTCTGAGCTATCAGGTCAGAGCCCAATGTGGGGCCCAAATCCACGAACCATGAGACCATGACCTGAGCTGAAGTTGGACGCTTAACTGACTGAGCCACCCAGGTACCCCTACAAGGACTTTTTTTTTTTTAATGTTTACTTATTTTGAGATTGAGAGAGAGGGAGAGAGAGAGACAGAGAGAGAGAGAGAGAGAGAGAGAGAGAGAGAGAGAGACTCTCAAGCAGGCTCCAGGCTGTTAGCACAGAGCCCCATGTGGGCTTAAATTCACCAACCTTGAGATCATGACTTGAGCCCAAATCAAGAATCAGACCCTTAATCAACCGAGCCACCCAGGTGCCCTTCCAAGGATTTTTTAAACTGCATTAAAACTTGAGGACACCTGTTTTGAAAATTTCTATGATTGATTTGATGTGCAAGAATGCCTTCACAAATCCTTGAGTGACAAGTGCTACGGGAAGGGAAGACTTAAAGAATGAGTCAATATCCATTTTAGGCCTTAGGAGGTAGGGACTATTAATTTTGTGATTATTGTAGCAGTCTTAGGCAAAAGAAGAAAAGTTCTGTAAAAATAGGGCATGACAAGTCTATCTTTCTACCTTGAGATTCTTCTGCTTTCTCTGATGCTGGTATCACTGACCAAGGGCAGGCCCATGTGCAATTAGGGAAAACAACCAGATGTAGGATACATATCCAGTTGTGGAAACTGAAGAGTTATGTGATACTCACATCCAGGCAGCAGGCCACCCATCCCTTAGTTGAGGTGACTCATAGGAATAAATGGAATAAATGGTCAAAGCCAGAATTTTCCTCAGGAAGAAACTTTGGTCCTGCTCCAGCATACAAATAATGGTCAACTGTGTGTGTTGGGGGGGCTGGGGATGTATATGGATGTATATGTATGTATATATGACACATAGAAATACAAATATAAAATTTTACAAATGCTGTGAAGAAATGAAAAGGGTAAGGTGATCAAGAATAATAAATGTAGGGTCTATAACTTATAAATGTCTGAAAAATTATAATCTAGGAGGTGCTTGGTAGGATTGTGTAATGGAAAAAGTAAAAGCTCTCTGGATTCAGGACACTTGGATTCAACTCCTGGATTCAAATCCCAGCTTCGTCATTCACTATGTTATGAGCTATTTTCCTAACCTCCCTGAACCTGTTTCCCCATCTGTAAAGTAAGGATACTATTTATTACATTAGGCCATTGTCTCAGATTAGATATAAAACCAATCTATTAGATACAGGATGAATCTACAAAGAGTCTTAGAAAATAGTACAGCTTTGGGGCACCTGGGTGGCTCAGTCAGTTGAGCATCTGACTTTGGCTCAGGTCATGATCTCACAGTTTGTGAGTTCAAGCCCTGCATCGGGCTCTGTACTGACAGCTTGAAGCCTGAAGCCTGCTTCAGATTCTGTGTCTCCCTCCCTCTCTGCCCCTCTCCTGCTCTTACTCTGTCTCTCTCTCTCTCTCTCAAAAATGAATAAACATTAAAAATACTTTTCAAAACAAAACACAAACAAAAAAAGAAAATAGTACAGCTTGACTCTGTCCATATCATAATGCACTGGCTATTGAAATGTTGTTCCGGAAGCCTTATGTACTAATTGTCTCCATTTTTATATTACAGTGATAAAATTGTATTTCTGCTTTCAAAATCTTGATGACAAGGAACATGAAGTCTTTCAAGAAAACTAGCTGGGATTTGTTCATTGTTATGGCACTATTTGCCAATTACAATTAATTTTTTTTCTATTCCTCTGTGTAAACCAAATCTGAATTTTTCTCAACAGGATTCACAATAATTCAACCTATCACTCTTATATCGTCAGCCCCGTCCTGATTATACAAACTTTCTACTCAACTGGAGCCCATGTTTAGCCATATCCATCAATGCCATATTTACCACATGCTAAAATTCTTCCCACCCATCAGCAGCCTCAGATCCTATTATAGCTTCCCCACACTTGGCCACCCTAGATTCCTCTTCCCTGTGTGCCCCCTCTAACTGGCATTGGCCTCTGAAAAATAGCATATTTTAATTGAGGTTACTAAATAAAGAGATTTATTGCATTCTTTCATGCTATTTATATCTATAATTGTAATGACATTACACATTTCTTCACAGCATTCAGAAAATGACTTGATAAAAATGAAAATTTGCAGATGGATGAAAGATGGAAAAAAGAAATACATCTCACAGAATAAGCATGTTCTATATAGTTTCTAATCCGATCTATGTCTTAAGAATATAGTTCTTTAAAGTTATTAAAGAAGAAATCTAAAATCAGCAGATGCAAAAATTATGCTATGCAGCCAATAAGTTTTCAGGTATACCCCATTGCAAGATAAACAATTATAAAATAATTATTCATTAATTCAACAAACACTGGACATCTATTGTACCTACTCTGCAGAGTCATTCCTATTGTAAGACGGCACACCCTTGGATTAGAAGCAAGAAGTTTTCTACAGAAGAAGATATCTAGGGTGCCTCAGTCGGTTAAGCATCCAACTCTTGATTTCAGCTCAGGTTATGATCTCACAGCTGGGGGACTGAGGCCCATATTGGGTTCCACACTGAGTGTGGATATTCTCAGTACTACTTAAAAAGTGATCACTAGGGGCGCCTGGGTGGCTTGGTCGGTTGAGCGTCCGACTTCGGCTCAGGTCATGATCTCACAGTCCGTGAGTTCGAGCCCCGCGTCGGGCTCTGTGCTGACAGCTCAGAGCCTGGAGCCTGTTTCAGATTCTGTGTCTCCCTCTCTCTCTGCCCCTCCCCTGTTCATGCTCTGCCTCTCTCTGTCTCAAAAATAAATAAACGTTAAAAAAAAAAAGTGGTCACTATCACACTTTCTAGGGATCAACTTCTATCCTAAGCACTTTATATTTATTCTTCACAGAGCACTAGGAGGATGGCATTGATTTTTACATTGTTTTACAGAGGAGAAAACTGAGGCAGCAAAAGTTTATGTAATTTTGTCACACAGCTAGAAAGTATCTACATCAGAATTCATTCCCAGGTATCCTGGCTCAAAGGCTTTGCTCTTGTCTAAGAAGCTGTCACATCTTCACCAATTCCCCAGTGCACAGAAAGTAGGGGGTAACATTCAACAAAACATGACCCAAGGGTGGGGAAAAACAGGAGAGTTGAAATGAGGAAAACATGAAACTGAATTTGGCATCCTGGCTCCTTGATGACCAGTATAATCCTTACCCTACACCCTCCTGATATGTCCCAGCACCTTATCTACATGTATCCACCCACTCCTACACACACACACACACACACACACACACACACGCATGCCAGAGGTCACTGTGCTGACCATCTGTCCCATATCCTCAGTCCAGGTCCTACCCACCTTCATTGGGGCCAGACAGAAGGTGGCTTTCCTATTGATACTTCAGATTCACACATTCTCAACATTAGAATTACCTGGAAGAAGAGTCTTTCTTTGCCTCTTTCAGCCTTTAGTGGCCTTAGCTTGTATTCCTTAGCTTGTACTTCTGAGGCGATTTGTTATTGGATTTAGGACAGCTTTGCTGACAGCTTTGCAAAATTATCATGAGATACTTAAGTTAATTATACATGTAAAGACCCTTTCCCAAATAAGAATACATACACAGGTTCCCAGGGAATAGTATAAGGACACATCTTTCAGGGGGCCACCACTTAACCCAGTACAAGGTGATCCTAGGGCCACAGATCTTTTCAACAAGATACAGTAGCAAAGGAATCAGTGGTTGTGCGTGTGTGTGTGTGTGTGTGTGTGTGTGTGTGTAAATTAGAAGCAATCTTAGTGTCCGTTTCAAGTGTTTCCAATAGAAACACAGCTTTGGTGAGCACGTTCCGCAGAGAGCTAGTGGCAGAAATGATCCCATGTGTAGAAGAACTAAAAGAAATGCTGTGTTTTCAGCTTGAGAATGCTGACAGCTTTGCAAAATTCAGACTTACATGAATGAGCTATTTGTCACATTTCTGTCTCCTTATTTGAATAAAAGGGAAAGACAGTAGAAATGTTTATTGAGTTCCTCGGGAAATTTAGGATGGATAACCTCACTCCAGATCATCAATCAACAAAACAGAAAAGGGGAGACGACAAGTTTATTTTTTCCAGCTTGTGGTTTTAATTACTATCAACTCCTATCACGTGATCTCTCTAAAGGTGAGATCTGGCTCTGTAAGAACCCAAAATAGAGTGCTTCAGAATTGTTCTTCTGGCTCTGAGAAGAAAGATTGCATTCATTGGGAGAAGTGCTACACATCAGATGTATAAGTATTCATAAAAAAGGATGAAAGAGCATTCTCTATCATTTGCATATTCACATTAGCTATTTCACAAATGTGGAGAGGTTAAGGTGATAGTTTGTTTCTGTTTTTTAAAAAAAAAAAAAGGAAAAATTATAGGATGTGAATAGAGGAAACGAAACAGGAGCACTGGTGTGCCAATGTTAAAAAATAGCTGATTATATAATATGTAAACTTATCAGAAAGATACATCAGGGTGTTTTTGTTTGGAGGGCCAGAGGAGAATTCTAGATTGTTTTCAAAGTGAGCTTGAGAATCCAACTTTACTTATTGTCCTCTCTTCAAGAGATTTTTTATTCCATTAACAATGGTTAAATGCCATCTTCACCACTAGGTGGCGGCAACACGCTATACTGTACACGGACTTGTCTGTGCCCAGGTCTGCCAGGGTAGGGAGGAGACTTGGAGGCAGCAACCATTCAGTTCCCTAAACTAATAAACCCCTTAGACAGTTTAAAAAAAAAAAAAAAATTTAATGAAAGCTTATGTATTGATCTTTCAATAAGTTCGTCTTGATAAATCAGGACATCTGCAATATTGCTTCCACTAGTGGAATTCACATTCTACATCTCCGCATGGCGATTTACCAGCAAATGATCTTCCGTTTTCTCTTCATCAGAGTTAAGCTATAAATACTTACAATATTACATCCTAGGATAAACAGAGTGGACAATTAACATAGCTGTTACAAAAATGCCTTACAAACTCAAAAAGTACTACAGAAATATGGGCTACCATTGACTATTATCATTCCAGGATGAAAAATCGCCGAGAAGCCAGGGCTCAGCCAAGATGTGCTCTGCAGCTAGAGGACACTGATGCCCCTCCAGCCCCCAGCTGTCCTATTCCCCCTTCACATTGGGTTCACACAATGCCTGATGTCTCCATACCTCCACGTGGCCTGAAATGTTACAGTATTGAAGGCACACTTGATCATTCAGCTGCTCATTTATGATGGACTGGTCATCCTTTACTTATTCTGGCATATTAGTAACTAACATTAATTGAACTAGCTACTTCTCTCAATCCTGGCTCTGTATCAATCTACCAAGAAAGGCTTTTCAAAACACAAATTTCAGTCCCTATTTCAGAGCTCCAGAACTTTTGCAAAGCTCCTCAGGTACTTCTGGTATCAGTGTTGTCTTTGCAGTATAAGAAGTATATAGCCAAGGAATGCCAGGGATTGCCAGCAATCTCCAGAAGCTACAAGAGAGGCAGGGGACAGATTCTGCTTGAGAGATTCCAGAAAGACCCAACCCTGCCAACATTTTGATTGTGAACTTCTGGTTTTGAGAAACGATCAAGTTTGTGTAATTTGTTAGGGTAACCCCCAGAAACTAATACATGAGGGATCTCTAGCCAAAAGTGCAATAAGGGTTACACATCTCTTCTCTCCAGGCAGAGGCAGCAAGGAATGGTGCCATATCTTTGGCTATATACTTAAAAGGAGTTAATGTTGCCTGAAATGCCCCAGCCTCTGAATCTGTCTGGTAGGTCACCCTTGAGTATTGGCGTAGCCCAACCTCTGCATATCAATGTGGTTCTACTTCCTTGCCCTTTTGTGCCCTGGCACCCACTCCTAATGGCACAGAACTACCCTCAGTTGCCTAAGGGGCCACTGATATAACAGAACATGCACCTACCATTGCTGTGTCTTCTGGGGCCCCCTTTTGGAGGTCTTATGTTTGTCTGGATACATTCAGGACCCCCAAATATACATCCTCTGCACCACTCCTTGCTGCCTCTGCCTGGAGAGAAGAGATGTGTAACCCTTATTGCACCTTTGGCTACAGGTCCCTCATGTATTAGTTTCTGGGGGTTACCCTAACAAATTACACAAACTTGATCGTTTCTCAAAACCAGAAGTTCACAACCAAAATGTTGGCAGGGTTGAGTCTTTCTGGAATCTCTCAAGCAGAATCTGTCCCCTGCCTCTCTTGTAGCTTCTGGAGATTGCTGGCAATCCCTGGTGTTCCTTGGCTTATAGAAGCACTGCTCCAATCTCTGTTTCTGTGGTCGCATGGCCTTCTTATAAAGACCCTAGTCATTAGATTTAGGGAGTACCCTAATTCAATATAACCTTATATTAACTACTTACATCATCCCTGCAAAGACTCTACTTTCAGATAAGGTCATGTTCTGAGGTTCTGGTGGACATGAATTCCAAGGGAACGAAAATCAACCCACTCCTCTCTTCCCAGCCAGATCTTATAGGAGTACAAGGCAGCATTTGGGCTTGCTTGAGATGTTACCCACACCACGAGTCTATATCTCTAGATAGAGGTTTGTTTATCAACAGAGAAAATAACTAGAAAGCCAGCCTTTCATCACTGAATACATGCTTAAGAGTGGCAGTTTGGGGAAAATAATGTGCAATATAAATTATTCAAAGCTTGCCATGTGTATCCTAATAAGGCTAGTTAGCATGCATCGGTCAGCTACACTGTGCCAGGCTTATCACTGATCTCCAGTAATAATAATAAAAGCCAATATTTGTTGATCACTATTTGTCAGGGAATATGTCAAGTGTTTCATATATAGTATCTCATTCGATTCTTTTAACAATTCTGTGACATAAGTGCTATTAGCCTTATCCTCATTTTACAGACAATGAAATTAAGCCTTGCTGAAATTAGGTAATTTATCAAAGGTGGAAACATTCTCAAATGGATGTCAGAGTCCAGTGACTGAACTTTTAAACACTGTTCAATGTGGTATCCCTATAAAAAGGACATTATCTTCTCCATTTGGCAGATAAGAACGTTATTAGTATAAGAAGTCATCTGCTTGAAGTCTCTTAGCCAGTAAATCTGAAATGCAAATCCTAGTGTATTTTGCCTTCGGGCTAAATTCTGTTTATAACACTTGAATGGCATCTGGGGCTCTTCAGGAGCCTAAGTAATGATGGCAATGGAGAATAGAGGGTAGGATTTGAGGATTCAGCTGATCAAAATAAATAAATAAATGGGGGCGCCTGGGTGGCACAGTCGGTTAAGCGTCCGACTTCAGCCAGGTCACGATCTCACGGTCTGTGAGTTCGAGCCCCGCGTCAGGCTCTGGGCGGATGGCTCAGAGCCTGGAGCCTGTTTCCGATTCTGTGTCTCCCTCTCTCTCTGCCCCTCCCCCGTTCATGCTCTGTCTCTCTCTGTCCCAAAAATAAATAAAACGTTGAAAAAAAAAATGTTTTTTAAAAATAAAAATAAAAAAATAAATAAATAAATGAAAAGAGGCAGTACAACTATGGATAATGACCTGGATATGTTTACCCAAGAGTTTGTTAAAATGATGCTAGCCTGGCTGTGCCTAGAAGTTTGTATACAAGAGACTATCCTTCCTTCTTGAGGCTGGTTCTATGTGTGGGTGAGCAAGACAATAAAAGTTTCACACTACTCTCTGCTCCTTGGATATAGGGCTGTGGGGGCTATCATACAGGATGCTTCAAGCTGAGAATAATGGCTCAATGTAGAATTTGGGCATAGGACTCAGATCATGTGTCTGCTTCTAGCTCATTTCCTTTCCATTTTTTCCCCTCCTCTTCTTCTTCCTCCTCTTTATTCAGCTATGTTGTAAACACTTCTGCAACCCATCCATAGTTTTCATGTCACTCAAGTAGCATTTTCTCTTTGAGATTACCTTTGAGGCTTGTTTCAAATTGTGTTCAGTCCCTCATCTCTAAAATGGAATTACCCAGGAGTGCCTAGGTGGCTCAGTTGGGTAAGCACCCAATTTCGGCTCAGGTCATGATGTCGCAGTCTGTGAGTTCAAGCCCCGCATCAGGCTCTGTGCTGACAGCTCAGAGCCTGGATCCTGCTTCTGATTCTGTGTCTCCCTCTCTCTCTGCCCCTCCCCTGCTCTCTCTCTCTATCTCAAAAATAAACATTAAAAAATTTTAATGGACTTATTCATGATGAATACCCTCAACAAAATAGGTTTACAGGGAACATATCTCAACATAATAAAGACCATATATGAAAAATCCACAGCTGATATCATCCTTAATGGGGAAAACTGAGAGCTCTTCCTCTATAGTCAGGAACAAGACAGGGATATCCACTCTCACCACTGTTATTTAACATAGGACTGGAAGTCCTAGGCACAGTAATCAGACAACAAAAAGAAATAAAAGGCATCCAAATCAGCAAGAAAGAAATCAAACTTTCACTATTTGCAGTTGACATGATACTATATATAGAAAATCTGAAAGATTCCATCAAAAACCTGCTAGAACTGATAAATGAATTCAGTGAAGTCACAGGATACATAATCAATGTACAGAGATCTGTTGCATTTTTATACACCAATAATGAAGCAGCAGAAAGAGAAATTAAGGAACTGGTCCCGTTTACAACTGCACCAAAAACCATGAGATACCTAGGTCCCCACCTAACTAAGGAGGGGAAAGACCTGTGCTCTGAAAACTATAAAACATTAATGAAAGAAATTGAAGATAATAGAAAAAAATGGAAAAGCATTCCAGGCTCATGGATCAGAAAAACAAACATTGTTAGAATGTCTATACTACCCAAAGCATTCTACACATTTAATGCTATCCTTATCAAAATATCAATAGCACTTTTCACAGAGCCAGAATACACAGTCCTAAAATTTGCATGGAACCACAAAAGACCCTGAATAGCCAAAGCAACCTTGAAAAAGAAAAGTGAAGTTGGAGGCATAACAATTCTGGACTTCAAGTTGTATTACAATGCTGTAGTGATCAAAACAGTATGGTACTGGCACAAAAACAGGCACATAGATCAATAGAACAGAATAGAAAATCCATAAATAAACCCATATTACATGGTCAATTGATTTTCAACGAAGCAGGAAAGAATATCCAATGGGAAAAAGTCTCTTCAACAAATGGTGTTGGAAAAACTGGACAGCAACATGCAAAAGAATGAAACTGGACCACTTTCTTATATCATATGCAAAAATTAATTCAAAATGGATGAAAGACCTACCTGTGAGACTTGAAACCATAAAAATCCTAGAAGAGAACACAAGCAGTAACCTCCTTGACCTCAGCTGCAGCAACTTCTTCCTAGATATGTCTCCAGAGGCAAGAGAAACAGAAGCAAAAATAAACTATTGGGACTATAACAAAATAAAAAAATTCTGCACAGTGAAGGAAACCATCAACAAAGCTAAAAGGCAACAGACAAAATGGGAGAAGATGTTTGTAAATGACATATCTGATAAGGGGTAGTATCCAAAATATATAAAGAACTGATAAAACTCAACACTCAAAAAACAAATAACCCAATTTAAAAAATGGCCAGAAGACATGAATAAACATTTTTCCAAAGACATACAGATGGCCAACATGAAAATATGCTCAATATCACTCATCATCAGGAAAATATAAAACAAATCACAATGAGATATCATGTTATACCTGTAAGAATGGCTGAAATAAACAACACAAGATACAACAGGCGCTGGCGAGGATGTGGAGAAAGGGGAACCCTATTATACCATTGGTGGGAATGTAAACTGGTGCAGCCACTCCGGAAAACAATATGGAGGTTCCTCAAAAAGGTAAAAATAGAACTATCCTACAACCCAGCAATTGTAGTACTAGGTATTTACCCAAAGAATACAAAAACACTAACTCAAAGGGAAACATGTACTCAGTGTTTATAGCCCCATTATTTAAAAGAGCCAAATTATGGAAACAATCCATCCAACATATGATTAATCGAATTTAAGAAACAAAACAAATGAGCAAAGGAGAAAAAAAAGAGAGGGAGGCAAACCAAGAAACAGACTCTTAACTGTAGAGAACAAACAGATGGTTACTAGAAGGGAGGTGGGTGGGAAGATGGGTAAAATAGGTGATGGGGATTAAGGAGTGCACTTATGATGAGCACTGGGTGTTGTATGGAAGTGTTAAATCACTATATTGTACACCTGAAACTAATAATACACTGTATGTTAACTAACTGGAATTTATTATTTTTAAAATATAATTTATTGTCAAATTGGCTTCCATACAACACCTAGGGCTCATCCCAACAGGTGCCCTCCTCAATGTCCATCACCCACTTTCCCCTCTCCCCCACCCCCCATCAACCCTCAGTTTGTTCTCTGTATTTAAGAGTCTTTTATGGTTTGCCTCCCTCCCTCTCTGTTTGTAACTATTTTTCCCCCTTCCCTTCCCCCATGGTCTTCTGTTAAGTTTCTCAAGATCCATATATGAGTGAAAACATATGATATCTGTCTTTCTGTGACTGACTTATTTCACTTAGCATGTTACCCTCCAGTTCCCTCCATGTTGCTGCAAATGGCAGGATTTCATTCTTTCTCATTGCCAAGTAGTAATCCATTGTATATATAAACCACATCTTCTTTATCCGTTCATCAGTTGATGTACATTTAGGCTCTTTCCATAATTTGGCTGGCTATTGTTGAAAGTACTGCTATAAACATTGGAAAACAGTGTGGAGGTTCCTCAAAAAATTAAAAATAGATCTACCCTATGACACAGCAATAGCACTGCTAGGAATTTACCCAAGGGATACAGGAGTGCTGATGCATAGAGGCACATGTACCCCAATGTTTAACTAACTGGAATTTAAATAAAACTTTAAAAAAATAATAAAATGGACTTACTATCATCTGCTTTATAGGGGTTTTATGAAAATTAAATCAGGTATTGATTTAATGAGCTAATAAACATTAGCTATATTAATTGAAGGAACACTCACTTATAAAGAGAAAGATACAGAGCATGATTCGACCAAAGTAATTTCTAGGAAATTTCAGACTATAATTTCAGATGGAAGAAGGTCATCTATTCTTCTTCTTTCACATTGGCAGAATTTTGGCCATTTTTCTGCTTTTGAAGCATATTCTGATATAAAATATTCTGCTCCATTTTCCCTATAAAGCATTGAAATGTTTCAGAAAATTCCTCCATTCGAGTATCCAAATTATATTTCTTAGACTAAGTCTCAAATATGGAAGTGACATCAAAACATGAAAGCCAAAAAACCCTTTATTAGACTCTACATTGGTTTTTATTTATTTTTATTTTTTTGCATTAATTTTTAATTAGGAAAATAAAGAGCTCTATTTTAGACACAATTAAACCTTTTTATTTTTAAATTAGAAGTTCTTTGTTTTGAAATAATAAACCAAGTCACAGACTGGTCAGTTTAGTCCTCTCCTATAAGATAATAGCTGAGACCTCAATTTAGCAGCTAACTTTTCCATGATTACGCAATCCTGGGTCTTGTCCTCAGAGAGGACTGCCATATGGCTCCATCTTGTCACATAACTTCATTCCTAGGGCCAGAAAAAAAAAAGAGGGGGCTATGAATCTGCCTGCCCACAGGTCTTGCACAAGGCCTGGGGCTCTCTCCTCCGGGAGTGTGTTTGGCTAAGAAGCCTCAGGTTTGCTTATGAGACAATCACCTAACTGCTTTATCTCAAAGTGCTATTGAGTTCTCCCTGTTGCTTTCATCACTTAGAAGTAATTTGCATTTTATACTCATATATTTCCATTTTTTTTTCCAGGCACACTAGAAGTGACAGTGCTGATCTATGTTCTCTGAGAGAAACTGGCAAAGGTAAGCCAACTCTTGAAGATGCTGTACTTGATCCTGCTGATGAAACACAAAATGGTAAAGGATCCTCCTACTCCTTGTTTTCCTGAGACAGACCCTCAGGGGAACTCGCAAGAGATGAAAAGAGAGAACAAATCAGTAGCTTGACTTAATGATATGCAATGCCTCCCAGAGTCACGGCTGCCTCCTTCCCAAGGCCATGCCTCCTGCCTTCCAGCCCTTTCCAGTTTCCATGATGATTTGTGGCCTGTCCTTCCCTGTAAGAAACAACCTGTAGGCTCACATCTGTAAAGAACTGCCAGGCTTTGTGGCCTTGGAGTTATGTTTAACTTGTTATCAGCCAGATATACAGCCAAACTGATTTTTCTGGGTGTTTTTTAAAAAGGGGGAGATCGTGGCAGGGGAGTGGGGTGGGAGGAGAGGGACAAAACAACTTGGATTATTTTTTTACTCAATTCCTGACCTCTTCGAATGGAAATTCTCATCAGCAGCACACTCAGTTGGTGAGTTGAACCCAATGGAGAGTTTATGCTTAGCAAATGTGAAGCTCTTGCCTTGTTATAAAAAAAATCTGCTTTGGATTCTTCTCTTCGGCAAGGTGTGCCTACAGAAGAAAATTTCACCAACACTGCCAAGCACTGTCTCACACAGCAGTTCTGAAAGCTGCCACAGTGTGCCTGAAGAAGGGATTGGAGAAATTTTTACCTACCAGGTTAGAGCTGCAGAAACCCCATCCTGGCCCTGGTGGCAGCACGGCCCCACCCTCACATGGCCGGGCAGAGTGGGAGGATGAAAGGTGCTTTCTTGTGGCTGTCTGACCACCTCTGAGTTTGCAGTGCTGGAGAAAGGAAATTTTAGGAACAAAGGCCAGAATCAAATCCCATCCTGAAGGTTTGGCGTTTGCTAAAGCAGAGCGGAAGTAAGCAGTGTTCACTGGGATCCTGGGTGACCAGCAGCCGTGTGCTTACTAGAAGCTGTATGCTTCTCTATATTAGGATTGTGCAAGTTCTCCTGCCATGAAGAATGATTTGGCAATAAGCTGGGTCCATTTGCCTGTGTGCACAAAGGCCCTTTTCTTACTCTCTTAACCTTATCACATATAGTAATTTTCTTTTACCGACTGTTTGACAGTTGAATAAGCATTTCCACATGCACTACCTCACTTAGACTTCACGACAAGCCCGGAAGTAGGTATAATTTCCTCTCATTTGGAAAGCCAGAGCATGTAGTGTCTTGCCAGAAGCACTTACCAGTCACCATTGGAGTTGATACTTGAACCCGGTTCTCCTGACCCTCGTGACTGTTTTCACTTCCATGCTGTCATTCTGAGACTGGGGTGATCAGAGACTTGTTTGGGGTCTGAAGGCAGAAGGATCAGGGCTGTGAGGGAGGGGGGCTGAAACCCAAGGCTAACATGCCCCCGCACACCACACACACTCAAGGACCCTGAGGTGACTCAGAGCGAGCATAGGGTAACCAATATGTCTCTATTTGCCTGGGACTGTATGTCTCTATTTGCAGCACTGAAAATCCTGCAGCCTGGGAACCTGCCCAAACCTGGGCAAACCAGGATGGTTGGTCTCCCCATGTGTGGATCATATTTTGCCTTTGGCTCCACTTGAATTTCTGGTAGCACTTCCAGGTTCAGAAGATTCTTAGCCTCATACTCTTAGGAAATTCTGGAGGTTTCTGAGACTCCACAATTGATCTCCACAAAAACAGTTTTTACCGAACCTGGACTCCTGGCTATTTTGTCTCAAGTGTCCCAATATTTTAAAAATCCAAGCCCTTGGTTACCAATGGGAATCAAGGTAATCAAAAATGATGATTTTTGGCTACTGATTATGAACGAGTCAATGTAGGAAGGGCTTTAAGAGCCTTACCACTAATCCTCAGCACATCATGCAATGCAGTTCTTATTATGCCCATTTTACGAACATGGCAGCTGAGGTCATACACGTTCAAGCAAGGCTCCAGGCCCTGAACTAGCTCTTTCTGACTCCAGCCCTTACTCCTTCCTGTGGCACACTTCTCAAAGTTCTTCCAGATCCCCTATAACTTATCCTGAGCAAATTAGAGTTGCCTGGGTATTTTGAGATTAGCACCTTTCTTTAGAGGCTCTTAGAAACTTTCTGCAGTGGAGCAAGGTTCACAGCAGTTAGGAGATTCAGTACCATGAGAGATTTGGCCCCAGAATTTCATACAATACTGTGAAGGGGTTTATAAGAGAGATTCAGCTGCTAACTTCTCCAAACCTAAATCTAGGACTGATGTGATATATTGTCCAACATGATTGTGAACTTTTTTAACTCACCTTTTTCTTTTTCTTTAATAGGTTACCTTCTGAGTTTCAGCTTTTGACATTTTATCACCAATCAATTCTCTTAGTAAAGGGATTAGGACGATAAAGATTTATACAAATATTAAACCTCACTCAACACACTATTTTTTTTTTTAAACTTTGTTTTTTAGATGAACGTGCTGTAAGATTTTGCCAAGGCCTTAAGAGGGAATTGACTCAGTGGAGTATTTTTCCGTCTATACTGGCACCTCCCATGTTAGTACTCTTTTGCCTTTGTTCATAAGTAAACAACTTTTCGTTGCTGAGATAAAGTTTGTTTACTTTGGTTTGTAGTGTGAGAGTCAGAAAAGCTGTTTGACTAGACCTGCTTGAGTTTTTCCGATAATACCTCCAAGATATGCTGGTTTTCTTCAGCATTTTCCTGCTAAAACAATGGCATTCACATTCAGGCCTGGTCAACTGGTAGCATGCTTTTATACGGTAGATTTAATTTGGCTGATGAGATCATATATTACATAGTATATCAAGAGAGATATTCGTGGCAAAGCTTATATCAGGTTTTCAGAAGAAAGTATTATTCGTACTTGTTGTCTGAAAAATATCTCATGGTGTTAACAGCTTCATCTGAAGACTTAGAAAACCTGCCTCCATGATTCAGTCCCTAAGAGTAAAATCTCCTTTTTGTGGAACAAATTTACTTGGAGGTGAGTGTGTCAGTGTCACTACTAAAGACTGTAAAAAGTAAAATCTATCTTGGGCACCCTGATATCAATACAGTCAGAAGATCCATAAGATTATAGCATCATTACATCTTATATTAAGAAAGCGTGGCCTTGGATGCCTGGGTGGCTCAGTCGGTTAAGTGTCTGACTTTGGCTCAGGTCAGGATCTTGCGGTTTGTGAGTTCAAGTCCCACAGCATGGAACCTGCTTTGGATCCTCTGTCTCCTCCTTCTCTGCCCCTGCTCCTTTCATTTTCTCTCTCTCCCAAAATAAATAAATAAACTTAAAAAAAAAAAAGAAAAGAAAAGAAAAAAGAGTGGCCTGAAGTGGTTAAGTAGCTACTTCAGAAAAACTAAGCATTTGTCCAAGTAAATGAAAGCCCTTTGAAAAAAATAAAATAAAATATATGAAATCCTGTTGACATTTGAAAGCCTGGATTTGTTTCCCTTCTGCCCTGCACTGTGCACCTTTGTGCACACACTGCTAGAACATTGCCAATGATGCAGAACTCAGTAGCCTCAAGGCAGCACTTGCTAGGTATAATGAATGATACAGTATATAACTTAAGATACAGCATAAGAGCCATATAATTTTAATATAAAGATAGCCATGCAATAGTGTGGTCTGCATAAGTGTTATATATATATATATATATATATATATATATATATATATCTCCCAAGTTGCTCTAGTGTTTCAGTGTAGCTCATGAAAGGAAGGGTTCTCTTTACACTGGGGATTATTCTTTTTCTTTATTAAATAAATATTGTCTTTTTAATTAAAAAAGTAAAAGGTGATTGTTCAGTTTGCTAGAGCTGTCGTAACCAAGTATCACAGACTGAGTGGCTCAAACAACAGAAATTGATTTTCCCACAGTTCTGAGAGCTAGAAGAAGTCTGAGATTAAGGTGTTGGCAAGGTTGGGTTCTGGTGGAGGCTCTCTCTTTGGTTTGCAAATGGAGTCTTTTCTCTGTTTTCATGTGGTCTTCTCTCAGGACATTTCTGTGTCCTAACTCCTCTGTTTATATAGGGTGGATTAAGGACCACCCTAATGACCTAATGACCTCATTTTAACTTAATTCCCTCTTAAAACACTATCTCCCAATACAGAGACATTCCAAGGGACTTGGGATTGGGACTTCAACATATGCATTTTAGGGGAATATAATTTAGCACATAACCATAATCATTCTATAAAATATGAAGTCAGAAAATTTGAAGGAGAAAAATAATCAACTATTGTCTTATGACCTAAAGACTACCTTTGATTTACTTCTTGTTTGTATTTTCCTCGCCCATAATTTGTACTCATATATAATTTCCTCGTCCATAATTTTTACTCATATATTTGTACAATATATAAGTATTTTCATCCTATTCTTCTAACCTAATATAATATGCATTTTCCAAATTTATTATGATTTATAAGCATTTTAAATGACTCTAATTTCTACATTTACCACAATTTATTTCATCATTTCTCTCTACTGTTTACATATTTCTTTACACAGACTGTTTATATATTTTCCTTTATAAGTAGTGCTGTGATGACCCCTAATATATATTAAGATTTTTCTGAATTTAACATTTCCTTAAGGAAGATTTTAAAAATAGAATTATCGGATGAAAGGACCAGAATCCTCCTAAGTAGGGTACAAAGTTTTGGTTATGCAAGAGGAATGAGTTCTGGAAATGTAATATACAGCTTGGTGATGGTAGTTAACAATACTATATTGTATATGTGAAATTTGCTAACAGAATACACCTTAAATTATATCTTCTCAACACAAACATGCATACTAGTAACAATGTAGAGGTAAAGGATAAGTTATTTAGCTTGACTGGTCATCTTTTCACAATGCATACATATATCAAAACATCAAGTTATATTTCTTAAACATATATAAATTTCACATGGCAAAGATATCTTAGTAAAGTTGCTAGAAGAAATAAAATGTGACCATCTACAAAAAAATAAAACATTCTTAAGTATCCTGGTGTATATATATTGCAAGTTATTTTATAAAGGTAGTGATATAGATGACATTATTCATTTCACCACCCCTTTGACAATATTGTGTTTTCTCATTAAGTAAAAAGTCATTGCCTATACGACCCAAAGCAATCTACAGAGTCAATGCAGTCCTTATGAAAATATAAACAGCATTTTTCACAGGACTAGAACAAATAGTCCTAAAATTTTATAGACCCACAGAAGACCTCGGATAGCCAAAGCAATCTTGAGGAAGAACAAAGCTGGAAGTATCACAATATGAGATTTCAAGATATACTACAAATCTGTAGTGATCAAAATAGTATGGTACTGGCACAAAATACACACACAGATCAATGGAACAGAATAAAGACTCTACAAATAAATCCATAAGGATATGGTCAATTAGTCTATGACAAAGGAGGCAAGAATATACAATGGGGAAAAGACAGTCTCTTCAACAAATGATGTATGGAAAACTGGACAGCTACACGCAAATGAATGAAATGGGACCAATTTCTAACACCATACACAAAAATAAACTCAAAATTGATTAAATACCTAAATGCGAGACCTGAGGCCATAAAAATCCTAGAAGAGAGAATAGGCAGTAATTTCTCTGACATCAGCCATAACAACAGTTTTCTAGACAGTATCCTGAGGCAAGGGAAACAAAAGCAAAAATAAACTAACTAAAAAGCTTCTGCACAGCAAAGAAAACCATCAATAAAACTAAAAGACAACCTACGGAATGGGAGAATACGTTTGCAAATGACAGATCCAATAAAGGGTTATCCAAAATATGTAAAGACTTTATAGAATACAATACCAAAAAAAAAGCAATCTGATTAAAAAATGGGCAATGGATCTGAATAGACATTTTTCCAAAGAAGACATACAAATGGTCAAGACAGATGAAAAATGATCAACATCACTAGTCATCAGGGAAATTCAAATCAAAACCACAATGAGATATCACCTTACATCAGTCAGAATGGCTAAAATCAAAATTTTTGATGATAAGAATAACAAGTGTTGACAAGAAAGTGGAGTTAAAGGACCCTTCGTGCGCTATTGGTGGGAATGCAAATTGGTGCAGCCACTGTGAAAGATAGTATGAAGGTTCCTCAAAATGTTAAAAATAGAAATACCATATGATCCAATAATTCCAACACTAATTCAAAAAGGTATATGCACCCCTATGTTTATTGCAGCATTATTTACAATAGCCAAGATATGGAAACCACCTAAGTCAAATGGATAAGGAAGTGATGGCACACACACATACATACACACACACACACACACACACACACACACACACACACGGAAGGAAAGAGAGAGAGAAAAATATGTAGCCATAAAAATGGATGAGATTGTGCCAGTTGAGACAACATGGATGGACCCAGAGGGTATTATGCTAAGTAAAACACTTCAGACTGAAAAAGAAAAATATCGCATGATTGCACTCATAAGTGGAATCTTAAAAAAAATGAATAAACAAACAAAAAACAGAATCAGACCTATAAATACAGAGAACATAAGGGACGTGGGGGATTGAGCTAAATGGGTGAAGGGGAGTGGGAGATATGGAATGAATATCTCCAGTTATAGAATGAACAGGTCACAGGAATAAAAGGTACAGCATAAGAAATATACCCAGTGATACTATAGTAGCAACATAACAGGACAGATGGTATACACTTGAGGTGAGCACAGCATAATGTATAAACTTGTCAAATCACTAAGTCCTACACCTTAAACTAATGTAACACTGTGTCAACTATACTCAAAAAAAAGTCATTGTCCTCTTAATAGAGAATTATATCTCATTATTTTTATTTAGAAAAGAAGCCTTTTATAACCAAGGAGAACAAACTACATATTTATTAACCTATATTTTCCTCCTTACGTCTTTCACATCTATCTCCAGATGTGAGTAGGATATGTGGGAGGGCAGGAGTGGTAGGAGGGGAACTCTTGATGTTTTCCTTATAAATTTTATTAAGCATTGTATATATAAAAAATGTTAACATTTGTGCTAACTTGGATATAAATTATAAAAAATAAATTATAGAAAAAAATGTTAACTTTTGTCATTTTTGTTTTAATCATTTTTCTCCGACTACTTGCTTTAACTACTTATTTGGAAGATTTATTTACTGTTTCTCAACACAAAATTTTCATTCTTAGAAGTTTTCTTTAAGAATTTTTTTTTTATCAATCAAATCTTAAGGATAAAAGTTCCCCCAATTCTCCATATATTTGACATTTATATTTTTACTGATTGATAAAATAGTTTGATTTTAAAAATAAATTTCAACTATTAATCCAGCAAGAGTTTGTGTGGGATTGTGGTGTGAGATTTCTAACTTCCACATTGGGCCACATTACAGTATGACCCATAACATTTTTCTTAGAGAGGATGAATATTAATTTGAGTCACTGATGGCTTTCAACCACCCATCTATTTCCAGCACTTAACTCTTTGCCAAAGAACCATATAGCCATCTAAAAAAACTCTCTAGGAGTGTTGCATTAGTTGACAAGCAAGATGAGGAATAAATCATTTTGTATCTAAACAAATTAATTAAAATATTTTATAGGATTCCTAAACAGATTTGGGGGTGGGGGGAATCAGGAAGATTTTCCCTTTCTCTTTCTCTCTCTCTCAATCTCTCCCTCTCTCATTCTATTTCTCTCCCTCCCCTCCTCCTTTTTCTCTCTCCCTCACGCGCCCCCCAGATTTCAATAATCTCAGCAAAACTACTTAATTGAATAACTAACTACAGCAAAACCAGTTGGACAGATGGAGGCTCGTCACTGAGTATGTCCACACCTTACTTTCAACTTCTTATAAGATGAGAAGTCTTAACTAGCCTATCAGGACCCACAAAATGCAAAAAAAAAAAAAAAGGCTAGAAGAAAAAAAGAAAGAAAAAGATGCAAAGTCACAGACTGAGTCGATCAGTAACTCCCAGTCTATATATTTCATGATGCTCACGATTCCCTTCATCTCTAACCATGCTAATTTTCTAATTTCTTCACCATTGCTACATGATTATACAGCAATTAAATACTGGCTTAAATTCTTGCAGACAAGTCAGCAGCATTTTCTATTTTATAAATTTGCCCTTGTGGATAAATGATACAAAAATGCCAGTTTTGTTAATTTGAAATTATAGTACAAGAACCTAGTTTAGTGAAATATTGTGTGACCACAAGCAAAAACTGCCAAGATCTAGAACTAGTCCAGCCCTACTTCTCATGTGTTGTGTGACCACAGAACAATCATTTAGCCTCCGCAGGCTGCATTTCTCATATATCAAACACAGGCATACATGAGATGATCTCTAAGAGTTACAATTCCAATTTTCAATGAAAATCATCCTAGGCAAATTAGAATATTAGATGAAATCTTCTGTCCATATCTATATTATTTGGGGAATCTGTATTTGTAAGACATAATTAGGATTCATTGTAACTCTCACCAATTTCTTAGACTGCTAAATGCAAAGTACCTATGTTATGGGAACAGAAGAAACCCTTTTCCATTGAGGAACTAGAAGTTGCCCTACCAATGGCTAAAGAAGTTCATATTAAGGAGCCTTGGAGTGTGTATGCCTAAATTGTTATCACACCCATACTGAGTATATCATTGTTGTAAGGTTGGAATGTGAAATAAGCAGATGGTTCTCAAATTTCAGTTATTAATTTTCTTTACCAATTCTTGTTTAATGTTAAGGATCTTGTCACACTCAGGGCACCTGGGTGGCTCAGTTGGTTAAACATCCGACTCTTGATGTCAGCTCAGATCATGTCACAGTTCTGAGATGAAATTCATGTTGGGCTCTGCACTGGGCACGAAGCCTGCTTAAGATTCTCTCTCCCTCTGCCCCTTTCCCACGTGCACATGCACATGCTCGCTCTCTCTCTCTCTCTCTCTCTTTCTCTCTCCCAAAAGCAACAACAAAAAGTTTTGAAAACATATTTCACATGCAGGTTGTTTCCACACACTGCCAAATCAACCAGAAGAAAAAATGAAAAATTCAGATTAGAAATTTTATTTCTAAATAAGTGGAAATGAAATGTCTAGATTTAATTTTGTTCCCGCTGAATTGCCTTCGGGTTCATTTCTAAATTTTAGGTTCAGAAATTTAGATCTAAAATCCATCTTTCTTCTTCTGCAAAATTTGTGTTAGTTGACTAGGGCTGTCATAGCAAAGTACCACAGCCTGGGTGGCTTAAATAGAAATCTGTTGTCTCACATTCTGGAGAGTAAAGCCCCAAATCAAGGTGTTAGCAGCACTGGTTCCTTGAGAGCTGTGAGGGAAGGACGTGTTCCAGGGCCCCCCCTGACTGTCTTCTCCTTATGTGCCTTCACATCATCTCTCAATGCCAGACTTTGCATCCAAATTTCCCCTGTGTAAGGACACCAGTCATATTGGATTAGGACTGACCCTAGTAATCTCATTATAACTTGATTATCTCTGCAAAGAGCCTGTCTCCGAATAGGATCACATTTTGAGGTACTGGGGCTTAAGACTTCAAATGCAAATTTGGAGGGGGGATGCAATTCAACCCACAGTAGCTGGTATAAAACATGAAAACATGAATGAGGTTTTAAGAATGATTATTTGGACTCAATTTATGTTACTCTTATTGAGTCAAAGAAGTAAACAGAATACAATTCATAAATAGTAAAGCCATTCCCACAAGCAATCCCCATACTGTAGTGGTCTCATCCAACTCCAAAGTCTTAAAAAAAATTCACCTATGTGTTAGTTGGTTTCAGATTTATAACTCAAACTCTCTCCAAACTTTTTTATCCAGCTCCCTACCTGACATCTCCAGTTGGATGCCTCATACATATGTCAAACGGAATACACATAAAACTGAATTCTTAATTTTCTTCCTTCCTTCCCCTGAACCATATTTATGCCCACTTCAATTTTCCTCATCCTTGAAATTCCCCAATGCCTTATATGTAATCCAGCAGCAAGTTCTGTTAACGTTACTTGTAGGCTATATATCAAATCTCTTCATTTTCTTCAACTCACCACCATCATCACGTCTTGACTGGACAGATGCAATGCCTCCCTTCTGTTGTCCTCATTACTCTTCCTGACCATCTCCAATAACTTTCCATTTATGACCCAGAGTAATTTTATAAAACATAAATTGGACTAATTACCTTTTTCACCAAAAATCAGTAACTTCTATATTTGGAACAATCTCATCTCTCCCATGATGAACCAGCCACACTTGCCTCTTTTGAGATCCTCAAGTCTACTGAGCTATTCCTGCATGAAGGCCTTTAATGTGCTATTTGTATTGTCTGTGATTGGGTTTTTTAAAAAATATTTATTTATGAGAGAGAGAGAAAGTGCAAGTGGAGAGGAATAGATTGCAAGCAGGCTCCACGCTGCCAGTGCAGAGCCCAATGTGGGGCTCAAACCCACAAACCATGAGACCATGACCTGAGCTGAAATTAAGAGTCAGATGCTTAACTGATTGAGCCACTCAGGAGCATCCTGAAAGGATGATAAGAGCCAAGGTAGGGGAGCCACACAACACCCAAGCTATGTGACTACACAGGGCAAAACTCACTTTCTATATCTTTATTAACAACCAACTATGGAAATACCTATAAAACTAGTAACCATGAAACAATTTTGCCTAAAAAGCCAAAAGCTTATAAGCAGGTCACCTGACCATAAGTATCACATTAGTCCACTTTCATGCGACCAGAGTGCAAGGCAATCAAATACCCAAACAAATTTTTGTGTTACCTTTCTTGTATATATGGATTTTTTGGCAAAGGTGATTACATCTCTCATCTTTAGCAAGCCAAATATCACAAAGTGACCCTCTGAGGAGAGATAAGGAGATCCAGGGCAAAAAGGGACTATTCCAAATTTGGCAGGCTCTTCCTCAAAGTCCATGATGTAGCCGATCTCACTTTTTACACCTGAGCTCCCATATGTGAACTCCTTTAGAATAGAAGGCTTCAATTTTCCAAAACATGCCTCAATGCAGCAGCCAGCAGTACCAGACCCCCACTTAGATCTGAGAAGCAAATCCAGAGCTCCTGGGGTAGGGTAAGGAAACTTGAAAATAAGGGACAAGGTCAATATTGCTCATGATTGAGTAGTAGATTTAATTCACTTCAATACTTCTGGTAATTTATGAATAACTAGCCTTTAATTTACCATTGCTGTCATACAGTGCCTTCTGAAGTGCTACTCAGAATTATTCCATGACAATAAATAGCATTCTATGTTGTATGTTTACAGAGCCAATATGCAATGTTAGGCATACTATTAGGGCCTATTGATTTCTAGATGATTCTTTGATGAACACTTGTCTCTGAAAAATGCCAACATCCATTGCTACAATCTACCAGCTATTCAAAAAATTATTAATAGAAAGCCAGATGGGTTTTAGGGCAAATGACCCAAAATGTGGAGTTAGTCTCCTAGATGCCACCAAAAAAGAAACTCCTTTGTCTCACATTTTAGTATTTTGATTTTCATACTAAGCTTTAAAAAAAAAAAAAAAAAGACTAGGTCAATTGGTTTAGTATAGTTAATTCAATTTAGCTGAGTTCAAGTGACTTTTCAAGGCTTATCTAAAGCAGTGATACTGTTCTGAAAATATCATAGGAATTTCCTCTTGAGTTTTGGTCCATGATATGCTGAAATGTCATGAACACTGACCACAATAATTTTTGCTTTCTGCCTTGAAGAGCAAATGTATGAAAAAGTTAAATTAAGACTACAGTTATGTTGAGAGTTTTGCTTTTTTGAGAGAGAGCAAGCACACGTGTGCACACAAGCAGGGGAGGGGCAGAGGGAGAGGCAGAGAATCTTAAGTAGGCTCTACACCCAGCGTGTGGTTTGAACTCACCATAAGATCATGACCTTGGTCAAAATCAAGAGTCAGATGCTTAACCTACTGAGCCACCCAGACACCCTTAGAATTTTATTTAAGCAAGCAGAAAACAAAAAGCATGTGGATCTAATTTAGCATCATAACTTGGAAACTGAACTACTGGAGCCACAATAATATATAGGGCATTTCTGAGTCCGTGAGATATTATGAAACATACAGAACAAACAGTCTCCTTCATTTTAAATTCACATTGATGCCCATGCATCCTGCTATAGAGCAAACATGGTGGTAGGTGCTCCTCCATGAGCCAACATGCTTACCTAGGACCTTATGCTGCTTTTCACTTGGCACACATGGAGGGGATATTGTAGGGAGTAAAGACAGTAGAGCCTCTATCATGAGAATGGTGTCTTTAACTCTGGGGTTTCGACAAGTAAGAGAAGCCTATTGTCTTATTATATCTCCCTTAAAGGACTTCCAAGGATGGGTATAAAGTGATCTAAAATGAAACTGACCATTATGATACAAGAAGTAATTACCCACCCCTCACCTTGATTTAGAGAACATGTTTAATACTAGCATTTGCAACTCAAGTTCCTCAAAGGCCTGAATAAGAAGCACTAGCACTGTCTCTGTTGGAATGATTTTATGGGACAGGAAGTTCTGATTTAATGGATTATTCTCAATATACACAAGAACATGAGTGAAAGTACATCACCAAAGGCAAGGGAATTAAAAGCAAAAATGAACTATTGGGACCTCATCAAGATAAAAAGCTTCTGCACAGCAAAGGAAACAACCAACAAAACTAAAAGGCAACCAACGGAATTGGAAAAGATATTTGCAAATGACATATCAGATAAAGGGCTAGTATCCAAAATCTATAAAGAGCTCACCAAACTCCACACCTGAAAAACAAATAACCCAGTGAAAAAATGGGCAGAAAACATGAATAGACACTTCTCTAAAGAAGACATCCGGATGGCCAACAGGCACATGAAAAGATGCTCAACGTCGCTCCTTATCAGGGAAATACAAATCAAAACCACACTCAGATATCACCTCACGCCAGTCAGAGTGGCCAAAATGAACAAATCAGGAGACTATAGATGCTGGAGAGGATGTGGAGAAACGGGAACCCTCTTGCACTGTTGGTGGGAATGCAAATTGGTGCAGCCGCTCTGGAAAGCAGTGTGGAGGTTCCTCAGAAAATTAAAAATAGACCTACCCTATGACCCAGCAATAGCACTGCTAGGAATTTACCCAAGGGATACAGGAGTCCTGATGCATAGGGGCACTTGTACCCCAATGTTTATAGCAGCACTCTCAACAATAGCCAAATTATGGAAAGAGCCTAAATGTCCATCAACTGATGAATGGATAAAGAAATTGTGGTTTATATCACAATGGAATACTACGTGGCAATGAGAAAGAATGAAATATGGCCTTTTGTAGCAACGTGGATGGAACTGGAGAGTGTGATGCTAAGTGAAATAAGCCATACAGAGAAAGACAGATACCCATGGGGGAGGGGAAGGAAAAAAAAAAAAAGAGGTTAGAGTGGGAGAGAGCCAAAGCATAAGAGACTGTTAAAAACTGAGAACAAACTGAGGGTTGATGGGAGGTGGGAGGGAGGGGAGGGTGGGTGATGGGTATTGAGGAGGGCACCTTTTGGGATGAGCACTGGGTGTTGTATGGAAACCAATTTGACAATAAATTTCATATATTGAAAAAAAAAAAAGAACATGTGTGAAAGTAGAACGTACTCAAGTCACAAGAGCATCAGAAAAAAAATTCTGAACCCTAAGCCAAAATATACAAAGAAGGTGTGTTACATTTTATAGGGACAATTGAGATTCACACTGAAATGACTGACATAGACAATGGGCAGTTCTCAGTCCTTGTCTTGTTTGAACTATCAGCAGGATTTGATATGGCTGGTGGCTCCTTTTTTCTCACTTTGGTTCACTCGGCTTCTAGATACTACTTTGTTGTTGTTGCTCTTCTTCTCTTTTTTTATTCTCCTTCTCACTGGTCACTCCTTCCGGGAAATCTATACTGGATCCTCTACATCCCTCAGACATCTAACTTTGGGGTATCCTGGGGCTCAGTCCTCACACTTCCTCCTCTTTACTTACTTCCAAGGTGATCTCCTCTGGTCTCATGGCTTTAAACACACTGTTTATAACACTTAAGGTTTATTTTCAGCCTAGGCCTCCACCTGAGCTACAGATCCATATATCCAATTACCTACCCGACACCCCCACTTGGATATTTGATAGGCATGCAAACTTAACCTGGCCACAACCATGCCTGATTCCACCAATGCTACCCTAGCCCCCAACCTACTCTTCCCAGTCTTCCCACCTCAATAAATGATAGCTCCATCACTCCTGTTGGTCAGGCCTCAAATCTTGGGTTATGCTCTTTCTCTCAAACAATGAATATTTCAGCAAGTCCTTTTGGTTCTATCTTCAAAGTATACCCAGGATCTGACCATTTCTCACCAACACCATCACTTGTACAAACCACTATCATTTCCTTCCTGCATTATAATAGCTTCTTAAACAGTCTCCCTGCTGTTGCTCTTTGGCACCATAGAGAATATTCTCCTTAGCAGCCAGAGCGAAGCTGTCAAAAATGGAAGTCAGATCAGGTCACGCCTCTCTCAAAACCCTCTGATGGCTTCCTTTTTCACTTAGAATATAATCTCCAAATACGCAATGGCCAAAAGGTCCCACAAGATCTGACCCTCTGGCCCTAGGTGCTACTATTCTTCTGTTCTCACTCTGTTCTAACAACACTAGACTCCTCCTCCCTGTTCTCACAGGCCAACACTACTTTGTTGGCCTTTGTATTTACTATGCCCTCTCCCTGAAATATTCTTTCCCAAGATTTCTGGCTAGCTCATTTCCCTTCTGTTTTTGCTTAAATGTCACTTAATCAGGCAGGCCTTCCCTGAGCTTTAGAAAGTAGCATTCCTTCCCTACCTCCCCATCTTCACTCCCCGGCACCCTCTATTGACCTTACTTTTTTTTTCTCTTTTGTGCTTGTTACTAATGACTTGTTTGCTAGTGTCTCTGTACTAAAATGAGAGGATTCGCATGCTTCCTGAGAGCAGGGACTTGGTATGTTTTGCCTCTGCTATATTCCCAGATCTGAAATGGTGCCTGATACTTAGCACATACTTAATCAATATTTACTGAACAACAGAATTTGACTTCTAATTTTCCTGAATAATCCATAATCTCCCTACATCACACAAATAGTCAAAGTGAGGAGGTCAACTAATATCTCTTATTGTTTGTTCCTTAATTCAAGTGTTATTTCCCCTAAGGAGGCTTCTCTAAAGAACCCCATCCATACCAACCAGTCCCTTATTCTTGTACCCTAGTTACTGTGGAAAGAAAACAAATTTTGGCCTCACATTGAGCACTGTCTTGTATGTCATGGGTGACCCTGACAAAAACTGTAATAGCAGAGTGCTGAGTGGGTTCCAGAAAGCATGGGAAGAAAGAAAGTGAAACCTAAAACAATGAACTAGAAACAATACTTTCTTTACAGAAGGTAAAAGGAACAGATATAGGGCAATAAAAAGAAGATGTGGGCATCAAGAAAGGGTTTTTTGCCTTTGTTTCTTAAGATAAGTGAAATACAGCTTATTTGTATGCTCTTGAGAATAGTCCAATATGGGGAGAAAGGTAATAATAATTCAGGAGAGAAAAAGGTAGATATAACAAGATATAAAGATCATTTAGTAAAATCTGAAGAGAAAATATGTACTTATTTATAGGTTGGAGAAGCAGAGATAGTGTTCCAAAACTAGTGACTGATTTCCTCCCAAAGAAATTTGACCTGGACCAGTTGATTACCTGTGTTTTACCTTTTAAAATAAAACTGATGAAGAATTTTAACTCCTCTACTCAGGGCAAAGGTCTCTGTGTGTATGATGATCTTGATTCCTCCTCGCAGACTGCTTTTAAAATTAATATTTATAAATGTATCTATTTCCTTCATATTTTACTTCTAATTATTTAATCTAGCAAGATTGATATCGCTGATTACTTCTTCATAGACTTGGTATATCATTGCCCTATTTATATTAACCATTTTTTTTTGCTGTTGAAGTCATTGTTTATTACAGAAAAAATGAGCAAGCAACACTGGCATTTCAAGAATAATGGGTATTTCACTCACAACAAGAAAGAGGGTTCAACAGATCCGCTGGACTGATCTGGTGTGAAATAATTGCATTGATGACTTTCTTTAAGTTGTGATCATCAGATGTTGCCTGGCAATTATTTTGAACAGTTGGCTGGTATTGTGCATCTACGTATAAAACCAAAGCTGGGGTCTTTGTTTTTATTTTTATTTTTGCATCGATTTCATCTTGGCTATTTTTGTTTCACCATAAAGATGCTCATTTCTTCAAGTCATGCCACAAAATCTTCCTTCACAGTTTTCAAAGTGCTTTCTCGAATGTACTTTCTTCTGGCCATTTTATTATTGTTGCTGTGGTGGTTGTTGTTAACCATTTCCAGTTGAAGAAACTAAGACTGTAAATGGCAAGTAAATAACCCGGCAGACCTCATGGGGGGCAGCACCAGGAGGCAAACTCGGTGCAAAGCCTGGGCTCTTTCCACCACTCCTGAGCTCCCTTGACAGCTAGTGAGCTCCTGGTGAACATGGGCGTTCTTGTCACCCCTCTTATTGCTTCTCAGGGTTGGGCAAGGGTACAGGCAGAATCTAGAATATGAAGAATTCACACACGTCAACTACAACACATGTCAACTATCCATGCCTCTTGGATATCTGAAACAGCAATCAGAGAACCTGTCCACAAGATGAAATGGATTTCATTCCTTGTGTCTCTAAATATTTTTTGAACATCCACTATGTGCCAAGAATTTGGGTTTCATTAGCAAAAGGAACTGTACAATAATCTGAGATCTACATTCTCACTAATTTTTCCCCTGCATGTTTTCAGTGTTTTCTCTAGTCTCTACATCTGGTCTAGATTACTAGATCATTGTATCATGAATATTCAAACTGTCTGTAGTTAAAAAAAAAACAAAACAAAACATTGGGATTGGGTTTAACTGTCTCTATCACCCATACAACCCTTACTCAGTTAAGCAAAAGTAATGGCTTAATATGGCCAGTTTAAAGAATAATTACTAATAATTGTCCAAAGAAACAAATTCTGCTTTCAGGAATTTTACTTCAAACATCCCACCTTATGCAGTGACTTCCAAATGGATTTTTATAAACCCAACTCTTCAATTTCCACCTACTTCCTGCTCTCCACCTTAATGTGCTGCTTGAATCAACTTTGTCCCAAATAATTCTTTCATGAGTACCTTTTATCTCAGCCCAAAATGCTACTTTTTCACTAAGCTGCTAAAATAAAAATTGTCCCAAAATGCCAATGCCTTAGCATAGTTTTGAAAGTCTTTACTATTGGACCACAACTTATTTTATTTGCTAATATAGCCAGTCGTTCAACAACTAAGAATTTTGCACCCACTTTACTGCAGCCTCTGTGCTAAGCTCTGGGGATACAATAAGGGAGGAGGTCTCATCTACTTTTACAAGTCTGCTAGGCTTCCAGAAGTCTAACTGGATTACCCTTCCTGTTCACACTTCTCTAGCCTTAAACATGCTTTCTCTTCAGCCAGCAAAATTCATTTTTTCTTGTCAGCCTGTGCAATTGTACTGAGGCTTCAAGACTCAGCTCAGATATCCTTATCAAAGACCCACAAGAAAGAAATTAATTGGTGAGGACCTCAGGCCGAGGATTTCCAATAACAGAATTTACCTCAAGTTTCCTATAACAGGGAAGACAATTGCTTAAACTGTCATTTGGAAGGTACAGAAACAAATTACTAAAAACTATCATTTTACCTTTCAGCTTCTGAACTGTCCAGACATTTTGAGAGTCTAAGTGGCAGGTGGTCTGTGTTATGCGATGGTGACCTGGGGCCTCCCTTTTCACACTTTCTTCCACTGCAGTCATGGATTTGTTTCAAAATATAAGCAGACATTGAAGATTTGGTGAAGGTATATAATCTTTATGAAATAAATATTTAGAGGCTTCCAAGCAGGAATTAGCAGGGGGCTTGGGTCAACAATATTAAAATTTTAAATTTACATTTTCTAAGGCTGTAATTATGCTTAGATATTTAGGTTGAAATAGTTTTTAAAAGACATTTAATCAGCTGCCACCACTTAGAGCAGATTGGGCATCTAACCATAACGGTTTATATATTTCCTAAAGTAATAGTCATTTTATGGATGGTCTTTAACACATGGTAACCATTCTTTTGTGGATTCAAATGGAAATTTTTTTAAACTTCAAGTTATAAATTAACTTTGAATGGCACAAGCTATTGATTAGATTAGGAAAGAGCTGGAGACATTTAAGAACAGGGTACAATTTTTAATGATTAACTTTAAGAATCATCATTATATAACTAGGTAAAGCTGAAAAGCACAATAAAATGCATGAGGCTATTTACCAGCACATAATAATGTTTCAGAAAATGTGCCTTTTTGTAATATTACCTAAATATAAAAGTACAACTAGAATCACATTGTAATGTATAGCCTAATGCTGGGCCCAGTAATAGTAGAATTATAAGTCCCCAAGTCCCTGTTTACTCAGTAATGACTCGACTTAACAAAAAATGTTTTCAATTTGGTACAATTGCACTGGTATATCTACCTGTCTATCTATCTTTATCTATCTCTATATGTATAATATACTAAAATTTCTTAACAAAAATTGAATATTTTACAAAATGTTTTATGGTAATATATTTTGTTTGAAGAGGGAAGTTTTATTTTCTTATTAAGTTTTTATTGGCTGTGGATAAAGTATTAAAACTTGAGAACATTATTAAAGTATTAAAGTATTAATGTATTAAAGAAAGTATTAAAACATTAAAACTTGAAAAACATATGAGATGCTCTATAAGAAAAATAAGTACGGTGGGTATAGCAGAAATTGGGGATTTTAATACAAGAATGTAATATAGCTTAGCTTAAAATTTAATACAAGAATGTAATATAGCTTTAATACAAGAATGTAATTTAGCCTTGGCAGATTGCAAAATCTCCAAATAATCTTGAGCCACTTTTACACAATGAATATCTGCCAATGAAAAGTGGCTTGAACCCAAGGAGTAAAAGTTCTCTTTCCTTTTACTAGTTTGTTAATCTAAGTTTAATCTAGATTAAAAAAAAATAGCTGAAATACATAAAAAGTATATGGAGTTCCTTTATGAAGTACCTTCATCATCAGATAAGTTTGGCTACAGCAATTTTCAAAGCACTTGTCATAGTCCCAGTTTATAAATTTATAATATATATGTAATACTTATATAAACACATGTATTTATTTGCCTAATATATATATACAATCTCCACCGAAGAATCATTTAGAGACATTTCTTTCATCCAATAGCAATGTCTATAGTTAGAACCCTATGATCTAATTAATGAAGTAAAACCTGCCCCCAGAAAAGCATTTATAACCAGAAAGCTATGTAAAATGAATTGTCTCTTTTCTCAAACTTAAAAAAAAACATGAAGGATATCTAAAGTTATATTCAAGTATAGTTACTTGAGCAAAAGAAATAAATCCGATAAGAAATAAACATTTATAGTGTCAGATCAGTTTCTGAAATAAACTCCATTTTAAGCCTAGAGCTTCCTATCAATTATATTTTCACAACTGTTTCATATGTCACAATTTTACATATTTAATATTTATTATGAAACGTTATGAAATTATTTTTTACTTCTGAACTTGTCATGGCCAAAGGGTGAAGAGAAAAACCTTCTACTGTCTTACCAGGAAAACTTGCCTATGAAACACTAGCTCTAAGGTGAGATCAGGAAATTGATAGCTTTTGTATACTTTTCACTATTAGTCAATGAAGCCATGAAGCAATGTCAAACTGAGTCACTGGATGTTAAATCAAAGGGTAAATGAGCAAGAGATACCTAGAAGAATATTAAAAGAATATGCTTCTTATTAAAGCTTCTTATTTAAATAATCTAAAATTTTAATCACAAATAATGTGTGAAGGATATTCATTCATTTGGCAATTTTTCCCCCACTTCAACCATGTACCAAGTAGTAAACACCTCGGTCCCAGCAGTGAATAAAACAGACATGGCTTCTGCACTTAGAGATCATATAGTGTAGTAAGAGAATATTTAATAAGAAAAGTAAAGAAACATATAAATATATCACATAAATTTGTGATAAATGCTAAATAGGAGAATGACCAAGGTGTTAGAGGGGAAAAAAAATGGTAGAAAGAGAAGGAACTTTCAGTGTTCTATAATGCGTTGTAGAAGGCCTTGCTGACAAGATCACTTTAAGCTCACATATGAAGGATGAGCTGGAGTCAGCCTTGTGGAGAGAAAGGCAAAATCCTCCCACTGAAGGAAACACGTGGCCAAAGGCCAGTAATTTGGAAAAGCTGACAATTTCCTACTGGGAATTATTAAAAGGCCAACACAGCTAGTACTTGCCTCAAAATGTTAACAATATTATCTAGGTTCATAAAGTTGAAAAATGCTAATTTCTTAAAGATACTTTTATATATTTATTTATCTCAATAGTTTCCTTATCCACTTGTCCAGAAAAGAACATGCCTTAGCTTTCACCAACATTGATATGAAAATATTTTTACTTAGAGGAAGAAAAAGACTATATATAGCTTTCCCAGAAATACCCTTTCCTCCATGATCTCAACTCTATTCTGCAAGATTCCTTCCACCTGCATTTGGCATTTTCTTTCTTGTTTCTCATTCCTCTTTATGTCTAAAATTTTGTGTATCACTTTATAATAATTAGCTAACTGAGGCCTCATAAACTAGTTTATAGTGTAGTCTTCTTCATAAATTTGTCCATCTTTCTGTTCTTCAGTTCATCACAGACCTGGATCCACTTCATGAAGGAAAGTGAAAATCCCTGTTACACCAGGAAACCAGCCTAAGGTTCCAGTGGTTCTTTCCACCTCCTTGCTGATTTTGCCAGTTACCTCAAAGCTATAGGGAAATGACTGATGCCTTTCCTGAGAGCTCAACCCATTATACATGTAGTTTCAGAAGACACAGACTATGTTCCAAGTTCTTTCTTTAAACAGTATCTAGTAGAACACCCTGTGCCCAATGGACATTGCATTCTTGACTGAGTCAACAAATGAATTGAGAGGATTATATACTTCTGGCTCTACCAAGCATCCAACACACTAAATACATCATCATATTAGCCAAAGAGTTGGATGAAGTAGCAAAACATGTTCTTGGCCACTGCTCTTTCAGGCAGTCAAATTTCAAATTTAGATTTATTTTTCTCTACAGTGAATGAACAAGACTCACTTAAAAAACATTTTAATTAAAAATAATGTTTACTTGAACTTGCAATTATACATTTGGGAAGAGAAACCACAATGTTCTAACTTCACTAGCAATTTATAAATTTCATTGCAAGTTTTGGCAAAGAACCATATACTTACATAACTATCTGGCATGCCTCAAATGTAGTACTATTCATTCAGCAAAGCAATTGTAAAACAAACTTGGATACAAAAAAATCGTGAAGTGCAAACATCATACTGTGATTGTGGATTATAACTTTAGTCAAAAGCGTGATGTGATAGCTTGATTCAGAGGCCTGGGTTCAAACTCTCAAAATCTGAGGTTCCATCTTGTTCTAACTTTCATAGGCTGTAACCAGAAATAGGGCTCTTGGTTTCTTTGTACTTAATAAAAGAATACTGAGAGGTGTCCCCCTAGGAATAAAAGGTGGTAAAGCACTTCTACTTTATTTTTACAAAATAGGGGACCCATGCTTTAGTTCTGGCAAAAGAGAATCATAGAAATGGGCTCTCCCCAGGAAGCCATGAAGGTCTTGGAAAGCAAAAATTCTAAAGAAACTCTCGAGTGAGTCAGCTTGGTCAAGGAGTAATAACTCAGAAAGAGAAGGACTGGGTTCCAGGATCTCAGCCTTAGCAGTATCAGAGGCCCTATTTCATTCCTACCTGATTCTAGGATGCTTATGACAAATCTAACCTAATTTGGACTGTTGTCACTTTGAAACTTAAACAAATTATTATAACATTGGTCATTTTTTAATTTTTATTTTTTAATTTTTTTAGTTTAAACAATATAGATTTTTTTATTTTTTTTATTACCTTGTTTTACTTTTTTTAATTTACATCCAAATTAGTTAGCACATAGTGCAACAATGATTTCAGGAGTAGATTCCTTAGTGCCCCTTACCCATTTAGCCCATCCCCCCTCCCACAATCCCTCCATGTAACCCTCAGTTTGTTCTCCATATTTATGAGTCTCTTCTGTTTTGTCCCCCTCCCTGTTTTTATATTATTTTTGTTTCCCTTCCCTTATGTTCACCTGTTTTGTCTCCTAAAGTCCTCAGTTCCATCCATGTAGTTGCAAATGGCAAGATTTCATTCTTTTTGATTGCCAAGTAATACTCCATTGTATATATATATATATATATATATATATATATACCACTTCTTCTTTATCCATTCATCCATCAATGGACATTTAGGCTCTTTCCATACTTTGGCTATTGTGGATAGTGCTGCTATAAACATGGGGGTACACGTATCCCTTCGAAACAGCACACCTGTATCCTTTGGACAAATGCCTAGCAGTGCAATTGCTGGGTCACAGGGTAGTTCTATTTTTGTTTTTTTGAGGAACCTCCATACTGTTTTCCAGAGTGGTTGCACCAGCTTGCATTCCCACCAACAATGCAAAAGAGATCCTCTTTCTCCACATTCTCGCCGACATCTGTTGTTGCCTGAGTTGTTAATGTTAGCCATTCTGACAGGTGTGAGGTGGTATCTCATGGTGGTTTTGATTTGTATTTCCCTGGTGATGAGTGATGTTGAGCACTTTTTCATGTGTCGGTTGGCCATCTGGATGTCTTCTTTGGACAAGTGTCCATTCATGTCTTTTGCCCATTTCTTCACTGAGTTATTTGTTTTTGGGGTGTTGAGTTTGAGAAGTTCTTTATAGATTTTGGATACTAACCCTTTATCTGATATGTCATTTGCAAATATCTTCTCCCATTCTGTCCGTTGCCTTTTAGTTTTGTTGATTGTTTCCTTTGATGTGCAGAAGCTTTTTATCTTGATGAGGTCCCAATAGTTCATTTTTGCTTTTGTTTCCCTTGCCTCCAGAGATGTGTTAAGAAGTTGCTGTGGGCAAGATCAAAGAGGTTTTTGCCTGCTTTCTCCTTGAGGATTTTGATGGCTTCCTGTCTTACATTTAGGCCTTTCATCCATTTTGAGTTTATTTTTGGGTTTGGTGTAAGAAAGTGGTTTAGGTTCATTCTTCTGCAATGTTGCTGCCCAGTTTTCCCAGCACCACTTGCTGAAGAGACTGTCTTTATTCCATTGGATATTTTTTCCTGCTTTGTCAAAGATTAGTTGGCCATACATTTGTGGGTCCATTTCCAGGTTCTCTATTCTGTTCCATTGATCCGAGTGTCTGTTCTTGTGCCAGTACCATACTGTCTTGATGATTACAGCTCTGTAGTGTAGCTTGAAGTCTGAGATTGTGATGGCTCCTGCTTTGGTTTTCTTTTTCAAGATCGCTTTGGCTACTTGGGGTCTTTTCTGGTTCCATACAAATTTTAGGATTACTTGTTCTAGCTCTGTGAAGAATGCTGGTGTTATTTTGATAGGGATTGCATTGAATATGTAGATTGCTTTGGGTAGTATTGACATTTTAACAATATTTGTTCTTCCTATCCAGGAGCATGGAATCTTTTTCCATTTGTGTGTGTGTGTGTGTGTGTGTGTGTGTGTGTGTGTGTGTTTTCTTCAATTTCTTTCATAAACTTTCTATAGTTTTCAGTATACAGCTTTTTCACCTCTTTGGTTAGACTTATTCCTAGGTATTTTATGGGTTTTTTGTATAACTGTAAATGGGATCGATTCCTTCATTTCTCTTTCTGTCACTTCATTGTTGGTGTATAGGAATGCAACCGATTTCTGTGCATTGATTTTATATCCTGCAACTTTGCTGAATTCATGAATCAATTCTAGCAGTTTTTTTTGTGGAATCTTTTGGGTTTTCCATATAGAATATCATGTCATCTGCGAAGAGTGAAAGTTTGACCTCCTCCTGGCCGATTTGGATGCTTTTTATTTCTTTGTGTTGTCTGATTGCAGAGGCTAAGACTTCCAATACTATGTTGAATAACAGTGGTGAGAGTGTACATCCTTGTCTTGTTCCTGACCTGAGGGGGAAAGCTCTCAGTTTTTCCCCATTGAGGATGATATTAGCTTAGGTCATTCATATAGGGCTTTTATGATCTTGAGGTATGCTCCTTCTATCCCTACTTTCTTGAGGGTTTTTATCAAGAAACGATGCTGTATTTTGTCAAATGCTTTCTCTGCATCTATTGAGAGGATCATGTGGTTGTTGTCCTTTCTTTTATTAATGTGATGAATCACGTTAATTGTTTTGCAGATATTGAGCCAGCGCTGCATCCCAGGTATAAATCCCACTTGGTCGTGGTGAATAATTTTTTTAATGTATTGTTGGAGCCGGTTGGCTAATATCCTGTTGAGGATTTTTGCATCCATGTTCATCAGGGAAATTGGTCTATAGTTCTCCTTTTTAGTGGGGTCTCTGTCTGGTTTTGGAATCAAGGTAATGCTGGCTTCATAGAAAGAGTTTGGAATTTTTCCTTCCATTTCTATTTTTTGGGACACCTTCAAGAGAATAGGTGTTAACTCTTCCTTAAGTGTTTGGTAGAATTCCCCTGGAAAGCCCTGGACTCTTGTTTTTTGGGAGATTTTTTTTTTTTCCAACGTTTATTTATTTTTGGGACAGAGAGAGACAGAGCATGAACGGGGGAGGGGCAGAGAGAGAGGGAGACACAGAATCGGAAACAGGCTCCAGGCTCTGAGCCATCAGCCCAGAGCCTGACTCGGGGCTCGAACTCACGGACCGCGAGATCGTGACCTGGCTGAAGTCGGACGCTTAACCGACTGCGCCACCCAGGCGCCCCTTGGGAGATTTTTGATTACTAATTCGATTTCCTTACTGGTTATGGGTCTGTTCAAATTTTCCATTTCTTCCTGTTTCAGTTTTGATAGTGTATATGTTTCTAGGAATTTGTCCATTTCTTCCAGATTGCCCATTTCATTGGCATATAATTTCTCATAATATTCTCTTATTGTTTTTATTTCTGCTGTGTTGTTTGTGATCTCTCCTCTTTCATTCTCAATTTTATTTATTTGGGTCCTTTCCTTTTTCTTCTTGATCGAACTGCCTAGTGGTTTATCAATTTTGTTAATTCTTTCAAAGAACCAGCTTCTGGTTTCATTGACCTATTCTACTGTTTGTTTTTTTTTTTTTTTTTGGTTTCTATAGCATTAATTTCTGTTCTAATCTTTATTATTTCCTGTGTTGTGCTGTTTTGGGGTTTTATTTGCTGTTCTTTTTTCAGATCTTTAAGGCATAAGGTTAGGTTGTGTATCTGAGATCTTTCTTCCTTCTTTAGGAAGGCCTGGATTGCTATATACTTTCCTCTTATGACCGCCTTTGCTGCATCCCAGAGGTTTTGGGTTGTTGTGTTATCATTTTCATTGACTTCCATATATTTTTTAATTTCCTCTTTAACTGCTTGGTTAACCCATTCATTCTTTAGTATGATGTTCTTCAGTCTCCAAGTATTTGTTACCCTTCCAAATTTTTTCTTGTAGTTGATTTTGAGTTTCATAGCATTGTGTTCTGAAAATATGCACGGTATGATCTCGATCTTTTTGTACCTACTTAGGGCTGATTTGTGTCCCAGTATATGGTCTATTCTGGAGAACGTTCCATGTGCACTGGAGAAAAATGTATATTCTGCTGCTTTAGGATGAAATGTTCTGAATATATCTGTTAAGTCCATCTGGTCCAGTGTGTCATTCAAAGCCATTGTTTCCTTGTTGGTTTTTTGATTAGATGATCTGTCCATTACTGTGAGTGGGGTGTTGAAGTCTCCTACTATTATGGTATTACTATCGATGAGTTTCTTTATGTTTGTGATTAATTGATTTATATATTTGGGTGCTTCCACATTTGGTGCATAAATGTTTACAATTGTTAGGTCTTCTTGGTGGATAGACCCCTTGATTATGATATAATGCCCTTATGCATCTCTTGATACAGTCTTTATTTTAAAGTCTAGATTGTCTGATATAAGTATGGCTACTCCAGCTTTCTTTTGTTGACCATTAGCATGATAGATGGTTCTCCATCCCCTTATTTTCTACCTGAAGGTGTCTTTAGTTCTAAACTGGGTCTCTTGTAAACAGCATATAGATGGATCTTGTTTTCTTATCCATTCTGTTACCTTATGTCTTTTGATTGTAGCATTCAGTCCATTGAAGTTTAGAGTGAGTACTGAAAGATATGAATTTATTGCCATTATGATGCTTGTAGAGTTGGAGTTTCTGGTGGTTTTCTCTGGTCCTTTCTAATCTTTGTTGCTTTTGGGATTTGTAGATATATATATTTTTCAATCTTTTCTCCGTCCAGAAAGTCCCCCTTAAAATTTCTTGCAGGGCTGGTTTAGTGTTCGCAAACTCCTTTAATTTTTGTTTGGGAAACTTTTTATCTCTCCTTCTATTTTGAATGACAGCCTTGCTGGATAAAGAATTCTTGGCTGCATATTTTTCCGATTCAGCATACTGAATATATCCTGCCACTCCTTTCTGGCCTGCCAAGTTTCTGTGGATAGGTCTGCTGCAAACCTGATCTGTCTTCCCTTGTAGGTTAGGGACTTTTTTCCCCTTGCTGCTTTCGTGATTCTCTCCTTGCCTGAGTATTTTGTGAATTTGACTATGATATGCCTTTTTATGGTCGTTTTTTGTTGACTCTAATGGGGGTTCTCTGTGATTCCTGGATTTTGATGTCTGTGTCTTTCCCCAGGTTAGGAAAGTTTTCTGCTATGATTTGCTCACATAACCCTTCTACCCCTATTTCTCTCTCTTCCTCTTCTGGAACCCCTATGATTCTGATATTCTTCCTTTTTAATGAGTCACTGATTTCTCTAATTCTTAAATCATGCTCTTTTGCCTCCATCTCCCTCTTTTTTTCTGCTTCATTATTCTCTATATCGCCGATTCTCTGTTCTGCCTCATCCATCCTTGCTGCCACTGCATCCATCCATGATTGCAGCTCAGTTATAGCATTTTTAATTTCATTCTGGCTAGTTTTTACTTCTTTTATCTCTGCAGAAAGGGATTCTAATCTATTTTCGACTCCAGCTAGTATTCTTATTATCATGATTCTAAATTCTCGTTCAGACATCTTGCTTGTATCTGTGTTGGTTAAATCCCTGGTTGTCATTTCTTCATGCTCTTTCTTTGGGGTGAATTCCTTATTTTTGTCATTTTGAAGGGAGAAAAGGAATTAATGAGGTAGAAAAATTAAAATTAAAAAAATTAAAATTAAAAAATATTAAAATTTAAAAAATAAACACACACACACAAAAAGAAAAATCTAATAAATGATGCTAGATGTTAGGTGTGTTTTGGTCTGGGTGTTGAAAGTGGTTTGACAGATTAGAGGAAAAAAAAGGGGGGAGAAAAATAAAGGAAATCATTTAAGAATTTGAAAAAATGAATACACTGAAGTAGACTAAAATGAAATGATGGGAGTAAAATAGAATTTGAAAACATTTACACAAAAGTAAAGAATGAATACACTAGGAAAATAAAGAAAAATATTTTTAATAAAAATTAAAAATAAAAATGAATTTTTTTCTCTTTCTGTATTCAAGAAAAAGAAAAGAAACATGAAAAAAAAGAAATTATTTGAAAATTTAAAAAAGTTAATACACTGTAGTAGACTAAAAGAAAATGATGGAAAACAGAATTTGAAAAAAATTACATAAAAGCAAAAAATATAGTAAAAAAATTAAAGAAAAATATTTTTAAAAGAAATTGAAAGTAAAAATGAAGTTTTTCACTTTCTGAATTCAAGAAAAAGAAAAGAAATGAAAAAGAGAAAAAAGAAAACAAGGAAATCATTTGAAAATTTGAAAAGGTGAATACACGGAAGTACACTAAAATAGAATGATGGAAGTAAGAGAATTTGAAATAATTTACATAAAAGTAAAAAATATAGTAAACAAAATTAAATTATTTTTAATAAAAATTGAAAATAAAAATGATTTCTCTTTCTGTACTCAAGAAAAAAATAGTGTAAAAGAGAAAAAAAGATGGAAAGAAAGAAAGAAAAAAAGGAAAGAAAGAAAGAAAGAAAGAAAGAAAGAAAGAAAGAAAGAAAGAAAGAAAGAAAATTGAATAGATGGACTTGCTAACAGATTGAAATAGGACTGAAATTACCTCGTTTTCCCTTAGAAGTCAGACTATGTAGCGCTTTATAGTCCATAAACTAAGTAGGCGCTGAGACTTGTGTGTTTGAAGAGCGAGGTTGGCCCAGTTGGGCAGGGTTAAGTGTAACAGCTCCGTTCTCCACTAGATGGCGCTGCCAGCCTACTGGGGTGGATTGTTGTGGCCCTTGTAGGTGCATATGCGAATGCGCGGGAGCGGTGAAAATGGCATCACTCAGCTACTCAGTCTGTAGTATGGGAAGTCTGTTCTCAGATCAGCAGTCATGCACCCCTCCCCTGTCTTCAGCTTTTGTCCACTCCCTGTTTCTTCACTGTCCGTGACCAAGCCCCAGGCAGTACCTCTCTCCCGAATTTTGTCTCAGATGTGGCTGTTTTCCCCAGCCCCTTACTTCCGAAGGACTGTGGCTTTGACCTGTTCCACCCCTCTGTGGGAGGGTCTCACCGAGCAATGGCTGAATGCCAGCTGCACCCAGGAAGCCTACTGGACCCTGCTGCTGCTGGTGCTCCAAGACTGCAGCCAGGTGCCAGCCCACCCCAGAAAAAGTTCGTGAGATAGTGTAGCAGCAGCGTTTCAGGGTTTATGGAAAACCAGAACACACATCTGGCACCAGGCTTCACACTTAGCGACCTTGTTCCAGCAACAGCGAATGTGGCCATTCTCTGGGGTCTGCTGAGACCAGGTGGCTTCAACAGTCTCTACCAAATGTCCTTCCAGCAGTGGAACCGCTTTTCCCCATGTGGCCTGAGAACCTCCCAGACCCCACTCTGTTCCTGGGTATTCACCCTTCCCACCAGAGCATCACCAGGAGTTGCAGCCTTTGTGCTCCCCTTGTTTACAGTCTTAATGGAATTTAAACCGTCTCCTTTCTCCCTTTTTAGTTTAGTTGCTGTGGCTGTTTCCAATTCTCCACTTTCTCTCCAGCTCCTTTCGGGGAGGGGTGCTTTCCCTGTCCCCCCAGTCTCCATCCTTCCTCTGCCTGCAAAGGCAGCTCCCTGCCTGCTGCCGGTTCCTCTCTCCCCAAGTTCACCTCTCTGTGCCACATACCTGCTGAATTCTGTGGTTCAGGTTGTGCAGGTTGTTGAGTTAATCCTCCAATCAGTTTTCTAAGTGTGTAGGATGGTTTAGTGTTGGTCTGGCTGTATTTCATGGACACACAAAAATCTTCCATGCTCTTCTGCCATCTTGGCTCCTCCATAACATTGGTCATTTTTTAAAGCCAGTTTCCTCATATCCTAAAGTTTCTGTTGTTTGAAGAATAGTAATTTTCATCCCTTTCCCCATTTGCTTTATTAAGTGATTAAGTCATGGAGAATATCTCATTATCCAAAGTCTTTCCTCTAATTGTAGTAAGGGTAAGGTCTATTTCAGACCCCTGGCTCCCAGGCTTTCATAGAGAAGGTCAGGCATGTTCCTTTGGTGTTGGTGCATTAGGCAATGTTTGTAGGAATAGTAAGAGTCCCTAAAAGGAGAAATGCTTAATCATTCCTTGAAGTCTCTTCAACTCACTTAGGAGACCTCTAAAATAAGGTCTCTCTACCTTTAACCAAAAATGTTCTTCCCCTTTTCAAAATTTACAAAATAGAACTATACCTGACAGTCCATGCCCAGTACTTTTCCCTAAGAAGAGCTTGGCATTTTTACCTTACTCATAATGGATGAACTCTCCAACTACTGGAGAATAACCACCTGCATGTTCATATTCCATGAACTAATATGACCAAAACTAAACTTTTCATTCCCCCTAAAGTTCACCTGCCTCTTGGGCAGGTCATTTTTGTTTGGGTCATTTTAGTTTGTGGTCCAACCATCCACTCAAACTGGAAAGCTGGGTGTCATGCTGGATTCCTCCTCTGCACAGTCTCCACATCTAATGACTCATCAAGGCCTCTTGGTTTTACCTCCTAAATATGAATCAATTTCCTCTTGTTCTCTGCTAACATGTTTCCCAGCTTTGTTTCCTCATCTCTTGCCCAAATGTCTGCAATAACCATCTAACACATGTCCCTGTCTGTTGCAGAATGGCTTTGGACTAGCTCATCCAAGTCCTCCAAGCCCACACACAGCAGTACCCAAACTGAGTATTCTCTTTTTCTGTTCTTTAAGATACAAACAGTCTTTTTGAGTGTAAAGGAAGAAAGGGCACCAACCTCCTTGTGCCTCATTCTCTCACATCAGGCCTTAGAGCAGGATACCTCATGGTCCCAGCATGGACAGAATGTGTTGAGTGGTGAGGGCATGCTCTGTTCGCTGTGGACCAGCTCTGCTTGGGCTCCAATTGGTTCCTGTTCAGAGGTGGGAGACAGGACGAGGCCCCCATCTGAAAAGGATGGATAGTATGCCAACCACAGGTGCACTCTATAGCCAGGGCTCAGACCGCACTGGTGTCCTCTCCTCCTTTCTGTCAGAGCAGGAACTCATTGTTACTTTTCTCTTAGGAAGGAGCTTTACATTTCACTGGTTATTTCCCCTGAAAAACAATACAGAATTCAGGGTCTAGATGCAATGGACTTAACTGCTTTATCTTTCATTGGAGACAAACTCAGTAAGACTTGGAAATCATAATGTTCTTCTGGTTAGATTTACTGAGTTTTTAAATTTAATTTTACTCAGTAATCATCAAAAACATAGCCTGTATGACCTACCTAATTTTCCCCAATCTGTGGAAAATTATAAATAGAGAGAAATTTTGCTATCCTATTATCTTCCTCCAAGGTAATTATAAGGAGACCTTTAGGAAATTCCATACACCTGTTTTCTTATTCCTCTCACACTTTTCCCCACAGTCCCCAGTTGAGGCAACTTAAAGGTAAATCTGACTATACCATTTCTTTACTTAAAAGTCCTTCAGGGGCGCCTGGGTGGCGCAGTCGGTTAAGCGTCTGACTTCAGCCAGGTCACGATCTTGCGGTCCATGAGTTCGAGCCCCGCGTCAGGCTCTGGGCTGATGGCTCAGAGCCTGGAGCCTGCTTCAGATTCTGTGTCTCCCTCTCTCTCTGCCCCTCCCCCGTTCATGCTCTGTCTCTCTCTGTCCCAAAAATAAATTTAAAAAAACGTTGGGGAAAAAAAAGACTTTAAAAAAAAAAAAAGTCCTTCAAAGGCTAAACTTTGCTTCCAGGAGATGAGAATGAATCAAAGGCCGTGTGTGATGTTCCAGCTGACTTCTCACCACCCCTGTACTCCCCACCATGTTCAGGCAGCACTAAAATGCTTGTGTTCTCCCCTACACACACCATACCTGGGTTTCTTTTTCACCCTTGCTCTCTCTCTTGCTATTCCTTCTCCTAGAATATTCTCCCATCCTGCTCCCTTGTCTTAGGAAATTCCTGCTCATTGTTTAGGATTCAGTTTAGTCTTCAGTCCTCCAGAATGTCTCCTCTGACCTCAGTGCCTCTCTGCTCCCTCACTAACCTGGGTGTGATTCTGTCACTGTGTGCACCATGTTATATTGTAGTGTTCTGTTTACGTGTTTGTTCCCTCATGAGTCTATCCATCTCTCTCCAGCAACAGAGAGGCTAACAAGAATAGATGCCCAGTAGTGTTCCCTAATTAACAGATGCACAAATGAAAGGCTCTCAGTCCACTGAGGATTGGTCTTATCTGCAGGTCTTAAAAGAGTTGAGGGTGGCAGTATCTACTATGTGTGAGTCCACTGTCAAGTTAGGAAGAGAGACAAGACATAACTGCTCCTTTTTGTAGGTGCCTCAGGATACTCTTCCAACTGCCTTTTTTGTTTCTCTTTTCTAGTAGAGTTGGGGACGGTGAAATCACAGCTGCAAATTTTGTACTTGATGGAGACACCAAACCCTGAAATGCTGGACCAGCTGTGCAACTTGCACAAAATACATCCTCCCACATATGTCCTGCACAACCCGCTTTAGGAATAAGAGAAAATGTACAGAGAATGGTCTGTTAATCAGTATGTAAATCACATTTGAACTTACAAATGATGTCATAGACTGAGGGTTTGGGGGTAGAGTGCTTATATTCCCGTTATGACTCCAAGTCTTTCTTCTTGTACTGTATTTACATTTATTAGTTTTTTAATCTCATTGAATTGATCCCATTCTCCCATTTTAAATTCAAGTCCCCCACATAATTCTTTGCATAATAATAGGTTATTAATAAATAAATGTAGGTTAAAAGAATGGTTTAGTTCAGTGATCTCTAGGTGTTTGCTTTGACGGTTGCTGTAATTTTCATTTACATTCCTCTCTTTGTTCCTTACATTTGTGAGCTTCTAAGCTACTAAGCCAGAAATTAGAATTTTCACCACAGTTTGTGCTTATGCTGAATAGTCCCTGCTTATTGAATTGTCTGGTGAACAACTCAAGGGCAAGAGCTAAGTCAGTCAGGATCCTAGCAGGAAACAATATACAAAATCCAATTAGAGTTTCATTGAAGAAAGTTTAATAAAGGGTTTTTTTTTTGTTTTTTTTTTTCATTTTTTTTTTTTCAGCAATGCACCCAGGATTAGTCACTCCAACAAGAAGTGATAAAGTATCCAGGGTCTCATTATGGTAGGAAGCTATTATTGCTTCTAGGCCTGAAGGGCAAGGACAAGGAAGAGTTACCAGAATCTACCAAGAGTTGGAACCACAGACAGAGCCGTGGCCACAGCTAGAGGAAACAATCACTTCCAAACCAGGGTGGGCAATGAGGAAGACAGGGAATAAACACCCAACTTCTGTTTCCTCCGGCCCTCTGATCTTCTGCTGGGAACTTCCTTGACTCAACCTAGCCAGAATCCAGAGGCCAGGGAGGCCTGGTGTTCCAGCTGTAGAATCAATCTCCTAGGGGCACAGAGCAGGGCAGGGAGTAGATCTGAAGTGGCAGGCAGAGCAGGCACAATCACAGTACATACGCCTCATTCCTCATTTTCTCCCCAATACTTAGCACTGTACTTTTCATCTTGGTCCCAATAAATACTTAGTAAATAAATGACTCCCTTTAAGTATTTAGTAGTAAACTAGGCTAATCCAAAAGTGAATGAGAATTTCCAGTGAAATTATTCACCAAATAAAGACTGGTTGACCTGACCCTAGGCCTCTCTTCTATCACTGGTGTTTCATTAATGATTCACCACCAGTCCCTCTTTCATTATTATAACCCCCCCCAAAGGACTTCAATAATCCAAGAGGATTATTATAGGCCCCCCAAGGTTTTAAGAGTTTGTCTATCAGGGAGCCTGGGTGGCTCAGTCGGTTAAGTGTCCGACTTTGGCTCAGGTCATGATCTCGCAGTTCCTGAGTTCAAGCCCCGCATCGGTCTCTGTGCTGACAGCTCAGAGCCTGGAGCCAGCTTCAGATTCTGTGCCCCCCTCTCTCCCCCTCCCCACCCCACTCACACTCTGTCTCTCTCTCTCTCAAAAATAAAGATTAAAAAAAAAGAGTTTGTCTGTCAAACATAATTTGTAAGAAACTATTATGAATCAAAGAAACATATCGTCATCCAGCTTCTAATCAAAACATCTAAGGTTACCACACTGAGTTTATACAGCCCAACCAAAAGAAAAGCAATTTGACCTTTTAGGCTCTGTAGTCTTACCAAGAAAAAGACATATTCCTGTTTAATATCTGAACTAGCTCTTTGCCCCTGTTACTTCCTTCAAGACCCTTTAAGATCCAGAAATTAAAATTTGATAAACTGGTGTTATGTAATAGAATTAAAGCCAACGTGAAATTTGTAGTTGGCTTTGTGACCACCACCTCGCCATTTATATGAATGTGTTGTGTATTTATACATGAACTTATTTAGTTTTTCAGAGCTACAGAATAATTCACCGCTTAAAGAAGATATGTGTCATGAAGAAACAAAGTACTGAAACTAAACAATCCATTTTCCCTACCACGATAACCCACCAATCTATGAAACACATGTGGGTCTCTATAGGGCATCTGGCTCCACAGATTCTCAAATCACCTCCATCACTATCACATACCTGGATCTATCTTATTTCACATAGTTTCTTTCTCTGAAATATGGGAACAACAATAACAACAACAAAAACAACCTTACTTTTTGACAACCAAGACTGGAATTTTATGTATTTTTTATGGCACTACTTTGAGTTTGAGCTTCAAGATAACTATTTTATAGAAGTTATATAAATCTTTTCAGACTCTGAGAAGATATAAAACCACCTTCAGATTTCAGAGTTTTATAGATATAACAAGCTCAATGTTAGGTAACATATTAAGTTTGCACTGTGTTTCAGATCTAGTCTTGGCTGGTTTCTCTCTTGAACTCTGTATCTGCAATCCAGTTTTAGGGAGAATCGAGAATGTAAGTATTTTCATGATTAACCATTAATTTTAATGGTTAACCCTATGTATGATTAGCTCAACTTTTATCTATCCAGAGTTCAGTAATATGGCAGATATCACCCAAACAAACTTTGCTTAGTTTTAACAAGTATTCCCAAATGTGCAGCCTCACCCCAGCAGACTCTAAAGCCTCAGGTGGGCGATGGCCAAAGAAAAGGTAAGGCCAAAGACAAGACCTGGAAAAAGTGATCAAGACATAGATTTACCGGAGATATTTAGGTACAGGGAGTCCAGGAGTGGCCAAATGGACATGCTGGGATCTATATGCAGCAAGTTTTTATATTGTAACAACTTAACATAGCAACAATCAGTGGCCCTTCCCCTCTGGGCATGGCCAGCATTTCTGAGGAGACCATGGCCTACCACTTGGGATACTCTTTGTTACAAAGTAGACACTCTTGGGTTGGACACCCCCAGAGCCCTTTACCCTGAACACTGAATAACATGTTCTGCTGCACATTCTGCTTGATGGGAATATAAAGGGAGGACAGGATCTCTATGTTTTCAAGATCACAATTAACCAGGGCATTTAGGGTATGCTTCCAAAAACTAGCTATCCGGCATGTACCATACACCAAAGTAAGGCTCAAAGCCTACAATCAGAGATCCAGGGGAAGAAGGGCCTTCCTTGTAGAGAGGGTACTTCCTAGGGGGATATGTGGGACTTAGAAAACCTTGCGGTCAGTTTCCTTACAGCCGTATGGAATAGGAGTCATGTTAAAGTTCAGAACTAATGAAATGAATGTTTGAGAAATGGTGGCCATGGTCTCAATGTGGCCCTAGTCTCAAGAGAGCCAAAGGAGTTTCTTTGCTTTGGTCATAGTGGAACGTGTGTCACATGTTCCTTGTATGTGGCTATGGTGCCTCAGGTCCTTTTTCGCTTCAGCTGCTTACCACATGGCAAAATAGGACTGTGACAGAAAACTAAATTGGACCTTTTTTGCTGTTGTTGTTATGACTACTTACAGCAAAAGAGCTTGCCTCTTTCTCCCGGCTGGGAACGTGGGTCTGGCTAAATAAAGAGGAGTTTCTAACTTGAATTTAAACAAATAAAATTTTAAAAATAACTAAATAAATAAAAAGAGGAGTTTCTTGGGGTTGGGGAGGTTGGGAGTTGGGGTGGCAATGCCCTTCTGAGAAAATAGGGATGTACAGGAGATACGCACATAACTCTCTTTCAGGGTGAAGGGTCATTTCTATTGGCCTTTGATCTTTTGGATTCTTGTGACTTTTGAAGCCCCTGTGTGACAGTGGAGAGAGAGAGGAAGACTGCTTCCTGGGGGGGGGAGGGAGGTGGGGAGGGCCTCAGAATTTCATTGTCTTCACTGAATGGAGTGAGGACTAACTGATGCAGCCCTAGGAACTGATGCAAGAGAAGTAGGAGAACCTGGTGCTCTCAGTCTCCAGGGAGCTGAAGTAAGAGTCTTACTACATTGAGTGCATGAGGCCCAAAATAGTTAGTACGTTAGTTTCTCTGGATTATTTCTCTCTATCCCCCACCTATGTATCAGATGTCTAGTGGCTGCCCAGGTAGTAATGGTGGGTCACATGACTGTCATTTATTTATGTGATTGGGATATAGCCTGTGGCATACTCAGCCCTAAAGAGACCCTTTGGGTGAATAAACATTTCCAAGAGTCCCTACCCCAGTTTTACCTCTAAGGCATTCCAAGTCCCATCCCACACATCTTAAACTTCACAGCCTTGAGAATATTTATGAGAGGAAAAGGCCGTTAATTAGTGCAGCCTTCTTCTCCCTTTCCCGTACCTCTTCTCCCCAGCGTCTGTCATGGAGTAGAGGGATTTAGAACCTTCCAAAACAGAGAAATTCATACTAGGAAACCTTATAACACTCTGCCCTCAGCTGCCAGGCCCAGTGTCCCCTCGCTCAGGACCTTGGAGGCTCCCTGACAAAAGGCTGGGGAAGGCCAGAGTGGGGGGTTGCTACAGCTCAGTGCAGCTCCCATTTCCCCTGCCAGTAACAGCCCTCGGGACCTCCTAGGATCTCTTCATAGATAATAGTCTAGAGTGTTCGGCTCTCTACTTAATCCCCTCAGCTCAGAGTTGGGTTTCTGTCATTAGTGACTTTGAGGCTTCTGTACACACAGAATGTATGGGATGGGTAGGAAAGGGCAGTAGATACATTGGGAGTCTGAGCGATTGTCTTCTTGAGGGATCACATTCAGTTTCCTGTCTATAAAATGGGCATAACTCCGTGCCCCATCTCCCTGCTGGGGTAATGGTGGGACACAGTAATGTTGCATCAGTGAACCCTCAGAGTCTTTAAGCCCTTATGGTCACAGCCAAAAAGTGGTTCCACCGAGAGACTAAAAAAGACCTGGAGAGGCATCAAGAAGAAGCTGTGAGGAGCAGAAGCTTAGGACAGAGGACACGTCCTCCTTTAGCTCCTCACCTACAGAGCCCGGTGGATTTCATAATGTCTCCAGTAAAACTGTGGCCTCAGTGGGATCACAGGCTCAACTTTAGGTTGAATGGCTAAGTGGTGAAATTGTTCTCATACACATCCTATGAACTCACTTAAAGCCTTCACAGGTGCTGTGTGAGGAGACGGAAAAGGGAAACCAATGCTGCTGCCGTGTATGCTTATTTTCAGTGAGTCTAGCCTCACTGTGGGTTTACACGTGAAAACTCTCTTGGTGGCCTCGATTTACCATAGAGGAAAATCTCTGTAACTTTCATCCTGTCATCATTATACCCCTGACACTCCCAAGTCATATTGCACTGGCCTCGAGCCTCCTCAGTGGAATCTTTTACATGCAAAATATTGAGCTATCCAACTTTTAGATGACTAAGAGGGTACCCAAATTCACAATCTTGAAAGTAAACCAGCAAAACTGGAATGCACAAATTTTTATGGAAGGGAAAACTGACCTGATAATATGTAGTGAGCAAAAGGCAGGTACTGTGAAAAACGATAGGCTGTGAGAGCTGGAAATGACCTTAAATTTCTTCAAATTCTACCCCTTTACTGTATAGCTGAGGAAAGTGGAGAATAAAGGTGCACAGCTGGTTGGTTCAAAGATAGGAACAGAGATAGGAGCTCATGGTCTTAGTGTAGTTTCTTCCATTCCTTTCAGTAGGACATGCTACATTCCAGCAGCAGGTGTCTTTATAATTATTAAGCTTTAGAACAGAAAGAATGGGCTTGCATTATAAAGGTCAGGCAATGATATGTGTCCACCGACATCCAAAGGATTCTAACCTCTAATTTGGAGGAACTTTATAGTTGTCTACTGGGACCATCCCCTCTGGTGTTTAACTTCTTCCCACTGTGGTCTGTCAAATGGTTGCATAATCTGCTAGGACATCTCCAAGCCTGCCCCTAAGTGCTTTATTGCTCAACAGCCAGCCAAGGGAAGTTGTTCATTATGTGTGGCTGATCTGCCTCTAACCCCAAGCCTTACCCAAACCCTGCTTCCTAGGTCTGAGACAACAGGCCTGATCTTATTTTTCACATGCTTGCCCTTCTCCTGATGGTTGAAGATGGCTGTCAACTGGCTTCCCCACCTTCATCCCAAGCCCCTTCCTCTACTGCATCAGTGCTACAGTTCTGTCAATGACTGCTTGACTGAGATGACGCTGAGCAGGGTGTAAAGATGGCAAAAACAATTTCTCGTGAGCCCACTGGCTGCCTCGAATAAGAAAATACATTTAGAAATAAGCAGAATACTAAGAAATTTGAACTCATGGGATTTACTATAGGCTTCATAATTTCACTATCAAGCATTATAATGATTTTCTACCTGTAAAAAAAAGTCTTCTATTTTTTTTCAATAACTGCTTGCCCTTATTGAGTCTGGATCCTCTCATTTATGAAATGGTTGTAATAACTTTGCTATGTCTGCAAAAGTGCTGAGCAGAGCGCCAGCCATTGAGTA